>NW_026555092.1:3182500-3782500 GCF_021234165.1 Pteronotus mesoamericanus | reverse complement strand
GGGGGGGCCCGCGGCACGGCTCCCATTGGCTGCCGGCTGCGTCACCTGCCCGTGGGTGTGTCCTGCAGCTGGACTCCGCCCGCCCGGCAGGCCCGGTAAGGGCTAACTGACATGAGCCCGGCCGGACGCTGGGCTCTCCTGCTCCTCTGCCTACTGGCGTCCGCTGGAGGTAAGGGTGCGGGGAGGGCAGGGGGCTGCGCGGCGCGCTGGCCGGCTGCGTCCGCCCTCGGACCCGGAGCCTCGAAGGGGGAGGGACGCGGGCCGAACTTTTCAGCAGCCACCTGAGCGGAGTGCTCATCGCACTGCCCACTCACCACGAGTTTTCTTCCAAGAATTAAACGAACCCGAGTTTTTGGAAATTTTTTCCGGAAGAAAACTGATCCAGTGTCCTAATGCCAGTTCAGGTTGAGGGGAACAGAAAAAAAGAGATCCTTTGTAAAGTAACCGCATTTATTTATAAAGTGATTGTCCAGGTCTCCTAAAAACACTGTCTTCTGCATTAATAACATGCTTGACTCTCTCACTAATTGGGAAAGTCAGCCAGGAGTGCTCTGCACCGCCCCCCGCCCCGCAGCCCCCTCCCCTTCCCCCAGGTGGGGGTGTCAGAAGTCCTGCCTCCACCTGAGAGAGAGGAGCCCTGGCTTAGCCTGTGCCCCGCTGTTGTTCTGTCAAACCACCTTCCTGCTGAGCCCCCTCTGGCCGGTAAATAAGGTGGCGGAGTACAAAAACCTTGGGGCGGGACCAAACTACCAAGTCCCAAACAATCCAGGGACATGGTCCTCAAATTGTCCCCAGGACATCTTCCTAGTCTTAGACTACAATTTAAGCGCTAGAAGGGCACTTGGACACAATCTAATAATTATATTAAAAGGCAGCTTTTATTGAGCAATTTCTTTGTGCTGGGCACCACATTATCCTCTTTAAGCTTTATAACACAGCCATCCCATTATGTAGATAGTCTTCGCTCCCTTTTCAGGTGTAGAAACCGAGGCTCAGAGCAATTAAGGGAATTAATTGCCCAAGAAGAAAGGCGGAGGGGTGAGACGCAGAGCAGAGAAGACTGGCAGAAGCAAGCATGGCCAGCTCTGGCCGTGGAGGGGGTAGCTGGCACAGGCCGCCTAGGTCAGCTCAGGGATGCCCCAGCCCCTGGTGCCTCCCAGCAGTGGGTGTTTTTGCAGCTGATGAGGGACAGAACTAAGGAGGGGAGAAGGGGTGCTCTGTCTCCTGGGTTCGCTGTTAAACTCAGTACCTTTCTTGTCCAGCCCTCACTGCATTTTCCCTGAGGGAATTTTAATTTGTGCAACGTAAAGTGTGCTGTGATGCTTTAGGGTGAGGTCCAGCTAGATCCAGGTTCAAATCCTGGGTCCCACACAAACTAGTTGTGTAGTCTCAGGCAAGTTATTTGCCATCTGTCTCCGAGGCTAGTGCCCTTCCATGGAAGGGGAATGACACCTACCCCATCAGGTGGTGTGTCCTGATGACTGATTGAGGTTTTGTGTATAAAATGCCAAACCTGTTGAAGGCTCAGGTAGCTACTCTAGCTGCTCTCTCTCTCCGCTGTGGCCAAGCTCAGACTTTGAGCCTGTCCGGCCCACAGATGCCTTGTAAGTGGCTTGCAGACAGACTTTGGCCTGCTACCAGCCGTCAGCTAGGAAATCCAGAAGCTGGGAGCAGTGACAACACCAGCATCCCAGCGATCCATTTCCAACTTGGGGACACAGGATAGGGTGGAGCCAGGCACCCGTATTTGGGTCTGAAAGGCCAGGAGTAGGAAGCCCACCTGAGAGCCATCACCAGAACTGATCCTTCTCTCCCTCAGGCTGTTCTGTGTTGACATAAGAAACATTCAAACCTGTACAGAATTTTTGTGAGTTTATTTGAAGCAAACGACAATTACCGGGAAGGAAAATCTCAACAGGACTGAGAAATGCTCCAGAGAATGGCAGTTTAGCGCCTTATTTCATATAATACAATCAGAGGAGGAGACATCAGAGTGTTACAGGAAATCTACTGGTGATAGATTAGGGGGGTTGGATATGGGATTGGATAAAAGATAAACCCATAAACACAAACTTCTTTTACAGAGGTGAGTAAGAGATAGTTAACAGTCAACAGTTAACATTACAACAACGAAGGGATTTGTGGTCTCAGCTCTGGTGTGGTGACTGTGCCCAAGGGGTTCAGAAAAAAGGGACATTACCTTGACATTACAAAAGTGTTATGAGAGATAAAAAAGAAAATAGACAGGCTCTGTTAAGGTAAAGATTGACCTTTATTAGGGGAAAATACCAGCCCCGGCTGTGACTACCCACCGTGAACTGCTTTTGTTAACAAGTTTTCATTTCAGACCATCCTTTGCAGTTACTGTAGATCTCTGAGTTAGTAGGGCGGACCTCCCCTGAGCTTGTCAGGTTAATCTGTGGCCCTTTTTTGTCCACATCTGTAACCTGGATGGATTTCTCTTGTGGCCCAGGTGACACTTCAGGACACTGAATCCTTCATGGGACCGTGAGCTCCTAAAGAGCAGTAATGGAGTTGTATTCTTCAAACCTCTGGCACATAGTGGTCAATGATGTTATTGACCAGTAATGGTCCATTGATGTTGGAAGCATAGACCTGAACAGACCCCATGAGAACCGAGGAGAACCTGGAAGAGCTCAGACTGTGGGGTTGGCCTGGCTTCGATTTGAATTCTGACTTTACAGCTTGTTAGCTGACAGGGCCTCTGTTTCCTCATCTATAATGTGATGACCATAATTAGTACCTACCCTCCTAGGGGGGTGGGGAGAACTGAAAGAGAAAGTGCAGGCAATATACCTAACGCAGTGCCCGGCACATAGTTAGAACACACTGCCCATTAGCTGCTAGCATCATCATCATCACCCCACCCCCACTTCTTAGAGATGTCAGGGAAGACTCCCTGAAGGAAGCGGCATTTGAATGGAGTCTTCAAAAGATTAGATGGTGAACACCAGGCAGTCAAAGTCACCTGGGTTCAAAGGCACCCAAAAGAATACAGTGGTTTGAGAAGGTCAAGGAAGACTGGCGCAGCCTAAGGAACCTGTGGGGGAGAGGTCAGCCAGGCAACATGGCAAGGCCATGCTAGGCAGGGCCTCATGTACCTTGGTAAAGACTGTGGACTTTGTTCTGAAGGCAAGGGAAGGGCATGAGACTGAGCAGTTGTGTAATCAGATAAATATTTCAAAAGAAGAGGATTAGCAGTGAGGAGGAGGAGGAAGAGGAGGTGGCGAGGAGGAGCCATGGAGGAGAACAGTTAAAGGTGGTCAGCGAAAGTGTCACTGAGACAGTGATAGTTGCTGTTCACTGGCTGTTCCGAAAGCGGGCCTGGCCAGCGTGGCTGGAGAGGAAGGAGTGGGGGAGAGGCGTGGGTCAGCTTGGGTAGGGGCTTGTGGGTGATCATAAAGACTGGGTTTGACCCTGTGTGAACTGGAGGCCATTGGAGGGTTTAAAGCAGAAGAGTGGCATAATCTGACTTTGATTTTATGCTTTGCTGCTGTGTGGAGAACAGACCAAGGAGACAAGGTTGGAAGCAGAGGGACCAGTTAGGAGGCCTTGGAAATGATCCAAGGTATCACAATATTTGTTCATTCACTCAACAGATATTTATTGTGCATCTCCTGTGTGCTAGGGACCATTACAGGCAGGCTCTGGGGACGTGGCTGAGAACCACACAGAGCACCTGCTCATGGAGACCCTCGGGGCTGTTCCCTCCTGCAGTGCAGGAGGCCCAGGAGTCTGTTAGAGGGTTCCTGCTCTGTGGCCCACCGTAACCCTCGGGGGCAGAGTGGGAAGGAGCGTCGTCTCAAGGCACAGGCGCGCTGCTGAGGCCTGGCAGGGGGTGGGGGTGGGGCAGTGTGGGACGGGGCTGCAGTGCAGCCAGTCATGGTGTGGCTCTCACAGGGCTCCTGGCCCCCCGGTTCCCAGCCTCCATCATGTCCCCCATGTTTCAGACTCCCCAGGAGATTCCTGGTTCCTCAAAGTCAGTGAGCGTGTGACTGCCTGCCGTGCCACTCTTCTGCTCCAAATGGCCAATGTCAAGACCAGCCAGCAGCTCCAGGCTTCATGACCCCTTTCTCCCCCGCAGGAAGGCCCCATCTGGCCCCACCCCAGAACGTGTCGCTGCTCTCCCAGAACTTCAGCGTGTACCTGACATGGCTCCCAGGGCCTGGCAACCCCCAGGATGTGACCTATCTTGTGGCTTATCATAGGTAAAGGGGAACCTCCAGGCTGGTGGGCGGGGAGACTGAGGAGATGGGCAGGGGTGGGCGGGGCTTCTCGGGACAGCTGCTGTCAGTGTGGGCAGCATTTGCTGGTACTCTGGGTCGCCAGGGAGATGGTATGTGGCAGGTATTTGGAGAGAGCACTTGATAGAGCTCTAAGGTGGGACTGATGTTGAATGGAGAACAGGGCACAGGTGATAGGCCTGCCAGGGGTGAGGGTGGGTCTTTGGGAAAAGTCGGAGTGGCGCTTGGGTAGAGCTAGGAAGACCCAGCAATGGAATTCATGGCAGCCTGGACTCAAAGCTTGGAGTTGTTCCCACAGGCAAGGGAGGGCAAACGGGTCTCCTGCAGAGCCCATGTCAGGCATCACTAGACGATCACCCTCTTCCCCACGGAACCTGCTCAGAGCCTTGGAGTCCTTCCCAACTTGGCAGGCCAGGCAGCCACTGCTCCTGCTGAGGTATCTGAACATGCAAATAGATTCACCGTCTTTGCACATAGACAGAATCATATGAAATTCCTTAGTAGGAGAGTAAGGTGATAAAAGCAGATTCTCAGGAGGACTGATCTAGGATTGGTGAGGAGGGGGAAGCAGGAAGGGGAGAAAACTGCCGTGAACTCGGGCCCCGCCGTACGCCAGGCTGAGTGCTACGGGCCTGGTATGAATACTGCACTTCTTCCTCCCAGCATCACCAGGCAGGCACTGCATTTCCCCACTTTAGAGGCAAGGACCCTGAGCCTAGGAAGGTGCCGTGATTTGCCCAAGGAAGCTGGCAATGAAGCCAGAAGAAAGTCCCGACTGTCTGACCCCCAGACTTGTGCTCTTCCCGTTCCATCGCTGTCTCTCTACCTGTAGCATCAAGATGTGAGTGACAGGGGCCTGGTTTGGTGGACAGACTGCAAGAGAGCTTGCAAAAGAGAGAACTGTGTAGAACTGTATCAGGAGACAGAAAACACCTAACGTGTGCGTGTGTCTGCTGTTACGTCAGCACCAAGGCAATACATTCAACGTGTTTAATCTCACACAGTCCTTTGAGGAGGGAGGCAGTAGCTCCATTTGCAGTTAAGGAAACTGAAGCACCAAGAATCTATTTTGCTGTGAGTCATACCACTGGGAATAGTGGAGCTGGGATAAATTGATTAAAGAGTTGAAAGGCCATGTTCTGGACCTTTACAATATTTTCCTTACCTTTTACGCTTTTGAAATCTCTGTGAGAATTGCAAAATGGTAATATTATCATTGTATTTTTTCATTTATTAGTTAGAATTATTTTGTAAAGAGGTGCTTCCTCTGTGTAGTATTTGATCTTTGAGGTACTTCCCAAATAGGCAAGACAGGATAAATGCCTGATTGTTGGAGTTTTATTTTGGGGTTTTTTTGTTTGTTTTTTTGTTTTTGCTTTTATTTACCAGTATTTAAGATAATGAACTGGTTCTCTACCATTTCCCAGTGGTGATTGATTCATTTTTTATTATTGTTATAAACTCAAGCATTTAAATATATCTGATGGTTTCAACCTGTTGCAACTTAGCCTACTCAATGAAGCTTGAATCGTCCCATCTTTGGCCAGCCAAAGTCTTGTCAAGTTGGCTCCTGTGTCCTTTTACCTTGACCATAGTAGCCTTTAATAACCTTATTGCTCTCTGTTGTGACAAGATAGTTCAGGTTCATTTGCACAATCCGTAACCTAAAACCTGAAATCAGCCATTTCTCCATTTAGTAGGAAATAGTTTTAAGGGACACAATCCAGATGCTCGTAGTGCGCATCGCTGCCTGGCTCTTACTTTCAGATCTTTCCCTGCCTTCTACCACAATGGCTGATTAAATCTTTGCAGCCAAGATCTCTTTATCAAAAGATTTCTTTCAGCCACACTCTTGGTATTCTCTCCAGAACATGCTTTCTCATTTTTTGCAACATACATAGGCTGAGAATTTTTCAATTCTTCAGTTTTTGCTTAACATTCCTCCTACTTATTGCTCTCTTCTCTTGCTTTACTATAAGCAGGGAGGAGAAACCAGGTTACTTCTTTAACACTTTGCTTAGAAAGAGTCTCAGCTAAACTCACTTTAAACTTCTACTTTCCACAAAACACTAGAACAAGATTTAACTGCATTCTTCACCACTTGATAACAAGGATCGCCTTTCCTTCGGTTTCCAATAACACATTCCTCCTTTCCACCTGAGATCTCCCCAGAGTCTCCTTGAACATCCGTATTCCTACCGACAGTATTCTGAAAGCAGTCCTGACTTTTTCCAACACGCATCTCAAAACTCTTCCAGCCTCTACCCATCACCCAGTTGCAAAACCACTTCCATGTTTTTAGGCATTTGTTACAATAGCACCCCACTATGATACCAGAAGCTAAGTTCTTTTAATGTGGTTTTGGCTAGGGCTGTCATAACAAGATACCATAGACTGGGATGGGAGCAAACAACAGAAATCCTTTCTCACAGTTTTGGAGGCTGGCAGCCCAATATCAAGCTATTGGCATGTTTGTCTTCTCCTGAGGCCTGTCTCCTTAGCTTGCAGATGGTCACCTCCTCACCTGGCCTTTTTTTCTGTGTACGCCAACTTCCTGGTGTCCCCTCCTCTTCTTGTAAGAATGCCAGTCTTACTGGTTTAGGGCCCCACCCGTATGACTGAATTTAAGTTTTTCCTTTGATTCTCACCAGAGGACGTGCCCATTGACTTTAGAGAGAGGACAGGGGAGGGGGAGAAAGACAGAGAGAAATATCAAGAAACAGAAACATCAGTGGAAGGAGAAACATCAGTGGGCTGCCTCCCTGACATGCCCCAACTGGGGACCAAACCCACAGCGTAGGTACGTGCCCCGGCTGGGAATCAAACCCATGATCTTTTGGTTTATGGGAAGACACTCCAACCTACTGAGCCACACTGGCCAGGGCTGAATTTACTATTTTTTAAAAGTTTTTTAAAAATACATTTATTGACTTCAGAGAGAGAGGAAGGGGAGAGAGAGAAACATCAATGTAAGAAAAGCATTTGTTGCTTCTCACACACGCGCCAGTTGGGGACCAAACCTACAACCTAGGTATGTGCCCTCACCAGGAATCAAACCTGCGACCTTACAGTGTGCAGGATTATACGCCCACTTAACCACACAGGTGGGGCTGAATTTAATAGTAATTACATCTTTAAAGGCACGTCTTTGAATGTGGTAGTCTCACTTTGTCCATGGTTTTGCTTTCTGGTAGTTTCAGTTACCTGAGGTCAACTTGTGGTTCAGAAATATTAAATGGAAAATTCCAGGAATAAACAATTCATAAGTTTTAAATTGCATGCCATTCTGAGCTGCGTGAAGAAATCCCGCACCATCCTGCTCCGTTCTGGGACATGAATCATCCCCTTGTCCAGCATATCCTGCTGTATAGGCTACCTACCTGTTAATAACCTAGTAGCCATTATGATTATCAGTTTGTTTATCAGAGACAGAAAGACCACATTCGCATAACTTTTATTACAGCATATTGTTATAGCTGTTCTATGTTATTATTATTGTTACTCTCTTACTGTGCCTAATTTATAAATTAAGCTATATCATTGATGTGTATGTACAGGAAAAAACATATATACAGCTCTGACTGGTGTGGCTCAGTGGGTTGGGTATCATCCCACAAAACGAAAAGTCACTGGTTCGATTCCTGGTCAGGCCACATGCCTGGGTTGCAGTTTTGGTCCCTGGTTGTGGTGCTTACGATCAATGCAACTGGTCAATGTTTCTATCCTTTACGATCAAGGCAGCTGATCACTTTTTCTCTCTCACATCAGTGTTCCCCTCCCTGTTTTTCTCCTTCCCTTCCCATAGGTCAAAAATAAATAAATAAATAAAATCTAAAAAAAATAATCAATGTATAGGGTTCAGTAATTTCCATAGTTTCAGGTATTTACTGGGGACCTTGGGAAACATTCCCTTTGGATGAAGGGGGAACTACTGTGCAGTCGCTTTGGGGGGACGGGCTTCAACACACAAATATGGAAGGGAACACAATGTAGTACCTAAAAAAACTGGATTTTATTACATTTAAAATTCTGCTCTTCAAAAAAGAAAAGGCTGAAGAAAATGAAAAGCCAGCAACTGAGAAAAAGTATTCACAGTGAATATACTGACAAAGGACTTGTTTCCAAAATAAAGAACTGCTAATAATGAGAAATTGCCCAGAAAGATTTGAAAAGTCACTTCACAAAAGAAGGTATATGAATGGCCAAGAAGCACATGAAAAGATATTCAGTATCTTTAGTCATCAGGGAAATGTAAATTAAAGCCACAATGAAACACTACTACACACCTACTAGAAGGGTTAAATTTCAAGGACTGGCAATGCTAAGTGCTGAGAGGCATGTGGAATAACTAGAAATCTCATCCATACATTTTTTGAGAGTGTACAAAGGTACAGTCCATTTGGAAAACAGCTTGACAGTTTCTTGTAGTTATAGATTCATATTACCAAATCTCCCAGATTCTACTCCTAGATCTTTACCCAAGAGCAATAAAAACATCCATACAAAGACTTACGAGTGTTCATAGCAGCTTAATTCACAATAGCCCTGTTAAGGACTGAATTGTGTCCCCTCACCATATTTATTTATTTATTTGTTTGTTTGTTTGTTTATTTATTTATATGTTAAGGCCCTAAACCCCCCCAGGTGACTGTATGTGGAAATAGGGCTTTTAAAGAGGTAATTAAGATTAAATTTGGTCATAAGAGGGGAGCCCTAACCCAATAGGACTAGTGTCTTTATAAGAAGAGAAAGGGACAACAGGGATGCTCACACACGCAGAATATGCCACATAAGGACACAGAATGAGGGTGGGTATCTGGAAGCCCAGGGGAGAGGCCTCAGGATAGGACCGGTTTCAGGGAATGGGGTTGGGTCCGGGGAAGGAAGGGGTGGAGGCGGGGGTGGAGGTGTGGGGAGAGGCGTGGGAAGAAGTTGGCTGTGGAGCTCAGGCGCTAATGCCAGTGAAGCTTTGCTTGCTCCCAGCTGCTCACTTCCTGCTGTGCAGCCCAGTTCCTAATGGGCCACGGACCGGTACTGGTACCGCAGCCAGGGCACTGGGGACCCCCTGGAGGCCACCTAGTCTGATGTTTTTATCATGGCAGCCCAAGCTGACTACTAATTCATCAGGTTTATTTTCTTCAATGGTAAAGACTTTTGGTATCCTTAGAAATGTTTACCTGATTCACGGTCATGAAGATGCTCTTCTATGCTTTTTTCCTAGAAGTTTTATAATTTTAGCATTTACATTTCTGGTTTTTCATTACTTTTAAAACTTTCCTTCTGCCCTGGCCAGGTAGCTCACCTGGCTGGAGCATTAACCCAATGCACCAAGGCCGTGGGTTCGATCCCCAGTCAGGGCACATAGAAGAATCAACCAATGAATGCATCAATAAGTGGAACAACAAATCAATGTTCCTCTCTTTAGCTCCCTTTGTCTCTCTAAAATCAATTTTTAAAAAACTTCCAAAAACAAAAACTTTCCTATTTTTCTTTCTGTTCCTTTTAAGACATTATCTGTTGTAGTAACTTGCTCTCGTATAGTTTTTTCATTTCTGAAATAAGTTTTTTAAAAATCCCATTTTTGTCTGAGCTTCTCTAATTCTGTTTTACATTGTTCTTCATGTGTTGTATCATTTTTTAATGTCCTTTAGACTATTTTTTAAGGATTGGGCTATGGTTTTGATCTGTACATGTATGGGGGGTTTTGCATGTATTTTTTTTTCTTCAGCTGATTGCTTATTAGCTTCTTAATTTCTATCCTTATTTTCTGTTATAGATATTTAAAGCTATATGTTACCCTCTGAGTATTACTTAGCTTATCTCATAAATTCTTATGTATATTCATTTTATAATCATTTAGTTTTAGGTGTTTACTAATTTCCATTATTCTTTCTTTGACCCATGAGTAATTTTAAAACATTAAAAAAATTAACTTTTCTTTAGTTCTCTTTGCATTAGTGATTTGTAACTGGATTATTTTCAGTCAGAAAAACAGTTTATGAGATAACTATTCTTTGAAATTTCTTGGAAGTTGCTTTATTTTTCTTAATGCTTGTTAATATTTTTTTAAGATTTTATATATTTACTTTTAGAGAGAGGGGAAGGGAAGGAGAGGGAGAGAAACATCAATGTGCCAGAGAGGCATCGATCATTTGCCTCTAGCACACCCCCACTTGGGGACCCAGCCTGCAATCCAGGCATGTGCCCTGACCGGGAATCGAACCTGCAACCTTTCAGTATGCAGGGCGATGCCCAACCCACTGAGCCAGTCAAAGCTGTTAATATTTTTAATATGCTATTAATGTTCATGTGTGGCTTAAGCAATTTGTTCAGTGTATTCTATATGTGTTCATTAGACCAACTTTGATCATGACATTGTTCATTTTTTACATATTAAAGTTATTTTTCTTTGTTCAGTTGTTAGTTACTGAGTCAGTTGTGTTAAAAATTTCTCTTTATAATTACAGGTTTTCTGTTTCTTCCTGTAGTTTGTCTATTTTTGCTCCAAAATATATCTTGAATTTAACCTCCTCTTGCCAAGCCTACCGCCGTTCTCCGTCGGGTCGCTGCTGCAGCCTCCTAGCTGGATAATCAGTGATCTTTTAAAAATGTAAATTAGATCAGTCCCCCATTCAGAACCTTCTAGTGGCTTCCTATCACACTTGGAATACAATCCAGACTCCTTACCCAGATGATGAGGCCCGCCTGCTCTGCCCAGCCCCCTCTCTGCGCTCTTCTCCTGTCTGTCCCGCCCTTGTCCTTGGGGCTTCGGCCACGCAGGCCACCTTGCTTTAGTCTGGACATGTCAAGATCCTTCCCATCGCAGGGCTTTTGCTTTTGCTCCCCTGGCCCCCAGCCCTCGCTGGGCCCCCTTCTCGTCACTGCGGCCTCCGCGCAGTGGTATCTTCCTGGCCTTTCCCGAGCCACCGTAGGAAGGCAGTCACCCCCACATTACTCTGCTGTCACTGCACGTGCCAGCTCCCAGATTTATCTTGTGGATGTGCTGATGGTCTCTCATCCCCTCCCACCGGAGCGTAAGTTCCCAAGGACCTTATCTGTCATGTGTTGCTGATTCCCCAAGAAAATGCCCAGGTCCCTTCTGTGGACCTCAGTGTTCTCAGGAGGTTGGTGTTATGGACCTGCCTGCCACCCTCTGACATCCACACAGCACCCAGCATGGTGCCTGTCACACCACCATAAATATTTATGGACCATAAATACCTGAATCAATAAACTCATGGAAAATTGTAACTAGTACTAGCAATAGCAGCCACCACAGCGGCCCTTTGAGGGAGGCATGACGGATGGGGAAACAGGCTCGGGAGCGGTGACCCACGTAGGGTCCCAGAGCTAGTGAGGGGCAAAGACACAGTTCCCGCCCACGTGCGTCTCCAGAGCCTGAGCTCCTAACTGGCCTGTTCTCTTTCCGTCTCAACCAAAGGCTGGATGCTTGGACAGACAGATGGACGGATGGGGGACAGATGGCTGGGTGAATGGATGGATTAGGCAGAATGGAGGGACGCATGACCACATGTTTTCTAAGTTCCCTTGACCCGAGAGGCTGAGTCCATGGCCCAAGCTCTTCTGTTTCCTCCCTCAGCTTCACAACAACCCCCAGACGGTGGCGAAAAGTGGAAAAGTGCGCAGCAACCAAAGAGCTGACATGCTGTCTGATGTGCCTGGAGAAACAGGACCTATTCAACAAGTTCAAGGGACGTGTGCGGGTGGTTTCTCCCCTCACCAGGTCCCCCTGGGTGGAGTCCAATTACCTGGAGTACCTTTTTGAAGGTAGGTTTGCCGGTAAGGGGCTGGATGGGAGGCTCTCTGCCCAAGACCTTGGCTCAGTGGCACTGCTGTGCAACCATCTGTCTCCCATGTCCCCAACACAGAGAGCAGCACTGTGGGGCGGCTGCCCTGGGCCCCAGCCTGTGTCCAAGCAGCCTGACCTCGTGACAGGGAGGTAGGGGAGGGGCACCAGTGCTGGCGATTCAGCTTGTGCCTCCTACTATGACAGTCATTATCTTCTATCAAACACAACCTTGGTCATGGACTGGACAGGCACTTTACAGACTTATTTCTATTTTTTATGTTCAACCTTTCTCTTTAAAAAACAAACTTTCCTCTCTCTTTAAAAAACAACTTTTTAAAATTCTAGTTATAGAAGTGATTTCTGTACACTGTAGAAATCTGGGTGGAAAGAAGATAAAAGTAGAGAGAAAAACAATCCCCCATGCTTCATGCATTCAGAAGTCTCCAGTGCTAACTCTGAGTCAGGAGCCCACTTTTCCCCCAATATAATTTATCGCTAATCCTCATAACAGACCTGTGAGGTTCATATTTATCAACGCAATTTTTAAAAAATAAATAAGGCAAACTCATAGGATACATAGCTAGGAAGCGGTGGAGATGAGATGTGATTCTGGATCTTTCTGATCTTGGACAAGGTTCTGGACCAGATGAGAAGTGAGGTAGGGTGGTAAGAATGAGAGGATAAATACTCAGCTGCCTCCTGGAGCTGAAATAGAGGTTGAAGGGAAGGAACAAGGGATTGAATGAAAGGTGGCAGAGAAGGGAGAAGAGATGGCTTGGCTGGGAGCACGCTGGCTGGGTGGACAGATAAAAGGAGGAAAGGGATGAACCGGTGAGAAGAAGGGAAACGTGGAGAGGCTGGAGGAGGATGCGATGGATGAGTGGAAGGAAGGAGGCAGGGGGAAGGACAAAGGCTTACTAGGAAGGAAGCAAGGATGGATGGAGAGATGGAGGATGGATGGAGAAACGGAGGACAGGAAGGGAAGGCAGGGGGGCCGATCAAGTGGTTAGAGACTTCAGAAGCAAGGCTGGCTGCCTGGAAAGGGCTGGAAGGAAGGGGAGGCAAAGGAGGAATGAACAAGCAAATGACAGAAGGAAGAACAAGAAGGAAAGTTACACGAAAAGGAAAGAGGAATGGATGGGCGATTGGCTGGAAAGGATGGAAAGGAAGGCGGGAATGTTGGTTGGAGAGAAAGGGTGGGAAAGCAGGAGGAAAGGCTGTCTGGCTAGAGAAGAATGATGGATGAACCACTGGGATGGTTGGGAAGATGGGACCAAGAGATGGAAATGGGGAGAAAGATGCAAAAGGAAGGTTACTTTAAAAAAAAAAAATGTTTTCGCCTCCTCCCTGAGGCTTCTCTGGTTCTTTCACAGCACACCCAAGCCTGAAGGGCCCTTTCTGCCTTTTTCTGCCTTTCACTGGGGCCCTGGTCATTTTCTCTCTTGGATTTTGATAGTTTGAATATTTCATTTCCCTCCAACTTCTTTCAGCTCCTTCAGGTCAGGGTCTGTGGAGGCCTCATCTGCCTGTTACTGTCAGTACCCAGACAGTCCCTACCCAGAGCTTACTACATAGTCAGTGCCCCCGGACGCTGACCTGCCGCACTGTGATACGTCTGCGCTGTTTTAAGCCACTAAGTTTGTGGTGATGAGTTGCAGCAGCCATAGAAAACCGACACACAATGGCAGGCTTCTGGCAGCCCAGCAATATGTGAGGGCGCTCCGGTGGAAGGGGCAGCGTGAATAAAGGCAGGTTAACTGTGAGCTTGGCCAGGTCCTTTCACCCCTCTAAGCCTGAATTTTCCCTTCCTTAAAATGGGAATAGTGGTATCTCCTCCCAGGGACCCTGCAGGGCTTAAGTAAAAGCACTGGGCTGCTCCTGATGCACAGCAGGCGTTGGACAGGCACGGGTGCTGGGCGCCCCTTTCCAGGAGAACCCCTGGGGCTGGGTGAGGTGCGGGCTTGCCCGGAGGCAGGGGGATGGGCGCGCTGCCGCCCCCAGAGGGTACTGACAAGTGCTGTTCTGCCTCTGCCAGTGGAGCCGGCCCCGCCCATCCTGGAACACACTGTGACAGGGGAGATCCTGAAGGTCAATGCCACGTACCACCTGCCCCACTGCATGCCCTCACTGAATCTGCAGTATCAGGTGGATTTCTGGAAGGAGCGGACTGGTTACAAGGTGGGAATCGCCTTTCCTGCCCTCTAGCTGTGCCCCCACACCTCACTGCCCCACCAAACCCGAGCGCTCCTCGCCCTGCCAGCCTGCTGCCTGTGCACCTCATCCAGGAAGCCTTCCGCACACACCCCTCACTCTCGGCACGCCCCTGACCCCACACAGTGCGAACGGCCTGTGGCCCCGCCGCTGCTCTTCTCCACCTAAGAGGCCAAGTGCAGGGCATCCTCTCCCTGTACCTCACAGGGGGTGACGGCACAGCAGTTTTCTTCCTCATATTTTTTAAAGTATAAAACCTTTTTTTAGCAATAAAATCTCATTGAAATATGAGCTACAGGGGGCCTGCGTATCAAGCCACCAGATTCATTAAAAAAAAAAAGCTCAGAAAACACACATAAGCTCTAAGAGGAAAACTGAAAGCACCAGAGAGGGCCACAGATAACTCTGGTGTCTATCCAGTTTCCGACTTGCTTTCCGCGGGCGCCTGTGTGTATGTCTGCACGTGCTTATTTACGGCTGGGTTGGCACGCGTTTTCTGTAAAGTACCAGAGAGTAAATATCTGTGGCTTTGCAGGCCCCATGGTCTATTCACAGCCACTCAGCTCTGCACCTGTAACACAAAAAGAACTGCAGACAATAGATAAATGAACAGGCTTAGCAGTTACCCAGTAAAACTGGTTCCAGAGAAGCTGGCCGCCAGATTTGCCCACAGGTTGTGTGGCTGACTGACCCCATCCTTATGCAGCTTCTCCGTGGCTGCACGTCACGCTCCTGACCTCCTGCAGCCTCTGATTCCCAGGGGTCTTCATCGGAGGTGGTCTGTGCCTTCGTGAACCTTACAAATAGCCTAGACCAGCGCTGTCCAATAGAAATATAATGTGAGCCCCGTATGTCGTTTTAAGTGTTCCTCGTTAACGTAAGTAGAAAGAAACAGGTGAATTTAATTTTCATCATATACTTTATTTCATCCAATAGGATGTATCATTTCATCAATATAAAAAGTATTGAGATAACTTACATTTCTTTTCACTTAGTCTTTGAAAGCTGGTATGTATTTTGTACTCGGAGCCCATGCCTGTTTGGCTGGCCCCACTTGAGGTGCTCAGAAGCCACATGTGACCGGTGGCTACTACTTCGGACAGGCATCTACTACTTCGGACAGTGTCTGCGATGGTTGAGTGATGCCCCCTCCCCAAATAGGTTGGGAGGCGCTTAGGGCAGGAAGCCTGAGGAATGGGCCCCTCAAAGTGAAGACCAGCAGGCCCTGGGCAGGTGCAGGGCGTGACGCTGAAGGCAGGGGCATTTTTGATCCCAGACCATCTCTACGTTGCAACCCAGCAGAAGAGAAACCGGATAGCACTGGGAAGGGCTTCCTTCACGCTTGAATTTCAACGCAGGATCACAGCTGTATTCTGCCTGCCAGCCCCGCCCCATCCTGCCTGTAAGAAGCCAGTTCCTGCAGCAGGTCTGCTCACCTCTGCATCTTCCTCCAAATAGACCCGGTTCCCAGCCACTCCCCATGGCCAGGAAGTCCAGATCCCTCTCCAGCTGGCTGCCCGTGGAAGCCACTGTGTCAGTGCCAGAACCATCTACATCTTAGGTGACCCTAAATACAGCGAGTTCTCCAAGCCCACCTGCTTCTCCCTGGAGACCCCAGGTGGGTGCAAAGTGGGACAGAATTGAGGATTTTCCCCCTGAGCGTCAGATCTTCATAATATGGGGGTGAAGAGCATGAACCTAGAGACATACTCACCTGATTAAAATCCTGGCTCCACCACACTCACTGTGTCTTTGGGCAGCTTACATAACCTCTCTGAATCTTGGTTTCCACAATCTGTAGCGTGGGTTTATTCCTATGAGAATTAATCGGGATGATGTATGTACATGAGGCCCTCAGGACATATGTAGTTGGTAGACCGGAGCCACTGTTGTTTGTTTCTGTAATTGTTATTTTTCGTTAGGAGTCCACTGGGCATTCCTGGTGCTGCTGCCACTGCTGTTGGTTATCCCCGTGGGGTGTGTGATCTGGAAGAGCTGTGTGATGTGGAAGAGCTTCACAGGGAACCCCTGGTTTCAGCGCGCAGAGAGGCCGCAGGCTCTGGTACGGCAAACCAGGCATGTGCCTCAGAGGGGGAAGGGTGTTGAAGAGGAAGGAGGTGGGGCTAGACTCAGAGGTAGTTCAGTAGACTATCAAGATGGTCCAAACTGCAAAACATGTCCTTTCTTTGTGTCTCAACTTCACCGTTAGTTAGATAACTTCATCTCTGCTAAGGATTTGTCAGCTGCCCGGAGCAGAGCCCCCAGCCTTGGGACTCAGAAGAGATGCTCCGGAGGGGAGGGGAGAGAGTGATTCCAACAGGGAGAATCTTAGAAGGGTCCCCACACTTCTAAGTGGCCCTGCCCAGGCCGACTCTGGAGTTTCCTCACTCGTCCGCTGGCTCCCTGCCTAAGACCGTGGAGGCCAGCCAGGGCAGGGGAAGTCCAGAGAGGTCAGGGGGCCAGGCTTGTTCAGATGAGGGCGGCTGGGCCATAGGTGAGGCTCAGGGGGCACTCGGGCTGGGTGGGAGCGTTGAGGATGGATTCTGAGTGTCCCTGCCATGGGGGAGGGAATATTTGTAAAGTTCCTTCCACAGCCAGCGCCTGCATCCAGAGGTCTCTGGCCTCTGGTGTCCACTCGGCCCATGCACATGGCAGGCTGCAAGTGCCAGGGAAGTGGCACTGTCTTCACCGCCCCCGCCGCCCCCCACCTGATGGTGCTCCGAGATGCAGCTCCCTGAGGCCCCAGCAGGGGTGGGTCCAGCTGCCTTAGAAGTAACTTGCCTGGTAACACCCATCTTCGTGGCAGCTCCCCCACCCCTGTCTAATGTGGCCTCTCCCTTGTCAGCCTTTCCTGGGATCACTTCCCAAAGAAACCATTTACATTTGCATGCTCATCACAGCGTCTATTTCCAGGGTGCCCGCAGTTAGAACTGTCATGCTTCAGGAAAGCCTGAACTTTCTGTTCTTGTCTCCCCTCCTCAAATCAGGACTTTTCCGGACACAGACGCCCTGTGGCGACCTATCAGCCCTGTGGCCCCGAGTCCCTGGATAACTTGACCCTCTGTCCCCAAAAGGAACTGACCAGAAGGATCCCACTAACCTCTAGGGTCAGGGCCCCAGCCACCATCCAGGCAGGATCAGAGAAGGACAGTGCTAAGGAAGAGGATGACGAGGAGGACACAGACGACAATGTCAGCTTCCAGGCATATATTGCACCCCCCCATTTCCTGGAGCAGGGGCACCACACCCCGGGGCAACCTGAGCAAGGGGTCCAGGTCGAAGGCTGTCCTGCTTGGGATTCTTCAGACAGAAGCTGGGCCAGCACTGTCTGCTCCGCCCCCACGGACGAGGCTGGGTCCTCTGGCTATTTAGCCAAGGAGGGGCCAGGCCGAGAGCTGGATGAGGACGGGTGTCAGGACCCCCTCCTCCTCCCCAAATTCTCCGAGGACTTAAGTTCCCTGGAAGAGCTCCAGAGAGATGACCTCTCCTCCTGGGCCGACTGGGGATCCTCGTCACCAAGGCTGCATCTGGTCCCCGGGGAACCTCTAGTTTCTTTCCAGACACTGACCTTCGCCTGGGACAGCAGTGCCGGGGAAGAGGAGGAGGAGGAGGAGGAGGAGGAGGAAGGGGGCGGGGGGGGATCAGAACTCGAGCACAGCAGCACTGGCAGCTGGGGGACTGACAGCCTCTGGAGGACCAAAGCCAGCGGTCGGACCCTGGGGCACTACATGGCCAGGTGAGCTGTCCCCCAGCTTCCTGAGGAATCCGGTGCTTCTGAGCTTCCCGAGGACCCAAGATGCCACTGAGACTTGAAAGCCTGGGAGCATCGTCCCTGGAGTGGCAGAGTGTTCTGGCAGCATGTCCTGACCCCCCAGCTAGAGGCTGTTTGTTCGTCAGGTTGAGCAGTAGGAAGCCACCCCATCCTAGAAACCACCAGCTATGGGCGGAGCTCCAAAAGGACTAAAGAAGAGAACGGGCAGAGTTCAGATCACTCCACTATCCCTGGGGTGAAAGGTCAGGTGAAAAAATCACCCCTGGACAACAGGCGAGGCCAGGGCACAGTGGACATCAAGGGCTGACACCACAAGGGGCCATCTGGGTTGAGGGGAGGACATTCGGAGGCAGTTTCTCTAGCACCTTTCTCCCCAAGCCTTGGCCTCCTGACTCATGAGTGCCCTAGGGCAGGCCCCAGTGAGGAAGAATGTAGTAGACAGGCGGCGTTGGCGGGGAGGGGAAAGGGTGGCCGTCAGCCACGTCCAAGTCTCCATCGTGGAACTGCGCAGGTTTGCTATCAGGCCAACATGGGTCCAAATCCCAGCTCTGCCATTTCCCGGTCGTGTGACCTTGGGTAAGCACCTTCCTTCTCCGCACCTGGGTTTCCTCTTCTGCGTCCCACCTGCGGTGTGGGGAGGGTTCTGAGAGAGAGAGGTGCGTGACGCAGTGCCTGCACATCACTGGCGCCCTCCTCCTGGTGGCTGGTAGGGCTCTCCATCGGCCTGGTGCTGAGGAGACTGCTGGGCGTCTCCCACCTGTGGCCCTTCAACCCAGAGTACCTGGAAGCATCTGCCTCTCAGCTTGTCTCACCTCTCGTCTCCACCTTCTGGTCAGGAAACCCAGCCAAGGAGGCACTTGGCCCCTCTCCCTTTTCCCAGTACCAAATGGTCAATGGTCCGTCTCCCAGAGGGTTCTGATTCATTGGAGGTGGAGGAGCAACCTGGCAGGGAATTGGACTCATGCCTGTGATCCCTGCTACAGACGGCACTTTAACCCCTTGGTTGGCTACTGTGGTTATAAAAAGTCCCATTTTCCCTTCCAGTTATGAGAAACCAGTGTCTTCTCAAAACAGGCTGTTACCTGGGGGTAGTAATGGGTGTTCACTTTGTTAACCTCCCCCTACTCGTGTATGGACCAGCATAGCTGAGTTTGCATCCATAAGGACCAAGATTTTGTCAGATGCTGAAATGTTGACTTACTGTGTATGTCCTTAAGGGGTGAGTTCTTTCGTCTCTGGCCAGCTGGTCTAACCCCTGTTCCCTTGGCCATGCCAGCAAAGTGCTGAGGTTACAGCAGGGATTTCCAGGGGGCATGAAGCTGGCAGGAGGCCTTCTCTGCTGGGACTCACATGCATACACACACGTGTGCACTTGCACAGGGGTGAAGGCTTGTCCGCATCATTGAACACAGAAGAGGAAGGACAAACTGAAGCCTTGTTGCTGGGCAAGGCTGTGGCTCAGGGCCTCTTCCTAGGCAGATACCCAGACTAAGGCTGAAGTTCTTTCTGGAACCCAGATGAGCTGCTTCATGAAGGTAATTTCAGTTCCTTCGAAGGTAATTACCTTCGGTTTTTCAGTTCACGAAGGTAAACTGAAAGCTGTTATCACCCTGGTGAAGGAATTGCACTATCTTTTTCATTAAACCTTGGGGGGTTTTTTAAGCTTTTTTTCCAACGTTTAATTTCATAGATAAGCTGAGCTTTTTAGTAATTTTTGTAGTGATTAAATCATTAAAAAACTGTGCGAAACATTATGATAATTTGCCCTTTAACATACGCAGACAGCTCCAGGGCCATGCTTGAGGGACATTGGGTCAAGAATACCTGATGCCTTTGGTTAAAAGCAACATTATAATTTTTCAGAGCACAGTTGGCTCTTGAAGGAGTTAGGGGTGCTGACCCCACCCACAGTCGAAAATTCACATATAAATTTTGAATCCCCCAAAGTCTCCAGTCGTACCTCAGTGTCTGCAGGGCATTGGTTCCAGGAGTCCCCCTGCCAGTCCCATGTCCACAGATACCAAAATCCACTCGTGTTCAAGTCCTCTGCATCTGTAAATTCCCAGACAAGAATCAAAAATACTGTTTTCAGTCATGTGTGGTTGAATCCGCAGATGCAAAACCCAGGCATCCAGAGGGCTGGTTGTGTATTTATTGAAAAAAATCTGCATCTAACTGGACCCATGCTGTTCAAACCCATGTTGCTCAAGGGTCAACTGTACTGAGATTATATATTGGATTTTTGTATTTCTAATTTTCTACATTTATATGATATTTAAATAATTTCTTAATGCTCATTGGTATCTACTCTGAACTGTTTTTAAATAAAGAGCTCTATTTTTAGAGAAAAAGGCAGAATTGAATGGAAAAGTGTGCGCTCTTATTTCTCAAAGTCTCCCCATCACTCACCCAGCTGCTTAGACCACTGGGGTCCTGTGGGCTGGGACCCCACAGCTGACCCAGAGACCAGGATTTCTGAGTCCAAAGCGCATCTGTCATTCCAGAAAGCACCGACAGGGAACAGGAAAGCCAGGCAGAGGGGGACAGCCAGTCCAGGGGCACCATCAAAAAGGTCACTGCCCAGGGCGCCCCGGGCCCTGTCGCCCTGAGGGGCACTGGGAGTTCAGTGTTAGACCCTCCAGATTTGTTCTGCCAGAGGCAGGAGCTAGGGAATTTACCTACCAACCCTGCTTGGTCCTGGGTAGAGGGCTGCTCCCCGCTGAAGAGTTGTAGGTGCTGGCAGTTGGAATCCATTAAGGTGAGCTCACAAGAAAGTTGAAAGCCCTGGGGGGTAGGGACAGGACACCCACATCGCCTGCTGCCATGAGGCTGGAGCTGTGCCCACTGCCCTGGCAGCTTGCCCTGTTGTAGCTCAGGTCTGTGAAAGGACACACGGCATCCTCAGTGGCTGGCCTTGCAAACCTGAACTCATTCCAGTAGATCACTACTGAAGGTCTCCCAGCTTCAAGTGATTGTCAGGCCCCCTGGCAACTGCCCAGCACTGTTCTTGCAGGTTGTTGCCTTTTACTTGGGCATTAGACTCAAGCTGAGCTGATCCAAGTCCCTTTCCCTGGAATTCAGAAGTCTTTCTGGCCGGCTGAGCCTGAGACACGTTCCAACCTACTACTGCCCTATTTTTCACTCCGAGAAACGGGAAAACCTGGTGTGCAGAAGAGACAAGAATGAGGCTGCCACACAAGCTACGGAGATGAGAAATGATAAACCCCAGCTCTGGTTCATTCCTGCGGCCCAGCGGCAGCTCTGTCCTCAGCTTCTCTGCATCCTTGTTTTAAGTCATCTCCCCGGACTTTCTATTACTTGTAACTAAACATCCTTGCCAATTCACATTATGTCATGTCGCAGCTTGTGGATAGGTTGGGGCATCTGCCCCTTTGGGTGGATGTGCAGTAGGTGCTTTCCAGAAAACAAGGCAGAACTTCCTCTTCAGGTGATCCGCAGCTGCCTCCCGCCCTGACCTCCAACGCCAAGTCACGTTTTGAGCGTCTCCTGGCCTGTCCGCGGCCAGCTTCTGGGCAGTGGTGGATGGCTGGGCTGCTGGGTTGCACAGGCTCTTACAAGAACAGTGCTCAGGGCTGCTGGGAGAAGGGAGGGCTGGGGTAATAGATATCACATCTGGGAATTCCTCTAGGGAAGGAACTTCTTTTCCTGGCACCAGCACCTGGCACAGGGTGGAGGCTTGGTATTGAATAAGTAAATGAAGGAATGTGTGAATTGATGTACGAATTGGAGTCGGTACGGAGCTGGCCATGGCTGACGTACATTTAACATGACTAGCTGGAATTATAAGACTGCCAGAGATCCTGCATTAGATGATACCATCCCCAGATCCTACATTCCTGTTGCATGTGAATGACCGTCACTAAGCTGCTGCTCAGTGAGAGAAATGGCGAGGGAGGGGACAATGGGGACACAAACAGGGCTTTGATCCCCTGACTGTAACTGTTTCCCACAGGACTCAGCACTTGACGCATGGCTGCTTGCTTACATCTTCCTTGAGTTCATCCCCGTGTGTACAAAGTGGGGGAATGTGATAAAAGTTTAAACACACACACACACACACACACACACACACACACACACACACAGGCCAGAAGTTACATCTTTATCTAAATGAGTGAGTCAGCTCCATGAGTCAATTGCTCAAGAGATAGTGGTTGGCGCCAGGGCCCGTTCCAGCCCAGGGGGGCCCCCCCTCTCAGCATGTGAGGATACAGGATACAGAGGCGACAGCTCTTTATTAATTGCCAAGAGCCTTTTCGCACTTTACCTGCTCTGTACGCAGGTCAGGAGGAGAAGGAAAGGACCCTGAGGTAGGAATGCCTCAGGGTACACTAAACTGGTGGGAAAAAACCATCAGCAGGTGGTGAGAAGGCCACTCCTGGGCTCCATGCCTCCAGGAGAAGTCTCACGGGTTCTTGCATTGCATGTGCCCCCTGCCCCCAGTCTAAGCCTTGGCTTCTCTAGGTACTAAATGGGCCACCTTGAAAGCCAGATTCCAACAGGGACTCAGAATCCCGCCCCCACTCCCATCTCTGAGCTCCAGGCCCCTTCATGGAATACATCCCCCCAAATAACCTTTTTCCCGCCTTGATGCCTAACCTGTGGGATGCAGCGTCCACACTCCCCCCATCCCTGGGATTTGGCCTCAGACACTAATGTCTACTCAAACTTCTAAAGGCAGCATTATCACTGTCCTCATTGCTCCCACCCACCGTCCCCACCCAGTCTGAGTCTGGGATCAAGGGACCTCTCTTGATCCTTGGTTCCTCATATATTAACAGAGGAGACTCGCGGCAGGAGGTCTTCTCCTCAGAATCTGTTAGGAGGCATCAGCTAGTTTAACCCTCCCAGCAACCCCGAGTCTAGAGACTATTTTTTCCCTTTTGTAGGTGAGAAAACAAAGGGTGAGAGATTAAGTGACCTACATGCTGCAGGCAAGTGGCAGAGCTAGGAGTTGAACCTGGGTCTGTCTGCCCAAAGCTTATATTCTGTTCACTTCCTGGCTCTCAGGGGCCCTATGAAACTGCTCCCCCAATCTGGGCCTGAGACACAGGGTCTTAATGTTTTCATGAAGAAGCTTGGTCTTATGAGCATGTAATAAGCTTCAAGAACTCCTTAACCTGAGAGAGAGCTGAAATTATAAGCAGAGTCAATAACTGCTGAGCTGAATTCATGTTTGTGTCACTAACAATAGCCATGAAAGGAATTCTGGGATGTCAGGGAAGGGTTTTCAACCCCAAAGTGACATGAAAGCAGAGGCCATTCAAGTTCCAAGGGCCCTTAGAGGACTTCTAGACCAAGCCTCCCTTATAGCCAGAGAAACTGAGGCCCAAAGAGGGGACAAGACCTACTCAAGTTCACCTGCAGAGTAAGGACAAAACCCAGAATCCCAACCTGGAACATCGAAGTCAATGTCCCTGACTGACACAGCGCAGGCTGGGGGACTCCAGAGTGAGGCTGATTCGCAGGCTTCTCTCTAAGAAGGGGCCCTGGGGCAAAGCTCCTTTCCTTGCTCTTCCCATCCATGATTGATCAGGGAGGTCCCGCAGGCTCTCTCACTGCTGTGTCACCAGCCACACGGGCAGCGGGGCACTCCCCATCCCCCAAAGCGCACCCCACTCTCTTCCCATGTTCTTGTTTCTGTAGAACAGGTTCTGGAGTCCCTGGGTGTCGAAAGAAGGGACAGGTCACATTCCTGAATATTTGGGATTTTAGGATATGCTTTTTCTACAGCTCAGGGATTTTCCACAGCCAGTATTGAAGCTCCAACCAGCTCACCCAAGCTCACTCATTCAGTCAACAAATACTACCAGGTACCTGCTCTGTGCCAGCTCCTGGTGGATGCTGAGATGTCAAGAAGAGCACGTTAGATGCTTCGTCCCCATAACCGGCGACAGGAGGAAAAATAACATGGTGCGATACACACAAGGATGAGGGAGGGGTGGGGGTGACAAGAGCACAGAGCTGGGGCTCCTAACCCACCCAGGTGAGCGGCTCACATGGGCAAGGCTTACTGGAGGATGAGAATTTGGGAAGAGGTCTGAAGAAGGAACAGGAATCAGACAGGGAAAAGGGTGTGGAAAGGGTGTTTGGGGCAGCAGATGCAGCTTGCGCAAAGGCTCAGAGACAAGACAACAGAAGTGCGTTGGAGAAATTTAGCAGAGAGAAGACAAGTGCATTTCTCTGGCAGCCCGAGGGAGCATAGGCAGGTGAATCTGCTGCTCTAAAGGTCAATGTTCTGCAGGTGTTCTCTGTTCAGCCACGTGGAGGGTACAGAGAAATACAAGGTGTGCTCTTTGCACTCAAAAACTTGTCTCCCTCGCTGGGAAGAAAAGAACTATTGAATTTTAGAGACCAGAGAATAAAGGTATCCAGGGACCATCTACCAGCCGTTGCAGCCTCTCAGTGAATACCCCTAGCAACAAAGAGCAGCCCATCCTCAAGTCAGCCACATCAGCGTAACAAGAACCATTTCCTTAAAGCCAAAGAAATTTGCCTTCTTAACCTGCCCCTCCACCATCCCCCTGTTTAGAGGTGGTTACGCAAAGGGGACCAGGCCCTTCTCCAGGCAGCAGCCCCTCTGGTCTTTGGAGACGGCCCTCCTGTCTCCCCTTGCCCCGACCTGAGTCTCTCCTTTCCAGCCTTAAAACAGGAGCACCACTGAAGAATGGCTTTGGAGAATTCCAAACCCGCGGCCAACCAGCGTTCCAGAAGAGTTTTTAGGGAGTGTGGTGGGCTGGAGTTGTCAGGGCTTCTTGCAGCAGGACACACCGTCCCTGGGGGCCTTAAGGGATAGGGAGCTTTTCTAAGGGAGAGGAAGTGACAATCCAGGAGCCAGGTGCAGCCCAGACAAAGGCACTTCCTTTTTTTTATTATTACAGTTTACATTCAATATTATTTTGTCCTAGTTTCAGGTGTGCAGCAGAGTCTTTAATGCCGATTTGTTTTGTCAATTAGCCTTGCTTTTCCTTAAAAAAAAGAAGTTTAGAAAATGCAGATGAGCAAAGGAAAGAAAATAAAAAGCACCTGTAATTCTACCACCACCCAGAGATAACGCCATTAATATTTTCATATTATATCTTTCAAGACTTGAGTATGTGTCTTTCTCTACATGTGTATGTATGTGTTTTAATCAGGCTTATACTATACATAGTTTATGCCACACTGGTCTTTGTTTGATGAAATATGGTGAGTCTTTACTAGGCCATAGACTATTTTTCTCCAGCATTATTTTGAAGGCTGCATTCATCTTGCATGTGATAGACATACCATTATTCATTTTACCAGACCCCTATTGCTGGACATGGAGACTGTTTAATTTTTTATTTTTTTATTTTAACTTAATTTTATTTTATTTTACTATTAGAAATGAGTCTGAGTATTCCCAAGTTCTTTAACAATCCAGATTTCTTCCTCCCCATTAATTACTACATAACCATGGTCCCTCAGAATGATAGGAAGTCTAGTTTTTCCATCAAATTCTTCCCTCCAGGCACTCCGAAGGTCCCAAGGGACAGTTTCATGGTCCCCAGAGCTGTCCTCTCTGCAAGCCAGCCAAGCTGGCTCCAGCTCCTGCTCCTCTCCCCTGGCCCCGCTTGGCATTTTGTAACCCGTTTCCCTGGCCAGGATGTCCTCACTCCACTTTCTGCCTGAAGTCATCAAAGGCCCTGCATCCATCATGGTCCATTCAGCAGCACAGAAACCTCTCAGGTCCTTCAAACCAAGGGACTCTTTCAATACAAGGGAGTTGGTTATCTAGATGATGAAAGCTCTGGTAATCCAAGCAGGAGATTGCTCCACCCTTTGAGCTAAAGGGAAAAATGGGGGGCAGGAGGGAAATGTTTCCAGGAACTGGCCACCTGACAGAAAGATGTTGATGGTCGCCTGGCAGGAGGGAGCTGGAAGTCCAGAGGACACACAGCCATTGCTGGGGATGCCACTCAAAGCGAAGAAATAGAGGAAGGAATACCCTGACTTCTTCAGCTCTCTGGTCTTTCTCCAGTGCATCCCATTGGTCAGACCTATCAGGAAGCAGTTGACAAAGGAATCTGGGAAATGTAGTTTCCTGCTATTACAGGACATGACTGGCTCAAGTGAATTCTCCCAAAGCACAGCTCAAATTTGGCTGTTTTGTCAAACAAACTTGAGGTTTGTTTATATCAGCCCAAACAGAGACTGAGGGCTGATAGAAAACAACCGCAACGCAGGAAAAAATAAAAGAAAAACTTAATTCCGGCTGGTGTGGCTCAGTGGATTGAGCGACAGCCTGCAAACCAAAGGGACGCGGGTTCAATTCCCAGTCCGGGCACATGCTTGGGTTGCGGGCCAGGTCCCCAGTTGTGGGTGATCAAGAGGCAACCACACATTGATGTTTCTCTCCCTTTCTTTCTTCCTCTAAAAATAAATAAATAAAATATTTTTTTAAAAAAACAAAAAACCTTAAGTACAGATCCCTGGATATCACAGCCTACTGCATCTACAAGGCAACCCCCCATCCCCCCACAGGCTCCCTTAGGAGCCAGATATCCTGCTATTGGCCTCGGCCTGCTGTTGTGTCACTGGGGTCGGCCAAACTCTCCCAGGGATGGAGAGTTTTGATCGTGTCCACCCTAACCCAAACCCAGGCCCCTTCAACTTTCCCTGAGGCCCAACAAGAAGGAGAAAGTATTTCCCAAATCATTTAGCAAAGTATTTCCTAAACACCTGTCCCAAAGAACGTCACGTTAATCCCTATGGATACAGCTCTTGGTAGAATGATCGCTTGGGTGAGCCATTTGAATCTTCATTGTCCCAAACTAAAGACCCATTCATGAATTTTGCCCTGATATTTCGCACAATAGAGTCACTGAAGTTTGAGATCCATTTTTGTCCTTTCTAAATTTTAGCAGACCCCAGACTCCAAAGGCTCCAGGTAAGAGTGCCTGGGCTTCTCACCTCGGCAGCCCCGGTAGAAGGGAGGTTATCTGCTTCGATGTCGGGCACTGAAGGGGCAGCAGACATCCTATACCTCCTCCTGCCAGAACAAAGCCACAGAGCTTTAGCACAAGGAACATTCTGGAACATACAGGGTGAGTCAAAAATAGGTTTACCCTCGTGAGTACATGAAACACAGAGTTTTTCTTGTATTATTGTTTATTAATTATTATATTATTTCCATATGAACAACTATAAACCAGCTTTTGCCTTGCCCTGTACTTTCTGCTCCCTCGTTCAGTTATTTTCATCAGGGTAAATCCCTGAGAATGGAATTACTGGGGCAACAGATATGCACGTGTTGTAGGCTTTTGATACACAGTGCCAAATTGCTCTCTGATAAGGCTGTATGTCATGGTTCTTTTTGCCTTTCTGCCTCTCAGATCCCTGATAAATCATTGAAGAGTCTCAAGATGATTCAGCCACTAGACTAGATAAACAAGCTGGCCTGTCACTATTGCTGTTTTTTGCACCTAGGAAAGGAACTCCCTTGGATCCCACCCAGAACCTGGAATTCCGAAGCACCTACGCCAGGCACCTTTGTACCTTCTCCCCACTGCCAGGTCCCACCCTCCCCTGCTTTCCCCGCCCTGAGCCCAGGTGGAGCCAGCTGCCCAGGCGGCAGTTTCTCAGTCCTCCCTCGGTGCTTGGTCCAGAGTGGAGGCCAAAAGAGGGCTCTGCGCCCAGCCCGATGAGGACGCTACTGACCATCCTGGCTGTGGGATCCCTGGTCGGTGAGTGCCCACTGCCCTGAGGCCCCCAGCTACCCCAGGACAGCGACCAGGGTCATCTCCCTGCACCCTGCCATGTCCAGGACAGCCAGTTTCAGTTTCTTCTGTGCTGGGGCTGAGCTGCATGCTGGGACGGGGTGGGTACACCCTTGCTTCCCTTCACTATCTTTGTGGACCTCTTATGGCTAGCTCTGAAAGAGCATATTTTCCCCCTGGTGGCCAGGTGTGGGGTATTAATAGACCCTAAAGCACCTGGGCCCTTTTCGAAACAGAATGAAAGGGCACAGTTTTCAAATCCAATTAGGTGGCTGCACTGGTTCATCATTATGGTGAACTTTCAGGCAGATGCGTGAGATCCTAGATCCTGTCCGCTCTCTGAGAAGTTAATAAAATTCAGGGAACTTTCTCAGAGGGAGATGGCCCATACAAGGCCCTATAGTTCAAGTTCAGGATGAGCCCATGAAGGGCCAGAGCTTCCCTGTCCCCAGCCACAAACATGATGTGCCCGGCCAGTGCTTACTGGACCCACAGTGCTTCCATCTGCTGCCCGGGCCCCTCCAATCTCCCCTCCCCTGGCATCACACTGGCCCATCGTGCTGGGCCTTCGATCAGCTAGAAAGATGTCCATCCCAAGAGACATGTTCCTTTAGACCCTCGCCCATTCTGGTTGGGAGCCATGGAGGCTCCTGGCCCTTTAAGGCAGGGGACCCATGGGGGAGCCATCCCTCGGAGATTGTTGCGAGTCAGTAAGGTCACTCTGGGGCCCTAGGTTTCCTCACCCCACTTTTCTTAGGCTGATTCCAGAGCGTGTTGAATTGTTTTCATTTGTTTTTCCTCAGCTTCCCATCTGGTTGACGTAAAATTGTTTTTCACAGAAGTGTGAAAACTTCCTTTGATAAAGTCTACCAGCCTGCCAGTCTCAACGACTCACGGTTTCCCAGATTTCACAATGTAGACTTTTAACCGGGAAGTGTAGGAAAGACAGGCTCAGGAGCGGACGATGGGTTTGAGGTGGAAAAGAAGCGAGTGGGGTGGGAGGAGAGGGGAGAACTTGTTAGGCCTTGACACCTCCTAAAAGAGGGGACCCAACCATTGTCCACCCACCTCATTTTGGGGAACCGACTTCAGTTCCCTCCCAAACAGTGGTGCCAAACTCCACTCAACAGAGGCCGTTGCCTCCTGAGCATATCCCAGCCTCAGTCACCTGCCCCCTCTCAACCCACATGGCCCGCCTGGATACTGATCCCAACAAGCAGTCTTCCCATTGCAGACCCTAACCCTCCACTAGGGGAGGCTGAGTCCAGCCCCAGGCAGACCCTGGTGCCTTCCCTCAGATCCCAGCCTCTCTCTCCTGCCCACTCCTTGCCAGCCCGCCAGAAGCCGCCCTTCAGTTCTGACCTCAAGTGGAACCTTTGCCTTCCTAAGAAGACATATAGAGGGTGGGCAGGTTTTAGTTTGGCCAGCAGAGGGGAAGTGATTTATGAACTACTTCTGCAGCCTTGGTTATAATTACTGACTTTGGGCAAGTTCTGAGACATCTTAGCTGACTACCCCCGAAATGTGGGCGAGAACACCAACTCCAGATGGTGTTAAGAAGTGAATGAGAGACAATACCAAGTGTTGGCAAGGACGTGGAATAAGCGGACCGCTCGAACACTGCTGGTGAAAATGTAGGATGGTGCAGCCACTTTGGAAAATAGTTTAGCCGTTCTTCAAAAACTTAAATATAAAGTTACCATATGACCCACCTATTCCACTTCTAGCTGCACATTCACCCTGGAAAACTGAAAACACGCACACTTGAAAGTGTGTATACAAATGTTCACAGTAGCGTTATTCACAATAACCAAAAAGTGGAAACACCACAAATGGCCATCAACTGATCACTGGATAAACAAAATATGGTATATTCATACGACCACATATTAGTCAGCCATAAAAAGGAGATTCATGCCACAATACGAATGAACCTCGAAGACATTATGCTAAGTGAAAGAAGCCAGGCACAAAGGTCACATATTGCACAGCTCTAACTACATGAAAAATCCAAATAAGCAAATCCATCGAGACAGAAAGCAGATTAGTGGTAGCCTAAGGCCAGGGCAGGGGAGAAATAGAGCAGACAGCTAATGGACGCAGAGTTTCTTTCCGGGTTGAAGAAAATAGTCTGGCATTAGATAATGGTAATGGTTGCACAACTTTGCGAATATACTAAAAAAAACCACTGAATTGTACACTCTAAATGGTAGCTTTTATGGAATGTGAATCAGAGCTCAATGAAAAGGAAACTAAGAAGTGAAGGAGAGCAGTGGTGGTCCGCGAGCACAGCCGCTGGTGAGTGGGGGATGCTGTTCCTCAGTCCCCCTCCTCGGACAGCTGTGCTGGGGGCAGGGTGCACGGGCCCATCGGCTCACCCCGCTCCCACTTCCCACAGCTCACATTGCTGAGGACGCCTCGGATCTTCTTCAGCACGTGAAATTCCAGTCCAGCAACTTCGAAAACATCCTGACCTGGGACAGCGCGCCGGAGAGCACCCCAGGCACAGTCTACAGTGTCGAGTATAAGACGTAGGCTTCCCTCCCAACATGACCTCTTCTGACTCTGCTCTGAAACCAACCCTTCCAAGAAAGTGCCCCCCTTCTCTGGGCCCTATACCCCCCACCTTGACTGGTCTTACACCCCCTAGTAGCTCTGCTCCTTTGTTTCTTTCGCAGAGGGAGGATGAGATAATGGTTAAAAGTACGGGCTCTGGCTTGAAAGCCAGCTCTCGCCTATATGACCTTGAGCAATTGAGTAACCACACCAAGCCTCAGTTTCTGCATTGATAAAGTCAGGATAGTAATGGTTCATCATAAGATTGTTAGAGGCATTAATCAAGACAGTCTTTGGCACTGGGGCCTGGCAAATAATTGCTTTATTATTAATGGTGAGACTAGGTCAACACAAAGTTGTGCCCACCCCATCTGGGCTAGGCCCCAGATGCCACGCAGGGAAGGAGGGTAGGCATGGGCTCGGAAGTCTGCAAACCTGGGTTTATTCCCGACCCTGCCACTTCATCCTGCAGCAAGTCATTTCTTGTTTCTGAGCCGCATTCCCTCATCTGTAAAATGGGGATAACAGGGTCTGCCTCAAAGAGTTACAGTAACAGTGAGCCCAGAGCGTGGATTCAGACTGGGTGGGTTCAAATCCTGCCTCCTCACAGGCATGCTTCAAACACCTGGGCAGGTTTTACCTCTCAGCCTCAACTTCCTTGTTTGAAAAGGAGAGAGAATATTGTATGAACCTCACAGGATCAATGTGTGGACTAACAAATCATCCTCATAAAAGGCCTGGAACACAAAACATTCTAAGTAAATATTAGATATCATTATATTATTAATAAACAACAGATCTGATGCCAAGCCTGTTCATTAAAGGTGTGCTCCAGCCCCTCCCTTTCCTACAGGTACGGAGAGATAGAGTGGCTGGCAAAGAAGGGCTGCCAGCAGATCACCAGGAAGTCCTGCAACCTGACCATGGAGACAGCCAGCCTCACAGAGCTCTACTACGCCAGGGTCACTGCCACCAGCGCAGGAGGCCGGTCAGCCACCAAGATGACCGACCGGTTCAGCTCACTGCACCATAGTGAGTAGGAGCCCCTGTTGTTACAGGGGAGGAGAGGAGAATGGCCCAGAAGGGCTCTGCCTTCGGGGGGTAGGGGGCCGTTAGGGACGTGGCTTTTAGGAAAGGCATCCCGATGGAGAACATCTCCAGTGTGGTTATCCACCTTCCTCCATCTCCATCCTGGACTCCCTCGTTCAGACCACCTTCGCCTTCTCTCAGCTGCAACCAAGGTCTCTGAACCTGGTCCCCACCTCAACCCCCTTGTCCTTTGACTCTTTTCCAATCCTTAATCTGGTCTCAGCTTCAATATCACTTCCTAAGTGAGTGTCCCCACTTCCAGCCCCCAACCTGATTTCACCAGGTCACCACCTGGTATTCTTTGTGACAATTAGCTGTTCATTGTCCTCACAGCTCATATCCCAATCTACAATTCTTGTGTTTGTTTGTATATATATTATTAGCCTCCCCACTGACAGGTGAGCTCCGTGTGTGGGTGTGGAATCCACTGTATTCCTAGCCCTCAGCATGGTGCCTGGCACATAGGAGATGCTCAATATGTAATCGATTCAGGAAGGAAGGAAGGAAGGAAGGGAGAGAGGGAGGGAGGGAGGGAGGGAGGAAGGAAGGAAGGAAGGAGGAAGGAAGGAAGGAAGGATGAAGGAAGGAAGGAAGGAAGGAAGGAAGGAAGGAAGGAAGGAAGGAAGGAAGGAAGGAAGGAAGGAAGGAAGGAAGGAAGGGAGGAAGGAATATGCATTGCCAAACTCCCCACACAAGTTAAGCAGGTGATATTCACTGACTAAACAGCCACATGATTTTTTAAGAAAATAAAAAATTAAACAAACTATTTTTTTTCTTGTCTTGTTCAATCAATACATGTTTATTGTAAAAAATTTGGAAAATATAGAAATACACAAAGAAAAATAAAAGTAGCCCAAAGTATTCTGGACATTTAAACATAACTGCAGTTACTAGCAACACTATTTTTTTGTAATCTGGCTGTTTATTTTTTATACGGTGGCATCATGATCATTAATTTGTGCATTCCTATTCAATTTTTTTCACTACATAATATTCCACTGCTACAAATAACCCATCCTATAGAGACACTCTAATTTACTTCCCTAATGCACTTTTGAAGACATTTAACTCAATTTTTCAATTTTATAAGCAATACTGAAGTGAATGTTCTTTGGCTCAGAATTTTTTTAAAGAATTTGTTTCTTTATTTTTAGAGTGCAGGGAAGAGAGGAGAAAGAGAGGGAAAGAAACATCAATGTGAGAGAGAAACATTGATCAGCTGCCTCTTGTACGCACCCTGACCAGGGACCGAACCCACAACCTAGGCATGTACCCTGACTACGAATAGAACCAGTGGAATGAAGTCCAACCAACTGAGCCACACTGGTCAGCACTTGGCTTAGATGTTTTTAATCTTGGAGGTCAATGGACCCTTGAGGGTTTTTATAAATAAGCTTCAGGGGGTATAGGGTTCCTGAGTCCCTGAAATTGAGGGTAAGGTTTTTATATATGTAAATTTTGGAGAAGAGGAGAGCCATAGCATTCATCCAATTCCCAAAGAAGTCTGCAAAGCAGTAAAGGTCATTTGGTTATGTAGAATGTTCCATCTGGAGAAGGGCTAAATTTCTTAGGCTTGGAACTGAGGCTGAGTCAGTAATACTGGACACCCCAAACATTATTTAGGATATGTCATTGAACCATCATCACTCCCCAAAGCTGTCACTGCCAGTAAGCTAGGGGAGAGGGTGTGCTCCAGGCAGATTCAAAGTGGGGTGAAAGGCCGGGGTGTGTGGGAGCTGGGCCAAGGGCACAATCAACCACCTAGGAGGCCAGTGTCCTTCTCCCTAAGATCTTCCTACTCATTCTGGGTCAGCCCCTTGCTAGCCTTAAACCCATTCACCAGTTGCTTGCAGAACATCTCTCTTCTCGCCTATGTTTTAGCTGATGCTTTCAGATGCACAGCTGGGCTGGGGAGGGAGGGGCGAGGAAGCAGTCATTTCCCACGGTCCAGGGCAGCCTCACACATCACTGGCTGATTCCAACTTTTCTTTTCTTTTTTCTCTCTCCTTTTTTCCAGCTACCATCAAACCACCTGATGTGACCTGCATCCCCAAGGTGAAATCCATTCAGATGATTGTCCACCCCACGTGCACGCCCCTCCACTCAGCAGATGGCCACCGGCTAACCCTGGAGGATGTCTTCCAGGACCTGTTCTACCGCTTAGACCTCCACATCAACCAAACCTACCAAATGGTAAATAAGTGTCAAATACATGTGCTGCTCTGGCCCTTCCCTGCCTGGGAAATCCATTTCCCTCTCAATGAGATCTACATTGTTCAAGTAGAAAGGAGATGTTTTATATAAATCAGCATTTCCCAAAACATATCCACAGCCTCTCCCTAATGGATTCGCTTACACAGTAGCATGCTAAGTCTCTGACAAGTCCTGCAAAGCCAACCCCAGTCTCAATTTGCTCAACGCAATTTTTCCCAAATTTACTTGACCTTTTATTTTGCATGATATTTAATGTTTTTCTTAATTTTTTCCTAGTGCCTTCTAACATCCTGGGCAACAACCTCTGTTAACATTCTCAGGTGTCCACTTCAGAAAATGCGGGTATCGGTTGCTACCGCTGCAGTTCTTTTTGTATGTTCTCCACTGTCCGTGCAAACTGCATACACGCAGTGTCTGAAGATCAGTAATAATAACAGATGGAAGGCAAGGGCCCGCATTGTCAAACAATACACAAGTTATTTTTTTTCTTCAGAAAATATGTGGTATTTCCCCGCAGCGTGTGCCACTAATCCATAATTCCATTGACTGTTTCTGCACTCAAGGCGTTTATAATCTGGCGGATAGGAATGGAATTAAAACAAGAATTCAAACAGGCATAGGTAGAGGAAAAGAAGGGTATTGTGTGAGGCAGAGCAGCAGCAAGCGAGAGGGGAGATGGCAGTTCAGAGAAATCTGGAAAGACTCTGCATCAGAAAACTTTCTGGTGCCAATATCCATTTCTGAGGTGTGCTAAGCTTACTAAGCTAAGTAATGTATGCTCACTAAGTCACTTAATCTTCACCCAAGCTCTCCGTGATAGGTGCTATTATCTCCTACATTTTCTGAATAGAAAACGGTGGCTCGGAGAGGTTAAGTTACCAGCTCAAGATTGTTCAGCAAATAATAGCATACCCAAGATTCCAACCCAGCTCTGTTCAAAGCCCATGTTTTCCCCCACTAGCTACATTGCCCCCACCATGATCATAGAGAGCAGCAGAAAAACTTTGGACATTGCTGGAAAACACGAAACTGCCTGGTTTGCCTGGAGAAATGGGACAAGTAGAACAGTTTCACAAAGCATGGCCCAAACCAAGGGCATCAGAATCTTCTGCAGCCTTTGTTTAAAATGGTCCCCCTTCCAATCTACTTAATCAAATTCTGTAGTTACACCCCTGGCATCTGAAACTTGGTGAGCATCCCACGTGCCCCCTGCCCACACTGAAGTTGAGAACCGCTGGTGGAGAGGAACCACGGCAGATACACCCCAGGAGGCAGCCTGGGGCTGTTCTATAGAGGCCTGGCGTGGCAGATGGAGGAGTCATTTTTTATGTCAGTGGTCACAGGGAGCAACCTGAGATTATTGAGTAGGGAGAGTCCCTATCACAACTGTATTTTGGTAAATAGTTGAGGTTTTACTGCATATTTTATTGTTACCATAATTTAATTCATTTTGTGCTCAGGAAAATACTCTGTATAATTTCAGTCCTTATAAATTTATGGATACCTGTTTCATGGCTCTGTGTGGCCTATCTTGGTGGATGTTGCACATACACGTGAGAATAACGTGTATCTTGCAGTTGTTTGGTAGAGTGCGCGATGAATATCAGTTGGATCAAGGTGGCTAGGAGTGTTTTCAGATCTTCTATGCTTTTCCTGGTTTGGGAGAAGTCAATTGTTTTTTAATTTTTGACAGCAGTACAGTCTGCAACTATGACTGCGGGATTGTCTATTTTGCCCTTTTATTCTATGCATATTTGAGACTTCATTATCAAGCCATACACATTCACGATTGCCACAGCCTCCCGATAAATGGGTGGTGGAGATGGTGGCCATGGTGGTGGTGGTGGTTGGGGTGATGGTGGTGGCGGTGGTCATGGTAACGGCGGTGGTGGTGGCGGCCGATGCCATGCTGTCGATGGTGGCAGCTGTGATAACAGCAGCCAGTATTTGTGCAGTGCTTACTCTGTTCCAGACGCTGTTCTAAGAGAGGGTGCATGCAGCTTGGTGACTGACAGGGTCTGGGGATAAAGCAGAAGGCGGGGAAAGGGAAGGGAGCACGGCAGGCTGGCCCACTGGTTTCTGGCTCCGCAGCCGGTAGCGCCCTGTCCCTAAATGCAGAGACCCAGGCAGACATGTGAGTAGACTTGCCTGGGCTCCACATGGAGGTGGGGGTGTCAGAGGAGTCACTCTGGGTTCTCTTTCAAATTCAGCACCTTGGAGGAAAGCAGAGAGAATACGAGTTCATTGGCCTGACCCCTGACACGGAGTTCCTTGGGACCATCAAAATTTTTGTTCCAACCTGGTCCAAAGAGAGTGCCCCCTATGTGTGCCGTGTGAAGACACTGCCAGGTAAGTTTGGCTGAAGCCAGAGGGAAGTGGGACTCCCGAATTCAGGTCTTGACGACGTGCTTTCCTCCCTGCAACCAAGGCGAGGCTTGACAGTGCTCTGAAAAACTGCAGAAGGGTTATTAGCATATTATTAAAGTTAATCTTTGTTTACCCATAAGTGCGTTAGCTGATGGGTTATCATAGCACATGTTTAATCTTCACCCTCCAGCCTATGTCCGGATTTCCTCTCTCTGGCAAGCTTAGTGTGTACCCCAGCAGAGCAACTGCACCTTAATATTAACTCAGGTGAGATATACTCGGAGATAATCCACAGGGGGGAGAGCAAAGGCAAAAAGATCACTCAATTTCTTCCCATGTCAAATAATAGCAACGATAACTAGCATTTCCCCAGTGCTAACCGGGGGCCAGGCACTGCTCAGCACAACCCTCAGGAGCAACCTGTGAGGTGGGTACTATCGTCCTCACTTTAGAGATGAGGAGATGGGTTCAGAGTAGTTAAGTCACCTACCCGAGGTCACACAGGCAGTGAGGAACAGAACTGGGCCTAACTCTGGAGACCATGTTCTCACCATTGTGCTACTGTAGGCACAGTTGTGAGTCGCTGACTTGGCAAGATGGTGCCCCATGCTCCCTTCCTCTGGCACATTGGAACTCCACTCTCACTGTAAGCATTGCGATATTTTCCTTAGTGTTTCCTTTCATAGACATGTAGAAATGTTGTAATGCTCAGAGCAGCAAGTTTGGAGGACGAAAGCGAACGATAGCAGTGGGTTGGCTGGATTGGGAAAGCCAGTCTCCACCTTCGTTGTCTTGTTCAGATGAATGATGTCAGCAGGTGACTTCCGCTCTAATGAGCAGAGCTGGGGTGGCTGCAGGGGCAGGCCCTGGGTACCACTGCCGCTTGGAGAACCATCGCCAGGCGGGTTCCAGCCCTCAGTTTTGTTTGGAAACGCAGCTCATCAGTTGTCCTAAGAGCCCACAGGAGACTGATTTCTCCACCACAGTGCATTCATTTCCAGGAAGTGCCTGGTGGACTAGCCAGCATTGGCCACTTGCATGGGACATGCCTTTCCTGGGGACAGGGTCACTGAGGAGACCAGAATAGAACTTGGCGAGAGGAAGACAAGGGGTGGGGGGAAACAATGTTACAGGCACTAAGCTGGGAGCGTATAGATGGCTCATGACCTATTCCCTGGACCAAACTAGACAAACCTCGCCCATTCCTGGCCCGCCCCTGCCCCATGCTGCCTACTGACAACATGCAGACCACTCCACCCTCACCCTTCTGTTGACTTGTTCTTTCATGACCTAGCTCATAATGTGATACCATTTTTCTTTTCTAAGACTGGAGCTGCTTTTATATAAATCACACTTCTTGCTGGTTATTTCCTGCTGGCACGTAGAAAGCGCCTTATCCTCAAAAATAAAGTATATTAATAACAATCCCTACCATTCATTAAGTGCCTACTCTATCGCCAAGCACGGTGTTAAATGCTCTGCCTCTATTATCCCACTTAATCTTTATAACAATCTTGAAGGATGGGTAGCCTCGTCCCTATTTTACAAAGGAGGAACCCTGGCTCAGAGAGGTAAGCAACTTGAAGGTGACCACACGGCTGGTCAGTAAACCTAGTGAGGTTCATCTGATCCAGAGCCTGAGCTCTGACCACCACTTTGCAATTTTGTTTACAGCTAATGACCTCTACTGCACATTTATTCCTCTTAATGCCATTTATGTCTTGCCCTTAACCCCCTATCCTGGGGTCTGTCTTATCCCCAGAGCTCATAGTCGGCACTTTATTGACCTCTCAGGATATCTGGGAGGGCCAGAGAGCAACCTCAGTATCTTGATGCTGGAAAGGACTCTGGGGGTCATCTCACCTCACATCCAGTTTTTACAGATGATGAAACTGTGGCATCTTTGTGTCGTGGCTATGAGGGTGAGCTTTGGAGTTATACATGTCAATCCTGGCTTTCCCTCTGAATAGTTGTGTGACCTTGGTCAAGTCATTTGATCTCTCTGAGACTCAGCTTCATTATCTGTAAAAAGGGGGCGTCCCTGGCTCTCTGTGTTTGGTGGGATGACATAGGTAGAGCATCCACACAGTGCATGGCACATTTTAAGAATTCAATAATCACTGGTTACTGTTACTAATAAGTGGTAGACCAAAGAGAGTTGTGCAGCAGAGAGAAAGATGCTCAGCATATCAGAGGTTGAGCCAGACATCTAATACCCCACACTCTAGTGTTATTTCTATTATTTCTTCCTGCCTCCCCATGGGTGAAGTGGCATATAGGAATGTTCCATGTCCCTGTGCTATCCTGGTACAAGGAGCAATGGTTTTCCATTAGGCATGTCACGTAGAGACATTCAGGTCATGTCTTCTCCCTGGAGCAGTGCTGGGAGTATCATGTGACAGGGGACAAGGTATCACTGAAGTGGGAAGCTGACCCTGAGAGGCCCAAGCCACCAGGCTTGGGGAGGAGTGAGGAATGGGCTAGAAGTAGCAGCTCTGATTCCAGTGTTCACAGCAATTGCGAAGGTCACGGGCAGCTGGGGATCAGCTCTTCAAGCTGATGACATGGGAACAGGAGGGTGATTTGGAGAGTCAAGACCCCTGGATAATACAAACTGTCAATTTTAACAAACAAACAAACAAACAAAAAACCCTTCCAATTATTTCTTCATCACCAAGCCCTTCCCCAGTCCCACTTGAGATGGTGATAGAAAGTTTGTCATGCCAAGAACTGGCCGTGCCCATGCCAGAGATGGGGGACCGCAGTGGGAAGGCTCAGCGCAGAAGCCCTCCGTTGTCTGTCTCCCTCCCATTTAGAAAGGGCAGTGCCTCTCTAGCAGCCTCCTGAGCAAGGGCTTCCCAATACCCAGCCCTCTACTGGGGTTGGGGGTGGGGGTGGGGAAGACAGGCCCCTCCAATTGTCACTTCCCATCCCCTGCCAGGGATGCAGGGCCATCCTCAGAGCCAGGTAAGAGAGGCCACTTTAGAAGGCCCCACTCCAGCCCTGGCTCTAGCCATGGCCCCGCCCACAAGATAAAGGGTCCTTAGGCCTAAGCGGACAAGTTCCCCTGGAGCCTGTGACCTCCCTTTCAGACCCCACTCTGAGAGCCTTGTATCCCGAAGTCCCCTGTAGAAATGCCCCAAGCCTGTGTCTACTCTAGGCAGGTCTCTTCCTCCTGACGGGAGATACCCTATTGGCGTACAGATCCCCAGCCCAAAGGGTGGCCAGTAGGTGGCTATTTGTTGGGGGCATGGATGAGCTTAGCCAGATGGGGGCTGGGGCGTCCCTATCTGCGCGCCAGGCCCTGGCATTGTGAGATGAAGCCGGGCAGGCGAGGAGCCTCAGCCACCTCCCCCAACATGTCAGGACCGTCTCCCAAGGAGTCCAAGAACTCAAAATTCAAACTAGGCCTTCCAGGTTGCCACGAAAAGTACATTTGTCAAGGAGGGAGCATAGAACCTATTTAGTAACAGCTTGACAACATGATTTACAAATTCTGAGTATTTAGACGTGTGGGAGGTGGCCCTCTCTTTGTGCTCTTGCTGGGCCCTGCCAACATTCGGGTGCGAGGGGCTTCCCAGGCCTGGCTTGAGGGGCGGCGAGGGAACACCCTGCGTGTGTTGCGTCTGCCCTTGGGAGGGGCCCAGCCCAGGGCCAGCCTCACCTGCCCTGCTCCAGCCTCTTTGTTTGTGCAGACCGGACGTGGACCTACTCATTTTCCGGTGCCTTCCTGTTCTCCATGGGCTTTGTCGTCGCAGGCCTCTGCTACCTGAGCTACAGATACATCACCAAGCCACCTCAGCCACCCGATTCCCTGGTGAGCAGCCCCGCCTGGGGCAGGAGGGAAAGGTCTGCGGGCCGGGGCGGCGGGCGGGGGGGGCCTGAAATATTACAGGGCATAAGCCCAGGCTCTCCCCAAAATGTGGGGAGCAGCACACAAAGCAGAAAATTAGCCCTAATACCTCCCCTCCACCCTAAAAACGTGGCTTGGCAGGGGGTATTAAAGATGCATGAATGATCCGGAAGAGTGGGCTTGGAATAGAAAACCCATGCAGCTTGAAAACGTCCACACCCAGGCAGGTAACACAGGACCCAGGGGGGCAGGCCCCTGCAGGGAGTGGGGGTTCTGTGGGGCCCCCGAGCTCACGCCCTGTCCGAAGCGCAGCCCCGTTCTACCCCCTGGAGACGCAGGCCCAGGGTGGCCAGATCTCCGCACATGTTCTCAAGAGAAGTCAGATTTTCAGATTATAATGTGAAATCCCTCAATTTGCAAATGTTGGCCACTAATGCCTAAAACACAAAGCCCTGTGTAAACCACACAGGCCACGTCACAGCGCCAGTCTGGCCAGCAGCACTGCGTCTGCTAAAGCAGCAGGGCCGCCGCAGGAGCCGCAGAGGCCGCGGCCGGGCTGCCTGGGCTTCCGGGCAGCTCTCACCCGTCTGAGAGGCTCGAGGGCAGTTCGCTCCATGTCACAGCCCAGACAGACGTTTCCTGTAAAGCTCTCCTGGCCTCCCCTGCTCCCCGTCCTTTCCCACCTTGCCCCCTGCATCAGTCCCTTAGGGACTGTGAGCAAGGAACAGCATGGGCCACCACCTCCAGAGCAGACCCCAAGGCCACCCCAAATCTAAGCCATCTACTCCCTGGATTATCTGTTTCCTCGGAGAAACCACAGCCGAAATCTCTCTCCCGGAGAGAGCCCAGACTTCAGGAGCAGCCCTCAGCTACAGTGCCGGCAGCCCTGTCCCTTCATGCGAGTCCCAGTGCTTAGACGGGTCTCTGGGAGGCAAAGGGGATGTGCAGAACATGCATCTTGAAAAGCCCCCGATGGCCTACCCCATTGCCTCGGCCTCCCCAACGAGGGCCTCACCCGCAGGGCGCCCTCGGGGAGCTGAGAATGGGCCCTAATGTTGGGCCGTTGTTGTCCTTGTGCAGAACGTCCAGCCTGTGCTGACCTTCCGGCCACTGCAGTTCATCCAAGAACACTTCCTGATCCCTGCCTCTGAGCTCAGCAGCCCCAGCAGCCTGGCCCAGCCTGTGCAGTACTCCAGAATCATAGTCTCTGGGCCCCCCCCGGGAGCCCCACCGCTGCACAGCCGGTCTGAGGTCACCTACCGCGGACAGCCAGACGTCTCCGTCCTCCAGCCCCCCAGAGCGCCACCTCACCAGATACTCCCCCCGCCATCCTATGCCCCCCAGGCTGCCCCCGAGGTCAGACCCTCATGCTACACAGCTCAAGGCACCACCGAAGATAAAGCCCCATCCTACGCTCCACAGACTGTCTCTTCCTATGCCCCTCAGGCCACCTCGGACAGCTGGCCTCCCTCCTATGGGGTGTGTATGGAAGACTCTGGCAAAGACTCCCCACCTGTGGCACAGGCCAGTCCCAAACACCTCAGGCCTAAAAGTCAGCTCCAGAAAGAGCCACCAGCTGGGAGCTGCATCACAGATGACCTATCACTGCAGAGGGTGGCCTCCTTGGCTACAGAGGAGCCCCAAGAAGCAAAATCCTTCCGGCCCCCTCTGCATGTTGACGTGGACGGAGCACCTGACACCAGCGTGCTGCACAAAAGAGAGCCAGGGACGCCAGGGTACCTGAAGAGCCAGCTGCCCCTCCTCTCTTCTGTCCAGATAGAGGGCCACCCGGTGTCCCTCCCTTTGCACACCCCATCCCTCCCATGTTCTCCCACAGACCAGGTTTCTAGTCCCTGGGGCCTGCTGGAGTCCCTCGTGTGTTCCAAGGACGAGGATCCAGGGTCCAAGAGCCAGGCCCATAGTGCAGCCCCTCGGGCCTCAGACCTGGAGCAGCCCACAGAGCTGGACTCCCTTTTCAGAGGCCTGGCCCTGACTGTGCAGTGGGAATCCTGAGCAGACGGCAGGGCAGGCCCGGGCCTTCCTCTGCAGCCCCAACCCAGCCTCACCTCCTGGGCCTTCAGCCCCACCCCAATCCCCACCGTGCTGCGCATGTAGCCCAGCCTTGGGGGCCTGGCCTGGAGAGAACGGGAGGAAGGGGACACCAGGTCCCTGGCATGGCTGGAGCAGAGGGGCACAACGAGGATTCCAGACAAGGCGTTACAGGTGGCATCCTGTGTAAATGCCCGTGAGTGCAGGCATGCGGAGCTCTGCAGGGCAGGACGGGACAATTAGAGTGGCAGGTAACGCAGGGAGACTTCCCGGAGATCCAGCGCCTGGCTCCCAATAAGCTGGACACAAAGTCCCCCCCCAGAGCTGACCTCCCTCCCCTCATTGCTGGCCAGGTTTGTATCTAACTCGACAGAGAGTGAGGCCTCTGCCTCCTCTGGGATTCTCCGCGTGAGCAAAGGAGCCTGAAAATGACGCCTCGCAGCAGGCTGGGCAGAACCAGAACAACCTGCACTCCGCCAAGGCCGGAGGCAGTGCGATGGCGAGACTCCAGGCAAGGGTGCGGCCCGGGGCTCGTTCCCAGCCAGGGCTGCCGCCTGAAGTTGCACCATTTCTACTTCATTCCTCTGCTAGGGGCTGCTTGCGCTCCAAGTGGAACGCAGGTCCGCCCGGGAGACCGAGCACACGAGCCTTTTCTGTTGGCAGCGGTTTCAGGCCCTGTCCTGAGAGCCGGGTTTGGAAGGAACAGGGGGCTGGGGGCCCCCAAAGGAAACATAACCAACAAACAGTACTGATTCTTCACAACTTTGGAAACTCAGCCTTGGGTTCAGCCCATCTGGATTCAAATTCCAGCCTCACCATTTACCTGCTGTATGACTCCAACAAATGAATCACTGCTCAAAACCTCAGTTTCCTCATTTGTAAATGGGGATAATAACACCTACCTCACCAGGTAGTAACGAGGGTGACATTTAATAACGTCTGTAAAGTGCTTAATAGTACTTGACATACGGGCAGTGCCCAATAAAATGGTAGCTGTTTCCTGTTGTGATTTTTTTTTTTTTAATCAGACAGCACAGGCAGTGAAAGACACGTCGTCCAGTTCAGGTTGGTTGCAGACCAAGCATTGGCACAGATCATCCTGATTGCTCGGGACTGCTCCAGCCAAGCCAGAGGAGCTAGTCTGTCTGGTGGTGGAAACGAGGGATGGGATGACAGGGCTTTCCGGAAACAGGGTTGAGAGGCAAATGGAACGTTCTCCCCGAGGTTGTAAGTGAAAGCTGTTTGGGGCGGGGAGGAAAGTGCCGGCATTCTCAGAGGCCCCCTTGGCGTGGAGCCCCCAGGCCTGCCCGCACGCCCTCCCGTCCGCGTCTGCTCCCATGTAGGCCAAGGGCCCTTCCTCTGTGCTTTAAGGGTGCCAGCGCATCCTTTGTATCATTTGCATCTCAAATGATCCCTATGATGAGAAAACCAAGGGCCAGCCCTGGCTGGTGTGGCTCAGAGGATTGGGTGTTGGCCCACAACCAAAAGGTCACTGGTTTGATTCCCGGTCAGGGCACATGCCTGGGTTCCTGGCTGGGTTCCCAGTTGGCGTGCAAGAAGCAACCAATCTCTCACATGGATGTTTCTCTCTTTCTCCCTCTCTTCCCCTCTCTCTAAAAATAAATAAATAAAATTTGTAAAAAGGAAAAAGAAAACAGAGGCCCAGAAGGGAGAAGGGGCTCACCCAATGGCCCCCCACTGACCTCATGACACAGTTAGAGCTCGAATCTAGTGCTTTTTGGCCTCATCACGAGAAAGAACTTTCCGTGCTGGTTTGGATTCTTTAGAAGATGAGACTTAGGTGGGGAGGACCCCAATGGGGCCCCGAAGGGACAAGCGCCCCCATCACCTTCCTGTCCCAAAGCCCTATCTGAGCATTTGTGAGGAACAGGACCAGCGTCCAGCTGCCTCAGTGTGACCTTTTTGAAAGTGGGCAGTGTCCTCCTTTCTCTGCACCCAGATATATGTCCCTTCCCCTTCCTCCCCTCCCCGTGACACAGCACCAGATGGTGGTGTTCTTATCTGTTTGGAATTAATATTTAACATTTCAGGGTCGCTGGTTTAGACCCAATATCTCAATATCTCCATAAGAGAGGGGTGGCTGCCCCACCCAACCACCCCCAGCCCATTCTCCTCCTCTTAGCACCCGCTAAACTGAGGTTAATGATGCTCCCCCTCTCCCCACATTGTAAACAAGTCTGCTTCCTGTCATTCGGGGTGACCTTGGCCAAAGGTGACGGTCTTCACAGCTGGACTGCTCTCACCAGGTAAATGGGACCGGGCAACACAGAGGGTTGTTTTGTGTTGTTTTGTTTTGTTTTAATTAAAAGCCATAAACATTTCTTCCAGTTCACAGGGCCACAAAGCTCTCTCAGCTCGCCTGGGTGATGGAGGTCCCAACTCCTCTATGACTCTTGAGGGTGGAGTTTGAGGGTGGAGGAGAGAGGTGAATGGCTCTGAGTCCTGCGAGCTTCTTCAGGCTGGACCCCTCCAGCCGAGGGGCTGACAGCAGGCTGCCCTACCCGTGAGGTGGCCTCCTAGGCAGGCAGCCCAGGCCTGCAGTTACAGCCGGAACTGGCTAGAGGGCAGTGTCCCAGGCCCGGGGAGCTGGGCGGGGGCCTTGCCATTCTTGTGTGGCCCAAGCCCTGACCCGATTACGAGGAATCTCCGAGCTGTCTCCTGCCGCCAAGGTCTGGCAGAGCCAAGCCCAGGAGTAAAGGAACGATAGCAGTCCTCGGGGAGGAGGAGCAGGAACTCAGCCATGCGGCCCCGCAGTTTCAGCAGGTGATCAGTCATCCTCCCGGAAACCTTTCAGATAGATGGCATTAATTGAGATTTGCAAAGTGAGAAATGTTGCTCAGAGAGGTGACTTGCCTGGGCTGGTTTCCTAACCATAAGAATCCCCTGGGGAGCTTGGTAAGAATGCAACTTCCTCAGCCTCCCACCCCCACCAAATCCATGTTTCCTGGTGAATCTGGATTTTTAATAAGCACCTTTAGTGATTCATCTCAAACATATTGAGGGAAGAGTTATTCTTGTCCATGGGTCTCAAATCACCTCATAATACCCCCCGGGTGGGGGTAGGGCCTCTGGGGCGCCTGCAGACCTCCGGCCTCCCAGACCCCAGTCCCCAGCCACGGCAAGGGGTTGCCTGAGTTTCCACCCAGAGAATAGGGGCCGGTGGGACCGGAGCTTCGCCAGAGTCCCACGGGGCCAGGTCCTGCTTGTCCCCCCCCAGGTCTGAGAGTGCCAGGCTGGGGAAGGAGGCTGCGGCCAGATGTCAACACCAGGGCTTGTTCCCTGCAGGTGTCCTCACCCTGCCTTCCAGAAAGTGGGATAGACAAAAACAATAGGCAGAGGCAGGAACAGACAGAGCGATCCAGACAACCCAGCCTTGCCTGCTGGTGCCGAATCTGGCGGGACAGAGCTCTGAGAACCCCCGCCCCCCCCCCCCCCCCCCGCCGCTGCCCAGACCCTGGGCGGGCTGAGCCCCTTTTCCTTCCCACTCTATGGATGAGGGGGACATGAGGAAGACCCGTTTTGACTTGAAAGTGTGAGAAGAACAGTAATTCAAATTCGCGGTAGTGCAGGACTGACAGACGCAGGGAAAGGAGCTGGAGAACAGGATAAAGGGGGTCGTGTGGAGGGAGCACTGGGCTAGACAGTTCTCCACTTGGCCATCAGCTGGAGCCATCAGCCAACGAATGACAGTTTTGTTGCTGTCTGGAAACACGGTGTGGGGATTCAGGGTCGCTGGAGGGTGAAATGGGGTTCAAAGAGCTGTCCTAAGTGTTTATAAGTCCAGAGAAGTCAATAAAAGGAAAAAGAAGAGAAGGAAGGGGGAGAAAAAAAGGAAATATTTTGAGGAGTATTAGCCAAGAGTCAGGTACTATGCCAGAAATTTTATACATTTTAACCTCATAACCATTCTGCAAGGTAAATTTTTTTTTAGCTTTTTAAAAATTATTATTATTGTTACACTTGTCCTTATCTTTCCCCTTTGCCCTCCTCCCCAGCCCACCACCGGCTCCCACAGTCAATTTCCACACCATTTTTCATGTCCATGGTCATTCATACGTGTTCTTTGACTAGTCCCTTCCCCTTCTTTCCACCATTATTCCCCCTCCCCACAGCCACTGCTGGTCTGTTCCATGTTTCCATGCCTGTGGTTCTATTTTGCTTGTTAGTTTATTTTTTCGGTGAAAGACTAATACCATATTACCTCACTTATAAGAGGAATCTAATGAACTAAATAAACCAACATGCAGGATAAGTACTGAGTCATTCATTCATCCATTCATTTTTAAATAAGCAGACAGCGAAGACCCAGCTGTATGCCAGGTACTGTCCTTGGGGTTAGGGATGCAGTGAATAGAGATAGGCAGGCAAGTTCCCTGTTACTTTAGCTCTTATCTCCAATTTGCCAATTAAAAAAACTGAGTCCCAGAGATGAGGCCCAGGTGCTCCCACTAGTGAATACAGGTGCCAGAGACTGGGACTTAAACCAAGAGTTGCCCACCGGCAAGTCTAACCTCCCCTCCGCCTCCTGCCCCGCGAGTTGGCTGTGTTCCCGGTGAGACAGGTCAGGACCTCCCTGTGAGGAGGGAGGGCTCCTCTGCGGTTCGGTCAGCGAAGGGGTCCATGGGAACCCCACGCCCAGAAGGGCGGGTAGGAGAATGCTCTCGGCATTCCTGGGGTCACGCAGTTATCAGTGGGGCTCTCACTTAGCAAACGTTTACTGGGGGCCAGGCACGGTTTCCTAGATGAATCTTCTCAATCAGGCTGCAAGGTAGGATTCATTTATCCCACAGTACAGATAATAAAACCGGAATGGTTAAGTGACCTGCCCAAGGTCATACAGCATGTGAGTGGGGGCACCTCCACCAGGCTGGCTTGCGGGGAAGAGGGGTGCAGGACCAGTCTAAGTTTCTGTCTCCTGCTGGACTGGGAGCCCACACCCCTCTTCGCTGTGGGTACACACCACTCACAGTGAATGCATAAATGTGAGTCTCGGAAAGCCCTTAGCTTGGCTCGATACAAGATGGGAGAGAGCTGTCTTGTGTTCCTCCCAAAAGGCGCCTCAATGCTGCAGCTGGCGAGGGAAGGAGAATGCTTAGGCTTTCAATGCACAGCTTTCAGACGAGGCAGGAGCCTGAGCTTTTGACTGAGAGATCACGTGTGTGTTCTCTCTCCCTCTCCAGTGAGAGGTTCCAAGGCAGTAGGGCCAGTGACAGGCACTGTGTCGCCGACCCCTCGAGCCCCATAAAGGGGCTGGGGGGAAGCTGTGCCCTCTGAACCGGAGCTGGCACAGCCTTCCCCAAACCTAGCCATCCCCTGAGACCCGGCTCGGGCGCACCTTCCCGATCTCCCCCCTCTGCCATGGCCTGTCTCCTCATCTGGATGCCTCCGCATCCTGGGTCTTGTCTTATTCACTTCCACATCCTCGGTGCCCACCGGGCCTGGCAAAGGGCAGGTGTGGCCAATGCGAGGGAGAAAGAGCTGAGATGGGGAAAGGGCGTAGCAAAGGTTGGGAAGAAGGGTCCTACAGTGGCCACGCTGACGTCCTGAGGCATCTGGACAGTGAAGAAGAGATGGCTTCCCCACTCTCCTGCTGCCGGTGCCATGCAATCATACATGCGTGACCGTGGCCACGCAGCGGCTGGGTCAGTAGCTGCTGGGTGGGGGGGGTGGGAACAGAGATGAGAAGCCACATACTCCCCTTCTAGCCAGCGATAATGCCTGAGCGCTAAAGATTCATTTCCGGTCCTTGGCTTCCACCGTCTTCATGAAGTCGAGGTGTCCAGTCTCATCGTCGCCATTTTGCAGGAGGGGAATCGGATTGGAGAAGCTGAGTGTCTTCCCCAAGGCGCTGGTCAGTAGGGGGTAGAATTCAGCTTAGGACTCTCAGCAGCCAGGAAACTACCCTTATCCTCTTTCCATTCAACTAAGCTGGAGTTGTCACCTTCTTTCCACTCTCCCAGGAGGCTGGAGTTGGGCAGAAGGGACCCAGCTGACGGAGGAGGAGCAGTCCAGGGAGGCCGGGTGGGGGTGGGGACAGCTCCACCTGTTGCTGCTGCCTGAGCCGTGCGGGAGGGAGGAACGGCCCCTCCTTCACCGCGCTTATAGTCCTCATCCATTGTCATCACTGTCTCAGCGCTGCTATATTTAAGGCCCGTGCGTCTGGGCTCCAGGATCACATTTTCTTCCTGTGCCGGCTGAGCCCCGGGCAAAAAGAGACCAAGGATCCTCTTGCCCTCTGGAATCTTCTCCCCAAAGACACCTAAGTGGACACACTGCTTCTGTAAGTCACCTCCAGGGATCAGGATGGGGAGGGACACCTCCAGGGAGTGAGACCCTCACTTCCCATTGGGAGGGGAGGTGGGTGGTGTGCGCGCTGGAAAAGGAGCCTGGGAGATTTGAAAAGAGAAGGTAGACGTGAGCTTAGGCAGCACCCAAATGAAAAGGGGAGGGGAGACTAGAATCTCTATCCATCCCACAGTTCTATGTGGTCCTGGGTCTTCTGAGCTGAACCCTCTGTGATGCAAAAGCTGGAGGGGGAAAAAAAGGCATCTGGGGTGCCTGGGAAGCAGGACAGCGTGAGCTGGCAGGTCCAGTAAACCTACGCAGTGCTGGCCGGGCCGTGCTTGGCAGACCCAGCAGGCAAGGAAAGGGAGCAAGCCCACAGGGCACAAATCTCACAGTCAGGAGGGCGCCCGTCCAGCCTGGTGGGAAACTGAGGCCCAGGCAGGGCAGGAGTGGTCTCCCTTCCTCAGTGGCAGGGTCAGAATTCCTGCCCCTTGGAAGCTGGTGCAGCCACAGCAGAAAGACTGGATGGGCCGACCCTGCTCCTGCCCACAGGGCTCCGCGGGCAGCCTCTGGGCACCACTCTTTCCCCCCTGAGAAAGGGGAGAGGCCCTCTTGCCCCTTCTTTCTCCAGGTTGCCTGTCAGAGGGCCTGGGCCAAAGCAGGCGAGGCTTGGGAGGAAAGTGGCCAAGCGGCAGGACCTCTAGCCCAGGGCTTTGCGCCCCTAGGAGAGGGCAAGGGGGACGGTTTTCCCCCCTGGCCCTCACCCTGCTGACCCCTCCCCACCAGGCACACACAGCATCTGGGAGGAGGGCAGGAGAGGCTGCGTTCTTGACTCTTAATCCTGAGCCTCAATCTGTGCTTTAAAAATAACCGATGGTTCATCTGCTAAAGCTGGGGGTCTGGTTTCGAGAAGCCCAGGAGGTCAGGGATGAGCGCCAGGCCCACCCGCTCTACTAATTAGGACAAAGCATCTGGGGAAGGGGGCCAGCCGCTGATGCCAGGGAACATTAAGCCTCAGCTGCTGGGGCCAGGGCCACAGCGTCCCAGGAAAGCTGGGGCCTCCCCCACCTGGGGTGGTACCCGGCAGCTCTCCCCCCGGGGCTGTCAGGAGGAAAGAGCAGAATGAGCACAGCCATTCTCTGGGTGCAGGCCCATCCTCTTGCTCGGGAGCAACCAGACAGGAACTCAAAGGGTGAATGTCGTGTTATGTTCAACTGAAGGCATGGCACAAGGCCCAGGAAGCTTTGGGGGCAGCCCTTGGTCCCGGCTAACACCCCTCCTGTCTCTCTCGGGTATTCTTTGTGGCCACCCTGAATGGTCAAACTTTTAGGAACTGGAAGGAGTCCATAAATGCCCAGCAAGATTGACATTTGCCAGCCTGAGCCCCCTGACTTCCCACAACAGGCCAAGAATCTTTGATGAGCCAGTGGGCCCATCTGCCGTGTCATGAACTTCGAGAAATGGTCACCTGGGTTCCCAGTTTACACACAGGTCAGAACACAAGACAGGCAGACACACACACACGCGCCCTCAGGAGAGTCAGGGGCCCAGGCAGAGCTGGGCCTCATGGGAGCAGAGAGGACAGGGCTGAGTGTCACTGTCTTCTTCCTGTTCAGCGCCTATATCAGGTCCAAGCTTGGCAAGGACCCTCCCAGGTCAGAGCTCTGCGGCCCAGAATCCCCACCTGGGGAGGTGTCAAAGCCATTCCAGGGACTCCTCCAAGCATCCTAGAGTTTCAGCATCAGAGGGGCCCTCAGAAACCCAGCGGTGACACTGAGGCCCACATCGAGGAGAGGACTTAGTCCAAGAACCCTAAGCAGCTAGCTCGGGGGCTTCCCACTCACCTCACCTCCCTCTCCAGGGTTCGCTCCCTGATCCCTGAGCCTCCTCCAGACCAACTGGATCCAACTCCACTGGGCACCACCGGAGGCCCAGGCCTGAGCCTCGGGAACATAAGAGAGGGCCCCTCTGTTGTGACCCTCTCCCAAGAAGAAAGGCCATGTGGTCCACTGTGTCCCCAGCCTCAGCCAAGGCCTGGCCCTGAGTAGATGTGTGACATAGAGGTCAGGAAAGCTCACCGTTGGGGCAGGCCTGGGTGCCGGTCATGGGCCCGGCACCGGCCCACGGCGTGCCCTTGGGCAAGCACTTCCCTCCTCATATGTAAAATGGGGCGATGACAGTGCTGTGTCACTGGGGTTGTAGGAGGGCCCGGGGACAGTGCATTCGCAAACCCCCAATGGGAGGCCTTGCACAGAGTAAGCGCTCGATGTTGTGACTTTTAACTCATTTACAACCTTGTTCAAGGGTCAAGATGCACAGATATGAAATAAGTAAATAGTAAGAGGAGGCATTTTTTTAATCAGAGCTAAATTGTGAAGTCCAGATACAAAGTACAAAAGGGATTAGAGAAGGGAAAGTTCTAGGTGGCCTGCAGTTTTTCAGCAGCGCTTAGAAAAATAATATTGATATTTAGCACTTACATAGTACCTGCTATGCATCTCATTATACGTTTATACTCATTATACGTTTACAGCCACCCTGGGAGGTTGGTAGACCCATTTTATAGGTGGGAAACCAAGTCATTGAGTCTTGTCCAAGGTCATACACTTAACTGGAATGAGAAGCTGGGATCACAGTCAGGGGATCGGACCCAGTCTCCACGGTCAACCTTTGCACTCACTTAAGCGTGCTCAGGGTGGCTTTGAAGCGTGAATAGAGTTAAGCAAGCCAAGAGGAGAAGGGTCTCCAGGTGAGGAAACCAGTGCAGGCAAAGGCTCAGAGGTAGGACTGACTGTGGCATGCGCAGGAAGAGTAGGGACAGCTGCCCATCCTGAGTCATAGAACATCACAGTGATAATTTTCTGGGAAGCTGAGGCCCAGAGAAGGCAAGGCCTTGCCCCAGGTCACACAGCGAGCAAGGACAGGGTGGCAGCTAGAACCCATCCCCAATGTGGGGCTCCGCTCACCCAGCTGGGAAACACGTGGAGCAGTGGATAGGCCAGCCTCAAAGCACAAAGCCCGCCTCTGTCCCTTTGGGCAAGTCCCTCTCCCTCTCAGGCCTCCATTCCCCCTGCTGCTCACTGGAGAGAGAACCCCCACCCCCTCACCCCACAAATCTCCTAGAGATGATGGGACCACATGGGGAAGGGATGGGCCAATGAAGTGACCATGTAACCTTGTCTCAGCAGGTTGTTGTTCCTGCAGCCATGACTCTGCCTCACAGCCCCGGAAATGCGGGGGAGCCCGGGCCACGCCAGGTCGTGGAGGTCCACAGGCGGGAACACCGCCAGGAGGAGGAGCAGAAGGAGCAGCGGCAGCACAGCCTGCACATGGGATCCTCGGTGCGCAGGCGGACCTTCCGCAGCAGGTGGGAGCAGCAGGGACCCTACGCCGGCCACTGCCCTACTCCCAGGGTCCCCAGTCAGAGGGGGAGGCACTACCCTGTCCTCTGGAGACTCCAGTCTGAGGGAGGAGGCACAGCCCTGCTTCCTGAGACCCCAGTTTGAGGGGGAGGCACAGCCCCACCTGCTAGTCCCCGAGAATGAGAGGGGTAGATACAGCCCTAAACTCAGGGAGCCCAGCCAGAAAGCCAGCAAGCCTGCAGGAGCCATAACCTCTCTTTTCCCCGGGCAGTGAGGAGGAGTACCAGTTCAGCGCTGCGGACTACGCCCTTGCAGCCGCCTTGGCTCTGACAGCCTCCTCGGAGACATCTTGGTAAGTCAAGTGACATTTCCAGAGAGCCCTGGGCTGCGAAGGGGCCATTCTGTCCAGTCCCCTGCCTCCCTACTGAGCTTACAAAAGCTGCCCAGAGTGACACATGTAGACTAAGGGGCTAGGCCAAGGTTAAAGCCCAGGGCTATCTGACCACGCAGCCCACCTCAGCATCTTCTGGATGAATCCACAGGCAGTAGTGAGGGACCATCCCCAAGAGAGAGGGGGGAGGGGGAGAGTCCACCCTGCACCAGCTGGCTCCACATGGTGTGGGAGGGGGCTGGAGAGAGGCAGAGCAAGTAAACCAGCCCCAAGTTTCCGACAGGAGTCTGAAAGCCGGAAAGGCCTCTCAGCGTGAGAACATCGGGAGGCCTGGGTCACGGTCCTGGCTGCTCTGAGCAAGTCACTGAGTCCCAGGTGTCTGTCCTATAAAATGGCAAGACTAATGCCTGTCCACTTGGTTGCAGTGAAAGCAAGAAGAACAGCAGTTTGTGAAAGAGCCTTGCAAACCATATTGAGAGTAGTTATTATGCACCTACTGAAAGCAGGACCCATTCAGGGTATTTTGGAGGGGAGAGAGGATTAAGTTACTCTGTCCACAAGACGCTTAAAGTGCAGGTGGCGATGCTGGGATGCCTGCCCCCCAACCCGCCAGACACCAACCCGAGGTTCTCAGCCCCTTACACCCTCTGTTGCCACAGGGAGGCCCAGCTGAGGCGCCGAACCTCCACAGTGGAGCTGGAGGAGCGAGGGCAGAAGCGGGTGGGCTTCGGGAATGACTTGGAGAGGACGGATATCGCCTTCCTGCAGACCCAATGGCTGCTGCGCCAGAGACGCGACCGCAAGGCGCTGAGACGGCGGGTGAGGGGCTGGGCTGGGGAGCCCCAGGGACCTGGGACCTGGGGCCCATCACATGCCACCCACCTTATTCTACCCGCTTCTCAGAGCCGCAGAACCAGGTTTGACTCCCAGTGCTCCCACCCCCAGCTTTGTGACCTTAGACAAGCAACGGATTCTTCCTGAGCCTTGGTTTTCTTATCTGCAAAATAGATGTATGTGATTGTATCAGCTCTCAATATTGAGATTGGGCTTGTACGGTCACTTTCCCAGTGCCTCGGACTCAGAAGACCCTCAGGAAATGCTATTCCTGACAAACATCAGGGATTTCAAGCCAAGCTCCGTACCCACTTCCTGCTCAGGAGAGCAATAGCTTATACTTACATGGGCTTTTTCAGTGCCAGTGTTTTTCATGTATTAACTCACCGAATCCTCATTACAACCTCACGGGAGGGTGAATGCATGTTTTATCTTCCCCATTTTACTAAAGAGGAACCTGAGGAGTTGTCTGCAGTCTCACAGATAGTAAGTGGCAGAGTTTGGCTTTGACCCCAAGCCAGCTGGTTCCAAAGCTCACGTTCTGCCTCCTGGGCTGCACCGCCTCTCAGATGTGGCTGCAGGGGCTCCATCCAGCTCACGGAGGTCTGACTCCAGAACCTCGGTGTCAGGGAGCAAGGTGGCCATGAAGACAGGGGAGAGATGGTGCCCTGGCTCATAGGCGTCACAGACCTTCTCCTGCTTCCAGACAGAGGAGAAGGTTCGGGAGGCCAAAGAGCTGAGGGAGCTGTGTTCCGGCCGGGGGCCCTGGTTCTGGATCCCACTGCGCTCCCACGCCGTCTGGGAACACGCCAAGGTCCTGCTGACCTGTACCATCCAGGGCTCGCCGCCACCCGAGGTCACCTGGTAAGCCCCGGGGGCAGGAGAGAAGGGTCCTCCCCTTGCCTTCCTGGTTACGTGAGCGCGAGCTCCTTGCAGCCCAGTGTCCCCCACGGGCCCAGTCCTCCCCTGAAGGCTCCTGCAGCCCCTAGATCCTGAGCTCTGCCCGCCCCCCAGAACAGAGCAGCAGCTGCCGGGAGGGCTCAGAAGTTATTCTTAGCTGCCTCCCAGCCAGCCTGGAGCTAGAAGCCTGGGCCACCAGGGATCCAGCCCTTGTAAAAATATGATTCTGGTGTCATGAAAAGGCAGCTGCTCCCAGCTGGGTATCTCCGGGCTGGGAGGATGGTGTGGGGAGGCAGGGTAGGGGGGCAGGAGAGGAGGTGGGGAGGGCAGGCGCCCTACATGAGCAGCTCAGGCCTGGCGTAGGAGCCCTGCTCTCCAGAACTCTCTCTCTCTGTCTGTCTACTAACTCACCGTGTGGTCTCAGCTAGATCCCTTAACCGTTCCAGTCCTGCCTCAGTTTCCATTTCTGTAACATGGGTTAAAGACCTCCCATCCAGCCTGCCTGTGGTAAAGATTTGGTGCCACAACAATGTGAAAACTCTCAGAACTTGAAAGATGCTCGAAAAGCGGGGCCATCGCTTTTCGGCTCCCGGGGAGGTGTCTCCTGAACGGGCATTGTGGAGACGGGGGTGGCCATGGCCACACTTGGGGTCCCAGTTCTGCCACCGAGGGAGGCGGGTCATTCACACAGCTGATCCCGCAGCTTCCTGAGTTCCCCTGGGTCTGAGCCTGTTGTCAGTCACACTGGAAGATGAGGAAGGGATTTCACCCAATTATTTATGAAAAGCATAATCTGTCCCAGGCCCTGGGTGTAGAAATGACCCAGACAGTCTTGCCTTGAGGAACTCTCAGCCCAGAAGAGAAACGTCAACATAGAGAGAAGTGTATTCATGGGTGGCATTTGAGGTAAAAGAGTGGAGGTGAAGAGGAGGAAGTGGCTGCTCTCACCTGGAAAATCCAGGAAGGCTTCTCAGGAGAGGTGACACATAAACCAGATCTTGAAGGTAAACAGACCATGGCCTAGTAAGAGAGAGAAGATAAGCACACAAAAGCCAACGTCACAAAGGAAAAAGCAGCAGCTTGTACTTGAACCCACTTTATCTTGACCCAGCACTTTTCTCTCATTTGAGCCTCAGGGCCCCTCCAGGAGGTAAGTACTATTATCCCCATTTCATAGGTGAAGATATCAAGGTTCAGAGAGGCAGTGTGATCTATCAAAGGTCACACAGCCAATGGGAGTCAGGATTCAAACTTGGGTCTTTTGACTGCCAGCCCATATCTCCTTGCACTGGCCTAGAAAGTAGGAAAGTCCTAATCAAGGTTCTTTTTTCCCCTTAAAGCATACATAATGCTTTGGAGGTCAGAGAAATAGAAAGCACTTAGGCCAGGAGCAATCAAGAAAGGCGTCTTGAGGGTATTAACACTGTAACTGGCCATTGCCAGATGACATTCATTCAAAAAAATGTGCCAGGCACCATGCTGGGCACTGGAATTTTGTGGGAGCCAAGGCAGCCCCTGCCCGCAAGCTTCTGGTTCAGCAGCAGGGCTGCTCTCGACAGCTGGGCCAGGCTAGGCGGGGGTCAGCCCCTCAGCTGGCCGGCCGGCCACAGCCGCGCCTTGCCCTGCGCTGGCACTGAAGCGCACGTCTAAGCGTTCCGTGGGAGCCTCTCAGCAGGGGGCTCCCCTGCCAGCTATGTTGTCACAGCAGGGCGAGGTTGCCACAACAGAGCATTCCAGCCTGTGGCTCCTGGCAGGGGGGCTGGTTTTCCACCGTCAATCACCTGTGGCAGGAACACACATTGCCTGGGATCGGCCTCCAGGCCTCTGTCCAGGCTCCAGGAGAGCCCAGCCCCCAGGTCAGGAGGAAGATCCTGGCCCACCAGGCTCATGAGGCGAGACCACCCACTCAGCAGTCATCGGGTACTTCCTGGATGCAGGGGCAACAGCAGGACAAGTTAGGCAAGGCCCTGGTGTAGCCACATTAATGCTGCAGAAGTGGGTCTTAGACATGATTCTGATGTCAGAGTCAATCTCCTAGGCCAAGCAGACCTAAAAACGAAATCTAACACCAAAGTATGGAAGGGAAAAATAAATTTAGATAAATAATAAAAGTCTCATTCTTTTATGTGGACCTCTCTAAGCCAGGCTCTGGGCTGGGCGCCCGGCCTCAGCTCTCTTGTTTGTTACTATTTTGTGATTGGCTGCGACATAGGATCATCAGCACAGGCCGTGCCAACAGGGCCCACTGCACAGGCAGGAGAAGCCCAGAGAGCCGGCAAGATGGGCTTGGAGGTCTCTGGCTGTCCCGGTCATTCCCAGAGCTGCAACCGCTGCCTTTTCTAGGAAAGGCAGAGGCTGGCCAGGCTGAGATGTCTGGAATGTTTCTGATAGGTAGGAGGTGTGGCACCTGACCTTGGCCCCCAAGCCTGGGAGAGATGGAGAGACTGGGCATCCAGATTAGACACCGTCCTCCATACACAAGGCCTAGTTGGGCTTCTTTAAGAAGAGGGTACAGCCTGGGGTTTATGTGGTGGGGTAGGGGCATGGCACTGTTTGGTTGCCATGGAGACAAACAAGGCATGGGGTTGGGGAGCCAGGTCCACAGAAGACAACGCTCTGAGGCCAGCGTGCCCTCTCTTGGCTGAGGTCTCCTCTTCAATCTCAACCACCACTGGGGCAGATTTTCCGTGTGACAGCCTCATGGACTCCGAGGCCCAGAGAAGGGGACTCACTTGCCCAAGGTCGCACAGCAGAATGTGTCAAGGCCTCATAACTTTCACAGACCTTCATTCACCAGCCCTGACTCTGCAGGCTCCAGACCCCCCTCAGCCGGCTATGGACAGAGGCAAGCCCACCACACACTCTGGTGCCCACAGGAAGAGGGGACAGGTCCCCAGTGGTCAGTACCCAGGGGCAGAGGGGTGATCTGCTCGGCCACCCTTCGGAATCACCTGAGAGATTAAAAAATACTGATGCCCAGGTCCCACGCCCAGAAATTGTGATTTTTTAATTCTGGGATGCAGCCTGGGCATGGAGACCTTTTTTAGTGGCTTAAATAAGATGCGTTACTCTTCTTCCATGTAAGTGTCTGTCGTGGACAGGGTGGGGCCACTGCCACAAGCTTGGTTCATGGATTACTCAGGGACTCGGGGACTCTACATGAGATGACAGTCATCATGGCCATATTCTGCCTCAGGATGGAAGGAAATATGACAAAAAAGGGGCAGAGGGAACCACATGAGATTCGTCTTACTTCTTGTTGACCATACTTAGTCACATGGCCACACCTGGCAGATAAAGAAGCTCAGTGGTAAATTCTATTCCTTTAGAATAAGGGAAGAATGCCTGTAGGAGAATAATTAGCAGTTTCTGATGCAAACTCTCAAAGACATATGTTTGAAATCTGGGCATGGAGATGTTTCAAGCTTTGTCTGGTAATTCGCACAAGAGCCAAGGTAAAAAACTGCTGTCCTGAGGGGTCAACAGGGAGGTAGGGATGGGGGTACCTTCCTTGGCAACCCACCTCAGAGGTGGGAATATCTGGGACCTGGTCCCTGGAGGCACCCCGATATAGAGAGGGGCAACAATCCCCAATTACGGTCTCCCTCTTCTCTGCCCCCCAGAAGGGCAATGAACTTGTGAGCATCTGTAATGTTCAGGCCACTGGAGGAAAGCTTTGCACATCTCACTGCATTTAATCAGCACAACAACCCTACACGGCTGGCGCTATTCTTACTCCCATTTTACAGATGAGAACAAATGAATTTCAAGCAGTGAAAGTGCTGCCCAGGGCCACGTAAATGAGTAAACAGCACAAAGCCGAGGTTGGAATCCAGGTCCGAGAGGGGCTCTGAATCCTTCCCACTTGGAACCACACTGTCTGCCACAGGCCACTGTGTCTCCGCAGGTACAAAAATGACATGCGGATTGATCCTCGCCTCTTCCCTGCCGGAAAGTACCGGATCACCAACAACTACGGGCTGCTGACACTGGAGATTAGGAGGTGAGGCTGTGAGCCCGAGAAACCCTCGATCCCCAGGCCCCAATACCCCTGCAGCCAGAGCGGGGTTCCCAACCCTTGCTCCAAGCTGCTGCCCGAGTGGCTGCCTCTTCAGAAGTGTCTGCGGTGTCAATTTGAGGGAAAGACCCTCCTCTCACCCCAAGGGATTCAGATTAAGTGGAGCTGAGGAATCACTATGTGATACACACCCCCATGGGAATGTGTCCACAATGAGAAATGTGGACCCAGAGGCTAGCAGCAAGGACTGAATGCTGAGCAAGGCAGCTTGGGAGAGCTCCTTGTTGGGGGAGAAAAGCAAATCCTCACACACAGACACACAAATGCAAGGGGAAGCAGTTGGAAAGTTAAATAGACCTTTCCAGAGATGGCGAGTCTTAAGCACAGTTTTGCAGGAAGAGGCCGTACACGTAGAGGGAGATGTGAAAACACAGTCCCCAAAGTATGTATTACTCATGAGCTGCCACATGTTGAATTTCTCCCAGTGCCAAGCCCTACGCATTCAATCGACAATGCCCACCACTGTTCTTACAGGGAAGCATTGTTGTAGGTGAGGAAACAGGCTGCGAAAGGTCTAAGGTCTTGCATAGCTTTTACAGGGCAGGGCCTGGGTTTCAGTAAGTTCTCTCCATCTGGGTTCTTCCCAATATACCAAACCCTCCCCTTCAACCAGCCTGAGTTCTAGAAACACAAATATGAACAGGACATTGATCCCACCCTCCAGAAGCAATGTAGGGACCCAGGGACATAAATATCTGACCATAAGGTGCGACAAAGGGAGGTGTCCCATGGGCTGTGTAGTCAAGGAAGGCATGAGGGTCTGGGGATGGGGGAGGAAGTGCCTATAGAGGCAGGTATGACTGGCCCTTAAGACAAGAGGGGTCCCTGTCCTGAGCAGCCAAGGGGTGAGAAGGGCACCAAGGGGCCTCTCTGCTTACTGATGGGTGCCAGTGTGCCACAGCCTGCCAACCCCTCTCTCTGTCACTAAGGTGACTCTGGGATGGAGCTGGCCCAAGCCTCCACTGGGAACATGACAGGCTTGGCCTGGATGGGGGCGGGGGGGACCCGGGCCTGAGACCGCGAACACCTGGGCATCTGGCCCAGCTCTGGCAGAGACTGGCAGCGTGTCTCGGGCAAGCCCGTCGCTGCGCCTGCTGCAGGCTTCTGATCTGGAGGTGTTGATAGGGCCAGAGGCCATGCCTAGTGGAGGGCTTGTCACCTTAAAGCTGGGTTGCGTTCCAGTTGCTGTGTGATTCTGGGCAAGGCACTTAACCTCTCTAATCCTAGAGTCAGTAGGAACAATCCTGTTTTCAAAGTATGCTCACCTGAGGTGGGTTAGGCTCATGGTATGTCCCTAGTTTTCCAGAGGTGGACGCTGAGGCGTGGCACGTCTCCCTCTCTCCTTTCCAGATGCACCAGGGAGGACACAGCCACCTACACGGTGAAGGTGAAGAATGCTTTCGGCCAGGCCTCCTCCTATGCCAAAGTCCTTGTCCGCAGTAAGTCCTCCCGTCCCCAGAAGGCCAGGCCGGCCCGCAGCACACGCAGGATGAGCAGAAGGGAATGGGAGTCTGTGGTCAGACCCTTAAGCCCCCAGAAGTTTCCGTTAGGCTGTCCTGTCCCCTGACCCCACCAGAAATCCCAGTCTGACCAGGCTCTACCTCTGCAAAGACTATGTGATCCTGGCAGTGAGTTTGGCAGAGGAAGGAACCATCATTTACTGAGCACCAACTATGTCAGGCTCTGGCTGAGGGCTTTGCTCAGGTGAACTCAATTGTTCAGAGCCCCACCAGCATCGGGTAGGAATCATGGTCCCGATTTAACTGAGGTAGAAACAGGCACAGAAGAGTGAAGGAACTTCCCCGAGGCCAAAAGGGAAGCCACTAATAGAGCAGGACTCAAACCCACACCCAAGGCCATGCTGTTACAGTCTAGCAGGAACGTGGGTCTGAACCTTCTCAAGCTCCATGTGCTCTGGTTTTCAGCTTACCTGGGGAAGGGTGCTGGCTTCGATTCGGAGATCTTTAAAAGTAAGGAGGCTGCAGGGAGGGACGGGCCTTTGGGAGGAGGGTGTCTGGGACTTCTCCTCAGCACATCCCCACAGGACCCCCTTTAGAATATAGCCGTCCATTGCCCATCCCTAAGGAATGTCCATGTGAGGTTTGCCTAGGAGCTATTAACATTTGCAGACAGGTTCGTGGGGGTCCCAAGGCAGCTGCTAAGTTGTCCAGTGGCCAAAACTGTGTGACAAAGGCAAAGCCAAAAAGAAAAATGGAAATGACCTTTGGGTAGTTACTCTTTCGGCTCATCGGGTCCCACATAGATAAATCTCTTCCCCACCCCCACCCGCCAGGACCAGACCCCTCTCCTTGGTAAGACCACCTCAGGAACTGTGACTCCTGACCCAGAAGGGCCCTCGCTCCCACCTAAGCCCCAGGCTAGACTGCCGGCCTCAGAAGCCTTCTGTCCTAAATTCCTCTTCCCATCCAGGACTAATGCTTGTCCACAACGTGGAATTCACATCGGTGCTGAAACCAGTCTTTGCCCGTGAGAAGGAACCCTTCTCCCTGACCTGCTTATTTTCGGAAGATGTATTAGACGCCGAGCAGAACATTCAGTGGTTCCGAGATGGTAAGGACCCCCAGTTCTGGTCTCCAGCCTTCGGAGGCAGAGGCAGAGGCAGAAGAGAGGGACTAGAGCCCTGGCTCTATCCCCAACCCTGGGACCCCCAGGAGAGAGGGAAATTCCACTATCCTCCGCCCGCTGTCAGTACACCCTGGGTTATGGGTGCTGAAGAGGCAGAGGGAAGCGGAGGGCAGCCACGTGGGTGCCAGGGCAGGAGGGACAGGTGCGCATGAGCTCAAGGGGCTCTTGGCCTGGGAGGAGGAAGGAAGCCACAGCACAATTGTAGCCACTGCCCGTTGAGAGCCTGCCATGGGCAGGCCCTGTCTTGGCCTTTTACATCGATAGGTGCCTCATCAGCATCCTCAGAGCAAGTGATGGCATCCAAAACCACGGGAACAGAGGCCAAGGCCAGGAGGCAGGATGGCACAAGGAGTGTCAGGGCAGGTTGTGACAGTTGCATAGGGCTTTTCTGGGTCCAGGTGTGGGTGCCGGGAAATAATTACCACCCGTGAGCGGGAAGACCCCAGGGCATGTCACAGGCAAGACTGGAGAAGGCTGGTCAGATACGGCAGGAAGAGGCGGCCGCACCAGGGAGGAGAAGGATGGCTGGACCTCTTGCTGCATCCGTGACTAGGCCTGCAGCCAAAGGACAAGGAGTACAGCCCCGCCCCCAGCACCCCGCAGCTCTGAGCCTAGGGAGGCTGCGCCTGCCAGCGCAGGGGCGGAGGCGCAGAGAAGCCATGAGGAGCTCTGAGGAACAGCTGCAGTGACGAGTCTGGATGTTTTCCCGACCTGTAGATCTTCCAGAATAGAGGTGCTGAGAGGAGGGAGGGACCTTCGTGTGGGACAAAGAGCAGGACAGCCTAACAGTGTGGTCTCGGGGGAAAGACCACTCCCCGAGCCCCAGAGCCCCTTCGCGAAGTCCCCATTCCTCACACTAAGGTCCCACCCACTGAGTCCCCACTCTCCTCGCTGACCCCTACCCCCCAGTGAGCCCTCTCCCCTCCTCACTGGCATCCCAACTCTCTCATTGAGCCCCACCCTTCTCTCAGCCCCCCTCACCAAGCCCTCACTCTCTCCATTCCGTCCACTATCCCCTCTCACGGAGCTCCCACACCCCTCCCAGAGCCCCAGCCCTTCAGTGAGTCCCCGGCCCCATCACAGAGCCCCTGACCCTCACACAGGGCCCCATCTCTTGTTTTCACTTTCCCACAGAACCCCCAGCTGCTCACGGAGCCACCGACCCAACCATTTCCCTAAATCCTCATTCCCCTGGTTGAGCTCCCAGCCCCTTCCCTGGGCCCTGCCTCCCTGCAGCCCCCCCCCACCCCCCACCCTGCCGCCAAGCCTTCTGGAGAGTTCAGCGGCCACCACTCCATCCTTGACTCCCCAGCTGAGCTGCAGGCTGTGGCCACGCCAGCCCCAGCTCTGCCTGGACCCCCAGAGCGTCTGTGGGTCCTGGGTGAGGCCAGGATGGCCCATGAGCTCACACTGGACCCCTCTCCTCCTCAGGGAGGCTATTGAGGTCATCAGAACGCCAGCAAGTCCTCTATGCAGACCGCCAGGCGTCCCTGAAGGTGTCCTGTGCCTACAAGGAGGACGAGGGGCTCTACACAATCCAGGTGGCTTCGCCCTTTGGACCCCAGGAGCAGAGCACCTATGTGTTTGTGAGAGGTGAGGGGGTGGACTGAGGGGGGCTGTAGCCCAGAACCAGGGCTCTGCCCTTGACTCGCTTTCTGTGGGACCTTGGGCAAGTCTCCTGCTCCTTGGGACCTCAGTTTCCCTGCTATAAATGGGGTATCGAATTAGAGTCTCTCTAAGAATTTCTACAGCCTTCTATGACCCTCCAAAGAACACACTGGACAGTCTCAGAGTTGGTGGAGGCTGGGGAGAGAGGGCTGAGCACCGGCTGGGGTGATTCTAGTCCCTAGTCCATTCCCGCCTCCAGGCTGTGCCACTTCACTGGTAGGATGACCTTAGGCAAGTCACTTTCCCTCTGTGAGACTCGGTTTACCCATCTTCAAAATGGAGAGTTGCCCTGTAGCTCCTGGATTAATTATGCCAATTGTTCAGGCACATGGTATAGAAGGGGGCCCTAATAAATGGTACTCCCACCACCCCAGATGCTGTTGTTTAAAAAGAGGAAGCCATTGTTCAGGTCCTGGTCTTCAAGATCAAAACCGAGCGCCCTGGATGGTCCAGGGGACATGGACCGGGGGAAACTCCCTGTCCACCTCCCACCCCCACCCTGGGTTTCAGATGCTGCAGCAGAGAAGCCGGGGGCTCCAGGCTCCCCCCTGAATGTCCTATGCCAGGATGTGAACAGAGACTGCCTCATCCTGACCTGGACCCCGCCCAGCGACACTCGGGGCAGCCCCATCACTGGCTACTCCATTGAGCTGTGAGTCGGCCCTGTGAGTGGCGAGATCGCCAGGGAGGCAGCCCTCTGCCTGGTTGTGAGGGCAAAAATGGGGGTGCAGCAACGAGGCTGCCCCGTGCCAAGCCTCAGAACAGGGCAGGAGGTCGACTGTGTCGTCTAGTTTAGGGGCAATAAAAGGGTGTTCACAGATGGCTGGCATTCCACGGCGGCCGGAGCCAGGCATTGCCCTCTGGACTGTTTATAGCGGGGGTGGACCCTGGGAAGGGCAAACGCTCAGCGCCTGAAACCTGAGCCCATGTGCGTTTGCTGGCTGCTCTCCTCCCTGAATGACAGACAGGCACCAGTAACTTTGACCCCAGAGAGAAGGGGCACACCAGGAAGAGGAGGGCGCAGACACCCGCCTGCCTCCGTGCTGCGAGCGCAGAGGCCCAAGCTTGAGGCAGCGCATAATCCTGTTCCCGACAGGCTGGAAGACTATGAACACGGAGCGTCACGCCTTATCTCATAAGTCCTTCCAACAGCCCTGCCTAAGGCCTACGGGGTAGTGCCTCATTCCACAGATGAGACAAGGGTACATGGGATGATGACTCACACGGCTCATTAGTGGTGGAGGCAGGATGTAAACCCAGATGTGACCACTGCCCCATCCCGCCAGTAATGCGTGTCGTGACAGGACCTGAGGACAATGGTACCCAGAGCACTCAGGGAGCCCGGATTCTAAAAGTCAATCCAGAATGCCCGCCAGCTTAGGAGGGGACAGCCCTCAGGCGAAACCCAAACCCCACCACTGAGGCACCGTGAGACCTTGGGCGAGCCGTCTAGCTCTTGGAGCTGTGCGTGCCCGTTTGTAGAGCGAGGGCAGTCACACCTAACTCCAGGGACTGCTGGGGTTAAATGAGACGGCGGATGAGAAGGGCCCCGCACAGCCCCAGGCACACAGGAAACCTCCGTGAAAGATGTGGAAAGTTCCACCAGGGGAGGTGGAGGATGGCGCCCAACCTCCTGGGGGCCTGAGGTGGGAGCCAGGCTCTTAAATGGAGCGCAGGACTTTAATTAGCCAAGACGAGCCGGGCAGGCAGCCCAGGACAGGAAGTGGCTCTCGTAGAGGCTCGGCCTGGGAAGGGATGAGTCATGGGCAGGGGCTAAACCTGGGCTGTCTCTCCCACAGGTGCCAGGGCGAGTCTGGGCAATGGGTGCCCTGTCATGAGGCCCCCGGCGAGACCTGTCGGTGCCCAATCCAAGGCCTCGTCCAAGGCCAGAGCTATCGGTTCCGGGTGAGAGCCATCAACAAGGCAGGCAGCAGCCTCCCTTCCAAGGCCTCAGAGCCGGTGGTCACGGGTGACCATGATGAAGCCCGGAGGAAGACAGGTGTGTACAACGGCCCTGAAGGGACATTCGAGGGCATCAGTCAGGGCATGCTCAGGACTGACTCACACAGGAGACAGGTGGCACAGCCCCCGCTTCAAGCCCCGCTCCAAGGGGGGAGGCACAGCCCAGCCCTCAGGACCCCCTAATCTGATGGAGGAGACACAGTGCTGCCCTTAGGAACCCCTGGCCTGAGGGGGAAGGTACAGCTAGTCTGATGGAAACCACACAAATCTGCAGAGGAGGTGCTAAACTGAAGGAGGACCACGGCATCTTCTACAGATGCTCTTAAACTGAAGGAGGAAAACAACCCCCTCTCCAGAGCCCCCAGCTCGGTGGGGAGGCGGGGAAGTGAGGAACATAGCCCTTAGCACTGAGGAGTTAACCTTAAGTTTGCCTCCCAGCTCCACTGTGCCCTAGGAACCTGACCCCAGGCACATCCCTGCTCTCTGCCCTCATTTGTCCCAAGAGGACAGAGCATCACTCAAGGTCTGGAGCAGCAGTGCCCCAACTTTGGACCCCTGAGAATACTGCGGCCTGCCTGAGGTCCCGCCATGAGGTCACACCGTGAGGGGCTGAAAGGCCAAGGCCAAGGCCAAGGCCGAGAATGGGGGAAGAGTCAGAACCCAGAGCTGGGCAGACTGTGCTCTGACTGTCCTGACCCGGCCCCCACATACCCTGCACTCCTGCTTCTTCCCCAATTTGCTCCATTCTCCATCCTAGAGATACCCTTTGATCTGGGAAACAAGATCGTGATCAGCACAGATGATTTGGAAGGTATGTGTGGACCTCCTGACACTGCCTCCAGATCCTAGCCCCTCTGTGGTTCTGGAAACTCTGGTACACAAACATTGGGCAAAGAGACAGAAGTTGTCCACGTACAGGGTGTGGGGAGGCAAGGTAGGGGAGGGGTCCAGTTGGAAGAGCCAGAGTTCTCAGGCAATGGTGGCCAGTCGAGCTAGGCCCCTCATGGAGGGTGTGGCACGTCAGGAGCAGGACACGGGGAAGCCTGTGCTCTGGCCTCGGCTCTGCCTGGCCTTGCTCCGTGACCTGGAGCAAGTTCCTGGCCCTGTCTCGGCCCCCATTACCTCCTCTATAAAATGAGGGGCTGAGATTAGGGACCTCAAAGGGCCCACTTATCTCTGCTCCTGGATGACTCTGATTCTAGACTTCGTGACTATCCCCTCACCACCAACCAATGTCCACGCCATCGAGATCCGTGAGGCCTATGCGGTTCTGGGCTGGGAAGAGCCGAGGCCCCGGGGCAGAGCTCCGCTGACATACTCCCTGGAGAAGGTATGGAGACCCCAAGGCCCCCAGCCCCAGGCTAGCCCGAGAAGGAGACATGCTGCGGGATCCAGGTTGTGGGACAGTTCAGGGAGCGCGGAGAGACCCCGAGCAAGGCAATGCCCCCCGGGGAGGCCTCCAGAGCATGGAAGAGAGGCCTCTGCGCAGGCCCGACACAGCGGCAGGGAGATGGGTTCAGTGACCTTTCGAGGTTACCGCCCGCCCCAAGAGGCCAGTTTCTGATGGCAGTTCTTGAGGCTATTCGTGAAAATACACAAAATTAAAAGACACAGACAACACTTACAAAACTAAGATTCACACTATTCCCTGGCTCTCTCCCAGCCCCCAAGTCTGGCTGGCATTGGACCCCCTCTTCTTGGCCAGAGCCATGGTGGGAGGGAAGCTAGGCTGGTCCCCTCCAGGCACAGTCATGACAGGTGGCATTCACAGGCAAGGGGCGGGGGGTGTCCTGCGGGTGGTTCTCACTGGAAACAGCGTTGGGGCAGGGGCCTGGGGGTGGGGCAGCCATGCAGCATGGATTTCACAGTGAACAAGGGGCGGCACAGCAGTGAAAGACAGCGCGGCGCGGAGACCATTCCAATCTGCGCTTCTGCCCTGAGAGCTGGCTTCCGAACTCCTCTGAACCTCAGTTTCCTCCAGCATAGGCTGGACAACCTCCCCCGTGAGGGTGAAATGAGATGCAGCACGCAGCCAGGGCCAGCAGCCCTGGGCCCGTGAACACTTCCCAAGGAGATGCTCTTGACCCTGGCCCATAGTAGGTGGATGGTGCAGGGTTAGTGAATCAATGGGTATGAAAGTTCTGGCTCCGGTTGTCCAAATGAGCTTCCCTTTGCACACTTGCGGTGATCCTGTTTCTCCAACGTGGGAAAACTAGAGCCGCTGAGCATTTGTTTTGTGAGTATAATGGTTACGGCCTTGGAGTCAGGCTGCCTGGGTTCAAATCTTATCTCTGCTATGTACTAGCTATGTGACCTTGGGCAAGTTATTTCATCTCCCTGTGCCTCCATTTCTTCTTCTGTACAACAGAGATAATAATTGTACACACCTCATAGGGTCAAAGCGAGGGACAAAGTAATTAAAGCACATAGGACTTAGAGCAGAATCCAGCACACAACAGGTGCTCCGTAATGCTCCCCAGGTTTTATAGCGATTTCTGGGCCAAGCTGGGTTCCAGGCCACTGGCCACCAGCTGGGCCTTCAGGGATGGGGGAAGCATAGGCAGGGCAGGCTCAGAGGGTCCCCTGGTGCTTCTGGGCCTTAAGTCTCACACCCAGACTCAGCAGAAGTGGCCTCCGGGCACCTCACTGGCCTGAATCCCCTTGGGCTCCTCACCTTCTATCTGCCCAGAGTCGCAGAATTTATGGGTGCCGCTGGGGCCCCTGACACTGTGGAGAGTGAGCAGGTTTGGGACACCCACACCTGAGCTTAAATACGAACTACACAAGCTGTTAGAGGCATGGCTTTCTGCCAAGTTTCCAAAACTCCCTGAACCTGAGTTTCCCCACGGATGGGGAAACTAACACCTGCCTGGCAGGGTTATTGTGAGAACTCATCTATTTACTCATTTAGTTGTCCCACAAACAGAGATTGAGCACCTCGCATGGGCTGGTGCTGTTCCTGGCCCTGGGTCCAGGCAGAAACCCCTGCCTCTGGAGCTGACAGTGGAGTAGGGGTCGGATACCAATGACAAATGAGATAAATGAGTGACATACTTGGCACATTTGTTAATGGTAGCACTTAGGAGAAAGACATAACACATGGAGGGGATTTAAAGTGTTGAGGGGAGGGACTGCTGTCATTTTAAATGGAAGGGCTGGGGAGGCCTCCTCAAGAAGGTGAGTGTTGAATAAAGGCCTAAAAGAAAGGAGGAGCCAAACTTCCACTCTAAGGGAGGGTTCAGACCAGACCAGGACATGACCTGACTTGTGTTGTAAAACGATCCCTCAGACTATCATTTGGGGGGTGAGGGGAAGACTGAAGGGAATTAAACAGGCAGAAACAGGCAGACCAGCTAGGAGGCTATTAAAATAACTCAAATGAGAGACAGCGGTGGCTTGGATCAATGTTGTGGCAGGGGACATGAGGGTGGCAAGCCACGGTTGGATTCTGGATACATTTTGAAGGTAGAGGCAACTGGATTGTGGGTGAAGCATATTTGGGGTGTGCAGGAAAGAGGAAAAGAGTCCGGATCACTCCAAAGGTTTGGGCCTGAGCAAGCGGAAGGATGACTCCACGTGGGCCGCTTTGGTGTGGGGTCCAGCTCCAGGGTCGGGTCCCGCTCCAGGGCCGGGTCCTGGCCATGCTGGGTGTGAGAGGCTCAGCAGGCACCCAGGTGGAGATGGCGGGGAGGCAGGCGGCTCCCGAGCTCAGTTCAGGGGCGGCCGTGGCCGGGATAAAAGTCGACGAGAACGTGTGTGGGAAGTGGCCAGCACAGGGCCAGGCTCAGGTGACGGCTGAACCAATGCGAGTTTCTCTCCTCTGTCACAGTCAGTCATAGGTAGTGGCACCTGGGAGGCCATCAGCACAGAAACTCCTGTGGAATCCCCAAGATTCGCCCTTTTGGATCTGGAGAAAGGGAAGTCGTATGTCTTCAGAGTGCGAGCAATGAACCAATATGGCATGAGCGACCCCTCAGAGCCCAGCGAGCCCATCACCTTGAGGGGGAAGCCAGGTACACGTGAAATGCAGGGGGAGGGGGCAGGGCAGGCCAGCTGTGGCGCCGGTCAGCATCCAGGGCTCAGGACCCCAGGGCTACAGGGACAGAGCCCGGCCCATGTCCCTGCCCCTGACCGCTTCTACCTACCATGAAGCTGAAAAGCAACATGATTTCAGGCCTGTAAAGTATTAGGAAATCAGAACTCACATTTCTCTGGGCAGGAGGCTCATGGAAGTACAGACTTTTTTTTTTTTTTTTTTTTTTTTTCCCAATTTCTGGAACAACAATTCACAGCTTGCAGAATCCAGCTGGGTCCGGCATAGGTGTTGAGTGTGGCCAACTGGCCCCTCGATTCTAAAGGTCTCCAAGCAGCACCCACTCCTGCCTCCTGAGCAGGTCTCCTGCCCCCTCCCTAGTGGGGACTAAGCTGTCCCATCCCAAGCTCTAGCTCACCTGGTAGGACACCTCTCATCTTCAGCACAGCATGGGCCTGGGCAAGCCATTTTAGAGCACCAAACACCTGCAAAATGAGTATATATATTCATAACAAGGGTGAATGTGTTGGTAGTCAAGTGATGTTTTTCTTTAATTCTGGTCCAGTTAACATTTAGGATTGATTTGGGGCCTGGCCAGTGAGTGGCTTGTGATTGGATGTGGGCTGTTTCTGGACCACGAGCCAGACTTAGGGCAAGGGTCTAGTGCCATTCAAAAAAAGGAAGTGAGAGAGGGGTATGGAAGAAGAGGGGAAGAAAGAGAAAAGGCATTTACTTGTAAGTCAAATTATGTTAAAATGGGAAAATACCCCTCCAAAAAATGCAAAAGAGTGAGAGAAGAAGGAAGAAAGAAAGGAAGGGAGGAATGAATTGAGAAACTGAAAGAGAGAGAAGCATCCCTCCCCCACCAGCCCCCAGCATCTGGGTGCCTGGGTTTCTGGTCTTTTGACCACACACATATGTAGAGCTTTGCATCCCACTTTTTTAAATTAACATTACATCACAAAGATTCCCTGAGGTCATGAAATTCTCCTTGAAGTCATGATTTTAATGTCTGAGGACTACTCCCTGCCATGGATACCCTCAGCTCAAGTTCTTGTCCTTGGGAAGAATCAGGCCTCAGGAATGTGGGTCCCTGAGTAGCCTCCTTCTAGCTTCTCCCTTCCACTCAACTTTATCCACAGCCACATTGTCTTCACCTGAGAGGCTGAAGTTGCTGGCAGGATCTTTCTGTGCCCAGGACCTCAAGTCTATTTCTCAGTGCATCCCCTGTGCCAAGTGCAGAGCCTGGCTCAGAGTAGGCACTTGATAAATACTGGATTTATGTTGCATGGATGCTGAGTTCAATCTTTCCCTACTGACTGTGAGGCATCAGCAGAACACAAGGAAGAGTGCCTGGGGAAAATGGAAGATGAGCTCTAGAACTCAGGAGGGAGGGCAGGGCTGGAGTTAAAGACTAGGGAGTCATTTGCAGAGAGGTGAGCATTGAAGACAAGGGAATAGGTGGACCCTTAAGATGAGACAAGAGGAGAAAAATACAGCAAGTCAAGGAGTAGAAGTTGGGAGAAGATGGGGAGCCACCAGAAGATATATAAGGAGTTTGAGAAGTAGAAAGAGAAGGAAGCTCCTGCACCTGCCATACATTCATCCATCCATCCATCCATACCCTACCCACCTATCCATGTATCCATTCATCCACACATCCATCCACTCATCCATCCATGTATCCATCCATCCATCCATCCATTCATTTTTCTATTCACCTATCCATCCATTCATCCATATATACATCCATCAATCCATCCATCTGTCCATTTAACAAATCACCGCAGTCCCTACCTCAAGGAGCTTAGTCTTAGGAAACATAAAAGTCAACAGAGATATTTCAAGGAAAGAAAATCAAATTTTCTAGAGATTGAAAATTGGCACTGAGGAAAACCACAGATTTGGTGACTGCTAAGTGAAAGAGGGATTGTAAGGATTAATGAACGGGAGCTTTAGTGAGGAAGTGGAGATATTTGGAGGTCATAGGGAGGGACTTTTACAATGCAAGAGTCTGGGACACACCTCCAGGGCGAAGAAAGAGCTGTCCAAAGTGCTGGGGCATGTCTGGAGTCCCTGTTCCAGCCTTGATTGCTCTGGGGGGCTCCTCCCTGCCTCTCCGCACACCCCACTCTTCCCCCGTCGTGTCAGTGCTGTGTAACTGAGCATCCTCACTCAGCCCACATTTCTGTTTTTTAGCTACTCTCCCTCCTCCAGCTCAAGTTCAAGCTTTCCGGGACACTCAGACCTCTGTCTCCCTGACCTGGGATTCTGCGAGTGAAGGCCCAGAGCTCCTGGGTTATTACATCTACTCCCGGAAAGCAGGGTCATCAGAGTGGCAAACAGTTAACAACAAACCCATCCAAGGCAACAAGTGAGTTCACCCCACCCCTTCCTGCACCAGGGCACCCTCCGAGGAGGGGCCATGGTGATAATGAAGCCCACCATGTCACATATGGCACTGGGCACTGGACACTGTTCTAAGCTCTTTTCATATATTAGGTCATTTAGTTGTAACTGCAACCCTGTGATCTTAGAGCTAATAATTTTATTATTGTACAAGTGAAGAAACTGAGGCGCTGAGTGCTTAAGTAACCTGCCAAAACTCTCTTAGCTAGTAAGTGGAGGAACTGGGACTTGACCCAGATGGCCCTTTTTCAGCGAACACTTGCGATGGGGATCCTGTTTGCAGAGAGAGGTGACTGACTAGGTCTCACCCTTCCAGGAGCTTAGAGAGACAGAGAGACAGAGGGCGCAGGGCAGACAATGGCATCAGGACCAGGGAGGCCTGGGTTCAGACTCCACGCCCGCACCCTCACTTGCCTGATGCCCTGGCACAGACTCACCCCCTCTGAGCCTCAGCTCAGACTCCAGGCCTCTTGCCTTTCCAACTCCTGCTCGCCTCCCAGGCTCCCTCCTCACTCGGAGGCCCCAGTCCTTGCTGAACGGTGAGCCCTGTGGCTTCTGGGCTCGTGAGTTCTCTCAGTCCGGGGGGCTCTGTGGGGGAGGGGACTCAGGTGGTGACGACCCTCCCCTCCCTTCCCATCGGAGGACTGGTCAGGCCCTGAGCACACCTGGCTGGGCTCCCCTTACCCTGGGCCACAAGCCCCGAGACCATCTTATCCAGAAAAAGTGACAGGAACTTGTGTCCCTCTGGTCTTCTGCACCTCACAGTCAGCTGCGAGGGGTCACGCACGATTTGTTACTGCTAAAGTTCCCAAATTGGAGAAAAATCGGGTTTTTGACAAAGTAGCTCAGGGTCCATGTCATCCCTAGAATAACATCTCTCCCCCCACTTGTACTGAGTCGCTCCCCTGAGGAGGGGCAGCGGTTGAAGGAGAGTCACGTGAAGGGTATGATTGGCCTGGAGAATGTGTTACGTGGGGGGCGGCACGCGCCTCTGGTATGTCCAGAGAGCCCGTCACACATGTGCATGTTGTCCGTTACATGTGTCATGGCGGGAAGGAGACTAAATGCTGCTGCCCAGGAGACCTGCCAGGGGTGGTGGCATGAAGGCAGCTCAGTCAGGCTGTGGAGGCCGTTTCAGCGCCATATCGCTGGGCCGCACAGAACCTGGCTCACAGGAGATGCTCAAAAAATGTCTGAATGAGTGGACGGATGGATATGACGGTGCCGTGCTGGGACTCGGGAGACCTGGGCGCGGTCCATCTGGGTTCCCAACTGGCAGTGTGCTCTTGGCTTGGCTCTTTCCCTCGGGGCGGGGGGCCTTTTCTGGCCTGTAAAATGAAGGAACAACAGTCTGACTCATAAAGGCCCCTCCAACATTGAATGTCATCCTTATTTGCAAAACAGAGGTGAGTACCAGTACCTTCCTTGGAGAGTGTTGGGACATGTCACTCGAGTTTACATAGATTCTGTGAAAACTGAGTGTTAGAAAAATGTGCATTATTGCCATTGTTATCATTTTTCGTCAACAAAGGCTGGTCCGGTGCTCACCCCCAGCCTCCCCCATGCAGGTGCTGCCTGGGCCTCACCCTTCAGTGCTTCATCCCTCCCACAAAGGCACAGTGCCCGTTAGATACACACGTCCCTGCGCAGGGAACTCACTGTGTCGGCCGTCAATGCTTGGTTTAAGTCCCTGAAGCTCCTCGAGGTTAAACTCTCTGAAGAACAAGATTTGCTATGGGAGAATGTTGATAAATGGAAAGGGAGAAAGAGGTCCGCAATTTGGGTTCTATCAAGAAGGGACAGTATGAGAAGGACATTTTTCTCCAAACCAGGGTGTCCCTGTATGACTCTGGATGACAATTCTCTTTGGTGAGTCTTTAAAAGGACTCCATGTTTTAGAATCACAGCATTTGAGCAGATGATAAAAGCCACTCGTGTTTCAGGGACAAGGCCCAAAGTCTTGGAGATGCATTAAGTGGCACAATTCAGGGGTCGGCTACCCTGCCTCCAATTGGTATCTTTCCCAGAATATTTGCATGTCAATTGTGGGCATTAGAATGTTCTCATCCTTTCCAATCATTTTTTTTCTGGTTTTATTGAAAAGTAATTGACATGTATCACTGTATAATGTGTATAACATGAAGGTTTGACTTGCATACACTGTGAAATGATTACCACAGTAAGTTTTGTTCACCTCCATTATCTCATACAGATACAATAAGAAGAAGAAAAGAAAAAAATTTTCTCCTTGTGATGAGCACTCTCAAGATCTACACCCTTAACGACTTTCCCGTGTATAAACCAGTAGAGTTAACTATAGTTATCGCGCTGTACCTTACATCTGTAGTACTCACTTATCTTATAACTGGAAGTTTGCACCTTTTAACCACCTTCCCCCAGCCTTTAAAATCTTAAGGCCTTTACCCTCCAGCTGTAGGCATTACTTGGGGGCAAGGGTAACGACTGGCCCAGAACCCTCAGATGCTACCACGCTGGTTACCACTTATCCCACAAGGTTGTTCTAGGAAGTCAGGGATGTCTGCAAGCTGTGTGGCCGTCCCTAAGTGCTGCACGTGTTTCTCCCAGGTTTACGGTTCCCGGGCTGAGGACAGGGAAGGAGTACGAGTTTTGCGTCCGGTCTGTCAGTGAGGCCGGGGTAGGGGAAAGCTCAGCACCCACTGAACCCATCAGGGTCAAGCAGGCTCTGGGTAAGTGCAAGGGGCCTGCAGGAGTCTGGGGGCAGCTCTGGGCTGAGCAGAGGGCAGGGGCTTATAGACCACAACTCAAAGGAACCAATCCCAGAGGCCAATGGGAACAAGCCCCAGTGGGAACAAGCTGACCCTGCCTGACCACCCTTTCCTCTGGGAGGGAAGTAACAATGACCTGCGGCTATGCAGTGAGGCCTGACCGGATGCCCTCCCAGGGGCAAAGTCCAGGTCACCAGCAGGCACCTGTGGCCAAGTTAGTACCCCCGGAGCAGGGTGGGCGCCCACTGCGGGGAGGCTTGCTGGCTCCCTCAGGCTCCACTGCCCCTGGCCTCACCCCCTTGCCTCCCTGTAGCTACACCATCTGCCCCATACGATTTCATCCTCCTGAACTGTGGGAAAAATGATATGGTCATCGGGTGGAAACCCCCCAAGCGCCGTGGAGGTGGCAAGATCCTGGGCTACTTTCTGGACCAGCACGACTCAGAGGAGCTGGACTGGCACCCGGTCAACCAGCAGCCTGTCCCCACCCAGGTCTGCAAGGTAAGGCTAGAATGTGGCCGCCCATCTGCTGTCCTGTCTTGTGCGGGTGAGTCACTGCAGGAGGCTCCGAGGCTGGGAGAGGCCTCAGCTGCCTGGCCTGCAGAACCCAGCTAGCTTGGAAGTGCAGACCCACCTGGCCAATCTTGTTTAAAGCCCCCACGGACTTCCTGCTCTGAACCTCTCCCCCCACAGCTGTACCTCTGCTCCTTCCTCCCCATCCTCGGGTTTTCAGTCTGTCTTTCTGCTCTTCAAGGTCAGCAACCTTCGTGAAGGCCACTTCTATGAGTTCCGTGCCCGGGCGGCAAACTGGGCAGGTGTGGGCGAGCTGTCGGCACCCAGCAGCCTGTTTGAGTGCAAAGAGTGGACGATGCCCCAGCCAGGTGAGAGGCCAGGAGGCGCGGGACATCTGCACCCTCTCCCTCCCCAAATCTAACCAATGACGCTGCCAAGCTCCCTGTGCCTTCATGCGCGCTCTGTTCGTTCTAGACACCAGACCCCTGGTCCCTTCCCCCAGTGGATCCTGCAGTCTCTGACACCGACAGTCCTAACCCTGCCTTAGAAGGTCCCTGACCTTGACCATCAACTGGCCCTGTACCCCAGCACAAACTATCCTCTAGCTCAGCACATCAGCTGCCCTCTGATTCTGGCCATAGACTCATCTCACACCCCAAAGGCACACTGCTAGGGTGACCAACTCATCCCACTTTGCCCAGTTTGGTTTTACCGCTGAAAGTCCTAGACAAACAAGGAGGACTGGTCACCCTGCACATTGCTCCCACAGCCCTGTTAGCTTCCTTATACGTAAGCCCCTCACATCCCCCAGGAGGAAAGGGTCCTAACCCTCTACCATTCTGTCAGCTCAGTTCTGTTATCTACATAAAATCTTTATCTAAATGGCAGATAATTAGTACATGTCAACATGATGCTTTCATCAACAACAATTATAAACAACTAATATTTCCTGGGTGTTTGCTGTACTTACACTTTCCATAAATTATGTTGTGAATGCTCACAAAGGTACTATATTATAAAAACTGTTGTTATCCCCATCTTACAGATGAGAAAACAGGAACCTAGAGGCTAAGTGACTGGCCCAGCGTCTCCACAGCCTGCAAGGGTAGAGCTGGGACATGAGCCCCAGTGATCTGACTCTGGAAGCCACACCCTCAGCCCCTCCACTAAACACTGACATAGCGAAGACATCAGAAGGATTCATGCTGTCTGGCTGGGGATGGGAGGATCCAACCCCATTTCAGGCCCAGACAAAGCTTTGTCACAATGCCAAGGCCAGCCAGGTCCCTACTATGTCCAGAACAAGTGCTTCCAGGCTTGGCTGTAACTGACAGGCTGACAGGCTTGCTGACTGACCACGCAGCTCATTACCCGACTGTCTGGCTGGCCCCCTGGCTGTCTGGCTGGTTGCCTGGATGCCCAGCTCCCTCTCTACCCCTCTTCCCACAGGTCCCCCGTATGACGTGCAGGCACTGGAGGTGCGGGCCACCTCTCTGATGCTGAAGTGGGAGCCCCCACTCTACACAGGGGCCGGGCCAGTCACAGGCTACCTCATCAGCTTCCAGGAGGAAGGCTCTGAGCAGTGGAAGCCAGTCACTCCAGACCCCGTCTCTGGCACCCACTTGAGGGTAAGTCCCTGCCCCTTCATCTTCCGACCCACCCCGAGCCTTCCCTGCCAGTGGACATGGCAGGACAACAGCCCGTCAGAGCCAGAAGGGCCCTCATGGATCACTGCCCTCACCTCGTGGCAGCAGAGAGCCAGAGAGGGGGAGTGGCTTTGGCTGGCTCTCTGCTGCCGCGCAGAGAATTGGTAGTGGGTTTCGCTGGCTGGTAGACTTAACCTACTCTGCTCTGAGCAGACTCCTGCCTAAAAATTCACTTCTAATCAGCAAGGTATAGCAGCGTTTGGATATGCTCATCCCTGGAACCAGGAATTCTGCTTCGAGGATTGAACTGTAGAGAAATAAACAAGTGTGCAAAGATCTAAGTGCAGCGGTGCTCATTGTTGCATAGTTTATAAATGCAAAAACTGGAAACAATTTAAATGTCCATCAAGAGATTAGCTTAAATAAATCATAGTATATCCTTAAAGTGGAATCCTGTGCCAGGTAGCATAAAGATTAGGTGGTTTAAGGAGCAGCAATAGGATAAAGAGCAATGCATACTGTTTCTTAATTTAAATGAGAAACAAAAACTCTTTGGATAAATAAGAAATCTGGCAGAATCATTGGCTGTATTCAGCTGTGGTAGTTGTTAGAACTTCCACACCTGTAGGAGACATGTAAGCACAATCAATCCTCCCCAGCAAAACAAAGACAGCTCACAGACACTCTACAGGCCAGAAAGCAAAGACATCGACTGAAACATTCTTAGCAGACACAAAAGACTTAGACAATCCACCAGAATCATAGACTCCAGGTCACCAGGGTCCCTTTCACAGGCCGGGGACTTCGTCTCTGAAGCCAGGGTATCTCCCAGGTCTCCTTTGTTTGAGGCGCATTTGTAAGGATGGTTCCATGGTGTGGACAAGGTTTTATTTTCTGCAGTCTGGGGAGAGAGGGAATATTTTATCAAACTCACTTTCCTGAAGGTGTCTGTCACCAGCAGGCAGAAGGGGGTGCGGTTTTCAAAACCACACATAAGCATGCCGTTCATTGGCACCAAACGAAAAGAAAACAGGCTGAAGACAACCACAACAATGTGGAAAGAATATGACACTAAAAAAACAGAATACGGTGCATGCCGTGTTTTTACATGGATTATGTGCATTTAAAGTCTGCATGGATTTTAATGGAATTGTTTATTCTGGTCATTTCTGGGGGTGGGACTGCTAGGAGAACATCAACCTGTATTTTATATTCTCCTCAATTGCTTTAATATTTTCCCCAATAAGGATATATTTCTTTTATAATCATAAAAAAATTAAAATCTTTCATTTGAAAAAATAACATTAAGGCCACCTAAGAGGGATGAGGGAGGACATGCCTCGGCCCGTGGAATGCTCTGAGATTGTGCCGTCACCGCCCCCACAGGGCCGGGCTCCCTGCATAGTCGGCCAGGGCTGGACAGATGGCCCAAGAGAGCCGCTCAAAAGGGATGGTCTCTCTGCCCCCCCACATAGGTTTGCCCAGGTCAGGGCAGGGCGGGCCTCAGGGACTTGGCACCATTTCTGCATGAGGATGGTTGGCTGGCATTCACTTGCTCAGTCATTCACTAAATACTTCTTGACACCTACTTAGTGCCAGGTCTGGAACCATGTCCTAGATGTAACCATGCTTGGGTAACAGGCAATTACAATAGCATGAATTGTACAATGGAAGGGCGCCAGAGGGATTCTGGGAGCACCAAAGAGGAGGATCAGAGACCTTCCTGGAATCCTTGCATCTACCCAAGCTGAGAGGTCAAGTATGAGTTGCGGGGGGGCGGGGGGAGGCGCGTTCCAGGCAGAGGGCTCAGCAGAGGCAAAGGCAGGGAGGCATGAAAGAACGTGATAAATGTTTGGACCCTGAGGGAGTCATGGAGTGAAGGGGGCACAAGGAGGAGGAAGAGGATAGAGACTAAAGTCACATTAGGAGGAGGTGAGGTATTAAACCTTGAAATCTGAACTATACCCTGAAAGCAAATGAAAGATTAAAGCACAATCAGACTGCCATCTTGGAAAGACTGGCAGAGGGCAGGAAAGACCAGGAAGAAGGACGTAGAGGCAGAGATGCCACGGGGAAGCTGCTGGACTGATCCAGGTGAGGGAAATAAAGCTTCGATGGAGGCCGTGGCTGGGACACGGATGGGAGCAGCCACGTTCAAGAAACATCAGGGAGATAAAATGGGAACTTGATGACTGCATGTGCAGGGCTCAAGAAAAAGATGTTGAAGATGATCCCCAGGCTTCATCCTGAGGTGATAGGCGGAGGAGAAACCGTGCCTGGAGATAATCCCAGCGGGGAGACTAAAAACTGGAAGTCAGGGGAGCGATGCGCTCCTGGCCCGTCCCCTCCCCCAGGGCAGCCTGTGCCTGCCTGGGCTTCCACAAATGCGTGGTTGCCGGCACCCCACGGCCAGGGTCTCGGGGAGGGCAGTCTTTGCTGTCCTCGGTGCTCACTCTCGCCTCCTCCCCCCGCTCCCACCCCCAGATTTCTGACTTGCAGCCAGGGAAGAGTTACGTGTTCCAGGTACAGGCTCTGAATTCAGCCGGTCCAGGGCAGCCGTCCATGCCCACCGACCCAATACTCCTGGAGGACAAGCCAGGTAAGGGCAGGCGGAGGTGCCAGCACCACCGCTGGGACATGCCATAGAGACAGGGCTCAGAGGAGCGTAGGGAGGATCTCCCGAAGGACAGGACCTGTGGGCCCGCCCCCCGCCACTGCCACTCCACTCTTCTTCCAGCGTTTCTTTCCTGCCTGTTCCTCTCCCCATTCCCTACTACATTTATTTCTGTAGAATCCTAAGACATGAACACATCTTCTTCTGTTCGAAGGGGTCTGCCCTTCTTTCACCTGCCACATTCATAAACTCATCCAACTCTTCATGAATATTTAGAATAGTACTCAACTCCAAGTCCCAAGCACTATTTCAGGTCCCACACGAGACTTTGCCTGGCCCACAGTCACAGCTCCTGAAGTCCCCTCCTACCACACACGCCAGATGCTGTGCTGGGTTCTTACACTGCCCTGACCCTCCCAACGAGCCACTGAAGGAGCCATCACTGTCCCCACTTTAGGACAGATATTATCGTGGCTGAGACAGGTTAAATGATCAGGTCACACAGCTGTACGTGACGGAATCACTAGGCTCTCTTACCTATAAAGCATGGCCACTCATTCAGCAAATATTTGGTGATGCCCACATTGCCCTGGGGATACAGCAACAACCAGAGCAGGGTCTCTGCTCTCGTGCAGGGAGCAGAAGCGCAAGGAGACAGTTAACAAGTTACCAGTCATTTGAAGGAGAAAGTGATAAATGCTATAGGGGATGTGAAACAGGGTGATGGAGAGGAGTGAGGATTACTTTAACCCTGGTAGTCAGGGAGGGCCTCTCTGAGGAGGTGACATTTGAGCTGAGAAGAAGCCAGACCCTGCAAGGCCTCAGAGGCCACAACAAGGGGCCCAGGGCTGTTATTTTATTCAAGTGCAATAGGGAGACATTGGGAGGTCAAAACAGGCGAGGGGCATGGCCTGATTTACGGTTTACAAACACCTGGTGCCCTCTGTTGGATCCTGCCCTCAGATGCCCCGGAGATCAAGGTGGGTGTGGATGAAGAAGGCTTAATCTACTTGGCTTTCGAAGCCCCCGAAGCCCCCGACTCCTCAGAGTTTCAGTGGTCCAAGGACTACAAGGGCCCGCCAGACCCGCAGCGGGTCAGGATCGAGGAGGAAGTTAACAAGTGAGTGACGGGAGGGGTGCCACAGCTCGTCCGCAGGTCCCAAGTGTCGTCGTCAGACGAGTCGGCCCAAGCTCATGGGTGGGACCACCCGGCAGGACCACAGAGAACGCATGAATGGGGCGGAGAGGGGCTGCTTGTCTCTCACTAAGGATACCAACTGCCACTCTGGGGAGAAATGAAGGATCAGTGCAGTTGGGGGCCGCTGTGACAACATTCACGTGGAGTCTTTTCTGTAAGAACTACCTCTGAGGGGAGGCTCAGGACTTGCATCCCAGCCTGGGAGCCAGTGACTTGTTCTCAGAACATCCTGGGCTCAGTGTCGTCTCATTTGTAAAAAGAGGGGCTGGGGACAAATCACCACAAGGGTCTCTGTCACATGCCCCCACGTCTCACTCTCCACCCCCCACAGCTCGTGGCCTCAGCCCTGTCAGGCAGGAGATAAAGCTGATGGCTTGAGCCCAGAAGGGAGAGACAGGGCAGTGCAGCCAGTAAGAAGGCCCCATGCCAGACAGCACGCTAACGGGGGCCACTGAAGGCGCCAGGCCTGGGCAGGGGACCCGGAGGAGGGGTGAGGAGGCAGCCGCCCCTGTTTTCCCGCATGGCTGGGGCCTGGAATCAGGCTGCAGGGCTCCAAAGCTGACCGAGACTCCGGCTCCCAAGCCCCTGGTGCATGAGGCCCCTCTCAGAGCGTCTGCTCTCCTCTCTCTGCCAGGTCCAAGGTCATCCTGAAAGATCCTGGCCTCAAGGATTTGGGCACCTACTCAGTGGTGGTCACCAACGCTGATGAAGACATCTCAGCGAGCCACACGCTGACTGAGGAAGGTAATGCCCCTGCTCCACCGCCACCTCCCCAGAGAGAGGCCCAGCTCGAGAGCCCTCACCCCCTGCCCTCGTCCAATCAGCCAGTCAATTAACAAATATCTAGTGAGCACCTACCACATACCAGGTACTGTCCTAGGATTACATCCGTGAACTCAACGGGCAAAAATCCCTGCCTGGTGGAGTTCACATTCTTCATATCTCTCTCTTTTTTCTACTTTTGATAAACGCACACGTACCAGAATTACCTTATTTCCTTCTATAACCTAAAACAAACAAAAACCAAAAGCATTTTGTAAGAGGAATGAGAATGGCAATAGGGATCAGTGAGAACTACAACAAACCAGAGAGTAGATGCCATGTCTAAAGGGTCATCCATGTTTGATGATTGAAACAGAACTGAAATTAGCACTAGTGACTGAAAAGATTCACGCTCTGCTGTCTCCATAGCAACTGAGGGACAGCCACTGTCTTCCCTGCTGACTGTGCAGGAGATCCTTTGATTTTGTGAAGAAGCAGAAGCCAGACAGACCCAGTTGCAATGCCACCATTTTCTGGGTGTTTGATCTTGGGCAAGGCATGTCACCTCTCTGGACCTCAAACAAAACAATGTTATACAGATACATTTAGATGATTCTATGCAAACTAAAACCATCCACTAAAGGGAAGCGTTGTTTTGTTTTGTTTTGGCTGGATTCTTGCCTAGAGTCATCATGTTAAAGACTCTAGGGCTTACAAGGGAAGATAAGCATGAGCTCTGCCCCTGCCAATTCATCTCTGCAACACATATTTATTGAGTACCTACTATGTGCCAGACACTTCTGTAGAACCCGAGCTCAGCTTAGCGAGAGAGACGAACCTAACACAAAGAGTTAGCAAATAAGATCGCACTGTGCAGAACTACCCTAGAGACTTCTAGACTGAAGTGCTCAGTGTTGGGGCCAGACCTCAGAGACATATTACAGTGGGTTAAGAATAGGGCCCAGAAACCAGCGGGCCTGGAGCAGTCAGAGGGGGACAATAATGCTCACCCCACAGCACTGCGTGTGTACTAGTAAGATAATGCCATGCCTGGCACATAGTAGGCGCTTCTCTGAGGAGGTGGCACTTGATCTCAAGGTGGCCTGCAGCAGCCCTCCACATCCCCCTCGGTGCCCCAGGGCTAAGGTCCACAGCACGCATAGCCAATCCTGAGTTGCAAGTGACCCCAGGTGGAGGGCAGTGTCTCAGCATGGACCTACGATGGCTCCCACAGACCCCACGGGCTCCGGTATTTCATTCTCTTTGTTTTCATCCTTGCTCCTCCCTGTCTTAGAGCTGGACAAGCTGAAGAAGTTGAGCCATGAAATTAGAAACCCAGGTAAGTAATCCTCAGGCACCTTCTGGGTGTTTGGAGCAGAGCTGAGCTGCTAAGAGCCAAAAACTGGCTGGGAAGCCGCGGGAAGGAGGGGGACGGGGGGCGGGGCGGGGGGGGTGGTGTCGGGCGCATCGTGGGGCTTGAGGGCCAGAGACCCAGGGTGCCAGCAGTCCCTGCAATGGAACAAGGAAGCCGCTGGCTAGCGGCGTGCAGGGGTCATAAGCTTGGGTGCACATTGGAATCACCCCAGGAGCTTTTGAAAACTCCGATGCCCAGGCCAAGGCCCAGATAAATCAGAATCTCGGGGCCTGAGCCAGGACATTCGTGCATTTGAAACTCCTCAGGGATCGGGTGTCCAGCCAGAGTGAGAAACTCGGCCTTCGGCCTTCGAGCCCTGAGAAGAGAAACCGCTCCCTAAAATGAATTCGCTGTAGAGTGAGCATGCGCAAACCCTCCGCAGACCTCTCCCCCACCAGCTATGTCTCCCTCAGACATTCAGTCTCTGCGCAGACCGCCAACAGTGTGCTCAGGATCGGGCTGGTGGCGAGTACGGAGGGGAGGAGGCTCCACCCCACCTCTTCCGGTCCTCTGTCCTCTGCCTCCCAGTGATCAAGCTGATCTCCGGCTGGAACATTGACATCCTCGAGCGAGGAGAGGTTCGGCTTTGGCTGGAAGTAGAAAAGTTATCTCCGGCCGCTGAGCTGCATCTAATCTTCAACCAGAAGGAGATCTTCAGCTCACCGGTAACTGGGACTTGGATTCCTAAGTGAGGTTCCAGGCCCAGCACGTGGCTTCCCCACAGGTCGGGAGCGCCCCCTAGCAGACATTTCAGAAACAGCCACATGCTTTGGCTGGCTGTCACGATGACGGTGGGATGGAGATGGGGGGACATCTGGTTTTCAGAACCTGGGGGACAGGTGGCAGGGATCGTAGATGCCCGCCAATGCGAGGGACAATCTCACAAAGAATTCCTTATGCCCCTTACAACTTTTGAATGTCCCACCAGACATTCTTCACATGAAAAACCTACATTCATGCTTGTAACTGTCCAAGCCTAGACCTTAACCCTGAGATACACAGAAAATTTCTACACAGTTTCAATATGCACTGAATAGTTTTTATTCAAGTAGACCTGTGTGTCTGTATCATTCATTCATTTCCCTGATCCTGTATAGAATCTTTTTACATTTCTTCACTTAAATTCATACCAATTCATTATAAATCAGTGCAGAGTGAATGAGAGTGTATCTGAGCACCTACATATTGAAAATCATATTACTTTTATTTTTTTCCTATTACAGTTGCGGTACACCGTTGCTTGTTATTAGTTAACCTACATGAGTTGCCCGTATACAGACATAACAATTTCAATCTCATGAGAGATTCAATCATGAAATCAAATTACTGGGGAATTTTATCGCCCTCAGAAACCGTGTGTTCTAGAGAGGGTGCTGGTTCTGCCAGAGGAGAGCGAGCGCGGCGCTGGGTGTCACAGGACGCCTGTGGCGCCCCCATGGGTTGTGTGCCCTTGGGCAGGACCCTTCACCTCTGAGTGCCCCCGACCCTGCGTCTGTGCAACGGGGCTGGCTGGCCCAGAATCAGGAGGAGCAAATGAGAATATCGATTTGAATGTTCTGCTTAACAGTGAGGCATGACCTCGGCACATGCAGAGCAAGTGTGACAAAGTGTAGGCTCTCAGCACCAAGCGCCGGGACTGCCGGTGGCCCTGATAGAAATATAAATAAAACTTGATGGCTCCCTAATCCACACATCCAGACAATGAGGCCAGAGGGAATAAATAAGGTTCTAAATCTGGAAGACGTTTTAAAAACTGTGAAAATGTGGCAAAGTGTAAATGAGTGTTAATTCTGGATACCAAGTGCACAGGCTTTTTAAATATTATTCTTTATACTTACATGAAAACTTGTAAAAGAAGTAGAAAATAACAAAAAAAAATTGGCACCTTAGGGGTGTCTTTTGGACGCTGGTGTGTTCTTGGGGGCTGAGTGTGGGGAGATCCCCACTCTCTAAGCAGCAGAGGGTCATCCAGGCTTCCCTCCCCATCTCTGAAGGCTTCTAACTCTGCACATATCATCCCCCAAGTCCAACTGCACCCCGACTTGTGCCCCACAGTACAAATTCCCTGGGATTGGAAAAGGGCAAAAAGGACTCTCGGGGTTTGTTCTCCCCAGAACCGCCAAATCAACTTTGACCGGGAGAAGGGCCTGGTGGAAGTGATCATCCAAGAGTTGTCTGAGGATGACAAAGGGTCGTACACAGCTCAGCTCCAAGACGGAAAAGCCAAAAACCAGATCACTCTGGCACTGGTGGACGACGGTGAGCTGCGCCCTGCCCTCCCCGCCCCACGCACCCGGCCTCAGCTCTCGGCTCGGGGGTCTTCGGTCCACCCTGATGCCCCCTCTGGACCTGTGTTCCTCTCAGCTCATGCCAGTCCCTCCCTATGTGTTCACAGATTTTGACAAACTTCTGAGGAAAGCAGATGCTAAGAGAAGGGACTGGAAGAGAAAACAGGGTAAGTGTCTCTGGGGTGAAGTTCAAAGGCCTCGGCCACCGGGCCAGCGGTCAGCGCTGGGGAGCTCTGGACTCGTGGGTACACAGAGCCCTCAGCCTGCCGGGCCCCCGAGGGAGGGCCACTGCAATTCAGTCCAGCTCTGTCCCTGTGCCAGAACCAAGCAGCACTTGCCCAACCAGGAGGTTCAACACCTCCTTAACTTTTGCACCCTGGGCACCTCCCTTGCCTCACCCCAGCCTCCACACTGGTGGGGACAGAATCTGAGGACCCCAGTGGTCACGAGCTGCCCCCACCCCAGCTGGCTCAGCCTGGAGCTCTGAACCGTGGGTGTGTTTGTTTTGCCCTTGCAGGTCCCTATTTCGAGGAGTTCTTACAGTGGAAGGTCACAGAGGACTGCCAAGTGTTGCTGACATGCAAGGCAAATCCCTGTCCCTGCCTCCAGCCCTGCCCCCAGCCCTGCGCCCAGGCCCACTGGGACATCTTTGGCTTGTCCCCGAGCTTGGTGGCTGTACTTGCCCCAGTCCTCCAAAGCCAATGCCCTGTGCCTGGCTGACCCCACACCTGAAAAGCAGCCCCAGGGAGACTGCATTTAACCAGAAAGCAAAGCCACCCTTCACAGAGCCCAGCGAGCAGAATTAGGTTGAGTTGGATCAGCCTTGAACTAGGTCTCCAAGCTGCACCCGGAAGGGGTGTTTTGGGATCAGGGGCCTGAGAGCAAGTGAAGGATCTGTACGTTGAGAGGTTCCCTGGTGTCTGTTGGCAGCCTTGTCAGAGGCTCTGCTCAGTGCTTCATTCAGAGCAACTTATTTCATCTGCCTGATGAGCACCTGTGACTTGGGCATTATTACCCCTACTTTATGGATGAGAAAACACATGGGGAAATAGCTCAAGATCAAGAGACGGAGCCTAGTGTCTACCTGACTCCAAAGTGGTGCTCCTTCTCAGCACCCCGCAGCCTCTCTAGGGAACTGGAGGAGGGCAGAGTAGGGGTGGGTACTCTCCCACAAGCAAATCTGTTCAACAAACTCAAAGCACCTACTGTGCACCATACACTCTGCAAGGCACTGGGCCTCTAGGATCCCATGGGTCCAAATCAGGATTCTTAGAAAACAGCATGCCTCCTGCTGTGATCAAAACACGTGCAGGAAATTGGTTAATCATGATGCAGGGCATGCCGGGGTGCTGCAAGGAAGGCTTCCTGCAGGAGATGACATCTAACTTGAGACTAAGATGCATAGGCGTTTACAAGGAAGAATAGAGTAGGGAGGGATCAAGAGGCAGAGGGAACTCCATTAGCAAAAGCGCAAATGTCAGAAGCCAGCAGAGACAGAGGTGTGAGGGAGAAGATGGCTGAGCCACATGGTCAGGGTGTGTCTGTGCAAGGAGCCGAGGGTAGGGGGCAGTCACACATGTAAAAAAAAAAAAAAAAAAAAAAAAAAAAATTTGGATGAGCTGAGAGTTTGCTTAAAAAGAGGAAGCCCGGTGGAACCTCAGTTTCCACTTTCCTCAGGTGACCAACACCAAGAAGGAAACCCGCTTCCAGTGGTTCTTCCAGAAGAAAGAGACGCCAGATGGTCAGTACGACCCACAGACGGGTGCCGGGCTTCTCCGCATTGAGGAGGTAAGTGCAGCTCCAACCTCAGGGCCTCTGGGCAGTGCCCGGAGCACCAGGCAGGAGCCGGGAGCAGGCCAGGACTCGGGCGCCGCAAGTGAGGCGCTCACCGCAGGTACAAAATTTAAGGGGGCACCACAAACTCCGTAATCAAGATTAATGCAAAATCAAAATTGATGCAAAGAAAAGACCATGCGGGAAACAGTAACCCCCCATCTTAAATAAAGACAGGATCGGTAATACTCATTTTTCCTTTTGTTTGGACCCCAGTCCTGGCCCTGCCACCGTGTGGCCTTGGGCTATAGTCACTGGTCCTCTCTGGCCTGTTTTCATCTGGAACCTGAGAGGGTTGAGGGGGGGATGTTCCCTCAACGATTCCTTCCTGCCCCAAGAGTCTAGGATTTTAGGACAGGAAGCCTGGGCACCAGGCCTAGAACTCAGCTCACCCACCCATGCCCCCCGTGACCTCTGGGGGTGTGACCGGGTTAAGACGGAAACGCAAGTCTTGTTCTCACCCAGTTGATGGCTTCTGCCCGGCTGCTGCCTTCTGCGGCCTCCCTGGGTGCCAGAAGGGCTGGAGCAGAGGCAGGTTTCCTGGCTTGGACGGGAATGACAGATTCAGGGTCTTCTCCCAAATCCTGGCCAGGATGGTGCCAGGTTGGCCTTTGTCATCATGGCACAAGCTCCTCACACAGGACTTGGCATCATGTAGGTGCATCATAGCGACTGAGTCTTATAGTTACCCGGCCCCTTGGTGCAGAACTTTCTGGCTTCCAAAGAGTCACATCCCTTGGCCCTCGCAGCAACAATAGCACTGAGCAAAGGTCACGCCACCATTGAGATGAGTAGACTGAGGCTCAGAGGGTTTAAGGACAAAGGCACAAGGCTAGAGAGTGGGGTCAGAGGCCCCTCCAGTCACCGTCCCCGAGGTGTGGCGGGGACTTTGGAGCCTGCCCTGGGGGAGGAGGGAGAGGACCTAGGAGAGGATTGTCGGGGTTCAGCCCTTTGATTCCCAGGTTGAGAGCTGCCTCTGCCTTGGGTGCTGCCTCACAGCACCCTCTGTAGAAATGGTCAGGGTGGGAGGCCCTTTGAGGGGACAGGGGGGCCCATATCATTCCCCAGGCCCTGCAGAGACGCTGTGTAATGAGGTCACTTCTGACCTCTGGACCTCGCTTTAAAAATACCACCCAAGCTACTGGTTTACTGAGTGCTCATTCGGGCTTCATTTTGGGGATAACAAGCATGTGCCAGAGAGGACCCTCCTGCATCTAAGATGCATACACACTTCCTTCTGGAGAACTAGAGAGGGGTCCTTCCTTCCAGGGGGCCCCAGGAAGCAGGGCAGCCCAGGTGGAGGGTGAGCCATGCTCAGACAAGCGCCACAAGGAGGGCTCTGCTCGGGGAAGCCGCTCTCAGGTTCCGCCCCGCCACTTCCTCAGACGCGGACAAGCCCCGAGTCGGACCGCGGCCCTGGGGCTGGGAGGAGCCTTAGAGCTCACCCGTTCCAGATGGGTAAAGGGAGGCCCAGCAGGGAGAAGGGCCTTGCCTGAGATCACAGAGGACCAGGACCGCCTTGCTGTCTGTGACTTGTTCCAGAGCCCAGGCCAACACTGCCTCCACTCATCTTTCTTCCCAGCTGTCCAAAGAGGACATGGGGATGTACAGAGCAGTGGTTTCTGATGACCGAGGGGAGGACAACACCGTACTGGACCTCACAGGTGAAGGTAGGAGCTGGCGATGGAGACGGGCCGGCAAGGCCGCAGGGAGATCACAAGGAACGACTATGACCTGTGATCACATATGACCTGTGGGGTAAAATGAATGCGATCCCCACATCACTTGGAGCCAGAGAGGTTAAGTGACTGACCCAAGGCTGCACAGCTAGTCAGTGGCAGGGGCCTGGTCTCTATGACACTGGTGCCCATGTTCACTGATACACACCACAGCGAGCCCAGGCTTTAGGACTCAAAGGCCAAGTTCACTCCTCTGCCCACAGTGGGCCCAGGGCTCCTCATCCAGCTTGGTGGCCCAGCTGGCAAGAAACTTGTCAGCCAGCCCCTGTGTTCTCCAGCCGTGGTGCCCCTGCCCCATCTGTCTCCACCCCGATACTGAGTGCCCCAGGCCCTGCCTATCCCTGAGCCATGGGACTCACTCTGCAGAGCTCCCTGTGCCCCAAGAGCTGCTTGTGAGCTCCGCCGGCCCTTCTTAGGATGTCTTCATCCTGGTGCGTCCACAGAGGAGCCCAGCATCAACTGACCGCTCTCTCTGTCTCCCTCCAGCCCTGGATGCTGTCTTCACTGAGCTGGGCAGGATTGGTGGTAAGCAAGCCCCTCTTTTTGCCCAACCCTGCCCTGATGTCAGATCGTCTCCAGGGGACCTACAATCAGCCTTGGCGCCTGGGGGTGGGTTTAGTTTCCAAACCCAAAGACAGGGGTTGGAGGGAGAGGAGAAGCTCCCACCTCCTCACAACACTGCATCCCCCCACCACACCCCAAGAGCAGGGACAAGCTGGCGGGCCCCTTAAATGTGCTGCCCAAAAGAGCTTGGGGGAGTCTCACGCTTCTGCTCTGCCCCCCCAGTCCTCTCTGCAACCCCACTGAGAGTCCAAGGGACTGAGGAGGGCATCCGGATCTTCAGCAAGGTCAAGTACTACAACGTGGAGTACATGAAAACCACCTGGTTCCACAAGTAGGTCGGCTTTGCCCTAGAGCCCTAGCCAGGCTACAGGGGGGCCCAGCACCTGCCCCGGCCCAGTCCCAAAGGGTCAGCAGACAGGGTCTCTGACTGGTCCTGTTGCCCACAGAGAGAGTCAGGAATGGGGAGCAGAAGAGAGATCCCCCAGAGGAGAGGGGTAGCCTGGTGGCAGGACCATTTTTCAAGAATATCCATAACCACAGAGGGATCATAGTATTCGAGCAGCATCTGGAACTGGGGGAGGGAAGGGTGCAGGAATATCCGCTGAGTCACGGTGCCCTTGACGGTCTTTGCAGCCTTAGCAAACTCAGGCTCAGGCAGAGGCCTGTGGGGCTGGCAACTAACAGAGGGCTGAGGCTTGAAGGCAGGATAGATAAGGTATCCATGAGGACTTGGCTGTGAACCCCAGATCATTTGAAAGCTGAGTTTTCCCAGTGCTTCTTGTCCTTTGCATGCCTCAGCCCTGTGGAGCAGACACTGCTGCCCCCATTCTGTGGAGACGGTTAGACTGGCCTGGCCAAGTTGGCCAAATGAGTGAGAGCCAAGGCCAAGTTGAATTCCAAGACAATGGAGCCCCTTCTCTAGAGTCTCTGGGCCTTGTGACTAAGGTATCACTTCTGTAACACAACACTGGGGACGCACTCCAGGTATCTCCAGGAATGAACTTGAAGTAAAAATAAAGTTTATATGTTTTCTAAGGGCTAGAGGAGAGTGATTGTGGAAGAAACTCTGGAAAGATTTAGATGAGAATGGAAAGGTGAGGAAGTAACTCATAGTCACTGACCCTGGAGAACCATTTCCTCCCACTCCCTGCCTACAGAACATGTCCCAAATACAGACTCAGCATTGGCACCCAGTTGATGTTCCACAGGATTCAGTCACCAGATGGATGGATGGATGGATGGATGGAGGAATGATGAACGGATGAGTAGATGAACAGTTAAGGAATGTCTCATGGATGGTCACCACCTTCGGCCCACAAATCTGGAAACAAAACCCCCAGAGCGGAGTTTGGGGCAAGAGGTGCCTGCAGGCCTACAGGCGGACAGGCTGTCCGGAGCAGCACAGATGGCCTACGCCGTGTTAACCATTTATTTGCCCTCACATCCAGAGAGAAACGCCTGGAGAGTGGTGACCGGCAGAGGGCTGGCACCACCCTGGATGAGATCTGGCTCCACATCCTGGATCCCAAAGACTCAGACAAGGGCAAGTACACCCTGGAGATAGCGGCCGGGAAGGAAGCCCGGCAGCTCTCGACCGATCTCTCAGGGCAAGGTGAGCTGTCCGCCTGTCTGTCCTCGTGAAAACCCTGTGGGCTTTTGGGGGAGACTCCCATCCCCCGACCCACCCTGGCATTGCCCCAAGGGAACACTGGACTGGGAGGGAAGAATGTGTGAAGAACTGGTCTGCCTGGAGCCCTGTACTTGGGGCTCACAGGGGCAGACGCCCTGACACTCCCACTTCCCTTCCCCCCTTTCCTTCTCACAGCCTTTGAGGACGCCATGGCTGAGCACCAGAGACTGAAGTAAGTTGCCTCCGTTTTCTCAGTGTAAATCATAGGCCCCTTGAGTATGGCATGAACAGTGCACAGGAGCCCTTTCTGGGGCCCAGGGCCAGCTCTTCCTCTCCCTCATCGTCCCCTCACCCCTACCCGGGCAGGACTGTCCTTTAACAAATGGAACCTTGAGCCTTTTTTCCATTTCTCTTTTTCAGAGCCTTGGCCATCATCGAGAAGAGTAAGTCCACCCACAGTTCTGTTGTTTTCACGACTGGGGTGGGGGCGGCTTCCAGGAAGCTTATGCCTCCTCACAGGCTGCGGAGGTCCCCTGGGGTCTGTGCAGCTCTGAGCTGTCACGGAGCTGCCCGGGAAACCTGGGCAGTGGCAGCGTGAAGACAGAAGGATAAGGGGTTGGAAGGTACCTGAGGCCATGGGTGTGGAAGCGCCCAGCTCGGGCCCAGTGCCAAGCAGGCCCACAGGCAACGTCCGGTGCAATGGCAGGTAGAACCCGACAGGAGAGGGGTAGACAAGGAGGAGGCTGGCCTGGCCTCTCCAAGGGACGTGTGGGGCCGGGGTGGCTTTAAAGCTGAAGCTGGTTCTGGCTGTTGGGACACTGGGACCTCATCTAATTGGGGGCCCCGCCCCAAACCCAGATGGATGTGGCACGGCCTCTAAGCTGACCAAGGCGCCACCACCAGGTCCATGCACTTGAACTTCCCAGGTCTGCCCTGGCCGGTTCTAAACCACCCAGTTCTAAGAGACTGGCTGTCTGGTCCCATGGACCCAGCAGATCAGAAAGTAGGAATTTCAATGAGGAAAAGACTTCTGGTAGCAGAGCAAAGCAGCCCCTGACAACGTGACAAGGAAGGAAACTGAAGGACTTTGAGAAACAGAAGCAAGAACGAAAACTCTGCTAACTTGGGGTCACTTGTGGGAGGGGGGAATTCGCCCTGCATGGAGACATTGTCCCTGAGTGTCCCCACTTGGCAGTAAGCGGGGGCCTCCACGTTCATAAATATAACCTGGAAGGGGCCATGGTGAGGGCAGGGTCTAAGTGTTCGTGCAGTGGGGAGTCCTTGCAGGGGGCAGCGTCCTTGAGGGGAAGGGTGCAGCCCGGAGACGCCCTCACGCTGCGCCTTGCCAGGGGGAGCGCTGATGCGGTCAGGGAAGATCCCAAGCCCATCACACTGCCGATCTAATCACTTACCCAGCAAGAATATCTCCTCCCACCCCGGAATATGTGTCCCTGGACAGGACACCTGTCCAGGACTCTAAAAGAGGGAAGCTGAATCCACCATGTGTGGTTGCCTGGGCTTTTGGAATCAAGAGCCAAGGGAAGGGGACCATTTCACCCAGCTGGGAAGCACTCGGTGAACATCCAACAGCATCCATCTCTGGGGCCTCCTCCCCCCGCCCCGATTCAGTGTCCTGCTCCCCTTCTGTCTGGCTGACTGACAGAAACCAGCCACCCAGGCTCTCCGCGCCCCTGATCCATGCTCTAGGGTCCAAGCTGCCTGCCCCTTCTGGTCCCACAGCCTCAAATGCAGCCTAAAGAACATATTGACTTTCCGCTTAGTGATGTACAACCAGTCTTCTTGCCCACCCACAATGGCCACCAGGTCCCCTCCTTGACCAGAGTAACTGTCCCAAAAGCTTCTGTCCCACTTTTCCTGGCCCCTCTCTTGGGTCTCTGGCTCCCTAACCCCTACTGCGCGCATTTTGCCAGTTTAAGGCTGCAAGCAATCTTGATCACCTTCTCTCCCAGTCCTAGAGGGAGGGGCACCTCATTGTCACCTCCAGGTATCACCAATCATAATGATGACTTCAAGTCAGTGACAGAAACACATTATGTCCCCTATCTTCTGTTTATGAAGGCAAGGAGATACGTAATACCAATGTAAAGTTTTATACCTCAAAGTGCCAAAAATAGAAAAAAAGGAGCATTGCTTAAAAACAAGCCTCAACTCGGTGGGAACTTGCTTCTGGGAAGCAGTCTGCAGGGAAACATTCATTACTGGGGTCTTATTTTTCCATTCCAGATCGTGCCAAAGTGGTGAGGGGCCTGCCGGATGTGGCCACAATCATGGAGGATAAGGTACTGACTGTCCCCAGCCCACAGCCAGCAGTCCCATGCTATGTTCCTTCACGTATGCATCAAAAATCAGGGAGCAGCGTAGCACTGTGGATTCCAGAGCCTGGCCGAGTGACTGCACCTCACTGGTCACATGTGGCATAAAGGAAAGCCCCTGAGCTGGGTGTCAGGCCCGCGGGCTGCTCACCCCAGCTCTGCCAGATCTCTACTGGACCCAGGTGTCAGGGGCTAACGTCTGTGAACCTCAGTTTCCATTAGGAGTTAGATGATCCCTCAAAGTCCTTCCAGGACTGAAATTATGCAAGTCTAATATTCTAGAAAACAATAGCTAGCATTATTATGGTGCTTACTTTGTGCCAGGCACTGTTGCATATGTGTTACCTATTTTAGGTTGATTAACCATCAAGGCGACCCCATGAAATGGGGTGTTATTAATAGGCACATTTTATAGCTAAGGAAACTGAGGCCCAGAGAGGTTAAAGGACTTGTCTACAGTCACACAGTTTGCAGGGGCAGAGCTGAGGCAACCCAGCTCCAGACTGAGTATTTGACCATGACAATATAGGGTTCTGAGTTAGAGCTTCTTCAAGAATTTTCAAACTCAGTTTATAAACCTTTGTTTTAAAGCAACATAGCCTTATTTACATGGTAAAATCCTAATGACAAATATACAACAAAAAGCAATAAAGCAAAGTGGAGGCCATTCTGGGGCAGATTCATTGTCAGAATATTAATGATCTAAAATCCTAACTAGTGAGCAGTCTTGTAGAGAAGTTGGGGATGGAGGACATGGGGTTAAAGCGAAATGTCTCTCCCTTTAATGTTATCTCTTTATGTGATACAATAAAACACGCAGAAAGAATTTATCACAAGAAGCAACTTGCCCTGGGAGCTCTCCGGGAGAGTGGAGGTGAATGCCGGGGTTATTACAAGGGGACTAAGCATTCCCTGCCTGTCCTTCCAGACCCTGTGCCTGACCTGCGTCATCTCAGGAGACCCCACCCCTGAAATTTCTTGGCTGAAGAATGACCAGCCTGTCACCTTCCTTGACCGCTACCGCATGGAGGTGAGGGGGTCAGAGGTCACCATCACCATCGAGAAGGTCAACAGTGAGGACAGCGGGCGCTACGGCGTCTTTGTCAAGAACAAGTATGGCTCGGAGACGGGCCAGGTCACCATCAGCGTGTTCAAGCATGGGGAGGAGCTCAAGGTGCTGAAGAATATGTGATAAGGCACAGCCTGAGGTCTAGTCTACATGGGTCAGTAAGGTCAACGAGTAGGTCACAGCCTGGCACAGGCCCCAGGGGCAGGGCAGAGGGGAAAGGGACAAGGTGGAAACCGGGACACAGGGTTGGGATGGAGTGGACATACCACAGTGGAACAGCAAAGAGGCCTCCAGGATGGTGGGATCAGCCCTGGACTTGGGATGAGACACTTACATGAAAGACTCAGTTTCAACTCTGTGCTCTCCATGAGCCTTGCCTTTCTCATCTACCAAATAGGAATTCCTTCTCCTGTTTATGAAAACACTTTATAAACTATATACTAGTGGTTCTCAACCTGGGGGACAAAAGGCAATGTCCAAATTTTTGGTTGTCACAGTGGGGGGTGTCTATGGACAGACGTGTCTATCGGTAGAGGCCAGGGATGCTGCTAACCACCACAGCTCCCCACCTCATGGACTTATCCAACGCCAAGGGTCAACAGTGCCAGGGTCGGTTAGCCCTGCCATAAAGTCGTATGTCACAATAGCCCTCTTTTAGGACACGATATTTTCCATTCACATAAGTTCCACTGACATCCAGCACATGCCAGGCTGAGGATGGCATTGGGAGCACAAAGATAAATGACATCCAGGCCCCACGCTCAAGGAGGCTTCAGCCCCTGGGAGGGTCAAACCTGGGTGCAAATGACTCCAGGACAAGGCAGAGGCTAAAGGTTACACAACAGGTGCAAATAAAGTGCCACTCGTGGTCAAAGGAGGGAGACAGATGTTCGTCCCCATGGGTCAAGGGTTTTAAAACACCTTCATGGAACTAGGAGAATTGGGAAGGACCCTGAAAAGTGAGTCCAGTTTGGTGGTGGTGGCAGGAAGAGGACATTTCAAGAGTGGGGCACGATGACAAACAAGGCGAGGAGGTGAGGGGACACTGCCCTGGTGGCGCTGGGTGCCAGGCTGGTGAGTTGCATGGCCCGCGGGACGCCTTCCAGCTCGGGGCCTGTGCCGGCTGTGACGGACACGACTTGGCCTTGCTTGATGGACCTCAGTTCAGAGCTGGGCATTTCAACACCCTCCAATTTCCTTCTTTTTTAAAGATTTGGATTGGGGGAGGTTTATAAAGTTATAGAGGTTTGTTGTAAAATTTTGGAAAACCATGAAAGTCATAAAGAAAAAAATAAAAATCACCTATAGTTCCAATACTGGAAGATAACTCACCTCTGGTTTCTGAAATGACTTCTAAACTCAAGGATAAAATGAGCCCCTCCTCCATCCACCACCTGCACACGCATCAGGCATGGTGGGCAACCTTCATCCCCCAGCTCCTGTTCTGCGCTCATGGTGCAGCCAGGCCAGGCGTTCAAGGGGGAGGGGGAGAGGCAGGGGGCGAGCATGGGGAAGCAAACATACCTTGGGCAATTCTTTTCTTTTCTCTGGGCCTTGATTTCCCACCTAGAAAAGAGGAAGTCTGAACCCTGGCTACTGTGGCTCAGTGGACTAAGCACTAGCCTGAGAACCAAAGGGTCATCTTTTTGATTCCCAGTCAGGGCACGTGCCTCGGTTGTTGGCCAAGAGTCAACCCATCAATGTTTCTTTCACACATTGGGGTTTCTCTACCTCTCATTCTTTCTCCTTTCCACTCTCTCTAAAGATAAATAAAAAAACTTTAAAAAAATAAAAAGAAGGCTGAACCATGGTGAGGTAGCTCAATTGGTTAGAGCATCATCCCATTGCCCCAAGGTTGTGGGGTGGATCCGCTGTCAGGACACATACAGAATCAACCAATGAATGCGTAACAACAAATCGATCTATCCCTTTCTCTCTCTCCCTCTCTAAATCAATAAATAAAATTTAAAAAAATAAAAAGAAGGCTGGAAGATCACTTTTGAGGGCCCTTTCAGCAGACACTAAGATCTTTTTCACTTCCCAGCACTCAATCCTCCTTTGCTTTTCTCTTCCCTTGATGGTGCAGTGAAGAAAAAGGCTCATGCTCACCCTCCCTCCCACTCTCGCACTTGGAATCTCAGTGGAGAGACTTCGCTTCTTACACGTGTCAATGGAAAATGTCACCAATCTCAAAAAAAAATCAGCATGGTATCCATGCACTTTATTCCTAGCAGCAGTCTGGATATGCTTACTTATGCATTTCATCTTCACACAAAGCCCCCTCCCTTCTCCTTTACACCATCATCACCCCTACACAGGGAGGAAGGCAGAGATTGTGATGATGACAATAAATCACAGAGGCATAACACGCAAAAGGTTACAAAGCCAGCATTCTCATGTTCCTAGGGGAACTCAAGAGTTAACAGTTTCAGCCTTAGTTGATAAGCTTATGTGATTAACACTTGTGGAAAGCTGTTATTCTAGGAACTGGAATGCATGACTAGGCGACTTGAGGAGGACAAAAAGCAATTCAACCTTTGTGCCCCAGGGAGTCTGCAAGTGATGGAGATGGTATTTGAGTTATTGATCAACAGATTAAAAAATACTAAGAAAATCACCCCTGGACTGCAACTCTTATCCAATTAACCTTTTCCCCAAATCCCTTACCTACCCTTTCTTCTTATAAAAAGGTCAGCTTGAGATAATGTGTTACGGTTTTTCTGAGGGTACAAACCCACCATCTTCTCAGATCACAGCATCTGAATAAAGTGCCCATAAAGATTCAATCCTTGTCTCTACTTATTGGTTCTGGTAGTGACAGGCCTCACAAACACCGACTTTTCCAGTTTCAGTATCTCAGTGTTCACCAGATTAATGGAACAGCATCGCTAGCCCCATTTTTACAGATACAGCAGCAGAGAACCTGAACGGTAAATGGCAGGGTCAGGAAACGAACAAGAGTCCCTGGGTCCTGGTTCAGAGGACATTCTTCTCTGCCACGCTGCCCCTGAGCAATGCAGAGGGGTACATGGAGCCCAGAGCCCAGAGGTGAAACAATCATGCATTCTCAGTAAACACGTGAGAATTGCCAAAGTAATCAAGGAGCAAACCAGTGAGCAGATATGTAAATAGAAGTGGCTTCTTGGCTCCATTGTCCAGAAGGGTATAATTTTTCTCCATGGGAGGAGGGGGACTGGGTGGGGGACGGCGGTACACAGCAATTTGTCATGAGTTCTTTCAGTAGCATTTATCCATTTATCCCACTGCTGGCCCTCTGCCGGAACAGAGTGTGAGCGCCCCCTGTTGGTGGGAAGTGGGCTTTGCACGCTAAGGAGCCGCTCAGAAGCAGTGCATCATGGGGCTGAAGTTGCTGTGAACTCTGTTATTTGGTGACCAACCAGTTTGGGAACTGAGCTGTTGTGCTGCACATGGACAGGTTTTCTTTGTCCAGTCTCCCTGGGTAGAGGCCCCAGAGGAGCACCCTTCAGCAGCCTTCCTGAAGTCCCACATCCCCATCACTCTTGTTTGCTCTGCTCTCTCTTCCCTGCTTCCATCTCACAGAGCACAGGCTCAGCGGGATTCTCCATTAGGGTCCCTCCCAGAAAGACTGTGGACAGGGCAGGTCCCAAGGGAGAGGCAGTGGGGATGGACGTCCCTGAGACCTTTCATTGTTCCCTCTTTCAGTCCTTCCCACTTAATCTCACTGAAATCTCAACCCACTCAGGCAGGAGGAAGTAGGATGAACCTTGCTAAAGAATATTGTGACATAATAAAAAATAAATGTTTAGTCTTTGTCCCTGTTCTTGACACGGAGCTCCTAACTCGTAGGAGCTCCACGGTGATGTGTCTTTTGTATGCTAATGAGATGACTTCTAGGGAGGGGAGAAGGGCTGGAGAGTGACTGAATCACCAATGATCAATGATTTGATCAACCATGCCAAAGTAATGAAACCTCCATCAAAATCCCTAAATGATCGGATTTGTAGGGCTTCCAGGTTTGTGGACACATCAGGGCACTCAGAGGGTGGTACACCCAAAGAGGGTATGGTAACTCCACACCGTATTCTTCACACCTCTTCACTTGGTTGTTCATTTGTATTCTTTATAATAAACCAGTAAATGGAAGCAAAATGTTTCTCTGAGTTTTGAGAGCTGTTCTAGCAAATTACCAAGTCTGAGGAGGAAGTCATGGGACCTCTCATTTTATAGATGGTTAGTCACAAGGACAGGTGGCAGCCTGAGACTTTGGACTGGTGTCTGAAGTGAGGGTAGTCTTGTGGGACTGAGCCCTTAAACCTGTGGAATCTGACACTGACTCTGTAGTTAATGTCAGAATTGAATTAACATCATAGGTCGACAATTCTGACATCTGGGGGTTTGGAGATCTGGCTCTTGGTGTGGAAAAACACATGTTTGTTGCCAGAAATGTTGTGAACCAAAACAAGTTCGGTTATAAATCAACCACCTCCCTCCTCATGGGGTCTTTTCCATTTCATCTATTGTGTGTCTCCTGAGCCCAAGGTAGGTGGCAGTGACACGCCACCATCCAATGAAGCCAGACTCCCCCGCTTCACCTCATTCACACTCAATAGCGTGACCCACCCACTACCCTTCACCTTATTCTCTTCCCACCTGTTCCCAGCAGCCTCCACTCCTGCCCATAGCCTAAACGACTCCCAGCATCCTGCTTGCTGGACCCCTCTTGTTCCTCCCTAACTCTTATTCCCAATTGATCCCTGTGTTATTCTTTTACTGGCTCATCCTGGGGAACATCTCAGTTGGTCTAGCCTGGTCCCCGTACCCTGCATGGGACTCAGCAAGTCAGGAACTTCATCTCTCTTATCGCTGGAGCCCAGCGGCAAATATGCAACCGCAGCATTCTCCAGAGGCCCTCGGGGCTCTCTCTGCAGGAAGGCCTGCAGGCTGAAGGAAGGACAGGCAGCCCGTGGACACCCCTTATCACACCACTGGCCACTCCCTCCCCACACCCGTTCTGCCACCTTTCAAGTATTAGTCCCTTTCAAATACCTGCCACCCTCAGCCTAAAAGCATTGAGAGCAGTAAACAGGAAAAATATAGGAAGCAGGAACCCTGGTGGAAAATGACTGGGCTGTGTAACAATTAACATCTACCCACTCAGTCTCAGCTGCGGCTGCTCTAGTCAGATGCTTTCAATACCTTAAAATTTCCAAATCACTTCAAGCAACTTGGGTGATGCGTTCATGCCAAAAACAGTTTCAGAATCAACACCCCCCAGATGTCTCTAGTTAGAGGAAGACAGATTTCTTATTTTCAGCATTTGAGGAAAAGTATGAATCCTGAGGCTGGAGGAGTTCCAGCCAAGAAGTGCCCTGGGTTGAGAGCAAAACAAATTGCACAGCCTGCAAGGAATGTGCCTCTCCTCTCCTGGGCCTCCCAGAAATCTCTGCGCCTGACTTTTATATCATCGCTTCCTGTGCTAGCAGATCTAAAGAAAGAGAAACAGGGAGCCACACAAAAGTCTTTTCATTCCAATCATAGAAATGTTCATGGTGAAATGAGTCTTCATGTTTGCTTTAAAATAGTCCAGTTTGAAAAGAAGTTGGGAGGAAGGGAGATAAGTGAAAAAGTTAGCAAAGTACTGATGATTCTCTTGAAGCTGGGTGATAAATATATGGGGTTCACATTACCATTCTCTCTACTTCTGTATATGTTTGAGTTTTTTAACAATAAAAAATTTTAAAGACTCCATGGGAAATTAATCCTCAGCTGTCTTTTCATCTGGAGTCATATTAGTTACGCATCCAGCAATTAGTCAAGGACATTAGATACAGGCAAGTGAGCACAGAGCTCCTCTCTTGCATGCAGTTTATACAGCCTGCCATTTTTTAACCTCACTAATTAAAATTAATGGTAATGTAGATGCCCTACCAGAAATAATTATCAAGTGCTGGCTGTAGTTTTTACACATCCAAATGATTCGACTCTGCATTCATTCAACGATCTTTAGTGAGCCTATGATGTGGCAGGAACAAAGAAAATTAAGGCTTGAAGCTATAATCTGAGGTCCAGCTTTACTTTATTTGATGTATGACTTGTTGTGTAAGCTTTTTGCATCTCGTCTAAAAAAGAAAGTCTGCTATAATAACTGGACGCGGGGACGCTCGCTGAGTAACTAGCACAGTGCCTGGTAGGAGTGAAACAAATGGAGGATTCCCCCTTCCAACCGACCCCCTGGCATGGGAGGGGCGCCCTGGGTCCCAGTCTACTGAGGAAGTCAGGCTGGTCAATCCAGCTGTGACAAGATTCAACAGTTTCTTCTGCACATTTCTGAGTGATGACAGTAGAGATGCTTCCAGAGACAGGAGCCCACAACCTCACAAGGGAATTTTAAAGTAGTTATCTGTTGTATTTTTTTTTCAGTTACAGAAATTATAAATGCTTCTGGTAGAAAAATTCGACGAGGCAGAAATGAATAAGGAAGAAAAGCAAAAACATCCGTGAGCCCACCTACCAGAAATCAGCACAGGGGGAAGACAGTTTATTAACTCACCCTTTCCCCATTGCCACCTCCACTCTCTAGACTTGGAAGCTGAAAATTCACTTCCCTAGGGCCCTTGTGCCTAGGGCCACCCATAGGACATGGTTCTGGTCAAAGAGGCCTAAGCAGAAATTTGCTGGCGCACCTCATCAGGGTCACGGTGCTCCTAGTAAGAGGAACAGACACTGGAGGCACGGGGGTGCTCCCCTTCTTCCTTCCTGCCCCAGAGATGGACATGATGCCTGGAGCTGGAGCAGCCATCGTGTGACCATAAAGAAAAGAGAATGGCAGTGATACCCACCCTGACATCACCAAGCGCCTGACCCCAGGCCCTCAGACCTCCAGGCTACGTGTGCGGGAAAAATAAGCCCCTCTGGGCTACGGCACCACAGATCAGGTTCTCAGTTCCTGGGAGCTGAAAGCATTCCCAATTCATGCACCACTTGTTAAGATTTTTTTTTTGGTGTTACCATGCTAGGCTTCACAGAGTTGAGAGATCTTACATATAATTTTACATTCTGGGTTTTTCATGTGCCCTTAAACCATGAGAATTTTCTCACAGCACCAAAAAGCATTCCAAAACCCCGTTTTAGTGTTTCTCTATTATGCAGTTATGTATCATTTCCATATTGCTAGAAATAGTTTCCAATTTTTCACTATTATAAATACAACTGGGACGAACATCCTTGTGTATATATATAAAAAAGTATTTGCTTGCATCTTTGAAAATTCTCCAGGAGTGATTCTAGAAGAGAAATTACTGGGTCAAAGTGCATGAATTACTCGATTGAAAACAGATGAGCTACATGGCAAGAATGGAAACCAGCAACCAGTGATGGCACCTGGACCTTCCCCTCAGGTTAGAAGTTAGTCGATCAACCAACACATATTTATTGAGTTGCTGTTTCACTCTAGGCACTGGCAATACAGTGATGACCAAAACAGACATGGCCCTGCCCACAGGGGAAATGCCATTTATCAGATGGCTACCCAGAGAAATGGCTGGTTTTATTGGACCATGGCCAACTGATGAAAGGACAGGCTCACCATAAAAGTTAGAAAGTAAAAACCAACTGAGAGCCTGACTGGTGTGGCTCAGTGGATTGAGCACTGGCCTGCGAACCAAAGGGTTACCGGTTCGATTCCCAGTTAGGGCACATGCATAGGTTGCAGGTCAGGTACCCAGTGCGGGGTGCTCGAGAGGCAACCACACATTAATGTTTCTTTCTCCTTCTCTTCCTCTCTCTATAGAAAATAAATAAATACAACCTTAAAAAAAAACAACTGAGAAAAAATGTCATCTATAAAGAAACTCTAAGGGTAATATGCATAATATACAATTACAATCCAGGATCATGCCTAGTATGCCATTTTCAAAAATGATGTTGCAAAAAAGTACTGAGATGCATGGAAAGTTGTTCAGAATGTTCAGAATAGATTTTAAAAATCAAAAGGCAAATTTCAAACAGTACACAGAAGGTGTTTTTATTTTATTAAAATGAAAACTTTATCTTTTAGGAGACTAAAGTATAAACATCAAAATGTTAGTGAATTCTCTAGATGGTGGGATTACAACTCATGTTTGTTTTCTTCTCTTATCTGTATTTTCAAAATCTCTATAATAAACTTGCCTTGTATTTTAAACAGAAAAGAGAAACAAGAACTTTTGAATGTTTTCTAAGCTACCACAGACATCCCCCCTATCTCTGCCAAACTGGCCTCCCGTATTTTCTGTGTTCCTGGTTCAAGACTGCTTATTTTGCTTTTGTATCTCACTTGTTAATGGTATCTGGCACCCTCATTTCATAACTCTTTGATATTTAAGCCTATTGAGTGACTATTTAAATTTCAGTATTATATTTTATAGTTCTTGAATTTACATTTAGTTCTTTTTTATAATTTCTATTTCTCTGTCAAGATTTCCTATCTTTTCTTTTTTTATAAACATATTGTCCTTCACAGCAAAGAGCATAGCAATAATAGTTGCTTTAAAATCATTGTCTGGTCATGGCAAACGCAGGTCTTTATTGATTATCTTCTCTCTTGAAAATGGATCACATTTCCTTTTCTTTGTATGTCAAATAATTTGGGGTTACATTCTGAATATTATGTTATGGAGACTCTGGAATCTGTTAGAGTCTTCTAAAGAATGCTGATTTTTGCCGTGGTGATGGGGTTTCATTGTTTTGTTTTGTTTTGTTTTGTTTTGTTTTAGTTAATTAACTTGTTTGGACTCAAAACACAAACTTTTGTACGTGTCTTTTAAGAAGCAGCTCAACTATCAATTTCCTTCTTTAATTTTTAGTTGATCTGCTCGTAGTCTGTCCTATATATGTGTGATTTAGAGGTCAGCCAGAGATTTGACAGTTTCTAAAGAACTTGTGGTTCCTTTTTTCTCTAACACTCACCTTCCCAGGCTCTCCCCCCTCACTTTCCATTGGCTGTGATTGCCCTCAATTCTGGGTTTTCAGGCCATAACTTCTGCAGGTTTCCTACTGAAGTGTTAGATGCCCTCAGATGGCGCTGAATGTAGTGTGCTAAAGGCCATTAACCAATGAGAAACTCATCCTGTGCCATATCCTTCTTCCAAGTGCTGACTCCTCTCCAGAATCTGCCCGCTTGGGTTTATTCTCTGGTGCTTTGGGTAAATTTCCACCCCCAGAAGTTAATAGCTGTTGCCTGCAGGAGGATCAGTCTAGGTGGAGCTAACTTGGCCATATCATAAGTGGAACTCCTCGTCGTGACTTATTCTCCTAGCTCCAATCTTCAGGAGCCCCTCCTAGGTAAGAAGTCCACAGGGCGGCCCCTCCTTCTGGGAAATATCCTGAGGATTTCTAGCATCTGCCTTCTGACCTATAACAGATTTTGTATAGGGTTGGGCACCCTTTGCCTTGGCACCCCAGACTGCCCAGCATGCTTCACTCTTAAGTGACCACCCACAACTAGACGGTCAGAATTCAAGGTACGTTCTTTTGAATCATCTCAGTGGTAGCAAGTCACTGAGCTGTGAGGATGAGTTTATTTTCAAAAGCTGTTAAAAACCACTTGGAGAAAACAGTATTGGCTCTAGGCACAGGTAAAAGGGTCTCCTCCGGGCTCCATGCTTTGGTGGGCACTGTGACCCTCTCCTAGGGCACCCTCTCCCTGGACCAAGGAGCCCTGGGAGCCAAGGGAACATGGCTACACAGAGCCTGTGACCCTCACCCTTAACTAGGCACCTGGTCCCCAGAACCAAGAATTCTTTGACCAAGTGACACAAACTCAATTCCAAGACTTTCTTAGACCTCTTTCCCAGATGTGGAAGGCAGAATAATGGATGCTCAAAGGTGTCCATGAAAAATAAATTTTAACGGCTGGACGAGAAAGACATGGTCCTAATCTAAAAATAAATAAATAAATAATGGATCTAAATTTGAACAGGGAAGCAATATACAGAGTGAGCACGGAGCTAGAATGGATTAGGAATGTGGTAAGGATGGCACATGTCCCTTCCTGAGAAGAGCGTAGTGGGTAAGTGGATGGATGCAGGAGCCAGATCTTCTGGATTAAATCCCAGCTCCATCACTTAGCTTCCTTGTGGTTCAATTTCCTCAGCAGTAAAATCAGGATACTATTGTCCCATCCTCTTTGGGTAGCCATGAGGACTAACTTAATTATTATGTGTAAAGCACTTAGTAATGTGCCCAGCATGTGGTAATTTCTCAAAAAAAGATGAGCAATTTTTATTAGCTACTCCCAACAAGAACACAGAGACTCAGAAATGCCAGGGGAAAAAATAGATGGGATCGGCACAATCTAAAAATAAAATGTCATAATTTTAAACAGTTGCTGGTGTGTATGAAAGAAGAACCATTTGAAATGGACTCAGGAAATTCTCTTTGTGTGGCATTGAATTAATAGGGAAGGAAATGCAATCCTAGCTCATTACTTGGCTCTACTTACATAATGATAATATGTAAACTCTGGTTTTTTGGACGTCAAAAGATAACCGTGGAAAGTTGATCAGGAAGGAAAAAATGCTTTGAAGCTCAAATGAATATAACACATCAAAATGAGAACAGAAAGAAAGGAAATGAAGGTTTTGTAACCCACAAGTCAATAGAAGTGTCTAAAATCAATATAAAGGAAATAACCACAAGAACCTATCTTTAGAGATGTAGGATGACCACTAAAAACAGAACCATTTAGAGTGGTAGTTTCCACGTTGCTCTCTGAGGACATGGAGGCAATAGTAGCAGTTAGTTTATTTATTACTCCTCTAACAACCAAGTCTCTGGTGCCTAAATCAGCCTCAGAATCAGGCTTCATGCGTTCAAATCTCAGTTCATCATTTTGACCTAATCATTTAACTGCTCCAGAACTCAGTATTGTCAGCTGCCAAGTACAGGTAATAATGTGCCTACCTACCTAGGAGATCCTGACTCTCCCCATTATCAAAGGATCGGCCAGGGGTGGGCTTTAGGGCAATTCAGCTTCCAGTACAGGCCTTCCCTATGTGATCCTGAATCAGAGATCAAAGTGAATATGTTAACACAGCAGATTACAGAGAAATGAAGCTTGCTGGCAGAAGAGTTCACATCTTCCTGGCAATAGTAACTCCCTGCCCTCAGCTGGGGTCAACCTGGCGGACTAGCGCTCACAGCTGAGATCTGCTCCTCCTGACTTGCTGGTTGATCCAGCTTTAACATCCTGTGACACCTTCAGTTGTTCCCTACTTGGCTTTGTGCTGATTTCATAAGATACTAAAGATGCTTAATAAAGTCATCTCATTGTCTGGCTGGTGCTCACCACATGACAACATTCCCAAATTGTTTGTATTCTAGGGAAATAAAAATAACACTTTGAGTACTAGATGCTATGCTGGCAAATCTCTTCCCTATGTACATATATAAATATATATTTCATATATATAGCTCAACTGATCTTTACAATTGACTTTCAGTAGACATACAACAATTAGGGAGAGGAAGATCAAGGAGCATATGTGATTTGCCTGAGTCTACACAGCTAGTGAACAGTCAAACCAAGACCCAGACCCCAGACTGCCAACTCTTTTGACTATATGCCGTAATTCCTACATAACGCCTTCACATTCTTCAGTATTTCCCCTGAAAATTTGACACAATCACAAAGTTCAAATGGCAGCTGACCCTGGCCAATACAGCTGCCACTAGCCACATACAGCTATTAACACTTGAAATGTGACTGGTCCAAATTGAGATGTGCTGAAGTATAAAATATAGACCAATTTCTAAGACTTAGTACAATGAGTACGTAAAATAGCTCATTAATTATGTTTCTATTGATTTCATAATAAATGATAATATTTCAAATATATTGGGGTAAATAAAATGTTATTAAAATTCATTATTCCTCTTTCTGTTTTTTTAATTTGTCTACCAAAAAATTTAAAATTCTGTATATGGCTCAGGTTATATTTCTATTGGACGAGACCAAGCTAGACTGTTCAATTAACAGAGACATCTGCGGGGCAACAGAAAAAACACTGCTGGAGAAGTCGGGGGACCAGAGTTCAAGGCCTAGCTTTGACATTATGTAGCTGTGTGGCCTCAAGGGCAAACCACGCCCCCTCCCTGAGCCTCCGTTCCCCCTCTCTCAAACAAGGGTCTAGATCAGACCACTTCAATGAGTGCCTCCATCCGGACAGTCCAAGTTTACACTGGCCACTCCCTCAGCTCTCAGCACGTCCTTATATCTTTGTCTTGTGGGGGCATTTCTAAGCTGGGAGGGCTACCTGCTCCTCGCTGATCATAAACTCCTTGAGGACAGAACAAAAGTAAATTGTCACCCTCAGACCCCAACTGCCCTCTCACCGCACTATAGCAAGCACAACAGGCTTCCTTTTCCGTCATAGCTCCATTTTCCCCCCAGAACTTGCCCCAAAGGTTCGCATATTACAATTCCAAGGAATGCACAATGAGAGTGTAGTTTGGCAAAAGGTAAAGCAACTTCTTGCTACCTGATGTGCAACAGGTGAGGGGAAAAGCTGAGGCTGGGAGTCACCATCTAGCCCAGGACTTCGGGTCCTACTTGGACCATCAAAAGTGTAAAAGAATATAAATGAGTGGGTAACTTTTCGTTCTGGGTCTGTTTTCATCCATTTTGAATAGATCTCCCAAGTCATGTCTTCAATTATGAAACTAATTTTATTAAAATTATAACATGCCCTAGCTGGTGTGGCTCAGTGGATTGAGTGCCAGCATGAGAACCAAAAGGTCGCCAGGTGGAGGCCCAGTCAGGGCACATGCCTGGGTTGCAGTCCAGGTCCCCAGTGTGGGGCGCGCGAGAGGCAACCAATCGATGTATCTCTTACACGTCGATGTTTCTCTCCCTTTCTTTCTCCCTACCTTCCCCTTTCCCTGAAAAATAAATAAGTAAAATCTTAAACACAAAAAACACCACACACACACACATACCACAAGAGAATTTATTCCATGAACAGTTCCTCTAGCTTCTGCTTTTAAGACTATGTTCTGGATCGATTAGATTATATCATTGTCTGAGGACAGGTGCAAGGTCTTGATCATCATGATACTTGGTGTTCTCACAGCATTAAGCAAATGGGAGAATGTCAAAAAATAAAATGAAATGAAATGAAATAATAAAATAAAATAAACCTTTGCTGGCAGCAGAGAGTTAAATAGAAGCCAAAAGAGCAGTCATCGACTTCAGGAACTTGGGCTAGGTGAAGTGTCCCTTTAGAGCTAATACAAGGTGAACCGTGGCCAGGTGCCAGGGCTGTGGGGCATTGGAGTTGCATGTAATCCCCTTACCAGCTCCACAAGGCAGGTTACATTTATAATTCCCTGTTTGGTTTACCTGAGAAATTCATTCATTGCGAAAATATGTATTGAGCTCCTACGATGAGTCACGCGCTGTTCTAGGCTTTGGGGTCTGTATTCTGGTAGAAGGGAGATAATAAGCAAATGAACAAATAAACAATGATATCATCAAGTATATTCCCAAAAGAGGAGAAAACAAGGACTTCAGTAGAAACTTGTACACTTCATAGTAGCATTATTCACAATGGCACAAAGGTAAAAACAACACAAGTATTTATCAACAGATAAATGGATAAGCAAAATGCAGTATACACATACAATGTAACATTATTTATTCTTTAAAAGGAATAAAATTCTGACACATGCTATAACACAGATGAGACTTGGAAGCCAGACACAAAAGGACAAATATCATATGATTCCACTTATAAGAGGAACCTACAATAGGCAAATTCATGGGGATAAAAAGGATACAGGTTGCCAAGGGCTGGGGGAGGAGGGAACGGGGAGTTGCTGTTCAATGGATGTCGAGTTTCTATCTGGAATGATGAAAACTTCTGGTAACAGATAGTGGTGATGGTTACATAACATCGTGAAGGTACAATGACACTGAATTACACACTAAAAACCAGTGAAACACCCGTGCGCAGGGAGCGAGGTTCAAACTACAGCGCAGTGAATGTGCGCTCCGTGGGCAGACCCCAAGGGGCTGTCGGGAGAGAGAAAGCCAAAAAGAAATCTGCCCAAGAGGGTTTCCTGCCAGAAGCCAGGTGACATCGAGGCAAAGAGGCTGGCTATTTAGACCATCAGGAACAGAAGCCAGAGCGGGGTGACGCCGTTCTCCACTCCAGGGAACTGCAGGCAGCGATCCCCAGGGAGAGCACCTCCAAAAACCCCACAGAATCAGCTCACAAGTCATCCTTGGATTTCCACCACACCCCAGGCACCAATGCCAGGTTACTAGGGAGGCCAGCAAGGAAGGGCTTTCCCGCCCCCTACCCCAGCCCTGGGGAGACCCAAAACAGCAGCTAGAGAGAGAAGAGGTAGAGAAACAGAAGACGCCAGCACGACATTGTCCCTGCCCGGCAGGATTCTGTGCCTGGGAAAATGGAAACTCAGTTGGCTGAAAGTCTGCCGTTTTCACCTCAGACAGGACTGGACTGATTTTTCACCCTATCTGCCAAACCCACAAGGAGGGTAAGGCCCTAAAGATGGTGAGTGATCAGGCCCGGGGGTCTGGGTTCCTTCCTGCACCTCCAAATGACGTTTATTCGATTTCCTAAGGCTGATTCCTGTCAATGCTCTTTCATAATTAAATAAGGTGGTGTTTCTTTTCCTGGAAGAATTAAAGGCCTGTTATGTACAAATACTGTTTCTGCCACTGTTGCTAAGAAACTCCTTCATGATATTAATCGCCACTGGAGGCCAACCCTGTCCAGTTCAAGCAACAGAGGTGCTCATTTCACTTGGAAGGTCGTTTTTAAACATCTCAAAATTCTTCCTGATTCAATATAGTTTATATTGTCTGTGATCTCCAGAGTTCAGAAGCAATTTAATTTTTTTTTCTGAAAGATGAGTTTAGCTAAAATACATGCCACTAAAAATATTAAGTGGCCTAAATTATTCCTCTTTGAGTAATAGCCATCGCAGACACTCCAACAGGCGAACTAATCTGAGCTCATAGCGTCTTGTCAGAAGACACAGAAAATATCATTCTGATTCACTCCATTAGGGAAGGAAGGGAGGGAAGGAAGGAGAGAGACACGCAATACTTTCCCTCAGCTAACACTGACCTGGACACATACAAAGAGGTTTGGGCTTGTTTTATTTTCAGTTAGAGTTTACATTTGATATTATTCTGTATTAGTTTCAGGTGTACAGCGTAGTGGTTAGAAAATCATGTACTTTACAGAGTGGTTCCCCCAATATTTCAAGTACCCACCTGGCCCCATGCAGTTATTTCTAGATTATTCACTTTATCCCCTAGGCTGTAACCTATATCCCCATGACTGTTCTGTGACCACCCATCTGTACTTCTTAATCCCTCCTCTTTTTTACCCAGACTCCCCGAAGCCCTCCCCTCTGACAAGCTGTCAGCCTGTTCTCTGTGTCTATGAGTCAGTTTCTATTTTGTCCATTTATTTTGTTCTTTAGATTCCACATATAAGTGAAGTCATATGGTATTTCTTTCTCTGTCTGACTTATCAGTAAGAACAGAAATTAGCTGAAGGGCCCTTAGCAAGCCCGTGGTCCGCACAGCCCTCCTGTACCGCCTCCTCAGTCGCCAAGAATGGCTGACCCCCCCAATCCACAGCTCCCCAACCCTTTAATGGAGGGAAAGTCTGTAAAAATGAAAGTCAAGGACAATTGAAAAGGGACGAAAAGAGGAAATTATTACCAAAAGATACCAGGAGGACTGTCAGGATCGAGTTTGACTTGGAATAAGAATTCCAAAATAATAGTCATTTCAACAGACAAAAGAGTGGGGGAGGGGCGAGGAAGGAAGGAAGGAAGGAAAGGGAGGAAGGAAGAAAAGCTAGCAAACAAAAAGGCCTTCAGAAGCACAAATAAAGCTGTAACTTTCTGCCAAACTCTTACGCGCTTTGTGAAATCCTACCATCTGCAGCAACACGAAATTCCTCATATCCCTCCCTGATTCTGCCGTTAGTAAACACCTCAGTTGGTAGATTCACTTTCAAGACCAAAACAGAAAAACTTCTTTAGGTTTATGCTAGAAAAGACCTTACCTTCTTCTCTCGAGCCCAGTAACTTCTGTGAAGCGCAGGCCTCTATGCGTGGGCACACAAGTCAGTCTACGGAGAGGTACCGGCCCCAGACGAAGACCCAGGCTTTTTTCTTAAGAGTTTAGTGGACACGGTAACACCAGGGATAAAACAGAGCGCAAAAGCCCCTCTCAGTGTAACATTGCCATCAGCTAAAACTCCACCACGAAAAAGTGACCAAAAGGCACTCAATCATCCCATTTCTTCCTGGGAAGCCAAAACCTAAAGAAGCAACTCCGTGATCTGTGCTTCTGAAAAGTAATATATTTTCAGACTAAACTGTCCCTGAGGCCTGTGACAGTGTTTAAAACTCTGTAAAAATGGACAATAAAATCTTTAAGAGAATTTTCAGGGGTCCAAACCAAAAAATTAGACTCTATCTAAAGGGTGTTTAATGAACTAAAAAACTAGCAAAAAAAAATTTGAATAAACAGTGACTTTCCAAGTGCCTCTTCAAGATACCTTTGTATCCTAATTACTCACTTGTCCTCTGATCAAATGGAAAACCATTGCACTAATTCTGTTGTTTGGACTAATTGACACTGTGACCTCGTGTGATCTTGTTGCTTTTCGGGGGAGAGATTTGTTCTCTATTCCTGTCTCCAGAACGCTGAGGCTTCAGCGATCTTGCTCTGACTGAAAACACCAGTTTCAAAAAAGAGCAAGAGGGTGTTGATTGACCCAGACTGAAACTGTCCCCAACACATATTATTAAATACATCGATTTCCTGAATGGACCACTGAGCAGACTAATATTACACTGCCCCTGTCATTAGCAGCCTTATCCACCCTGCTTTTCTATCTCCCAATCCAAGAGGCTCCCCAAAACTTCACTAGATGCTCCTAAGTCAAAACACCCGAGTTCTGGAAACTACCTCTCTCAAAAAAAAAAAAAAGTTGATAGAAAAAAATGATCTGAATACAGTGCTATTAAAGGAGAGATAAATACTTAAAAAAACATGTCACTCTAATTTATATAATTTACCCTCATTTTACAGTTAATCTTGTTTCACAGCTAACAAAACCCTAAATAGAAAACTGAAAGAAATAATTCAAATGAAATCATAAACCAACAGCCATCCATATGTCCACACACCCATTCATTCAGCCCGTATATATTTACTGAACACTCACAAAGCTCCAGGCACCATATTTGCTGCTTGGAATAGCTCGGTGAACAAAAAGGCAAAATCCCTGCACTTATGAAGCTGCCACTGGGGGCAGGGAGTGGGAGCAGGAGGGGCCGGGGGCAGAAAATAATCATGTGTTTCAGCCCTGGCTGGGGTGGCTCAGTGGGTTGAGTAGTGCCAGCCTGAGAACCGAAAGGTCGCCGGTTCAAATCCCAGTCAGGGCGCAGGCCTGGGCTGCGAGCCAGGTCCACAGTTGGGGCCGTGAAAGAGACAGCTCATCTATATTTCTCCCGCTCATCGATGATTCTCTCCCTTTCTTTCCCTCTCCCTTCCCCTCTCTCTAAAAAAATAAATAAAATTAGAAAAAAAGAAAGGAAGGAAGAAAGAAAGAAAGAGGGAAGGGAGAAATTTTTCAGGGGATAGAAACCATATCAGAGACATGAACAGAGAGAATTTAATATAAAGAATTGTTAATTAGGTATAAAGTTATTCGCTTGGTAACTAAAGGGTAAAAAGAAAACACTGAGGCCTCACAGAGGTAGCAAGTACAGGAAGCAGCAAAGCACACCAGGGCAGGGGCAACACAGGGAGGAGCTGATATGAAGAAACTCAGGAGCCAGCCCTGCAGAAGTGAAACTCAGGCCTCCACAGAGGAGGCGCCGCTTGGCCGGTGCTGGTGTCTCTGAGGGTGATGGTGTGCAGGTGAGTCTGCTGTTAGAAGGGTCAGCTGCTGCTGCAGGAAGGACCTGCCACTGCTGGAGTGAGATCAGCTGCTGAAGAGAAACTGAGGGGAACAGGAAGCAAACTGCAAGGAGCAAGTCCCTTCTTCCTTCTCCCTTTTTGCCAACTCCCCTAGCGTCATCCTTCTGCCGAGTCCAATGGGGACCAACTAGCAAAGCAGATACATAGTTTGCAGAGTCCCAGTAGAAGCAATAACTTGTAAGTGGCACAATCATAGATAAATTACGTTAAAAAATGATAATAAAGATAGTGGGGGGAAAAGGAGCAAGGTAAAAAGGATCGGGAGTGTTCCATTTTAAATAGGGTCGTCAGGGTGGGCCTCGCTGAGAAGGTGATGTCTGAGCTGTGAGAGTTACACGAATCTAACAATGGCCGCATTCACTGTGCCCTTGAGGCAGCTACGGTACTTTCAGTATCCGTCTAGGACCAGCAAAATCCACTCCTTCGGGCTTTTCTTACCCAGGTTTATATTTAAGAGACAGAACTTATCAAATGTTCCACCTTTCCCTTCCCAATCCTACGTAAACAGGCCCCGAACTGACCCTCTGGGACATGGACTCAACAAAGATCTTTCCTGAAACTGAAAAGATACCTTACCTCAGGGGTTTATCACAGGTGGGATCACCTGGCGTGGCTGCAGAGGCCGAGAGCACTCTGGAGAAAACCTCTTCCCCGAAAGCAAGACTTACCAAGTATGAACACACACACACACACACACACACACACACACACACACACACACACACACCCCCCGCCCCCCGACAGGCATCCTTAAGGCCAGGAGGTCACTGATGCCCAGGCTGGGAATAGAAAATGGGTGAAAGCTACCCAGGTATCTCAGAAATCATTTTAGACGATTGGTATATTCCACTGCACAAGATAGGGGCTTTAAGATAAAAAGTTGAAGCCCGAGTTGAAGTACAAACTAAAACCACAAAGAAACGCCACAACACACTGTCAGAATGGCTAGATTAAAAAGACTGACAATGACTAGTGTTCACAGGGACCTGGAGCAACCGAAATGCTCATCTCTTGCGGGTAGGAGTGTAAAATGGTACAACCTCTTTGGAAATCTGCTCAGCAGATTTTTCTAAAGTTAAATATACAACTACCTTCTCATCAGCAAGTCCAGTCAGTTCTAAGTATACATTCAAGAGAAATAGGTGCACAAAAAGACATGTACAAGAATGTTTTGAGTAAGAGCCAATGACTGGAAACAATTCAAATCATCAACAGATGAACGGATAAATAAACTGGCAGTCGTACAGTGGAATAATACTGAACAGCAACAATAAAACAGCTCTTTGCAAACTCAACACTATGGACGAATCTCAAAAACAGAAGCCTGAACAAAAGGAGCCACACACAAGAAAACATACTGCAGGTACAAGAAGAGGCAAAGCTGATAACAGAAGTCAGAAGTGCATTTACCTCCAGAAGGAGGGTGGCAGAGACTGGGAAGAGGCAGGAGGAAGTTCACTGGTTGCTGAAAACGTTGTCCAGCTTAATCTGGGTTATGGTCACATGGATGTGTTCATATCCAAAAATCTATCAAGCACTTAGGATTAGTAGAAGCTATGAACTTCGCAGTATGTGTCTACCCTCAATAGAAAAGATAAAGAGGAGAGGGAGGGAGGCAGAGAGGACAGGGTCCTTCCTGAGGATGCTCGGTAAGAAATCACATAGCCTATCATTGCCTGCTGATTGCTCAAAGTGGAGGATGCATTAAATCTATCAACTAGGATGCAGTTCATAAATCAAAATAAACACATCAGAACAAGCCAATTACAAACAAAATTCAACCTGATGTAAAAACCTTTAATGTTTATACTAGTCAGCTATATACACTGCTGCAATGCCCTTGAGGGACGCTAAGAAAAATCCTTAAAATACTAAAAAGTTTGTCCTATGTTTCCCCTTTTATGACAAATTGTGATGCCCTGAATCTTCCCATGGACAAATAAAACAGGTTTTAATTTAAAAGACAGGTACATAGATATATATGCACACACTCTCACACACACAAATGTATACATATGACACATACATATGAATCGAAATATGAATCTATATATATATATGAATCTGGTATAATGTTTTTCCAACTATAATTTGATAATTTTTTTTTTAGAATAATAGAGGAGAGTATGGAAGTTTGGCTGGTGCTCAGTATTTAGGCAAACATTTTAAAAAATCATGCTTCTCTATCTCCACAGTAAAATCTAAATATCTGAAACCCCCAAACCACGTCGATGACAAAAGCCAATTCACTAACTGCGAGGCATTTTTCAGACAGCTGGTCAACTAGACAAGTTTACCCACTTTAAGACAGTTCTCAAGAAATAAAAAGCATTTGCTTTTCGCACTAAAGTAACAACACAATGTTCAACATCATGGTTTACCGGGAGAGGCTGCAATATAGCCATACCCTTTAATACTGTGTAGCACTTAAAAATCATGCAGTAGAAGTTTACTTATTGACAGGACCGATAAACATATAAAAAGATGCCCAACTTCATAGAAAATCAAAGAAATGTACATTTGAACCTAAAGATGTGTATTTTATGGGGTTATCTGTAGTGAAAAAGGAATCTAGGAACAACCTCAATGTCCATCAATAGGGGAATAATTAAGTAAGTTATGGAGTACCCACACACCATGGATCACTATGCAACTATAAAGAGAATAAAGTAGCTCTGTATGCATTGATAAGAAAGGTGTCTATTATGTAAATGAATAGTATGTATAGGGAAGCTTCTCTTAAATTTCAATGTCTACAGATTCACAGAAATTAAAACTGCAGAAAAAAGGATGCCAACTCTTCCCTCCACCAACAGATGGCATCAGTTTGAGTGAGAGGTTGTTTTAGATTCACCACTGTGAATGGTACACAGTGTCTGTTACTCTATGTAGCGTCCTTGTGCCCAGGTAATTTTTCATACATTATCAACCCCATAGTAACCAATAAGCATAAAGCCAGTGAGAATCTTGAAAGCATCAGTAAGAGGCAATTATAAAAGAAACAAATGTGGAAATAATATTTACTTTGAAAACGGTGAGAAAATGAGGCAAACGATGTTACATGTGCATTTGGAAGGAATCGTCACAGTGGCAACTGTTTTAAAAGACAAAAAACATACAATATAGAAAAATATCTGTGCTTATGCAATCAAAAGCAAGCAGGAAACAAGGAAAAGTGAAACTGATGGAAGGGAAAAACTTTCCGTCTGTGTGGCTGAATTATGAGAATCAAATCAGGTATCTATCAGCTAATGTCTGGGTAAGCAGTGGGAAGAGTTCAAGTTTAAGCCCCAATTTAGGTCAGCCTTATGACCTAAAGGAGGGGAGGGACGTGGGTGAGCCCCAGGGCCATGCGCACCCCCACCCCCAGGTAACCCCAGGTTACTGTGGACTTCCCCTTCTCCCCCCAAAGGTCTCCTCCCCAGGCTGTAGCTACCTACCTACCACACTCAGGTTCAAGACAGCCCCAACCTCTAGGTGGGGTGGCCAGGCAAAGAGGAGAAGGGTGGCCTCATGGTTATTTTCCGTTGGTTCTGGAATGCATATTTTCCTCTGGCTTCAAGAGTTCCTCCAGAGTTGATTTTAAGGAAGGGGTCAATCCAAACTAGTTCAACATCTAAAATTTCAGAACTCAGTGTGTCTTTTAAAATTTTGTTTTAGCCCTGGCTGGTGTGGCTCAGTGGTTTGAGCATGGGCCTGCAAACGAATGGGTCGCTGGTTCAATTCCCAGTCAGGGCACGTACCTGGGTTGCGAGCCAGATCCCCAGTAGGGGGCACCTGAGAGGCAACCATACATGGACATTTCTCTCCCTCTCCTCCTTCCATTCCCCTATGTCTAAAAATAAATAAATAAATCTTTTTTTAAAAATAAAATTTTGTTTTAAAATATTGATTAAGTATCTTTTGCATGCAGAAAAATGTACATCTTCAGTATACAGTTTGATGAGGTTTTTAAGATTGTATTTATTTATTTTTAGAAAGAGGGGAAAAGAGAGAGAAAGAGAGGGAAAGAAACATCGATGTGCAAGAGAAATAATCAGCTGCTTCTCGCACACCCCCCACTGAAGACCTAGCCTGCAACCCAGGCATGCGCCCTGACTAGGAATAGAAACCTATTCCTTTTGTCTCTCAGACCAGTGCTCAATCCACTGAGCACACCAGCCAGGGCAGGGTTTTGAAAAATACATAAAACAAGAATAACAACGCTTAAAACAAGATGTCAGACGCTGTTATCAACCCAGAAGTTTTCTTCATGAACCTTCACGAACATCTACCAGTCAAGCCGCTTCAGAGGTTGGCACTATTCTGACTTTTACAAGCACATGTTAATTTCTACATGATCGATGGAATTATACGATGGAATTACTCTTTGGTATCTTGCTTCTTTCACTTAACCTTAAATATGTTTTTAAATCTAAAAAGAAAAGTTTACTTTTGAACATAAGTTAGAGGGTGGCTAAACTCATTTAGCTGAAGCCCTAGTGTGAGCTAAGTACCAATTTACTCTGCGGGTACCTCACTTCACTTATCTGGGAAAAAAATGTCTAAAACAAACAATTCATCTTAACACAAAAATATGCAAGGAAGCATAATTATTATGACTGCAAATAACATCGCAAATATTAAGTCCCCATATAAAAATTGAGTATCACTTGAAATCCAGGTTTGAAACTGTCCCTCCTGGTCCCCAGGGGGCAGGCAAGCTGGGTCCTCAGCTTTGTGCTGTGTTTCCAGCTCTCTTGCCCACTGATGGAGCTTCCTTAATTTCCCAAAAGTCTGATTTCACCCTAAAAAGCCCCCTTAGGCTTATCAAGTGCATGGAGAAACTTCCAAATCATTTTCAATTTACTAGAATTTTCTTTTCAGCATTTTTTTCTTCTCAAAAGAAACTTTTCCCTCCTGCTGGAAAAATAAAAAAGAATCCTTTCATTTAAGAGGTCAGTGACCCTGACCTCCAGAAATCATTCCCAACAAAGAGATTTGTGGGTGAACAGAAATCTCCAAGAATTGCCACAGTAATACACCAGGGTTTGCATCTGTTGTTTGTATGCACAAATGAGGGTCTATCGATAGATATACTGTGGTTTTGAGACAGTCTAGGAAGCCAGGACAAGTAGAATAGGGAAACTGGGACAGATAGTTAAACAAGCAGTTTAACTAGTAAACTAGTTAAATCTAGTAAATCCTATCTTCCCTAAACCAAGGACACTTAAGAATAAAAGGTTTACATTTCTCTTCCCCAATCAGAGCTTAAATCACCCTACTCAAGGAGATAGCAGAAATCCATTTAGTGCCATTTGCCAAACCACACCCAGGGACAGATGAAGTTATGGGAATAAGTCTCATTTTTTGCACATCAACATAAAACTGATGACTATTCTAGTGAGAGCCTCCTCTAAGATCTCCCCTAAACTCCCAGCTTTTTTTTTTAAGAGGGGAAGGGAGGGAGAAAGAAAGGGAGAGGAACAATGGTGTGCAAGAGATACATCGATCAGTTGCCTCGATGACATCCCCAACTTGGGACCTAGCCCACAACCCATGCATGTGCCCTGACCAGGAATCGAACTAGCAAACTTTTGGCTCACAGGCTGGCACTCAATGCACTGAGCCACACCAGCCAGGGCTAAATTCCCAGCTTTTAAAACTCCTCAAAATGAAGGTCCCTTCTAGTGGCAGTTTGAACCTGTCCCCAAGCTCCCTTTTCTGACTTCTCTGTGAGCCAAAGCGGCCCAGCCCAGGCTCATCTCTCCATTCTGTCCTTTTCCTATTGCTTCCACTATCCCAAGCCCTTCCTTGTCTGACTGTCCCCAGTTTTAATAAACACCCTCTAAAAATCATCAGGACTCACCTTGACTGATGTGCCTCAGTGGGTCGGGCGCCGTCCTGAGAACCGAAAGCTTGCTGGTTTCAATTCCTGGTCAGGGCGCATGCCTGGGTTGTGGGCCAGGTCCCCAGTAGGGCTGTGAGAGAGGCAACCAAAGTTTCTCTTGCATATCAATGTTTCTTTCTCTCTCACCCTCCCTCCTTTCCCCTCTCTCTAAAAATAAATAAAGTCTTTTTAAAATAAAATTAAATAAATAAATAAAAATCATCTGGACTCGAATCGTGAAACCTCTCCTAGCCTGCCTCAGGGAGGCCCGCTCAGAGTCAGGTCCCCTTTCCGGTAACGTTTTCAACAACTAATGTGCGTGGAAGGGCAGGACCCCAAGCTGCCTCCTCTTGGGGGTCCTGGCCCCTTCCTGTATCTCTCCAGGGTGTGTTTCCCATGTTCTCTGCCTCACATTGATTTGCTCCAAACTGCACATCTTGCTCCTCCTCTTGGACCAAAGACCCTATGTGCCCCTGTAGTGACCTTAATGTACCTTCAAATGCTGCCCAAGGCACCGGTCCCTTTGGCCAGCCCTCCGGCGCAGTCACTGTCACACTGACTTTGACACACAGCTCACTGCCATTGCCCCTCATCCAGGCAGCAGCTTAGAGTAGTTCTCCACGGCCATAGCAACTGTCAAAGGTAAACAAGGCTGGGCCTGAGTTAAAACAGCAAAAACAGATTTTACTCAGTAACTACTGATAGTTAGGAGAGAGCTGAGATCCATTCCAATTTGCAAAGGGCATTTCAAAGGGAGAATGAGGGAGTGGGGAGAGGAAGGGACTGGGGGACCAGAGGAAGGGCTCTCAGGTCCTTGAGAAAGGCCTTCCTGAGCTGTAGGAGACACACATAAATTTCAAAGGGGCAGAGGAAGGAATTGTCACCCTTTTCTAGTACATGCACTAAGGAAAGGAAGTCAGAGGACTATGTCAGGTGTTGGCTAGAACAAACAGTAAGTTCTTTTGACAAACTTGAGCTTTAGCAGATTAGAACTCAAAAGGGTTTGGATGTTTCCAAGGTGGCTGCTAGAAGCCATGTTGGGGTTGGTCAGGTTTCTTGGTGCAGGGGATTGGATGGAGTCTTCCTGTGCCAAATGCTCCTGCAGTTCTCACTACCCATCACCCAGGTCCCTACCCTTGGGCTACTGAGCTTACCTCCGCCTCTTGCCGGCCGGCCGCCAACCTCTATTCTTGCCCATAACAGCCAGTGCACCACCAACCACCGGTTGCCACCTATATAGCTGACCCTGCTGCTCGCCTGTGTGCTGCTGGCAGGGAAAGGACTCAACGTCCTCCATTGCCTGGGCTCCAGATAGCACAGCCCTCTCAGCTTTTATGCCCAGAGCACGCTCCTTCCCCAGGCTAACTGTGAGCCACCATCACGGTGTTCCAACTACAGCCTCACCCAGTGCGAGGGCCATGGCTCACATCCCACCCAAGACCCCGTATCTGAGCTTACAGTGTCCTTCTTCCCTACTGCCGCCTCTCTCTGGAGCACAATCCACCTGCAGTTCAGCCTGTGAGGATCCACCCTCCCCACCCCCACGCCACCCCACCCCACCCCACCCCCACCAAATATGCTCAAATTCTATCCCCAAGTGAAAGCAAAATTCAAATTATTCCCCCCTTGGGCTCCTGGGCCTATGTGAATAAATAGCTCTAACCATGGGGCAGGGTACTATTTTACATTGTTACTAATGAGGATTTTGCTCCTGAATCCTCCCCCTCTTCAAGAAGCAGCTAGTGCATGTACAGCTCATTCTCCCTGGGAGCGTTGGACAAGGGAGGATACAGCAGAACAAAGAGTCCATTCTTAGCTTTTGAGTTTCAAAATAGACCTCTGAAATTTACGGGGAGGCCTTATTTGAAGAAAGGAAAGGGGGAGAGAAAGGGAGGAGGGTATTGAATTTTAAAATCTAAGCCACGAAAGATTCAGAGCATAAAAAGTATGTCTCAATAAATTCAGAAGAATGTGCAATAAAGAGCATTTTTTCCAGCCCCAGGACTGAGAGGAGGGCAGGGAAGCTTAGGGGTTGGTGTGACACTGAGCAGGGGCCCTGCTCCCTGCTACCCTCAAGCCCTGGCCATTCCTCAGAATGGGAGTGACAGTGGACTCCGTAAGGCTCACTGGGGACCCAAGAGCAGAGAAGGCCAGAGGAAGATGTGTACCACCAGGAAGCACATGAACCCCAAGCTTTAGGTACGCCACTTGCATAGGCTCTTTCCTAAGCCCTATATCTGCTTTTATGTTAGTAATTTTTTACTTTTTTTAGAGAGGGCCCCCAGAACTGTACAAGCTCCATGATCTTCCCCCTCAAGAGCCCTAAGCCTCACTCCTGAGCAGAGCCTGCGGAAGCCTGCCATGTGAAAACCTGCCGCTCCTGCCATGTGAAAAAGCCCAGGCTAGCCATTTGAAGGATAAGACCAAGGAGCAGTGACTCACCGTGCTGAGGCCCCAACCCACCTGCCAGGTGACTACAGCTGTAGAGTGATACCAAACAAGACCAGAGAAGAACAAACCCCTGCCCCCAGCCCAATCCAGCTCAAATAGCTGACCCACAGAAGCCTGAGCAAATCAAATGATTGTTGTTATAAGCCACTAAGCTTGAGAATGGTTTGCTACCAGAAATAGATAACTGATGTAGTGAATTTGGGCAAAATGTTTTTTGGGAAAAAGAAATAAATAATAGCCCTGGCTGGTGTGGCTCAGTAGATTGAGTGCTGGCCTGCAAACCAAAGGGTCACTGGTCTGATTCCCAGTCAGGGCACATGCCTGGGTGGCAGGCCAGGCCCCCAGTAGGAGGCCAATGAGAGGCAACTGCACACTGATGTTTCTCTCCTTTCTCTCCCTCTCTTTCTCCCTCCCTTCCCCTCTCTCTAAAAATAAATAAATAAAGTCTTTTTTTTAAAAAAAGAAAGAAATAACATAATCATTTATATAGCATGAATCTTACGTTTTTAAAGATGGGTAAACTTCCATATTCTTTGGATACACAGAGGAAATGTCGGGAAGGTCACACAAGAGACTACTAAATAGAGGTTGGAGAGGAAGGGAAGCATGCCTTCCACATGTTTAAGTGTTTACAAATGTACATTACATTTAATATAAAAGGAAATTCACTGAGTACTTGGGTATGTACCAGGCACTGTGCTAGGACTTAGGATAAAAAAAAATGAGCTAGACATTGTCCCTGTCCTCAGAAAGCTCCTGGCCTAACAGTGACAGACATGCAAACAGACCAGCCAGCTACGACACCAATCTGCACAGAGAGCAGAAAGGCACAAAGAAAGAAACAACCAGCTCAATGGGGCAGGACAGAGAATGAGGACGGCAGGACAGATTAAAAAAGTACGCCAAGGAAGCTCAGAAATAAGTAAATGCTGATTGAATAAAATATGGAAGGACTTGAAAGTAGGGGCAGAGGGGGTGGCAATTCCTTTCTCTAAGCTTCAAATCTTCATCACTAAAATGACGGAATTGGGCCCTGGCTGGTATGGTTCAGTGGACTGAGCACCAGCTTGTGAACTGAAAGGTTGCCAGTTCAAATACCAGTCAGGGCACATGCCTGGGTTGTGGGCCAGGTCCACCGTTAGGGGTGTGCAAGATAACCAATCAATATCTCTCTCACACATTGATGTCTCTCTCCCTCTCTTTCTTCCTCCTGTCTCCTCTCTCTAAAAATAAATAAATAATTTTTTTTTTAAATGAGGGAATTGGGCTAAATTATCTTGAGGGCCACTTCCAGTTCTGAAACTCTGGCATATCCCTCACAGAGTGAAAATTACAAAACTAGTAACAAATCTAGGGGGAGCCCAACATGTGCACACAGCTGTAAATCCAGAGTAAAGGATGTGAGCTTCTTAATCAGACTTCTAAAGACAAATATTGTTTTGTGCTTCTGTGATTCAAATGCCACATACGTGGATTTCAGATGTCAGGTGCAGGGGAGGAAAAAATTATTCTATAGCTACTTAAGTACTCAGTCAGGGCTCTGTAACAAAAGACAGATTAACAAGAGAAGAACAAACAGAATTTTATTAACATGTATATCTCATGTATACATAGGAGAAACTCAGGGATGTGTAACTCAAAGAGATGGTTTAAAACTCAAGCTTATGTAGCATCTTCAGCGAAGAACAATACATTTGTAGAGAAATGGCAGGACAAATAAAAGTGGTTTTAGGCTTCCAAGGTTGGCAAACTGTGTGAAAATAAATATATGGCGAAAATTAATCAAGTAAGATTTGTCTGCAGATTCCTCTGGTGACATCTCTGGGCTGAGAAGAGTCTAAAGTCATCTCTAGTAAATGAAATTTTATATCCTGCCTATGGGCAGAAAAGGAAAAGGTATAGAGAGCATCTTCTGCATTTGCTGTTTCTTAAGTTCCTTCAAATCAAAATAATTATGTTGAAGAGGTATATTGTGGGATGACATATTCTGGTTTCCTTCACAGGTTATGTAGACCAGCCATCTATCTGTAGGTGGAATCACTGAAAAAATTGGGAATTACAAAGCAGAGGAACATATCTTATTCTAGCACCCAAGGCAAGTTCCTAGAGCCTCAGCAGAACCATACAGTGCAAAGGAAAGAATACTAGAGTCAGTCAATGTGGATCCAGCTGCGTGATCTTGAGCAAATTATTCTCTCTCAAGTAAATTATTCTGTTTTTCCATTTACACATAATCCAAATGTAACTGAGTCTCTTTGTACCTACCCAAGACTTAAAGTCAGTCTCACACATAAGCACATTAAAACACACACGCACATGCCCAACTTCAAAAGCAAGATGAATATGATGAGTATTTTTCCTGAAAGTTTTAAGGAGGGAATTACAGTGCATGTTACATAACAAAACTTCCAAAAAGTCTTGGCTCTGTAGGAGAGGAAAAATAATTATAATCCCTTTTACACTTCTGAGTTCTTGGCTGAGTCATCTGTAATAGAAGACAGATTAAAAGCAAAAAGCAAACACATGCATTATCTCAAATATACATGGGAGATATTCAGGAAAAATTAATACCCTAAAGAGGTGCCTCTAGAATTCAGAATTTAATACCATTTCAATAGGGGAAGAGAAAAGGGGTTGGCCTCTTAGAAGAAAGCATGTGATTTTTAGGAAAGATGAATGAGCCCTTGGAAGAATACATGGGAGGTATGAAAGTTTGTGACAAAGTTTGTCTGGGTGTTCTGTTGTCAGGGATGGGGAGAATCCCCCCCTATACCCTTCTTAAGTTCTTACAGCTGGATTAGCAATAAAATAATAAAACTGACTCAAGACTAGACTAACAGGAGAAAAGCCAATTTAATATGTGTGTATAGAAAAATCACAATATTATGCTTTCATAAAATGAAGCTCAAAGAAATGATTAAAACCAAGAAACTTTTTATATCTTTTAGGAAAAAAAAAAAAAGTTGCCAGGACAAAGAAAGTTGGTGCCCATTAGAAAGGAATATAAACGATGTTTGGGTATTTATTAAGAAAGAATTTAAACAAAGTAATAAACTAGAAAATAGGCAGTAAGATTTGATTTAACATATTTTTTCGCTCTGAGTTGTTTAGCTCTAGCGATGAGGGGTCTTTTCCAGGTGGATAAGAAAGGTATCTTTCACATGGGAGGTTTATTTTCTGCATCCAAGAAGATAAGGGAAGGTCAAGGTGCCCTTCTGGCTCTGGCTGCTAGTCAAGTAACCTTTTTTAAAGATTTTATTTATTTATTTTTAGAGAGAGAGGAAGAGAGGGAGAAAGAGAGGAGAGAATCGAACCAGCGACCTTTTGCTTTGCGGGATGACATCTGCTGGCCTTCAACCCCTTCCTCAGATTCTATTAGCTGCCATAGTGTCCCTCTCTTAATCTCTCTTCCTCTTTCTCTCTCCCCTCCCTCAGTTGCTGCCATCTCTTCAAGCCTTCCCCTCAGCTGAGCTATCCCTTTCTTACAAATAGCGGTGACCTCACCTAACCCTCCTTAGATGATTGCCTACAGCTAATCATTAAAATACCCTTGGTCTCAAAAACTGAGGAAGAACACAAACCTCACTATGTTACTCTGAGGATTAACTGAGATAAGTATGTCAAGTGCCCAGCACAGAGCACCCAATACATGATCCTCTTTAAGCCTTCTTTTCTGCTGGACAACAGTGGATAGACAGGAGAAGAGAGAGAGAGAGAGAGAGAGAGAGAGAGAGAGAGAGAGAGAGAGAGAGAGAGAGAGAGAGAGAGAAGCAAGCTGCCCTAAAGGGAACTACTGGTCCCTTGAAGCCAGGCTGAACTGAGATTTCCTAGCCTGCGACCCTGAGCCCTATTTTGTGTCCCCCTCTCCCCCCCATCTTTCTGAAGTGCCCGCAATCCTCCTTCACCCAATCACCACATTGTCCTCAGACATGACTCCTCCCAGTCAGTTCCCTACCTGACTCTTACCCGACCTGTTCTCAGCGCCTACCAGTAGGTGTTCATGGACTTCCTTAAATAGTCAGGCAAATTATTCACTGAAAAAGGACCCTGCTCTCCCTTCCTGAAATCCCCTCTGGACCCGACTCATGAGGCATTAGTGATTGCAGTCCCTGTGAGCCAGAACCAACTGCTCCCAGTTCCTTATAAAGTTAAATATGCATTTACCGTATGACCCCGTTGTTCCGCTGCTAGTATTACCCAATGGAAATGAAAGTACATGTTTACACGAAGATTTATTCACAAATACACCTAGCAAAGTTATTGGTAATGATCAAAAGCAGAAAACAACCTGAATGTCTGTCAACAAGAGAATGGATGAACTGTGGTTACTCCATACAAAGGAACCAGCTATGAAAAGGAACGAACTGCTGATACAAACAGCCGCGCAGATGAATCTCGAAAACGTTACGCCGAGCAAAAAAGAAGCCCGCCGCAGCAGTGTGCATACCAGGTGATTCAATTTAGATGAACTTCTAGAAAAGGCAAAATGAATCTGTGGAGACAGAGGCCAGAGTGGGGGGGCGGGGGGGGTAACTGCAAAGCAGCTGGGAGAAACTCTGGGATTGGATGGAAAAGTTTTATATTTTCATGGTAGTGCTCATTTCCCAAGTGTATATGTTGTCAAAACTCGACAAAAGGTACACTTTTTTTTTGTAAACACTGTGAATAAAGAGAACTGTGTGTATAAATATCTAGTACTAACTGAAAGTGATTCCGTTTTTTTAATTTTTTAATCTTTCAATAACATTTGACATTTAGTATTATTTTATGTTAGTTCCAGGTGTACAGCATAATGACTAGTGATCTCTATAACTTACTAAGTGATCCTCCAATAAGTCTAGTACCCACCTGGCACCGTACATAGTTATGACAATATCATTGACTGTATCCCCTATGCTTTCCTGTACATCCCCATGACTATTTTGTGACTACTAATCTGTACTTCCTAATCCCTTTACCTTTTTTACCCAGCCTTTCAACCCCACCTTCATCAGTGACTACAGTTTTTTCTCTGTATCTATGAATCTGTTTCTGTTTTGTTTGCTCTTCAAACTGTCCACTTTAAATGGGTGCATTTCATTGTGTGCAAATTATACCTCAGTGAAGTTGAGCTTTTAAAAACTGTTCTGCTTCAGCCCATCTCTCAGAGGCAGGCCCTAAATGTAACAACCAGATTGTAATTTGGGGTTCTGGAGCAGGCTCCCCAGAAGTCTCTCCCCAGGGTCTGGTTTGCTCAAATTCAAAAGCTGGAGAGAATGAGTAGGTTTCCTAGCTCAACTCACCAAGCCAGAGTTCATCCCGCTGCCTGCTCAGAGCGGCCTGAACTATTTCAGTCCCAAGGGCAACATCCTTGAGAGGTTTCTGTCTGGAAAGAGCAGGAGATCACCATGGCAATCTGTCCCGGGGCCAGCCCTGGCAGGGCTCCAAAGCACACAAATAAAGCCGCTGGAATGTGGTACAGGGTTCAGGGCAGGGAAACTAGGGAGTTGCCAAGTTTTCATGAAAATCAACAATGTGAGGCCTCTGCCCCTCGAAGGTGTCAGTAGGGAAGGTCTGGGTTCCAACAGGATCAGCCCAGGGATTTCTCTCTCTCTCTCTCTCTCTCTCTCTCTCTCTCTCTCTCTCTCTCTCTCTCTCTCTCTCTCGGCTTGGAGGACAGCAGCCTTGCCTCTTGAAAAAGAGGCATAATGATGAGACAGCATGGGCTTTAGGGCCTGACAGCGACTCCAGAGCCTGTGATCACTTCCTGGTAACTTCAGGCAAGTTTCTGAACTAGTTACCCACATAACCCACTCCTCCCCTCCTCCACATCTCTGCACAGACGTCACCTTCTCCATGAAGCCTTCCCTGATCACCTGAAATTGAAATGCAGCCTACGCACCACCCCCCAACCTTAAACTCCTGCTCTGTGTTTCTCTATAGAGCTTAGCAGCACCTGACATACAATATATTTTACTTTTTATTTTGTTTATTGCTTTGTTAATGTGTCGACCAAGTGTTAATGAATCAGAGGCTTTGCTAGAATTAAATGGCAAAGTTTTATTCAAGGATCTTAAGAGAGTGAATTACAACTCAGGAAACATTCCTAGGCAATACCCAGCATATTCTGGAGAAAAGAAAGAAGTTGAGAGTTTTTATAGTAAAAAGCTCACTGTTTGAGAAGACTCAGCCCTGCATTCTTAGCTTCTGATTTGGTCCGAGATAGTGATCTGCCAGATGTCCAACGGTCTAGACACATGAACATTCTTTCCTAAGTTTTTCAGAAGGTTATCTATAGAATTTAGATACCTCTAGGCATTGATACACAACTGATAAGTTCAAAAGTCTAAGTTCCCAGGCTAGCTGAAGTAAAATAAAATCATTTTCCTCATGTTTTAGTCCACTGATTTTTGTCAGCTTGACTATAGTGACTCCATTTTGTTTCTGCATTCTTCCCTCAAATGTCATGAGGGAAGCTCCATGCGGGCGGGGATTTTTATCTGTTTTGTCCATGCTCTGTCTCCCATGCCTACGACAGTGCCTGGCATATAGTAGGGGTACAGGAAACATTACAGAGCATGGACTTCTCGGAACATCTGTTTTCTCATCAGCAAAATGGGAACAATATTACTCCCATAAGGTTAACGGGAGGGTTAAAGGAAGGAGTTGAAGTCATTGGGTTAAGTGTCCAGCCCTTCGTGGGGGCACTAGTGTCATTCACGGTTATAGCTTTATTTGGCGAGGCTTAATCATGAGCGTCACTGACGCCTTTTAGCACCTTGGCCCACATTTAAGAACAACTTTCATGCTCACATTGACAGCACATATACTAAAAATTGTAATGATATGGAGAAGATTAGCATGGCCCCTGAGCAAGGAGGATGCATAAATTCATGAAGCGTTCCTTACTTTTCAAAAGAAAAAAAAAGAAAGAACAACTTTCATGGGACCTTACCTTGCATCCCTGACCCCTGAGTCCAAGAACTTACCCATGTCCTAGCTCTGCAAAACCACTGATTTTTAAAGACAATGGAATCAGAGATTCAGTCCACAGTGGCTGAGTAAGTGAACTAATTCATTCATAGACAAATAAGGTCTTCAAAAATGTAAAGGTGATTTGAACAGGCAGGAAATGTTTAACCTATAAAAGGAGAGAACAAGCATTTCTTGCATTCTTAACATGTGCCAGGTGGCATGTTAGGCACCTGATATGTCTTACGTTGTTTTATCTTTGTGTTAATCTTACAAGGAAGGAATCTAAGAATGAAGAAACTGAGGCCAGGAAGTCAGGACACCAGCATGAGACCTCACAGCATTAAGTAGCAGTTCAGGAGCTGAACCCACAGCTGATCAAGCCCCAAAGCCTGGATCCCTGCTGTCTCAACTCAACTTCTTTGGAAACTCATTTAGTATAAGACCTCTCTGCCAAGTTAGGAAGTTTGGATGTATTCTGTAGGCAAGTCTAAAAATAAAAAAAAAATTTTTTTTAAAGTAGCAGCTGAATATAAATATACAGGAACTACTGAGGAAGGAGGAATTATTTCTGCTTGAGATAAATCAGAAAAGCTACAGAGAGGGGGCAGGCCTGCAGGGACTTGTATTTCTGGTTCATCAACTCACCTTTGCAGAAGTTATCACTGGTGTTTGGTTCCAACACATGACAATGAACAACGCTTTCTATTCACATGAGTTTTCCATCTGGGCATATTTTCAACAGGTCATTCCTTTGGGATCCTTTATTTTTTATTTATAGCCTTTTGCATCATTTCAGAGACAGAATTTTGTATGTTCTGACAATAGCCGCTTTCTGAATGGTTGGCTCTCCCCCCAGCACTATAAACTTTAAGAGAGTAGAGAGCATAAAATTTGGTTCAGTGACTTCACATGTGTATGTTGAAATTCACCAAGATAAAAGTATTTACACCACAGAAACCAGTAAATGCTACAAATCAAGACTTCCCCCCCCACCCCCGCTAGAGAGTCTATTGTTAAACATTGCACCAATGCACAACTAGTTTACCTATAGTGAAAGAGCAGAAAGAATCCTGGATAGATACCAGAAAACTTGAGTACTGGGAAGGCACTGACAAGTGTAAACGGGAGTAATTTGAGCCTAGAAAGCTCATTCAGGCTGTTCACATGGAGAATGAAGGTCAAGAAGCAACACTAGAACCTGGGAAACCAGTTCAGAGGCTCTTGCAGCACAATGAGTCTGGGGTGGAATGTGAACGGATTAAGGCCCGTATTAGTCTCCTGGGGCTGCCATAGCAAAGTCCCAGAAAACTGGTGGCTTAAACAACAGCAGCGTATTCTCTCACAGTTCTGGAGGCTAGAAGTCCACACTCAGGGCGTCGGCGAGCCATGCTCCCTCTGAGACTCTGGGTAGAATCTTCCTTCCCTCTCCCTTGCTTCTCGTAGTGGCCATCCATCCCTGGTGTTCCTTGGCTTGCAGCTGTCATCACTCTAATTTCTGCCTGTCATCACGTCATGTTCTCCCCGTGTGTCTGTCTCTTCGCATCACTAGGACACCAGTTATAGTGGATGAAGGACCCCGCCCCCCACCTCGAACCGGCTCCAGCATGATTTCACCTTAACTAATTACCTCTGCAATGACCCCGTTTCCAAATAGGGTCACATTCTCAGGTTCTAGGGGTTAGGACTTCAACATAACTTTTGCGGGGAACACGATTCAACTTGTGACAGGGAGAGATTTAAGAAACTGTATCAATAAGACTTAAGGGTTGATTATGTATTTGGACAAGGGGCAAATAAAAGATAGAAGTCAAGGGTTATGAAACTGGAAAAGCTGGCATTCGTGCTGCCTGTCACCGACCAGACCCAATAAGCAGAGACAGGGGTTGACTCTTCATGGGCGCTTTGTTCAGACAGCTGGTGATCTGAGAAGACTGCGGGTTTGTACCCTAACAGACCACCTAAAGTTTCATTTTAAACCGACCCTTTTTGTAAGAAGAAAAGTGTGGGTAAGGGGCTTGGAATTCAGGGAATAGTTAATCAGATAAAAAGCTGCAGCATTCTTCCACCTGTGCCCTGGGCGGTGGCCTTTATCTGCATCCTGGGCTGTGGCCGCCCACCCTGGAGTACCACGGCTCAGATGCTATTTTGATTGCTTGCAGTCCTACTCAGGCACAAAGGTGGAACTGCTCTGGTGTCCTGGAGTCAAAGTGAGTCATACCTTCAGTTCCTGAAACAATAGCTTTTTACAGACATTGATTACTAAGCTTATTAGCTATTACCTGAAACTAAAATTTTTCCAACATTTGAGTCCCCCATCATTTCCCCCCTGTTAGTTTAAACTAGCTTACTTCTGTGAGATCCGTTTCATATGGAAGTGCTCATTTTGCTGTTGAGCACCTACCTTAGCTTTAGACCATCTGGTAGGGAGCTTCAAAATACACTTAATTGCAGATCCACGTGAGGGGACACATTATATGGAACAAGAAGCTATGATATTGAAAAAAATGGAGACAAAAATGCCTCTCTAAGACCAGTAATACTAGGCAACTAGGAAGTTAGTTTAGACAAATCAATACCAAAGAGTCCCCCTCTTTGTTTTATGTTGGACACTGCTTCATTTACTTGCTTTATTTTATGCTCTGTGAGCTGTGAATTTTCAGTCAGGTTGAAACAGCAGAGTTCTTTAAATTCTTCACATCCATCATTATGTCTTAAAAGAAGGTAGACTATTGCTGCATGATTTTCTAGCACTGCTTCTCTAACTTGTCCTAGTTCTTGACTAATGGCACTGATGGCCTGTGAGTGGCATTCAAAGCTTTTGCCATAACACAGGCTAATCTACTTACTTCTACATTCAAATAGGTTACCATGGTTGGCTTTCCAAATATAGTCGAAGACACATGTTCAGCGGGGCTAAAGAGGTGCGAGTCACTGTTGTAATCAGGGGCCAGGGAGAGTCCCCATGGAGCCCGGACTGGGTGGGGCTTCTGAAGCATAAACCCCATCTGCCTTCCCAGAGAGCACGGTCCCCCGGAACTGTTTGCTGGATCACAGGAGTAAGCAATCATTCCACATATTAGAAACCATGCCGCAGGCGACTTAACATGATCAAAGGCATAAGGTACATTAGTGGTGGTGGTGCAATTCCTTCCTCTTCACACCTGCTGAAAAAAACAGTTTTTAGTACAACAGACAAAAGTTGCACACTCTCTAGCTGGGGCTACATTCCTTTAAGGAAAGCATTTCCCTCTCCTTCAGAGTTACCAAGGGCCCCCAGTTATAAATATTGGAGCAGGTCATTTTCTTTTCGATATGCTCAAACACAGTATAATTCCAAAGGCTTTGCAAGGGAGTACAAACACCTACAAGACATGAAGTGAAAGCTTGTCAACCTAAGTTCCTCCTGCAAGACAAAAGTCAGAGATGTTGGGAACATTTTTTGCTACATATTCCCAAATGCTTTCATCTCATTTGAAAGGGATAAGTTGTCCTTAACATGGGGTTAAACAATAAGTAATGAAAAGAACATAAATCATCGTTTTTGAAAGATGACTTCCAGGTTTTTCTGCGGTTCAGTGGTCCATCGTTCCTCCAGTGCCTTCTTTACCCAGGTGTGAAGAATCCAAGGTTTTATTTCTGCCAGTATCACTGCGGTGGGGGTAGGGAGGAGCACGTCCCAAGGTCCAGTCCATTTGTCTTCTAGTTGACTCTCTGGAGATCCTACCTTCCAAGTCTTGAGGAGGACCTTGTTTCCAGGTTCAAAGGAATGTAACCAGACCTGTAGAGGAGGGGTCTCTAAATACAAGCAAGGTCATTCATTACAACTAAGGTCTGACTTAAGTGTTGTACATATTTCTTTGCCTTCGCTTCTTGATCTATGTACACATCTCCCAACCCAATCATAGGCTGAGGTGGTCACCTGTACACAATTTCATAAGGACTCAATTGAATCCTACTTCGAGGAGCCACCCTTATCCTGGGCAGGGCAATAGGTAAAGCTTGATCCCAATGGTGATGAGCTTCTTGACACAGCTTGGCTATATTTTTCTTCAAGGTGTGATTCACCTTCTCTGCCTCCCCAGCAGCCTGAGGTCTCCATGCCATATGGAGTCTCCACTTGATTCCTAAAAATTTACTAACCTTCTGTGTAATTTCCGAAACAAAAACATGCCCATTATTGTTCTAGATGCTGTCAGGTAGGCCAAAGCGAGGGACGGTTTCCTTCAGGAAGCCTTTCACTACTTCTGAGGATTTCTCCATTCTAGTAGGATAGGCTTCTACCCATCCTGAAAAGGTGTCAGCAAAGAACAACAAGTATTTCCACCCTCAGACCCTTGGCATCTGGGTAAAGTCTATTTGCCAGTCCTCAAATGGGCTCTGCCCTTGGTATTGTTCCCCATCTTTCTTTTGATGGGGATCTGTCTTGGTGTTATTCTTCTGGCACACAGCACATCTAGCAACTACTCTTCATATGGCTTTAGAAATGCCAGGACCTGTGGGCCACAGCTTGATACAGGCGGTTAATGAGTCTCTTTCACAGTGAGTGGCCTCATGCAAATGCTTCATGGCTGGCTTTACTAAATAATCAGGAAGCAGTCTAACTCCTTTCTTATCCTTTCTCCATACACAATCAGCACCTTCTCCATGAAAACCCCCAGGTCTTAGCTTTCTCTAAGTCTGCAGTTGAATATTCAGGGTCAAATTGTGACAAGTCTAGAACAGGTCCAAAGACATTATAAATGTTCCTTTAGCAGCTTCTCTTGCTGCTCCATCAGCCAGATTGTTTCCTGTAGCCACTTCAGTGTCCTCCTTCTGATGCCCCAGGCAGTGCATAGCAGCCACCTGTGAAGGTACCTGAACAGCTTCTAACAATGCTAAGATCTCTGCTGCATGCTTAACCTCCTTTTTATTGGAGGTTAATAGTCCTCTTTCCTTCCAGACTGAACCACGTGCATGTGAAATTAGGAAAGCGTACCTTGAGGAGGTATACATGTTCACTCTCCTTTTGTGCGACAATTTCCATGCCCTCAGCAATGCAATCAGTTCAGCTTTCTGGGCAGAGGTTCCTGGCAGCAAGGCCTAGGCCTCCACTGTTCCTTCCACAGTCACAACTGCATAACCCGTCTTTCTCTTTCCTTTGCCCATCTAACTGCTTCCATCTGCACAGAGAGTACAGTCTGCTTCTTCTAGAGGATGGTCCTGTAAATCAATTCTGCTGGAATAAGCTACATTAATTATCTCAGCACACTCATGTGTGAGTGCAACCAAATGAAGCTCTGGGAGAAGGGAGGCAGGATTTAACTTACAGTTTTGAGGGAGACATTGGGGTTATCCAGAATTGCTTGGTACTTGCTCATTTTTCCAGCAGCGAGCCACAAATTTCCCTTTTGCTCCAGCAGGCTCAGCACTTGCTGGAGTGCGTAAATGGTGATAGGCTGTCCCAAGGAAAACTTTTCAGCTCCCTGCGAGAGCTTGCAGGTGGCTGCTGCAGCTCTCAAGCAGGCTGGCCACCCCTGGACAGTACGATCTAGTTTCTTTGACAAGTATGCAGTGGGTTGCAGAATGTCCCTAGGCATTTGGGTGAGGATTCCTAGGGCGATGCCCTGCCTTTTGTGAACATGTAATTGAAAAGGCTTTAGAAGGTTTGGAAGCCCCAAGGCCGGTGCAGAAGCCAGGTGTGCCTTCAGGGACTCAGGAGTCAAAATAAGACTCCTTTTGCCAGGTTCAGGCAGGAACCCAAGGAACCTTACTGCTTGTTGGCAAATCTGGGCCTTCTCTGTTGATACTTGATAGCCACAGGACGCCAGATGGTTCAAGGAAGAAAAGGTATTTGACATTGCTGAAACGATGTCCCAGTAATTAAGAGGTCATCTACATATTGTAACATAGTTCCTCCTTCTAGTTTTATGTCCTTTAAGTCTCAGTTCAGGGTCTCCCCCAAAATTGTGGGGGAGTTCTTGAAACCTTTTGGTAAGACTATCCAGCAGTATTAAGTCTTGACCCAAGATTCCGGGTCCTGCCATTCAAAAGCAAACAACGTTTGAGAGCCTTAATCAACTGGAATGCAAAAGAAAACATCTTTTAAGTCCAATACTGAAGACCAGAAGCTGTCCCCAGGTATCCTATTCACCAAAGTATAAGGGTTTGGGGCAGTAGGATGAAAGTCCTGTACAATGTCATTTATGGCCCTTAAATCTTACACAAACCCACACTCATTTGAGTGAGGTTTCTTAATGGGCAATATGGGGGGATTGTATGGAGAGCGGCAGTGCTACGTCCATATTTCTGAAACTTGTGAATTACTGAGTGTATTCTTTCTAGGGCCTCCTTCCACAAGGGATGATACTGCCTCTTATTAGGAGCCCCCGACCCTGGTTTGCGGTCAGCTTTCACAGGGGAGGCTCGCTTAGCTCTCCCTGCCCCTCCGGCAGCGAACGCAATGGGGTTTTTCCTGGTTCTCAATTTCTTCCAGCCAAGGGTGTGCTTCTTCCTGCTCCCTGCACAATCTCCGGAGGAATTGCATTGCATGCTCTGGAGGGGCCTGTAAGTGAAGCTGTTGTTCCTCTAGAGAAAAAAGCAATCTGGGCGCGGAGTTTTGACAGCAAGTCCCTTTCCGGGAGAGGTATTGGACACTCAGAAATATATAAGAAATTATGAGTTAAAACCGTATACCCCATGACGCATTCAAATCGTTTTAAGAAAAATTGGCTTTCAGGGCTTCCAGAAATTCCAGTGATATTCACAGCCTGCTGTGAGGACTCAGAGGTCTATTGACCACAGAAAACATCACTCCAGGATCAATCAAAAAGCCTACAGTTTGCACACACACCCCACCCCCCCCGCCCCCGCAACGGTTAGTCTTACCCAAGGCTCCTGGGTGGGGACTTTAATAGGTCGTTGTAGTGAGAGAACCTCTGGGCACCGTCAATCATCATCGGACTAATCTCCTCCTCCAGCATAACTCTCAAGTTCTCAGCCTCCAGCCCCTCTTCCCTCGCTTGGGACACTCAATTTATCCAGTGCTCCTTCTCTTTGAAGCTCACACATTGATCAGTGGCAAGTGTGTTGGACGGGGGTCCGGTGCCTCTCACCCACCGGTAGGATTGCCTTGAAGTCTGTTCCAAGAAAATGGTGGACGCTTGGGCCTTCTGTTCTCTGTTATTATAAACTTTGAAGGCAATGTTTACTAGTCGGGAAGGATTCATGCCTATTCCTCCCTCTTACTTCTGGAGCTCCGTTCTCAGGTCAGGTGCACTTCGAGAGATGACGGTCATATTCACCATTCTAATACTGTCAGAGGCTGGTGGATCCCCAGCAGTATGTTTTCTACAGGCCTGGTAGATTCTTTCAAGAAACTCAGAGGCGTCCTCTGTGGGCTTTTGCTGTACCACTTGCACCATATTCAGGCTCCTCTGCTTAGGGACTCCTTTCCTCACTCCCTCAAGGATGCACCCCTTATAATGCTCTAGGAGAGGACGGCCATTCCCACTAGGGTCCCTGCTGGGCTCGGTTAAACGTATTGCCTTAGTAGGGGCGGGAGCCCCATCTGGATTTCCTTGAAGCGGCCTCTGAGCCTCTTCATTTGCCTTATTCTACACCAGCCTCTGCTCATCCCCAGGAACCAAAATATGTAGTAAGGCTTGTATGTCTGCCGAACCGGGGTGGTGGGTTGCAAAAACTGATGCAACTAAGTCAGTCATTTTAGTAGGACCATCCCTATAAGAAGGATTGAGCTTTTCCAGTTTAGCAGATGTGATATAGAAAATGGAGTATGTGCCCAATAATATCCAGCAGGCTGGCCCTCTGGCCCTACTGCCTCTGAGAATGTTCACGAGGGGTATTGCCCTGCCCTGATAAGGGCTTGTCCTCCACCAAATTTGGTCCGCTGACGGGTTCGAGACAGCGAGACGAGTTCAGTCTCACTGTCCCCAGTTCCCTCAGCCAAGTATGAAGGGAGATCCCTCAGGGCTGGAGGGGCCGTGGGAACCCTGACCATGCTCGCAGCAGCCATAGTATCTAGATCTTCCCAAGCTCTCTCCTCTGAGCTTCTGCTGTCTTTCACAGGCAAGTTCCCTTTTCTCTGGACCATTAACTCATTTCCCTTTAATCCTGCATCTTTTTTATGTAAACTCATAAAAGCTATGTAAGGCATTTCATCCAATTTCCCTGATCTTTGACAAAACAACTCTAATTGCAGTGTAGTATAGTAGGTTAAAGACCCATTCAGTGGCCAACACTCTCCTGAGTCCAGATTATCCATAAACCAAATGGTGTTACAATAAAAAGGCATTTTTTTAGTCATAGGTTTATAAACATAGGTGAACCAATCAGCCAAAATTCGCCCCAAAGGGCTGCTTCCTGGAACGGAGGCCTTTCCCCCCCATTCTACCAGACAGAGCACTATAATATCACAAAAACCAGAAGGCACCTTAATTAAACCAGAGGCATCTTTTTACCTGACAGAGAGCTCTCTGAACCAGAAAGCACCTTAATTCCTAATGATCTAAATCGCAACCTGGGATTGTAATCTGAACCGGAAAGCACAGAGATTCAATCAAATGTGAAGACAATAGGAGGTGCGGAGAGTCAAAGGAGGAGAGTCCCCAAGTGAAAACACTTGGCAGTTGCTAGGGAATCTCCAAATCTGCACCCCAGGGCCCCCCAGTCCAAGCAGCCAATGGGACTCCCCGCCAAATACCCAGACTTGCCGGAGAGTCCCAAAGTCTGTCCTGGGGTGAAATCACCAGAAGTCACACACTGATTTTGAATAGACAGCAGTCAAACAAACTAAGTAGAGAACTCAGAGAGAGAAATAGATTTCAGGATGACGGTGACGAGTTTCATTTTGGATGTATATCAACGGCCTCCCGGACTGCACAGGCTGTGCCGAACAGCTCTGGGGGTTCTTTGACAATTCAAATCGTTGCGATCTTAGCTGCTTTCAGTTCCATGAATAACCCTTATCTAAAGATTGTCCAGATAGAGCTGAACAGTCACGAATGTGCCGCCCCAAAATATGCCACTTATTTTGAGTTAAGGACACTTGAAAAACAGCAGGTGTAAGAAGGACATTCTGACCCTCCTCCCCCTCTTCTTCCTGAAAGCAAGAGATAAAATTTCTATATGAAAGACACCCTCCCCTCCTACCGCATTCTCATCACCAGAGATGCGGGAGGAGGGTAGTGTGAAGGCAAAAAGAAATAAATCTATACAAACAGACCTTGTTAAAATAACATCTTCCTTCAGTTTCCCCATATATTTTAGTGACTTTTCCACAACTGCATGTCATTGGTCAATCTAGTATATAAGCACTTGGACCTATCTGATTTTGGGGACTCATTTTTTTATGGGGGCTCTAGTCCATGAAACATTTATATGCTTTTCTCCTTGTCAACTTAATTCTCAGGCCCAGCCAAAGACCCTAAGAGGATAGAGGAAAAGTTTTGCTTCCCCTACAGAGCTTTTAAGTCTGAAGACTTGATTTTTTTTTTTTTTTACCTCTGTACTCTGCTGACCCTCTTGTCACTTAGTTTAAAGGTCTTTGTCTTGACACAATCTAAAATCCTAGGTGTGGGAGGCTGCGGTAGGAAAGGAAACGCCCTTAATGTCCTCTTTGTTGGTAGATTTACTTCCTTAGATAATTCTTATGGAAAACCCTTTCAAAAGGACAAGTCTTCTTTTGGAGGACTTTGCTGAAAGAGGCAGGAAATCGCCAGTACACACAGCAACCTTCTAAATTTTTCTACCATTTCCTCTAGTTTTGATTGGCATGACTCTGTCCCACTGTATAGCAGGAAATAGTTTGAATAAATGCCGCCGCATAACAAGGCTCACCAGCTCTCCAGCCTGCTGTGGCTGGACCTCATCGACTACCATTCTGCCTCCTCCAGTCCATCGAGTCCACAATTTAAAGCCTGTTTTTCCCACCTTAGAATACTAAGGTCTACGAGCATCAGGGTTCCTAATTGTAAGCAACAGAAGCTAATGCTGGCTGATTAAGCAGAAAGTAAAGGTATTAAGATGACATCAGTCAGCCCACAGAATCTGTGTGAAACTCAACAAAGTGGCTCAAGATTGAGCTTTCAAAAAAAACTATGGAAAACTGAAAACTTGGCCTGATGAAGAAACTGCTGCTTCTGCCGGCCCCACCATGATGCACGAATGCTGTCATGCGCATTTTGACCAGCATCTCTGTTTGGCTCCAACCACTACTACACCAGTCAAGTTGTCACTTCTGCATCCAGAGCTCAGGTCAACTTGCAATGACTGCACCCCTGAAAGCCAGTCCCCTCTATCATCACCCTGGCCAGGAAAGTACCTCCATCCTCAAATTGTTCCCTTCTGAATCAAAGTCTCACGTGGCTGAGTCTGTGGGTACCAAACGGCTAACAGGCCTGAAGTCCGACAGCAAAAGAGAATGGGAAACACCTTTCTGGGTTCCACCTTCAGAAAAACAAGACTTCTAAGGTCTGGAAATTCCCCAGACAGAGCCAAAGTGCTGAAAGGCCAGAAAACATGAACTGTCCATGTGGGACATAAGGATTATTTTGCAGAGCAATCTGGTAGATGACGAATAGGCATGTCTATAGTTAGGAGTAGGGGCCACCTGGGCTAGGGACCACAGAGGTGGTGTTATGGGTTGAATTGTGTGGCACCCCTCAAATTGATATGTGGATGTCCTAATGTCCAGTACCTAAGAATAAGTCCTTATTTAAAGATAGGGCCTTTCCAGAGGAAATAAAGTTAAAATGAGATAATTAGTGTGGGCCTTAATTCAACATGACTGGTTTCCTTACAAAAAGGGGAAATTTGGATACGGACCCACACATACATATGAAAATGAAGGCAGAAATTTACAAGCCAAGGAACATCACAGACTGCTAACAAACCACCAGAAACTAGGAGAGGGATGGAACAAATTTTTCCTCACGCCCTCAAAAGGAACCAACGCCAATGACACCTTGATCTTAGACTTCAAGTCTCCAGAACTGTGAAACTATAAGTTCTGTTGTTTTGAAACAGGGTACAAAGCAAAAGGGGCCCTGATATAGAGCATGTTCCCCCACAGCCCATGGCTGGGGGAAGGGGAGAAGCAGATGATACAGCTTAAGATAGTTTTCATAACAATGGCAAGTTGATAGTTGTGTCCTTCCTGAAGGGAAGCTGTGCTGCCACCTGGGAAAAGGCCTACGTGACCTTCAGTAGGTATAGTGCCAAGTATGAGGTCACAGAGAAAGCTCCAGATCAGCATTTAAAATTAGGACGGCCAGCCTTGATGGGAGGCCATGCGGACTGAAAGAGTGTAGAAAGGCCCCCACTGGCCTGCCATGAGGTCTGGTGTGTAAGGAGGTGCCACGCAGTTAGGGATTAGGAACGAGGAGACCCGCTGGGAAACCTGCCTGTAGTACGCGGCGGCATGGCTGATGGAATTGCGGGGACCCGCCCAGCCAAGCACAGGGTTAATGGGAGGTGCCTGAATGCTGACTGTGACCAGGAATGCTGAGCTGTGGACTTCTGTTTTCTGAAAGATGGTAACTCTGCCTGGCATATTCTACACTGGCCCGGTTTGGCAAAGGGAAGCAGGACTGTATATTTGTGGATGTTTTAAAGGGAGGGGGACTTACTGGCAGAATTCACCCACTCCTTTAAATCTGTATAACTTTTTAAAAAAATAATTCCTTTCCTTTTCACCTAACTGTGGCATTGGGAGTCACTCTTCTTGGCGGCGGGCATTCGGGCCCCACAGCTCTTCCAGAACAACATAGGCTGGGGTTCTGTAACAGCCCGAGTCACCCAGTCTGTGGTGTTTTATTACAAGCCTTAGGAAACTAATACAGATTGTAAGTTAAACCATGAGATTACATAAAGCTTGTCCAGGAAGACTGCTTAGATACAGAAGGGAAGGACAGGGAAGGAGAAGGAGGGTCATACTAAAGGGAAAGCACCTCTAACATCATGAAAGGAAGGAGGAAAAGCCAGATGCAGATTGTCTGAGATTGGGTTCTTCAAAAACAAGACCCTGAGAGGAAGATTTCTGCTCAATGATCTATTAGGAAGCATTCTTAGCAATAACCCGTAGGGAAGTGGGAAGAGAAAACAGGAAGGGAAAGGGGCTGAGCAAAAATGCAATGGCAGTAGGGGTGTTAAATGGTAATGGAAAAAAATATAATTTAAAAGTTTTTTTTAAAAAAATGAAATGACAGCAAAGTGCAAGGAAGGGCAACTTGATGTGGCTCAGCCCACACGGGAGCTCTCACACCTCAGAGGTGTCCCAATCATACGGCTAGGTTGCTGGGGTATTTAGACTCCCAGATCCATCAGGCAAAGGTTAGGGCCTGCCCTTTGCTGGGGCAGAGGGGGATAAATTCCCAGCCACTTCTGCTTCTCTGGGCTGGCAAGTGAGTCAGCCTGAGGGCAGTCCTCACACGGACAGGTGCTGAGTGTGGCGCGGGAAAGCACACCTGAGAGCTGGTCTCCAGGACGACATGGGCAGAGTCTGACAGCTTCTGCTACCTAGAGGTGGCTTGGCAGGATGTGAAGGGATCAACAAACGAAAGGTTCTATATTCCCTTCTATGCAATAGGCAGGGCTTTTGAGGAGAACAAAGAGGGTTTAAAGTAGAAAAGAGAAAGCTGATTAGGAAATTACAGAAAGATCACTGGGCAACACTGAAGACCTAGTTGAAAGAGCCCATGAGCCTGTTATGGCACAAACAGTAGCATCCAGGTAGGACAGATGGGCAATGGGGTATAAGAGGTGACTAGCAAAGTGGTGGTGAAGGCATTTAGACTTTACTGGGCAGGAAAGGAACTTAGAATAGAGAAAATGAATAGAAAAGGAGACAGCAGAGGAGCCACAGGGCTGACACTTTTAATAAATTTGAAGACCAGTTGCAGTGGGAGCAACTGGGTGGGAAAATGTGGAAGGATGAGAGGGCGTGGTCCCAGCGAGACATCTAAATTTAAGGTTTAAGAAATGAGGGAATTCTAGGTGATGAAAGGTCAGGGGGTGGCCATGGCAGTGGGTACCTTAGGAAGAACAGAGGTGAAGGCCCCTGGAGTTGAGGAGGTCAGAATGCTAACAGGACGCTCTCACCTAATTAAATGAAGAGACACCATGTTCATGAATCGGGACACTCAATATCGTTGAGATACTTTAGTTATCTTAAAACTACAAATGTCCATCCTCGGTAATTCATTGTTTAAAATGGTGGTTTACATTTTATATTATTAACATCTGAAAAGTGTAAGTATTTTATTGGGAAACTCTGTATTGTTGAATTTGTTTGATTTCAGGATGAGCTTGACAGAGAAGTACTTTCTGAATCTGCAAAGGAGGGGATCAGAACCTGGATTGTGGGGGGTTTTATGAAGGAATATCCCAGCAATGACCCCTCTTTCACTATAACAATCCAGGATTAAGTCTCGGCTTCAGAGGTAGAAGTAATACATGAATCAAGATGGTATCAATGAAATTGTCTCTAGGGCGCCCTGGTTGGTGTGGCTCACTGCATTGAGCACTGGCCCATGAACCAAAAGGTCACCAATTCCTGGTGAGGGCACATGCCTGGGTTGAGGACCAGATCCCTAGTTGGGGGAGTGAGAGAGGCTATCAATTGATATTTCTCTCCCTTTCTCCTTCCTTTCCCCTTTCTTTCCCCTTCTCTAAAAATAAATAAATAAAATATATTTTTAAAGAAAGAAATAGTCCCTAGGGCAAGAAATCTTCAAATTCCCCATCTGTAAAATGAAATTAATTAATTCCTGTGCTCCTGGATGATTGAGTTGTATTACAGATAAGATTAGATCTTACATTACTGGAAAGTTAACTATTCACATGAAAATCTTTAACAGTTCTCATGGCCTGCGGCACTCCAGTTTTAAGAGTCTAGTTGAAGAGAAGGAATCAGCTGGCAAGGGAGATTGAGAAAGAAAGTCCATTAGGATGGGAAGAATGTTCTAGAAATGTCCTTTCCAGAAACTGAGTGAGAATAATATACTATGTACTGTATTAATCAAGATCCATTCAAAGGGAAAAAAAAACCAGTCTAGATATTTCAAACAGAAGAAATTAATAAAGAAACTGGCTACTGGAGTATTAGAAGAGATGGGGGAGCAAAGAAGAGGAAGGGAGATTACTCAAAGACTATTAACCTCAGGACACCATCCCCATCCTGGGCTAGAGGAGTAAAAATGTTACCCAAAGCTTATAGGCACAGTGTTCCTAAGGCTCTATTGGCCTTTGGAGCCCAGTTGTCTGAGCAGGAACCCAGGAGCCTGCACTTTGCAGGTGGTTGCTTCTGTCCCTGCGGTCACTATCCATACCCATTGCTGTCATTGTCACTAGAGCCAAAGCTGTCACCACCACCAATGCCACCATCTCAGCTGTGCTGCTGCCACTGCTGCAGGAGATGCCATCAGAAGCCAGAGGCAAGAAGGGAGTTGATTCTGTCCATCTTCAACTGTCTTTCATTGATAAAATCTGAGCAGAAACCAGAAAGCATGGAATCTAGAAAATGCAATTTGTCTCTCTGGTGCATAGAGGAGCACATAGGGGCAGATGAGGGCTGAGAGAAACAGGCACATGACTGGCAGTCGATCCCTTTGGTTACTCAGCATCCATTCTCATCCTTCTACCTGTATTTACCTTTCATACAGCAATTCTAACTTCATGCTTCCCTTCCTAAGGATATGCAAGGACTCACTCCTCCCGCCAAAAAAAAGGTGAAATATAAATCCATCTCTGTATTCATGTCTGGATGATGTTAAATCCTCTTTCAGCCCAATCACAATTCCATCTAAATATTTTGTAACTCAGAGACTAAATTGAAGTTGGTTACCTTCATCTTATACTGTTCCTGTTTATAAACTTTTCATAGCTCTCCATTATCTTCACAGTAAAATCAAAATCCCATAGTTTGAGGACCTCCAAGCTAGACCTAGTTCCCTTGCACACCTTCTCACTACTCTAATTAGACTCGTCCATATTGTATTTACCAAACACAACTTATGTACTTTTTCCCTCTAAGCCTTTGAGCTTTTCATTTCCCCCACCTAAAATGCATTCCCCACCTCTCTGTCTTTTCTGCCTCCTCTCCTGTAAGCCCAGCCAATTTTCAAGGCATGGCTCAGCTCCAGTTCCTCCACACAGCCCCCTCCCAAAGGCACCAGCCCTCAGGACTCCTTCCACGGCCTGAACTCCTCCGGTCTATGCCACTGACAAAGACCAGCTAGCCTTCCTGGCTCCCCGACGGCACCTCATGGCATATTGCCTCCCACATATCCATTTACTGGCTGATACCTGGCTATGGAGGGTAGGGAAATTGAATCGGCAATGTATAAGAGGCAATTAATTTGAAGCCCAAGGCACTCACTGCCCAATATTAGGTTCCTGCAGCCTCCTGAAGGCCCCACTATGGCCCTGCCTGTTTGACTCTGAATTATAATTTGAAGAAGCTCGTCAATTCTCCATAGCAAGCTTCAAAGAAATTCGGTTGGCCTCCACAGACACTGTTCTCAGATTACTGCCAAGCTAGCAACCTGGTTGAGGGTATTAGCAAACCACACAGTTAGCCAGCTAACATCAGGTCAAAGACGGAAGCAAACAAAATGAGTTCAAAGAGATGTTGCTCAACAGGAATTGTCTGCCCTGGGAAAACTTGCAGGATACTCAAGTGCAGGGGCCCAGAACTAAACAAAATTTTGCTTAGCCACTCTGAGTCTGCTACTGACAAAGATAAGAAGAAACAAGGCAGCTATAAATCTTTCTTCCTACGGAGTTTTTAAGATATGGTTCAGAATGTTAACTCCTACCAACAAAGAAAATCGTTCATGAACACAGAAAGCAATTAGCAAAGGACCTAGTGACGTGGTTCTTGTCCCAGTTCTGCCCTGGACAAAGTATGTCCCTTTCCTTCTCTGGATCGCTGGCTCCTCAGCTGAAAAATGAGCAAGTTAAACTATATAATCTCCACAGACCTTTCTAATCATAAAATCTAAAGACATCTTTAACTGTTTTCTGCTCTCTTTGTTATGAAGCATCCAATTATTCATTGAAGACTCTTAATCATATATTGTCCTCAGGGCCACCACCTATGACTGTCCAGGTTGTACACTGAACAAATCCGGAGGGCACCATTCATATTATAGTCTGTGTAAACGATGCTCCTGTGTTGGGTGGTGCACAACCTGAACATCCATGTTTAACAGCCATGATTATGCTCTTCAGTTTTGTGAATATTTAAGATTTCACTTTTTATTTTCTTAATATCCATTGTTTCCTGGTCTTGGGTCTCTACCAACAAAAATGAAACTACAGTAATATGTGATACTGAGCAAAGTACTCTTGATTAACTCTTAATCATGGACATGAAATGAAGACAATAATATTAATACCATCTATTTATTAATCACCATGTGCAAGACACTTTCCATACATTACTACATTTAATCCTTATGAAATCCTATGAGATATTAATCACTATCCTTACCTTTGGGTGAGAAAGTTGAGGCTCAAGGAGACTAAGTAAGCTGCCCAGGGTTCACAACCATAGCTACAAAGTGGCCGAGACAAGGGTCCAAAGCTCATTCTTTTTCCAGTCCACAGTACATTAGAGCACCTTCTATATGCTCTGCAGTGTTCCTATAGCTTGACACTTATGTGACATCACTGAACAAATGCAAATAATTAGAACATTCAATTAACTGGTCCCTGCTTCTTTGTGCCTCTCAAAGGGCATTCCTGTACTCCTCCGTCACCCCGAAAACCCCAGACCTGAGAACTTATTCTACATAGGCTTTGAGGCAGTTGCTTATTATCAGTAGCCCTTGTTTCCTTCCCTCTGGTGTCTCCAGCTTTTTGGGGATTTTCTCAATGAATTATGCATCACATTCTTCAGAAGGGTTGACGCAAGCGCAAGCGTTGTGGTCAAGCAGCAGGTGAAGTAAAAGAACCATGCTGTCTGCTTTTTTAAAGACCCTGTCGTGACATCACTCAACAGAACTAGAAGGCATTCTAATGAGTGAAAAGTTCAGGTCCAGACCAGGTTTCCCCTCTCAATGTGAATAGTCAAATCGTCATGACTGTTATTATGAGGGTAGGGGAAGCAGAGATCTACATAAAATTAAAATATGTGAATTATTTTTCAAGTACAGCTAATATTTTTTGCTCAATAATACTTGAATACAAGATATAATATTTTTTTATTTTTCTGCACCAAATTATATCTGGTCCTGAGCTTTTACTTATTTAGAGGGGGAAAAGATCATCTTAGTCATATGTAGCAGCCTGCCTCCTTCCCAGAATTATTCTTGGGTATCAGGGCACTTGGGCAATCCTGAAATTTGGGGGAAGGATCTCTGATTTCAGATTTTCAAGGTTCTCTCTAAGGTGCACCTTACCCAAAGCCACATGACACATCAAAAGATGACAGTTGATAGTATCCATCCTTCTGTGCCCGGACACTGGGATCTTCCCAAGACTCCCATGATGCCTAGGGTTTAAACCCCAGGGTTCCATATGCCACTTCCAACAGAGAAGCTGCCCCTTCTGGAGTGTTGTGTGGTGCTGCATGCTGGTCTTTACCACTCATGTGGCCACCAGAGCCCCAGGGAGAGTTCTCTGTGGTCCCTACTTTATTGTGGCTCAGCTGTCTAAATTTGGGAAAGAAGCATATGATTGGTGAAGCCTGTATCACAAGGCACACCTTAGCTGGAAGGGAGGCTGGGAAAACAAGTGTGGGGCTCTGTAACAACCAAACCGTGAAGCAGGCTCTGCCTCTCACTGAGACACAAAAAGTGGGGAATTCCCCAAACAGGGTATGTGCAGAAAAAAAAAAAGAACAACGACCGCCTATGCAGTTTTAACCTGTGGATCTTGGGGGAAACCCCTATCCTCTCTTACTTCATCTTCCTCAACTGAAAATAAGGATAATAACACCTGCTTCACAGAGTGAAAGCCAAGGATACAAAGGAAAAGGCTTTCTGTTTTCGGGTGCGGCAGCGTTGGGATAGGGGAGACATCCCCAGGAGAGGAATGAAATGGCTGAAAGGAGCATGACCCAAGGTGATTATGTTTTGAGCATCAAGGTAAAGACCAAGGCTGCCATTCTGTTAAAAATGCATATGAGCCAGAAGTCATTCCTTTCTAACAGTTATCACTAAGCAAAGAGGTTTCTAAAAGGAGTCAAATTTTTTATTTTTAAATTTTTAAATATTTAATTTTTAATGACAATTAACATTCAATATTAATTAGTTTTCAGGTGTACAGCATAGTTTTTAGACGATTCACTTAAGAAGTTATCTCCCAGTAAGCCTAGTACCCACCTGACACCTTACATAGTTATTACAGTACTGACTATATTCCCTTTGCTGTACTTTAAATTCCCCTATTTTCTAACTACCAGTATGTATTTCTTAATCCCAGAAGGAGTCAAATTTAAAAGAAGGAAAAAAGATGCTCTAAAATAGGACACTGTGCATACAGAGTCAGAAGAGAAGGAAAAGTCAAAAGGTAAGGCAGGCTTAAAACAGGTTATCTTGCACTAAATCAGTATTACGTAACAGCTTCAACTTCTTACCAAGGGTTTCAAGTCACCTGATCCTCTCACATGCCACCAAGTTTTATGTTAAGTCACATAGTTGCAAGTACAGCAGCAGTGAAACTAAACAATTAAACCTCCACATCTTTGATTTTCATGCCTAAATTCTCTCCACATAAAAATCCTAATGTGATTTTTTTTCCCCATAACTGTGTTTCCTCTCATGTTCCAGACGTAAAAATAAATAATAACTGATTACGGAATATGGTTCCAAAAAGAATATTTAAAAATTTGTTTAATAGTATTTTTAATCTCTACACTAGCTTGAGCTTAAAAATAATAAAAATATAACTATGGTTACATAAAATTAAAGCTATATGTATTTTAAAACACCTTGCGCCTTAACTGGTGTGGCTCAGCGGGCTGAGTGCCATCCCACAAACCGAAAGGTCATCGGTTCCATTCCTGGTCGGAGCACAGGCCTGGGTCGAAGGCCAGGTCCCCATTGGGGGGCAGGCGAGCAGCAACCAGTCGCTTGATGTGTTAACATCAATGCTTCTCTCCCTCTTTTTCTCCCTCTCTTCCCCTCTCTCTAAAAAGAAATACATAAAATATTTTTAAAATAAAAAACACCTTGTACAATTCTATAAAGTTACTATATATTTATATGTTTTATACATAGACCAAACTTGAGTATATATGTATATATCATCGAATTATACACATTTACTAAATTTTATTTTAAAATATACTAAAAATCATTGAACTCTATACTTACAATGGGCATATTTTATGGTATATAAATTATACTTTAATAAAGCTGTCTGTAAAAACCACCCTATACAAGATTTTTAGATTTTATTTATTTACATTTAGAGAGGAGAAAGGAGAGAGAGAGAAACATCGATCAGCTGCCTCTCACACATACCCCAACTGGGGACCAAACCCACAACCCAGGCATGTGCCCTGACCAGGAGTCAGACTGGCAACCTTTCACTTTGCAGGTAGACATTCAACCAACTGAGACACACTAGTCAGGGCTCACCCTACATAAGGTCTGAAAATGAACTACAAACTAGAAGAATATCTTTGCCATTAAAATAATTGGAATAGAGATATCCTTATGACATAAAGAACTCCTTAAAATCCTGAGGAAAACATTTCTGTCCCAATGGGAAAGTGAACAAAAGAAGAAATAGACATGATCCATAAACATAAGAAAGCTCTTCATCTTCACTAGCAATCAAATAAACATAGTAAACCGATGGAACCGATGACCTTTCGGTTTGTGGGATGGCACTCAGCCCGCTGAGCCACACCAGTTAAGGCGCAAGGTGTTTTAAAATACATATAGCTTTAATTTTATGTAACCATAGTTATATTTTTATTATTTTTAAGCTCAAGCTAGTGTAGAGATTAAAAATACTATTAAACAAATTTTTAAATATTCTTTTTGGAACCATATTCCGTAATCAGTTATTATTTATTTTTACATCTAGAACATGAGAGGAAACACAGTTATGGGGAAAAAAATTACATTAGGTTTTTTATGTGGAGAGGATTTAGGCATGAAAAGCAAAGATGTGGAGATTTAATTTACTTTTAAGAAGTAAAACTTTTCATGTATAAAAATTGCAACTTCTTCTTTATGGTAATATCCAGAATTGTTGAGGGTGGCTGACTCAGGCTGGGAACACGCCTAGATCTCCTAGATGTCACCTGCCTTCCTAACTGAAATTGAATTTAGCCCTCCTTCCTGGTGCTTCAGTCACCCTCAGCTTCCATCTATCATTACCATACCTTATCGTTACTGGCTATTTACATGGCTGTATCATCCAGTTAGATTTCAAAACCCTGAGAACTGCAGCTTGTTGCTCAATTTATTCCCAATCCTAACATAGTACCTGGCCCGGAGTATAAACTTCACACATATTTATTGCATATTTTTTTAATGAATAAGGAGAGCGAAACTATACCTGGCATATAGTTAGCTCTTATTCATTGTTAGCTTTTGCTATCATCCTCACACCATTTACATATAAATCAGTTATGTTACAATCATGTAATGAAATGTACTCTTTTAATATATTCACAGAAAATCCTCCCCTCCCTCTCCTTCCTTGCAAACAGAGCAAGCATGGTGCTATCTGGAAGAGGACTCCTCAGGACATATTCTGTGTTAAAGTCATGGAATTCTGAGCCTGTCTCCATCAGCAGAACCAAAATCTTGAGTTAATACATGAAGATTAATTTTATTGATACAACTGTTTAATTCAGACAATTGTCACAGATGGTGCTCAGCACTATCTCTGTCTCCACGGGCAAAGAATCAATTAGAAGCATGCTCTTTAAAATTATTTAATAAGACATGCCTGGTGTTTTCCTATATGCCTTCTCACTCTAATGTGCAGGCAACAAGCCAAGTTCCCAGATTAAGGAGGACTTATAGTGTTCTTTTTATTTTATTGTTTATTTTTTTAAAAGATTTTATTTACTTTTAGAGATGGGGGAAGGAAGGGAGAAAGAGGGGGGGAAAAGCATTGATGTGAGAGAAACATCGATTGGCTGGCCCTCCTACATGCCCGACCTGGGACCAAACTCACAACCCAGGCATGCACCCTGACGTGGAATGGAACCAGTGACCTTTCACCTTGTGGGACCACACTCAACCCACTGAACCACACTGGTCAGGGCTCAGTGTTCCCTTTTAGACACTCCTTACTTTGATTTGGAAACCCTGGGGCACACAGAATTTATTTACCTATGTACAGGCTCTTCTTTTAACACTTGGCTCCCATTAACTCTGTTCTGTGGGTGAATTCACTGCTAACACACACATTTGTTCCACATATTCCTTAGAATTTAAGGTGTAGATAATCTATTCTAGCACATAGATTGCTACCTGGAATCTCCTCAAGGTAAAATCACTCGATATACCTTAACTTCATTTTAATGTCCTAAAATAACATTTTCCCCCAGTTATAAATGTCTTGTGTTTACTATTAAAATTTTGGAAGGAAAGAAAACAAACATCACCTGTGATCCTACCACTCAGAGCTAATTACAGTACTATTAAGACTTTTATGTATTTCTATGCATTTATGTAATTGTTAAAATTCGATTCGTATTGTATATTCAGTTTTATAATGTATTTTTCCCACCAAACATTTAATCAAGAGTATCTTTCGTGCCGGTCAAGATGGAGGCATAGGTAAACATACCTCGCCTCCTTGCACGACTATGGCAAAAATTACAACTAGACAACAAAACAATTAACATCACCCAGGAATGTTAGAAAATCAAGCTGTATGGAAGTCTGACAATCAAGGATTTAAAGAAGCCACATTTGTCCAGATGGGTAAAAGGGGTGGAGAAGCAGAGATACACAGAGAGGCATGGAGAGGAGCAGAGAGGTGCGAAGGTATGGAGAGGTGCGGTGGAGTGGCAAGGAGAGGCACAGAGAGGCGAGGAAATGAAGAACAGTCAGTCCCACATCCACGTGTGATGGATAAAAAGTGGGAGGGATACCTTTGGAGCAAGAGACCCCAGCCCCAGACCAACCACTCAGCCCAGGTTTCCAGCGGTAGGAAGATAAGCCCCCATACTTCTGGCTGTAAAAACCAGTGGCAGCGGGGTGGAAGAGACTGCTGGATTTTGGGGAGACTCCTCTGAAAGAGCCCTAAGGGCACTTGGGACATGCGCAGGCACACTTCCTCTGGTATTCAGCACTGGGGCAACAGCTGGAAGGGTACCAGTGGCATACAGGGAGATACTGAGGTGGCTGGCATTGGGGCAGGTGCTGGGAGGCAGCTTCCTCCTGGGTAATACTCCAAAGGCCAGGCAGTACCATTGTCCCCTCTTTGAGCCCTCCCCCACAGAGAGCCTCAGAGCGGTGACAAGGGTTTCCCACCCCACCCAAGCCCCCCGCCCCGGCCCCGGCAATTACCGAAGGTTCTGCCCCATACAACTTACAGGTGCACTTTTCTACAACAGGCCATGCTACTAAGACAGGGAGTCAAAGCAGCTCTACCTAATACACAGAAACAAACACAGGGCGGTTGCCAAAATGAGGAGACAAAGAAATACGGCCCAAATGAAAGAACAGAACAAAACTCCAGAAAAAGAACGAAATAAAATGGAGATAAGCAATCTATCAGATGCAGAGTTCAAAACACTGGTTATTAGGATGCTCAAGGAACTCACTGGGTTCTTCAACAGCATAAAAAAAAAAGAACAGGCAGAAATGAAGGTTACATTAAGTGAAGTAAAAGAAAACCTGCAGGGAACCAACAGTGGAGGGAATGAAGCTGAGAATCAAATCAATGATTTGGAACACAAGGAAGAAAAATCATTCAATCAGAATAACAAGAAAAAAAAAGAATTCCGAAAAATGAGAATAGGCTAAGGAGCCTCTGGGACATCTTCAAATGTACCAACATCCAAATTACAGGGGTTCCAGAAGAAGAGGAAGAGCAAGATATTGATAACTTATTTGAAAAAATAATAAAAGAAAATTCCTTAATTTGCTGAAAGAAATAGGCATACAAGTCCAGGAAGCACAGAGAGTCCCAAACAAGATGGACCCAAAGAGGACCACACCAAGACACATCATACTTAAAATGTCAAAGGTTAAAATAACAAGAGAATCTTAAAAGCAGTAGGAGAAAAGCAGTTACCTACAAAGGAGTTCCCATAAAACTGTCAGCTGATTTCTCAAAAAAAAAATTTTGTAGGCAAGGAGGGACTGGCAAGAAAAATTCAAGGTGATGAAAAGCAAGGACCTACAACCTAGATTACTCTATCCAGCAAAACTATCATTTAGAATTGAAGGGCAGATAAAGTGCTTCCCAGACAAAGTAAAATTGAAGGAGTTCATCATCATCAAGCTATTATTATATGAAATGTTAAAAGGAATTATATAGGAAAAAGAAAATCAAAACTATGAACATTAAGTGGCAATAAATTCTCAACTATCAACAACTGAATCTAAAAAACAAACTAAGCAAACAAGCAGAACAGAAACAGAATCATAGATACAGAGATCATTTGGAGGGTTACCAGCTGGAAGAGGCAAGGGAGAGAATGAGGGAAAGGTGCAAAGATTAAGAAGTGAAAAATGGTAGGTACAAAATAGACAAGAGGAAGTTAAGAACAGTATAGGAAAGGAAATATCCAAAGAACTTATATGCATGACCCATGGACAGGAACTAAAGGGGGAAATTGTTGGAGGGAATGGGGGTATGAGGCGGAGGGAGGCAAAGAAGGAAAAATTGGGACAACTGTAATAGTGTAATCAACAAAATATATTTTAAAAAGATCTTTCCTGACCATTAACAGTTTTAATAGATATAATTTTAATAAATATAATAAAAATAAATATATTTAATAAATATAATGTATCAATTATAAATTGGGTTGTTGTAACAAAAACCTGAAATAATAATAATCTTGATTACAATAGCTAATACTTATTGAGCAGTAAAATACCAACCACTATTCTCACCAAAGAATAAGAGAAACAATTTAAGAAATAGTAGAATGTTGCAGCTTTAGAGGCCATTTCCCTCATGGTTTTATCTATTAATTAATGTATTTATTTTTTTATTTTAGTCACACGTATTAACCCATTTAATCCTCACATAAAACCTGTGAGCGAGGTTACTATTATTCTTTACATTTTATATATTAGGAAACTGGTGGTTATGGATTGGTCAGTAAACATGCAAATGAGGAAATAGTTGCAGAAGTCTGATTGGATAGGGCAAGTCTCATCCTATTGATTGAAGAAATTCCAGACACTCCTTTATAAAGGTCTGTTCGGAGAGCAGGTCCAGTGTACAAGGCTTGGCAGCATAGTCTGTGACTTTTCCATGATAGGAAACATGTGTGAGACCCTGTCAGCAATGGTTGCTAGACTCTATGAATTTGAGCCCAGTTAATCACTAGGAGTCCTTCTTGGCAAATATATTCCTTCTGATGTTAATACTATTCAAACCTCTGGGTTGTTTGGTTTGTTTTTTTTTAATCTTTTTTAAACTCAAACCTATGATATTACTGTCTCATATTACAAATCTGCAATTATTTTCGTGGTTTACTTGCTTACTTTTTATGGAAACATAGCTCCATGTTTTTTCATCACTGAATTTCCAGCATCTAGCACAATGCCTGATACATAATAGAGAATCAATAACTGTTTTAATAAATTGTGTCATCCAAGCTTCTTGGAAAATATAAATGTAAACAAACAAAAAAAAAACAATAACTCTGGGCCCTGGCTGGGTAGTTCAGTTGGTTGGAGCATCGTCCTAATGCCGAGGTTGCAGGTCCGATCTCTGGCCAGGGCACGTATGAGAATCAACCAATGAATACAAAATAAGGGGAACAACAAATTGATCTTTCTCTCTCTCTCTCTCTCTAAAAAAATAAAAAATAAAAATTTTTTAAAAAGAAAAACAACAGCTCTGCTATAAAGCACAGCACACATGTCAAATCACTTAATTGCTTTGGATGTTGATTAATACAAAAATAATGCTTTCAGGAAAAAAAGCTCAGCCCTGGCTGGTGTGGCTCAGTGGATTGAGTGCCAGCCTGCGAATCAAAGGGTCACTGGATCCATTCCCAGTCAGGGCACATGCCTGGGTTGCAGGCGAGGTCCCCCGTGGGTGCCGCAGGAGAGGCAACTACACATTGATGTTTCCCTCTCTTTCTCCCTTCCTTCCCCTCTCTCTAAAAATAAATAAATAGAATCTTTTTTAAAAAATAAAAAAATAAAAGCTCATTTAATTAGACAGGACTTCTGTCTCTGCTATCTGCTTGGCAATGTGCTACATGCCAGAGGCATTCTGAAAAGGTGTCCGTCATCTCCAAAAGTTGAATCTAATAGAGCTGGGAATGGTTCCCTACGTGGGACCTGGGAGGGGTTCCAGGACCCCTTAAAGGTGGTCTCCTCGGTCAACACTATGCTACATTATTTGCCCTTTTCTCTAACAAAGATAGAGTGGAGTTTTCCAGAGGTTACATGGTAAGTGTTGAAGAGTAGTGCAATGTCTGCCGTATGTTGTGTCAAATTTTCATCATTTTAAAATCTAGTTCAGTAAATATTAATAATTATAACCCACATAAGCAAAGTTCTTTGTGGTCTTCTATATTTTGTAGGAGTTGTGTAAACCCTTTCTAAGTAAGTTCTGAAATAAAAAACTTGGAGAACCACTGCAATACAGAAAACCATGAGCAGCAGAGAAAACACTGTAGATGACTAGAGACTAAGATGGAGGTTTGCGTCCCAACCAAAAGGTTGAGAATGCTTAAAATCAGGAGGAAACAGCGTGGATAGTCGGGGAAATGGCCGTGAAGGGTCTGGGCGAGGGGCAGCCTGGGTAAAGGCCCTCAGGACGTGCGCTCGCTCGGTGTGTGCAGAAAGCACTGGAGAGACAGGCCCATCTCTCTGCAAGGACACACACTCCGTTTTCCACTCAATAGCTGTAAATTCTTCTCTAGCTGGTCAGCGGTCTAATAAAAACCAGGGCATAACCTGTACCACACACGAAATCGTATGGCAGTTTCTCTAAATTAAAATGTTTAAAAATCCGTCCAGTTAATAATTACTGTAAAGTCTGGCGTGGGGGTTAAAATACCTGCTTCCTGACTTGGCGGGGAGGATGGGGGTAAAAAACGGTGCAAGGCAGAAAAGGGCGGGAAAATAAGGCATTAAAGAAAGAAAGAGCGAGCCGCGGGCTGAGGCGGCGGCAGTGAGAGAAGCCAATGAATGAGACCCAGGCTGCGGCACGTACCACAGCCGTCCGCATGCGCAGGCGCACGCCGAAGGATCTCGCGGGAAAGAATAGCTGCCAGTCCCGGCGCTGCTCCCAGGTAGGGGGTGGGGAGGTGGAGGCGGGAGTGAAGTCTCGCGAGAAGAGGCGGTTGCCGTAGCGGAGCCCTCTGGCTGTGTGTGTCCGAGGAGCCGCCGCTGGAGCCGTGGACGGTTTGCTGAGCCCGTTAGTGCCCCTGTGGAGACTCAGGCTGCAGTCATGTCCCGTTACCTGCGACCCCCCAACACGTCTCTATTCGTAAGGAACGTGGCCGACGATACCAGGTATGTACAGGGAAGGTACTTAGGGTCTACGCAGGGAGGCCGCAGGCGCTCGCAGACGACCCTTGAGGAGGCGGCGTGAGGGGACGGAGGAGGAAAGGGGCGAAGATGGCGGGTCCCGCGCTGGCTTTCGGGCCTGAAGAAGGCCGTACCGCCGGCTCAACCGCCGCGTGGGAGCGAGGGCGGCGCCCCTGGTCCTCCCAGGCCGCCGCCGCGGACTGCGCGGGCCGCGTGGCGGGGTTTTTGTCCCCCTCCCCCTTCGCAGTTCGGAGCTCCTTTCTCCTGGTTTTCCCTCCGCGCGTCCAAACCCCTGCTTCGGCAAACACCCGCTTCCCGTTGATGATAAATGAAGTTCACGTTCGTTGGGGTGCACGCCCCCTCGGCCCAGGAATTTTTTTTTTTTAATTAAAATTTTCCAACGAAATAACGGGATCGGGGGAGGGGAGTGTCGCGAAGCATTTGCTACCTTTTTGTTGTGATGATGGTGGTACATTTGGTTTTTAAAATGGAGATGTCTGGAGAAAGGGAATATTGAGATTTGGAACATTAAATATTTTCAGTAAAGCGGTCTGAACTAGTTCTTCCTATTTCCCGGAAATACTGGTCACCCTTTGACAAGGGGAGTTTAAGAAGCCTCTGCCCTGAGGACGTTGATTACTAAATTGGATTAATCCAGAACCTGCCTTTGTTCTCACAGTTCCCTTAATTGCTTAGAGTTACAGTCAGAATTTTTTGAAAGAGATCTTATCACAAAGTGAGACCTTGTATTTCACAAATAATCACCCTACTCCCCCAAATATTTTTGGTAGCCTTGTGTAATTTACATTTTCCTGTTCTGATTTTAAGTAGGAAAGTAAGTAGTAGTGATTATTCTAGAGTCTAGAAATTTTTTCCCTGTATATCATTTGACATTTTTAAGGAGTTACATGTCTTTGTGACATTACCTACCAAATGTTTAACCTGTCTTTAAAATTTGAGAGTTAAAGATAAGTGCTTGGCATTTTTTCAGAGGTCTGGAGTTGACTTGAAACTGTAAAAGAAAAACTATCAATACCTACATACAACCTAACACTAATACACCTTTTGTGAAAAATGAAGGATGTGGATAACAAAAGTAGTGACCAAGTATCCTTAAATGTTTGTTTTCCTGTTAATGTAAAACAATAATGGATTTTATTATAAACTCCATTTTTATCTTCCAAAATTTTGAGTCTTAGCCTTCCTTTATCAAAAAAGTATAGTTGTCCTTTTTTGTATGTTCTTAAAATTGGCTCTTAACATTCAGATTTAGAAAGGTGGTCTGTTTCTGGTCATCCGGGGACACACAGAACAGTCCTTTTCATTAACTGAGGTAATACAAAAGATACCTATTTCTTACAAAGAAACTCTTTCTTAGGGAGTGAACATAAAAATTTGAGGTCTTTTTATCATGTTTTAGGTCCGAAGATTTACGACGTGAATTTGGTCGTTATGGTCCTATAGTTGATGTGTATGTTCCACTTGATTTCTACACTCGCCGGCCAAGAGGATTTGCTTATGTTCAATATCCTTTCTTCAGATGGCTGATTAGTGAGGGGTGTTGAAGTTTGAAATTCAAGTTTATGTAAGAGGTAACATCTAAAAAGTAGTTTATTTTTGTCCTTTAATAAATGTCTTATGTCTTCAAAGTTTTGAAAATTAATTCTAACTCACACATTGCTCTAGTTCTTAAAGTTAATCCAAAAATAGTAAGATATTTAAATTCCCATTTGTGCTGCTGAAACTCAAGTCAATGATTATATGTGATTTAAATTTGAATACACTCTGGTTTCTATCACCTTTGATGTAAAATCAAATTAAAAGTTAATATGTTCTTGTGCTTAGCAGTTAAAGTTTGGTATTCTTGTTTGTTAATTTGAATCACATGATCAAAACAAATTGTATAACGATGAGGTAAACTCTTCAATATTGTCCCCTAATTTGCTGTCCTCTGTTGTTACCTCAGAGATTGTAAAGCTGTACAGTTATGGCGACCCCAGAAAGAAAGCATGAAAGAACCTTTAGAGTAGAGTTCAACACTTAAGGCAAGTAGACAAGCCAAAGACCTCTTAAGGATCAGGCTTGAAGAGAAGGGAGAGTTTGGGAAAAGAAAAAATAAAGAAAAGCTGGAAGAAGGACAAGCCTAATGGGAGACAAAGCCTCGCTTTATCTACAAAAGGGGGAAAAGGTTGTTTTTCAAAGTTAAAGATAAAGCCATCTGTCATATTTGGCCAAGCATCTCATGACAAGTCCTTCTGACAAGCACTTAAAGAGTTAAAGGTCAAGATGAAGTTGAATGATGGCCAAGATTAAAGGAGTCATACCTGATGTATCCTACAGAATAACTATTTTCCTTTTTTTTTTTTTTTTTTTTTTTTAATGTTTTGTAAGCAGTTAATTTTCAAAATTCTGGTTTGGTCTAGTGACAAAACCTGTAATTTGATTTATGTGGGCCTTTGATGTGATTGTAGTCTTGAATAAATGCACTTTTCTTAGCTTCTGAAGTTAAAGTGTACTAGGATGTAATGTTGTTAAGCTTTAATTCAGCATATTTCTGTTCTGGACCAGGTGGTCAGATGCCATAAGGTAGCAGACAGTGCTCTTTAGAGTAGCACAAGTTCTGTGGTCAGTCCAATTCCACAGAGTCGTGCCTAAAGGGGAAACAGATGCATGCACTGGGGGCTACTTAAAAACAGCTCTGGTTGTCTTGTAGGGTCAGATCTGCTAGAGAAATTACCTGTTGATATGTAGATTTTAAAGTGGCTCCTACAGGGCACACACATACTCCTAACTTCTGGAACTCAGGTCTGTGACGCCTGCTGGCCCTGCATTGCTTTACCACATATAATCAGTTGGTCCTGAATGGATTGGAGAAGGCCTTATCCCTAGTATGGATACCTACTGGAAATGGTTCCCTGGTGACATTATTTCCTTCACTGAGATCATCTCCCTGTGACGACAAGTTTAGGCTGTGGACTTCAGACTAGGGAAGTTTCTTACTGCTTAAGTTCATTGGGTCTCTTGAGTCCTAGTGAGACTTAAATGCTGAAAGCTGCTACTCCCACAGGGCCAGTGATGAAGGACAGTTGTGGGAATTTGTTGCAAAGCTGTGTTACAAAGAGGATAAGAGCTGTACCTGGCTTAGGTTTGGTTTGGTTTTGGTTTTTTTTTTGTTTTGTTTTAGCAGTGCATTCTGGCTTACAGTGTTCACCTGGTTTGGGGGTGGCCTGTGAACCAGGATCAGCAGTAGTATGACTCAAGAATATGTGATAATTGAGCCAGAAAAGAGTTGTCATCTAAAGGAAAATTATGTATTTTTTAATACAAATACGGTATTTCTATGGTCTTAAAATAGTTTTGTTAAAAAAACAACAAATGAACTTGAATACAAATTTCTCCATACATGGCATCAGAGTGGTATTTGGCTGCCCCTGTTGTGGCCATTTGCCTTCTCTCAACAGGTAGAGTAGAACCTTGCCATTGTTCATCCAACACAGGCTTCTGTTTTTGACGGTAGCCAAAGAGGATGATTTGCTCTCCTTAATTTTTACACCTCTTGATCAGAATCCTTTAAAAGATTATTACGTTCTGTCTCTTGAAGTAACGAGTGTACCCATTAAGTGAATTTATTTTAATTATTTTAGAGCCCAACTGCATTGACCTTGAGGTCTGATCTGCTACAGTATTAAACTCCCAGTCAGGCTTTGTCTTTTCATATTGAAAGGCTTATGATTTAGGACTTGGGAAAATCTCTGCATTAACCTACATATAATATCCTCAGGAAAGAGCTGGGAACCTGCTGTGGTCTTTAATTTCTTTCAGAACAAAAAAGATAGGAAATCTAGTGAGGTCAGCCTTTTAGTCTCTGAACTAAAAGAATATTAGTATCAGTCTTGAAGGGAGGGGGGAGTATGTCACCTCAGGGGTGGGGTTTTTTTTTAAGATTATTTTATTTTTTTGGTGGGGGGGAGAGGTAGAAAAATATTGGTGTGATAGAGAACATCAGTCGGTTGCCTCTTGTATGCACCCCTGCCAGGAACCAAATCTACAACCCAGTCATGTACCACAACAATCAAACTGGTGACCTTTTGCTTTGTGGGACAGTGCCCACAAACCAACTCAGCCATACCTGTAGGGTGGGGTGGTTTTTAATCAGTTATAAAGAACTCTTGGAAATTTAAGAGAGAGAGAAATTGGCAAGTCCTACTAGTCACAGTACATACCTAAACCTAACCTAGTTCCCTTTCCAAAGCTTTTATATCAAGCACTGCTCAGAATATGTGCTTGGCTTCTATTAGGATGGTGGTTTTAGGAAAGGAGCTGAATTTGGACAGAATAACTTTGTAAAGCCAAGAGTTTGCATGGTTTTGTTGCTGACATTGAGTAGGGAGAACAAGGCAACCTAGCCTCTGAAATCGAACAAGGGACCAAGAGGTCCTGCTTTATGCTCATAGATACTATCTTGAAATTCTCAGGTTAAAGGCAATCCCAAAATTCACTTCTTTGCTGAGCACTGTTTTTAGTATCATTGTTGTTAGGACTTTCCAGTCCAGGAATCTTTAGAAATGGTCTGTTACTTCTTGAGAGCATGCTTTTATATTCTGTGCATGGCTGTAACACACTTTTGGCACAGTGATGTTTTGACTATTGCTTGATTCTGTCTTGATATCCACAAGTGGCTTAGTTACCAGTCTTCTCTGTGTGGTATAAGGAAGACAAACTACATTAAATAATAGCATGCTTTTAGTCTGTGCATGACTGTAATATACTTTTGGCACAGTAATGTTTTGAGTATTGCTTGATTCTTTCTTGATATCCACAAGTGGCTTAGTTACCAGTCTTCCTTGTGTGGTATAAGGAAGACAACCACATTAAATAATAGTGTTAGATATGTCTGAGAAAAATAGCAAAATTTGAGGTAATGCTTTCATCTCTTGTATATTCTGCTTGCTCACACAAGAACTATTGGCATTTTCTTTTACTTCAGTTGAAATAAAAATAAGATAAACAGTTTCGGTTTTATTTGAAGAAATTTTTGTTTTAATATAGAATTGACCCCTGTTTTTCTTCCTGTCTTGTTTTGTAAAGGTAATTCTTAGAACCCAGGAAAATTTTTTGATAGGATTACTTGGTAGTTTGGCTATAACATTTTATTTCAGTAACAACTTTTACAATATGAATTCACATGTGTTTTCAAATGTATGCCTTGGGAATTCAGAAGTGTACAGTGTTTATAGCTGAAGCAGCCAGTTAGTCAGTGGGGTCTGGTAGATTTTTCAAGAATAATATTGAGAGCTTAATATTATTGTGACTTGTTTAAGATTTACCAGTTGAACTTTCATTCATTATCAAAGTTTACAAAACTTCTCAAGCCCCTTAACATTTAGCACATTTGAAGATGTTCGTGATGCTGAAGATGCTTTACATAATTTGGACAGAAAATGGATTTGTGGTCGCCAGATTGAAATACAGTTTGCACAGGGGGATCGGAAGAGTAAGTACCCTGATGCCTAATGTATGTGTAATACATCATTTGAGAAGATAAAGTATCTTATGCTTTATTTCATCATATTTTTAGATGTATTACAAAGTTTTGGGCTAGACATAGGGTAATATGAAGAGCAGAATGCCTGAAATATGTTTGGACTCTTAAGTGTGTTGATGCTATCAGCTATGGCATGTTTAGTATACTGGGAGTGGAATTGAAAGAAATAAAATTTTGGGTCTTGAGCCATTTTTCTTCCTCATAAAGATCTTCAAAGTTTAATTGGGTAATTATGTGGGTGCATGGCTATGAATTAGACTGGGAAAAGCTTATATAGATTAAACCTAGATGTTATATTAATGGTTCTTAGTATGCAGGCTTATACTAGATTTTAACTGTACTAATGAGGCAGGAGTACAGATTTTGAAGCCAAATTAGACCTGGGTTTGAATTTGATTCAACCATTATGTTATCTTGGACAAGATACTAAAGGATAGTGATTAAAATAGCTGCTGTAGAGAGGAGGAATGCTTGGGTAGACATACGCTGTTGGTAATCTCTAGGTCTTAGGCTGGATGATGGATTCCCGGGTATATACTATGTTATTTATATATACATACATACATGAAGTACCTGCTTCTTAGAATTGGATGAGATAACATAAGAATTAAGGACTGTCTAGGAATGTGGGTGTGTCTGAGGCTTTCAGTAGTGTTAGCTCTCATTTTTTTTGTTGTTGTTGTAATCTCTCAAAATTATATAACCGTATTACTACATTTTGACACACATTGTGCATAGGTCACCAGTGTTTTGTCCTTAATTGTATTCTTAGTGAATGGAAATCATGGTGGGATGACTCCAAATAGCACCTGGTTGAAGTCACTCATATTTTAACTTTAAATTTTAGAAAAATACATTAATGGTATATTTTCCTAATGCCAGAGTCATAGTATATTTTTGGACAGTGAGCCAGATGGTGAGAGGTCTTTGCCGGGGACGGGGCGGGGGGGATAGTTGGGGAGAAATTTGAGAGTATCATGTTTAACACAAAACAGTTTTCTGATAGACTTCTTTGAAAATAAACAGTTTTCAAGATTAATATTCACAGTTAACTGAGGCACAGATCAGGGATATAAGGTAAAGGGGACACAAGAATTTTTCCTATAATTTGAAGGCTCACATACTACATTATTAATGTTTCTAAATATTTTTGTTCTATGTATTTCATAGCTCCAAATCAGATGAAAGCCAAGGAAGGGAGGAATGTGTACAGTTCTTCACGCTATGATGATTACGACAGGTATAGACGTTCTAGAAGCCGAAGTTACGAAAGAAGGAGATCAAGAAGTCGGTCCTTTGATTACAACTATAGAAGATCTTATAGCCCTAGAAAGTAAGTGATGTAGCACAGTGATCTGTCAAGAAAGATTTATGTTTGTTAGCTTTCTTTTTTATCTTTTTGTAAACTTCTACTTATATAAATTGTATGCTTCATTAAGACTAAAAATATTTTAGTGTTTTATTTTAAAAGTTTTATGGTTCACTTTTTAAATTAGAAATTTGAAAAGACTGTAAATAGACATTTGTCATTGTTTGCTTTTTCTGATATACTTTTTAGCAGTAGACCGACTGGAAGACCACGGCGTAGCAGAAGCCATTCCGACAATGATAGGTAAATAACTTTGTTTTGAAAGAGACTTAATATATTTTTCAATTTCAGAGTGAACTTTTGCTCTAAAAATAATAAATTTGATTAATATAGAATCTAATTTTTACTCTAATTGTATCTCTCCTCTGTTTTGAAAGATTCAAACACCGAAATCGATCTTTTTCAAGATCTAAATCCAATTCAAGATCACGGTCCAAGTCCCAGCCCAAGAAAGAAATGAAGGCTAAATCACGTTCTAGGTCTGCATCTCACACCAAAACTAGAGGCACCTCTAAAACAGATTCCAAAACACATTATAAGTCTGGCTCAAGATATGAAAAGGAATCAAGGAAAAAAGAACCACCTAGATCCAAATCTCAGTCAAGATCACAGTCTAGGTCTAGGTCAAAATCTAGATCAAGGTCTTGGACTAGTCCCAAGTCCAGTGGCCACTGATAGTATAAACCATGATATTTTTAGGCATGTATCATTCATTTACTCATAGTTTGGTTTACTTAAATTATCAGGAGTACAATGTTGCAATGATGCTTACAAAACACTTGTCAGTTTTCCCTGTACCAGGCAATGGTTATAATTAAAATGATATGCTGTTGAGAAGCCACTCTTAAGAGTCCAGTTTGTTTAATGTTATGGGCAGCTACCAATTTGTGGTGTCTCTGTATATTTTTGTAAAGATTCTCATTTTTTATGCTTGAAGTATTGGTGAAAAGATGTTGGTTGACCATAATTTGCAACATTGTCTTATTAAAAATAAACTTTCATATCCATATTTGGTAGACCTGTTAACCTAGAAATGTAGCTTGCTAATAAGATAGAATGATACAAAACTGAAGTTGTAGCCACAGTACACTTGAGTGATCAGATACATTTAGGTTCAGGGTGGACCTTTTTGTCTTGTCAAGATGTCTAGGCCCGTGATAATAGTTAATTTATGACACAGTGTGGAATAGTTCTTTTGTTAACCCCACTGTCATAGGGAATGATGCCAACTGGATTAAGTAGCATTTCCAGGGAGATTGAGTTTTTGACTGAAACATGGAGCCTTCACTGCTTTTTTTTTTTCTGGTTTCTATGAAGATTTGAACATAACAAACATCAGAAAAACTCATCTTAAAATTTGAGCAGGTCATTGATGACAAATAATTTTGAGGTGAAAAGAATGCTCTTATGTAGTTACTCTAAACTTGTAGGAACATTATTAACCATAATAGCTTAGTTTTCTTGGCTGCTGTTAAAAGCAAGTAAATTGTTTCAGAGTAAGTTTGTGTGTATGCATAGTGTAAAAGAACTGAATTTTGATGCTTATAGCACTCAATGTATGTGCATTTGTATCAAAATTTGCCTACCTCTTAATGAAGGAGGCTTGTTCTTCACACCTCAGTTTATTGAATGTGAGGCAAGTTGAAAGACGACACTCCCATCCTAGGTGATTCTGTGGTGCCATGAAATTTTAAATAATTTCAGAAAAAGAACTGACTTTTAAGTACAAGTCACCTCTTTGAGTTTTGATTATCAGTGTAGTACCTGACTAAAACAGAAAATAATTCCCTTAACCAAATATAATTTCTAGGATTTCTCTGGGAGATCATTTTGGGGACAATAAAAGTTGCTTGATGTGTCCAGTCTCATTTCAGAATAAAAGCTAGCATCTTTTAAAATTTTTACATTGCTTGCTTGCCAGGTTATCAGTAAGAAATATTGTGGGAAAGTCGCTCCTTTTAGAGGAGTGCTTTTTTTTTTTTCTTCTTTCCAGTTTTGGTTTAATCTAGGCCTTGCCTGTAAAGAACAAAAGATGGTTTCTAAAGACTGTTCGTGGAATGTGTTTAAAGGATTGATTCTAGAACCTTTGTATATTTGATAGTATTTCTAACTTTCATTTCTTTACTGTTTTGCAGTTAATGTTCATGTTCTGCTATGCAATCATTTATATGCACGTTTCTTTTAATTTTTTAGATTTTCCTGGATGTATAGTTTAAACAACAAAAAGTCTATTTAAAACTGTAGCAGTAGTTTGCAGTTCTAGCAAAGAGGAAAGTTGTGGGGTTAAACTTTGTATTTTCTTTCTTATAGAAGCTTCTAAAAAGGTATTTTTATATGTTCTTTTTAACTAATATTGTGTACAACCTTTAAAACATCAATGTTTGGATCAAAATAAGACCCAGCTTATTTTCTGCTTGCTGTAAATTAAGCAAACATGCTATAATAAAAACAAAATGAAGGAAATAATGATTAACTGGAATTATTATAGTTTTTAATGAGATTCTAAAATAACAATAGAAACAAACCTTTGTAGATCTAGGAATAGTTTTAATCGGTGTTGCACTAGGCACAACTAACTCTTTGGAAATGAAAGAGCTTGCCAGTGAGGTACATCTTTTACATGGTACTTAAAAATTCCTTGTGTAATGTGAAAGCCCCTTGGGTTCAATTACTTAGGGGTTATTGGTAGTGTTAAAATACGTATTAAAATGAAATTTGGGTCAGCTAATTATAAGTTTATATTTTCATTATTGGATAGGCCGATAATTCTGCTCTTCCCCATCCTAAACAAGACATGTTGGGCCTTATGTTTATGGCCTGATTTAAATTCTTTTGCATTCAGTGTGCTGAGCAGTTAATTTTGGGGAGCTGGTTTAGGTGTTTTGTGGTTTGAATTTTAGCTACTATACAATGACAACAATTACAGCTGATAGTACTTAGGATGTGCCAGACACCATTCTAAAAGCTTTATGTGTTAGCTCATTTATTCTTCAAAATCCTGTGAGAAAGATACTTTTATTTTCCCTATATCACAGATAAGGAAATTGAGTCACAAAGAAGAGTCTACAAAAGTCAGGTCTAGAATTTGAGCCCAGGCCTGGTCATTTAGTAATTTTTTTTTTAAATGGATACAATTTGAGAGAAGTAGATTGAGAAGATTGTTCTCAGTCTCTAAAGAATTAAAAGGCCTTTTTTTCTTTCTTTTTTTCTTTCATTTTACTTGTGTCACTTATTTTTACACTTGACTGTTATTTCTAAAGTGACATACCTAGCACAGCTTCAAAAGGACTATATTAAAGTTGAGCCCATGATAGTTAGGATCCTACTGATACCAGTGAGGATCCTCACAAAATGCTTTAATTAGGTGTTACATACTTGAGTTCCACAATTAGTGAGAACCTACTGTGTGTCTGGCACTGTGCTCAATATATTAGAATAGAACATCAAGTCTGAAGTGAAGGCTGACGCTTCACCTCTCTTTTTACATACTTTTTTTTTAAAACCAGTTAAGCAAGAAAAATGACAGATAATGCTTCAGTGAGAAAGGAAAGGTGCTACATAAGAGTATGAGCTGTTAAGTTACAACCCAGGGAAAAGACCCAGGAACTATTGTGCTATTATTCTCTTGAAAATTTGGCCCAGTAAGCTGCTACATCCAGTTCAACTAACAAAATCCTGTATACCACAGAGAAGAATAAAGAAAACCAAACTGACAAACATCCTTCTTTTATTTAAGACCAAACTGCAGCTGGAATACCCAGTACAGTTCTGCTTACTACACTTCAAGAAAGATCTGAGAAAGCGGAAAAAGAACCAAAGAAGGGCAGTTCAAGCGACCAAAGGGTGGGTGGAAGGTGCTGCAGTATGAATACTGTGTGAATATTTTGACTCTGGTCTGAAAAGATAAAAGAATGTTACTGAAACTACATGGAATAATTGAAGTCCCTTCAAGTATGAAAGTAAACATTTTAGGACAAATAAAAGGAAATTCAGCTTTGTACTTGTGGAAACTAATCCCTAAATTTGAATAGGTTTATATTGATTCATGGATAACAGGTCCATAATTACTGGAAACTAGGATGTCTGAATATCGAGGAAGACAGCCATAGTCTCTTAACAGTGCCTCTATTGGTCTGTCTCAAACTGAATTGGGTGAGAAAAGGTATGGTCCAGTATAAACTTTTTCTTGGTTATCTCTTAAAGTCAGTTACATTTTTGCTATTGGCAAATCTTGCCTTTGTTTATTCCAGTGCCACTGTTTTCTGCTTAATGGTTTGCTTTGTTGGTATCTGAGTTTATTTACCTGTATGCCATGTGCAGTTTACATCTTCCTTAAACACTCGTTCCCAGGTAAATTCTAGTTATAATACTTGACATCCAGCTAAGAGGTTCCATCTCTTCTCACCTCTTTCCTAGTCAGTATATTCAGCAAACATTTACTGAGCCCTTACTGTGAGCAAAAATTGTACTGGGTAATTGGGGGGAAATAAGATTAAAAATTCACTTACTCAATAAATGTCTACTGAGCACAATCTAGTGAATAACATTAAAGTATGGCCTCATTGTTTTGTTTGGGGTGTATTGTTTGTGACAATATTTTACACCATTCATATCCAATGTAATTATAAACCCAATATACTATCAAAGATAAGTAATTTTTGTGGTTACCTGCCATTTAAAAGTATCTGGTATTTATTTCTGTTTGCATCCCATTAATACAAATAATGAAAAAATGTTTAATCTGTAATAAACTGATTTATTGTGCAGTGACTGTAATATACTAGAATTATATTAAATTGTTAACTCTGCCTCCTCAAACACATTAGGAAACAATCCCCTGAAAGTATTTCATTTTGCATTAGATATGAAGAACACTGGGTGCTATAATTAGATTATTTTGAGGCAGACAGAGAGCTGTTATCCCAACTGATTTAGTATGTTCTGTAATTGAGAAAATGTTCACCAAGTTATACTTTTTAGTGATTGACATGTACATTTTATAGGGGACATGTTCTGTGTATAGTGAATAAATAACTTTTATAGTATCATGAAATGTTTTGCATTCCTTAGTTCCTTATTAGGATATTGAAGAATATTTGCCTATATATATTGATTCCATCACTCATATTTTTGTCTTATTTTTGCCACATTTAAACTTCACATAAAGTTACTCGTCTAATATAGAAGTGTTTAAACTTCTAATTTGTAAAGATTTTGAAAATACAGACTACACGAGATATAAAATGGAGGTTATTTTTACCCTTGTTCAAACTTAGAAGATTACACAGTAAATAAGTGGCAGATACCAGATACTAGAGTCCCATGATTTTTTCATTTGGTTCATCTTTGTCACTGTTTTGCCCTATTTTTTAGTTAAATGGGAAATTTTTTATAATGAACTTAATATAATGGAATCGAGTTCACTTAGAGGGAAGATTTAATACGTTTATAAGAAGGCTTAATGAAAAAGTTTTTTTGTAGCTTTTCTGGATGAAAAAGATTAAATGTAGCCCAAGATCTCAGTTGTGACAACACTCTGCAGGCTGGTTTTCCAAATTTCAGTATTGTATTACATTTTGGTCATACTCCAATTTACAAAATCCTGATATTTTGAAATGGGGAAGCTCTGACTTGAGACAGCAGAGGGGTAGCTGAGGAGTAATCTAATGGCATGCTACCAGGTCTATCAAAGCCTTTAGGAGTCCCAGGAGTAAACTGTTCTCATGGATAAATGAAGTACAGTATATAAAAGCAACCTATTTGTCTTCAATTATTGACGTCTACAAGACAGCTAGTTGCTTTGGAAAGATTATCTTGGGTTTTTATCATGTGCCCCCTCCTCCAATATTGTTAATGTTAGCATGTTACGTTTTTGTATTCCTAACAGTTGTTTGAGCCTTATATTAAAGATGGGATTTTTTTTGTTTGGAATAAAAGCAAGGCTTGTAAATTCATGTCATTGATCATTGACAGAGTAGTTTGTTAAAAGGCCTTTGTGTCTAGTTTTTTGTAGAATGCTGTATTCTACCAAAAAGGAAAAAAAAAAATACTGGACAGCAAAATAAAAATGCACTAGGAGCCAAAAATCTTGGGGTTTTTTCTTCAAGGTTTAGTTCTGCCTTACAGATTTGTGATTGGATAGGTAGGCTTTCACTTTGTGTGAGGTTTTAAAGTGTCTATTGTTTTACAAATTGTGCATGAGAACGCAATCTAGAAAACCCACCAAAAACCCTTGTTTCTTTCCACTTTGTACTTGCTTTTGGGAAGAGAACTTACCAGAACCTAAGATAGGTTATAGACTCCAATTCCATGATACTATAACACTGCCACCAAAAAGGACAAATTTAAACCTTAACACTGAGGGCTCATACTATGGCTGCCATAAGCCCAGGAGGAAGGGTTCCTCCAAGTGCAATGATTTGGGAATTATGTCACCTGTAGGTTAATTACAACTTTTATTATCTAAGGTATGAAATACTATCATTGACCTTTTATTTGGGTTACTTTTAGCTATTAAAAAATTGAGGTAAAAACTGTCCTTCCACCCTCAATCCTCTGAATTACCATTCAGAACGTATAGACAGAAGCCTGGGCTAAGAATTGTTCAATGTAGTGAAATTCTAATGTACAGGAAAAACCTTGGCAATCGTTGGCATTTTTCATAGAAATGGCACTGGGGATGTAACATGGAAAACACTCTGTTAATTACCTTCAAACCAGTTATTTCCTACTTTGTATGAGAAAAATAAATACCCTTGCCCTGCTAGGGTAGAACTTACTAACAAATAAAAAGGTTCTTGTTAATTTGAGGAATTCTTTTGTGCCAATTTTTTTTCTATAAGCCTAATTTTAGAATGTAGGAAAGAGAAAGATACGATTAAACCCTGCTTTACTCACTTGATAGCAAATGAATTTAAAAGTTTTTATTCTATAGCCCTTACTGTTAAGTCTTGATTGGAGGGAGTACATCTAATTACTTTCTTGTGTAGCTGTTGCATTAATCCCAGCGTATCAGCAAATTGGTTGCCTCTTAAAACCAAGTTTTACTGTAATTCAGAATAAGAATTAGGCAGTTGGCAATTTTTTATAAAATAAACAAGTCACTGGGGAGAAAATGTTTTATTTTAATTTCATGCTTCAAATTAATAATATGCACATTAAGTACTATATAAATTTGTCTTAGGATGTAATTATTTGAGTTGGGCAACATTACCTCACCTGAATTTGGAGAAATACAACTTGGCCATCCTGCTTCAAAATACTGAAAAAGCTGCCAGATTAGAAAACAGGGCACTTACAATCAAATTTTTAATTGATCCCCACATTTTTAATTTTTATTGGGTTAATGTTATACTTAGCATTTATAAAGGTAGGTAAAACTTTATCAAGGTATTATGCAAGCAATCACATCTTTTGAATACATGGTCCCCTGGTTGTACTTACTGGTGACCAAAAAAAAAAAACCAACAAAAGGCATCAAATTATGTATCATAGGTTACAAAAATTGTTCAAAGCCAATATGAATTTTAAAGGTTGGATGGACCCTTTAATAGTTTAATCTTTGGGCTTAAGGAATAAAAATTAAAGTAGTCCCATACTGCATTTCACATCTCTTAAAAATAGGAAGTGTTTTAGCAGCTTTAAAACCATTTGTTATATAAAACTTACTACACTAGTATTTATTTTGAAATATAGTTTACAACCAGATCAATTTTAACATACATACACTGGCACTTAGCACAAGGGCAAACTTTAAAAACAAATTATTTTGGACCTTTAAAATTAGGCCATAGGTGTAAAAAGAGTCCATGGTCTTACATTCAACAAATTCATACTAAAATACTCTTATTTTTGTAGGATAAATGCCAAAACTTTACATATGCTACAAGTTTATTACATATATTTACATGGCTCTTTCCTAGGTACTCACACTTTCACATTATGTAGCTCCCTACTTTAAGCAAGCTTTGCAGGGATGGTTTGAGGCAAGATCACTGTTAAAATAGTTTGTGCAGTGCTGTAATACAAAAATGCATTATGAAAGCCACTCTGACCACCAAATAGTTTATAAAAAATGGTTTTGGCACATCTTTTCAGTCACCTACCCACTGCATGAGAAACAGGACCACTGGAGAACTGTTTCATTCTAAATTGCTCCTAGTGCCCCTTCTACATTCACCACCATTCAGTTTACTAAACTGCAACTATTCTGGAAGGGAAATTCACATTTTCTTTTGGCAGTGCATCAGACTGTTGGCATATTACTGGTTTAGGTGTTTTTAGGACACTTTCAATATTCAACTAGTTCTCAATTGCTGTCTTAACTAGATGCTTAAAATCAGATTCACTAGCTTACAGCAAGTCAATCTGACTTGAGTGATAGTCTTCAATCAGTATTTTACCCAAAAAGCAAGAGAGAAAGTTGATTCCTTTACCACTTCCCAAATACAAACTTGGTTTCACCTAAGAGTTACTCAATTGAGAACGCTTGATATAAAGTACAGCTATTGGTAATTTAGTTATTTTAAGTGGCACTGATACTACCATTACATACCACAGTGCACACAACACAAAACCAGATGAAGTCTAATTGCATTTTCTTTATCAGTCAGCAGTTTTACAGAGACTAATACACTAGTGAACTTGGTATGAGACAATTGAGAACTACCCTTAAATATTACTAAACATTAGTACTTTATCTTCCTTCTATACCTGTACTTTAAGTAATGTTTTGAGTTGAAATGTCATTATTTCCTTATCAGAAGGATTAAAAGAAACAGGAACCCAATGGCTTGGTGGTTTAGGAAGAACACTTGGGGACGGTGGTTCACTAAATTTGGCTCCAGCATAGTTCTGATTCGTTTGAGACTTAAAAAGTAAACTGGGACTTGATAAGCTAGAGTTCCAATTTTGATTACTTGGAAAATTCTTGTTCTTCCCCCCATTTTGCATGGCCTGCCATGCAGCTGCTGATGCGTTGTATGTATGTCCTCTTTCTTTTTTCTTATGAACCATCTTCATCTGGGAATTCTGATCCTTGGTCTTCTGTCTATTAAGTTGCTGTGGGTTCTTATTAACATTTCTAGATTGAGGGGCTGGAATGTTATACCTCTCTCCACCACCCATCTTCAGCTTCTTTGTCACCTGTGAGTGGAAACAAAATATTGAGTAAAATGCCAATTTAAAAATTCCAAAACTTTACTGCAACTCCAGAAATCTTAAGACTCAAAAATGTATATTCAGCTACTTTAATTTCTATGTTCACACTTCATTACATGCAATTTTGATTACCTCTTTAGAGTCCTCTATTTAAAAATAACAACCCATTTAGGAGGAATGCACCATAAAATGTTTGCCTCATTACAGCGTGAATTTTTTTATACCTTTCAGTCTGCTTTTCAGATTGCAGGATTTCCACTACCTGTCCTCTTCCTTGTTGCCAAGACCAGGATAATAGATGTTGCTTTCTGACAGAGCCTTTCCTTTGTCTCAAAACAGAAGTTTTCATGGGCCAATCTGCTGAGTTCAGCCTAAGAGCTGAGGCCAACATCTGAGTCTCCTCAGCACACAAGTTTGAGAGAAGTCCTAGCTGGAAATGAAAAGATTACTTCATTAATTCAAGTCAAACACCCAAGAGAAAAAGTGCCCGTTTATATTTACTACAGAAATAAAGAGTGACTACTCCTTGAGCTAAAGGACCGAAAATCTGAAGGTGTCTTTTTTTTTTTTTTTTTTTTTAAACCTGTCATCATTTAAGAACTCTCGGCCTTGAGATCCAGAAACTCGTGCTCAGGAAATTTTGGGACGGGAGCGGTGTTTCCAAGTCCCTGCAACAAGTAGTTCGTACCCTTTCCCTACGGACTTTTCAGGTTCTTAGACGGTTTTTGCGACCACAAGTCAATATAAGGAAGCATTAGCCTTCACAGCCTTAACAAGAAATTGGCTTAAAATTCGTTTTCTAAAGAGATCATGTCTTTAAAGTTCCAAGAGAACTTTCCAATCTTCCCACACATCCGTTTTCACAAAGCCTGTTTCCCCAACATGTTTACATCGCGCAGTGTTTTCTTACATTATGAACATGCTCAATTCCCCGTTTTAAAATAAGTGTTCACACACCTAACAAGCTAAGGCGGTTCCCATCTTACGTATATAAAAATGTCTTCCTACAGTGAATATTTAACATTCAAGATCCCATTTTCACTTGCTACTCCAAGAAACGAAGTTAACAATTAGCCCTCCTCTTTTCTAAAGGGTAATGGGGCCGTCCAGCCTATATTAACAGCCCTACGAGTTTCCGGAACTTGAGTCGTTCACAGCGCGAGCGACCCCAGGAAGTTCGCTTCTTCCAACGGGGCTTCCGAGCTGCTCCCTCTGTCTCGAGCCCGGCCCGGGAACCCACCCGGTCCTCCCGGCTGCCTGCTCCCCGCCGGGTTCCTGATCTCGTCTCCTTCCCCCAACAATGGGGGAGCACGGCCGCCAACATGGCCGTGCCCGCGGCGCCGCCGACACTCACCGACTTCAAGCTCGGGACTGCGGCGGCGGCTCCTGCTCAGCAACGAAGCCCCCTCCCCTTCCAGGGAGAGACGAGGCACGGAACGAACAAAGCCCACAAGCACCGACGACTTAGCTGCTGACCACCTCGGCGTCCGGTCTACTTCCTCCTCCTGCCTCTACCGACAAAATGGAGGCAGGGGTGAGCACAAGACCGGGGCCGGGAGGCACGGCGGCCAATCAAATCGCGCCGACGTGGGGCTCGGCCAATGAAACCTGGGCCGCCGCCTGTTGCTGGGGCGGCCGAGGAGGCGGAGGGAGGTGGTTGTGGCCGAGGGTTTGAAATCTTTCCCTAGAGAAGCATGTCGGGAACAACTGCTGCGGGTTCCCGACTGACCCTGGACCCGTGGAGGTGCCCGCTCAGCTGTTCCCGGCACCTCTGGCCGCGGTGGCCTCTGCACTCAGACCTAGCGACTCCCGGGGGTTGCCACGCCGACGCCCTGACCCAAGGATCCCGATTTCCCGGCGCGCGCTTGGTCCCTGGAAAGGGACAGGAATCGCCCGACGGGGCAGCACCTCCAACCTAGCTCTCTTGCTGCGGGCCCGTGGCCCCTTAGGGCCCGGGTGGTTTTCCTCCCGGAAGGGAATGACTAAAGGGACCGTTTGCCTCCCAAGTTCAGGTGACTGAACCGTGCGGTCAGTGTTTTACAGTTGGAAGGTTTTTCAACCATTGCTTTCCGCGGCCTGGCCCCCTGCTCCTTTGCTCCTGACACTCCCCCAATTCTGTTCCTCCGCGTGGAAACATCTTGGCAGCTCCCGAAGCTCGCGGTTCCTCCTGTCCTCCCCTCCCCAGGCTCGAAATTCTTTACAAGTTGTCTCCGCTGTGAGTGCTTTTCCAGCACCGGCGCGGACCAAACCAATCACCTCTCTGTCCCCACTAGTCCCTGACTTAAATTAGAGCCCTTCCTCATAGTGCATGGTGACTAATTGTGATTGCACCTGCCCAGCCACCCCACACACACCCTTGAGAGACAAGATTGGCTTTATTTGTCTTAGCACAGTGTCTTGCACGTGATAAGTGCATAAAAAGAGTTTGCTGGAAAATGGGGGCTCCTTTATTCCCCTTCCTGCCCAAGTGCAAGTGCAAAGATAGAGTTCAGTTGAGCATGCCAAAGAGGTGCAGGGCAGAGGAAAAGGGCAACTTCTGTGTAGTAAGTGCATTAGCAATGCAGAGTGTTTTAAAAGAGAACGCCAATTTCTATGAATATATTAACGTTTTTGTTACTGAATTTATATATACTTTTTGGAAGTTCCACATAATTCGTTTTTTAATCTTCAGTTTTTTGCTGCCATCATCCCGCACCGCTATGTTCTTCTAGCCGTGGGCCTTAAGTTTCCTTAAGAAAACTACGGTAGTGACTACATTTTTAAAACAGGAATTTGTTAATCAAATTAATTTAGAAGAAGACTTACATTTTGAGCGCGGGACTTTCTGGTGCTATTATAGTCAAATAAGATGCACTACACGTGGTAAGTAACTGCCAGGTTACTAAATGTGTGATTTATTTCTTTAAATTCAAAAAGCTGGCTTAGATATCTGGCCAGAATATAGCCAGGCTGTATTTAACGGGTCAAAACTGACTTTAGAAAAGACCCTTACCATATGTCCTTTAATACAATGGTTTGTAAATGAACAGTCTGGTTTCAGTCTGAGCACATTATTTTTCTAATTTTTTTTTAATCATCCAAATGTCTTTCAAATTCATCCCACTCCCACCCCTTCTTTCTCTCTACCCTCCATAGATCTGATTGTCACTTTTTTAAAAAAACACTTCAGCAGCCCCTACTGTATTCCAGAACCCAATCATCCTCCAAATCTTACCCGTATAAACACACAGGTAATGTATTGGATACTTGTAAACACTCACACAGTGTATTGAATACTTTGCCTTCCCTCTCTTTGTGCTAAACTGTTGTTGCTTATGTCATTTCATTTACTTTTCTCAACTTAGGGGGCGGGTGCTATTTTCACCTCCACTGTACAGATGAAGAATCTGAGGCTCCAAAGTTTTAGAGCTGAGAGCCACCACTAAGACTCCAGAGCTCAGGCTCTATGTCGCCTGCAGCATCTGTCTGCGTCAGCTCTGCGTCCTCCCTGCGCCTGACACTGATGGGCTGTTGACGGGGCTGCCCAGGCTGCTGGCGGTATGAGGCTTCCATCCTGCTGTCTGGCTGAATGAGGTTTTCTGCCAGGTCAGAGTCCCACTGCCCTTAGGAGAGAGCGCTGTTAAAGTTTTTATCATGTCTCAGACTCTCAGCAGCCTCTCAAAATAATTTCCTACCTCATTGGTCATTAATATTTATACAGAGTGTACACAACAGCTCAGAACTGGAGAGCAGGAATTAAAAACACACCCTCTTTGGGGCATGTGATACAGCCTCTGCCTTGTCCCATGCTGGTCTTTAAAGTCACTGCCATCAACAAGTCCAATTAGCGGTTCTCAGTTCAAATAGGAAATGTTAATGCAAACAACAAAAAAAAGCTCTTAGAATGTAGACCAGACACCAATGCTGGGAGCCAAATGCATAATAAATATATGGGTGTGCTTTGGCCAAGTGGCTCGGTTGGAGCATCATCCAATACTTCAAAAGGTTGATTTCTGGTCAGGGCATGTACCTAGGTTGTAGGTTGGATCCCTGGTGCGGGGCACATAGGGGAGGCATCTGACTGATATTTCTCTCTCACATAGATATTTCTTTAAAAATAAATAAATTTTAAAAATAAAGTAAAAATAATACCAAACATTTATTTAACAAAAATTTATTTGGTGCCTTCTTTGAGGCAGGCACTCTGTCAAGATTTGGGAATACAATAGTCAATGAGACTCCATCCCAGCCCTACAGGAATTCAAAAGCTCCACTAGAAATCAGAGAAACTAGAGTTCACTTCCTCAGTCCCTGCCCTCCCCCCGCACCACCAAGAGTCAAGGACATGCAAGGCCAATTGTAAACGCAAAAATCAACGTGCTGACATCACTGAGGAGCGCAGGTTACAGATTTCGTACCAGACTGTGGAATGGAGGGGAAAAGGATGGGATTCCCATACTTGCTGAAATCCTTTCCCAGGAGAATCTGTTTGAATAATGTACCAGAGGAAGCCAAAATTAACAAAACCTGTTACATAAACATTACCTACCTAATCTGTAGGTAGCAGCAGGAGATGAAAGTGTTTCTGAAAGTTCCACTTCGGAGCACTGGCAGGTTGCAGTCTGATGCTTACTGTATGTGAGACCCACAAGTGTCAGGCAGGTGGGGCAATCACCCAGGTTTGCCAAACCTGTAGAACAAGCCACTAGTGGGACTGACTGGCTTTCAGGCTGTGTCACTGACTGGGAGGCTGGGTTACCTCCCAGTCTGTCTCAGGCTGGCGTGGTTATTTTTATTCCTTAAGCTCCTGTCTGAATTCAGAGTATAACTTTGAATGCTTGCAGATCTGTCCGTTGCTGGCTTATTTCAGTTAGGAAAAGCAAGTTCTTAGAACATGACAAAGTAAAGTGAACGCCTGCCTGGCATTTTGATGTGCCTTAGGGCTCTGATCGCATTGCCAAACTGGTATCAAAACACACCCCCCTCTGCACACTGTGAATTTGTTTCCTGGGGAAGCATCTGCTGCATGGTCCCAGTTGCTCACGCATTCCCAAGCGATTACACAATAGTTCTCAGCCATTACAGCCATTTCAGTCCGATGACTAATTGGGGCACAGGAAGTCAATGCTAACCTGACATACTTCCTGTGACTCTGACCCAGAGGCTCTCAACCTCCCAGACCTTTAAAGGATTCTGAGGCATGAACTCACACTCCAGATCAGAATCTTTGAGGATGGATGCTTGGGTGTTCCAATTCAGCTGAAGAGTAGCAGAATATGCCACTCCAAAATATGCCACTTTAGCCTAAGGATAATTAGGCTAAAAGCACTCAAGAAAAAGCAGGTGCAAGAAGGGCACTTTGACATCACCCAAACTCTTTCCTTCATGAAAACAGGAGAGAAAGATATCTTCCCAGTAGCAGGAGGAAAGAAATATCCCCCCCCCACCCTTACCAAGGACATTTTTTTCATTGCTTTTAGAGAGAAAGAAAGGGAGAGACAGAAACCTTGATCGGTTGCCTCCCTCATGGGCCTGGATCGGGGATCATATGTGTCCTGACCAGGGATCAAACCTGCAACCCAGGTATGTGCCCTGACCAGTAATCGAACTTGCAACTTTTCAGTTTCTGGACAATGCTCCAAACAGTTGAGCCACACCAGGCAGGACAGAAACATTCTTATCACAAGAGATTGGGGGCAGGAGGGAGACCCAGAAAATTCTGTACAAACAGACCTTGTCAACATATTACATTCCTCTAGCCTCCCCATGTATGTATTTTAACTGCGTTACCACAATTGCGCCTCTTTGTTCAACCTAGTTTAAAAGCATTTCAGAGTTGCCACTTCTTTGAGTGTTCGTTTCCTTATGAAGGCTCCCATGTCACTTAAAATTTATATTAAATAAATGCGAATGCTTTTCTCCTGTTACCTGTTGTATGTCAATTTAATTCTCAGGCCCTGCTGAAGACCCTAAGAAGGTAGAGATAGTTTTGCATCCCCTGGAAAGATGAATGAGGACTACTGCTCTAAGTTTTTTTAAGAGCCATCCCCTGATGCGGGGTGGAGGTGTATGAAGGGGGTGTTCTCCTGTGTAATCCTCAAAGTAGTGATCACACCAAGCAATGGGGAAAATTAAGAAACAAATTCCTGAATATCCAAAGTTGTTTAGATTAGTTTTTTAAGTGTCTGTTACATAAGTAGACCCCCAGGCTCTACCATCAGGCCCCTTGCTAGTCTGCTGATATAAGCTGTCCATTTCTTGGTTCATAATAAAAGGTAATCTCGGACATCCAATACCAAAGGGCAAAAAATGGAATATGAGAGCCATCCCCTTATGTATGAGACTGGAACAGTACCTGTCTCCCAACTATTCACACTCATGGCATGAAAGCAGACACACAATCCTCAGTTTAGCAATCATGGATGGCTCTAAAGAGAATCAAATAAGATATGAAACCACTCAAACTACTACACTGCGTTTGTTTGGTTTGACAGTCTCTGAATTCCTATGCACATATTTGCCTTACTCCTTTCTTGCTTTCTCCTCTGTGAAACATTGTATTGCAGCACCCGGCATTTTTAACATAAAATCTACACTATGGAAGTGCTGTCACACTCATTCTCTCGCTCCATCTTGTCATTAGTGCCACCGGATAGGCGTTACGACCGTGCTGCAGATGAAGAAACTGAGGCTCGGCGAGACTTGTTCAAGCCTGTTCCAAAGACGTTCTACCTTAAACATTTCTTTATTAGAGTTTGTCTTCTCACAAAAATAATATGTATTAACTGCAGAAAAGGCAGATAAACAAAAATAAACAAGAATTACTCAACATCTTACCTCCCAGAGATAGCTGCTGTTAGGTTTTGAGAGTGTGTCCTTCCAGTCTTTTTTCTATGCTGAGAAGCAGCAATGGAGCGCTAAGAGCTCAAATTCTGAAGCCTGTTCAGAGTCAAATCTCAGCTCTGTGATTTACCAGCATGTGACTTGGCAGGCTTCCAAACCTCTGTGCCTTAGTTTCCTCAATCTGTAAAATGGGAATAATAACACCACTTAATGAACAGTTAGTATAAGGATTAAGTAAATAAACATCTTTGAAGTACTTAGAACAATGCCTGGTATGTAGAAAGCCCTCGCCCTGCTGGTGTGGCTCAGTAGATTGAGTGCCAGCCTGCAAACCAAAGGGTCGCTGGTTTGATTCCCAGTCAGGACACTTGCCTGGGTTACCAGCTAGGTCCCCAGTAGGCGGTGCACAAGAGGCAACCACGCATTGATGTTTCCCTCTCTCCTCTCTTCCCCTCTCTAAAAAATAAATAAATAAAATATTTAAAAAGAAAAAGGAAAGCCCTCAGTTATAGAGCTTTTTTCCCTTTTAATAAAAGTGATAATAAATGGTATATATTCTTATGTAATCTGACTTTTTTTCATTTTTTAAACTCAATATATTATAAATATATGTCTGTGTCTGTGTGTATTTCTACATCATTGTTAACAGCATTTTATGACCATAGGGGAATGTTACCATCACCCTACTGTTTGTTTCCAATTTGTTGCTATTATATGTGGAGACGAACATCCTTCTAGACAAATATTCATTTCCTTGAAGAAATTTCCTTTAGATAAATTACTAGGGTAAATATATAGGCAAAACTTTGCTTTACACCCCCATGATCAGGATGAGTCAAGTCTCAGGCTTCTGGCTTAAGGACACCATTCCCCCTCCTTGTCATTTATGGCTGCTTCTCTGACATTGAGCCTGTAACAGGAGTTGGTGGATTTACATAGAAGGGAAGTTGTTGAAAGAATTTTAAAAGGTTTTTAAAAAATCACATGTCATATAGGACCCTTTTAAGAAGTATGCCTGGGGACAGCTCTTTCTTCAGGAGAACATGAAGCTAATAAGGTCTACTTATTCATTGCAGTTGACAGCTTTCATAGCTGTTGATCTGGCAGTTAATGAGCCACAAACATCTGGAATTTTCCACTGACTCAAGCAGGCCATTGTTTATCTTCAACTGATTGCATTGGTTTGGGAGGAGACTGTGGGTCAAACTCCTATGTCCCAAGAGCCTGTTTTGCCACAGCAGAAAAAAATACAGACTGGCACACTTTTAAAACTGTTTGGCCTAGTTGACACCAGGGTATGACTTCCACTCTTGGGAACAGTAGGCACCAAGGAAGTCCCTATTAAACCTACGACTTGTAAGGCATGGGGAGGTGAAGTGCCTTGCCCAAGGACAACAGTCTGATCTCTTGACTCCCGTTCCCCATGGCTGAATTTTTATATTATCTTTGCCTTTAAATGATATATCTTTATTCTATTTTATTATAACTGTTACCTTGTACAATTCAAAGGTAAGATCTTTTGCATATTCCAAATGCACTCCTCATCAGATAGTAGAAGTATTGAGCATTTTACTGAGAGCAAGACGCTGTACAAAGCACCATCTTATTTAATTCTCATCACAACCCTCCTGAAGTCAATAGTATTTCATCCCCATTTAACAGAGGAGCAAACTGAGGCTCAGAGAGAAAGGTTATGTGATTTGCCCAAAGTAATGCACTGAGAACTCAAACCTGGGTCTGTGTGATACCAAAACCTTTGCTCTTAGCCACTCTGCTACCCTGGCATGGTCTTCAGGGTAGATACTGCTGGGAAGTGCTCAGAATACAGCTCGCTCTGGAATGGGAGGTGGTCACCCTTCTGAGTCATCAGCCCAGTGAACTTCACATATATTTTTAACACCTTTTCAAACGAAAGCAGACAAACAATAGTGTATTTATAGTCCCCCGTGTGGGGGCGTTATTTTCAAAAGAATCCTACCCCCAAGCGTGGTTCCTGCAAGGACAGCATCCTGCGAAGAAGCAGAAGCTGCGGGAGCTCCCACAGCAGCCAGCCTGGGAAGAGCATTGCCCGCTGCAGAGGAGCTGTGGCCTGGTGAACTCCTGAGGAATGGAAGAACCCGCAAAAGTGCCCAGGAGGGGAAGAGGCAGCTTTAGGTAGCATCAAGCCAGGAAAACATGAAGCTGTCTAACAAGAGTTCTGCTCCACAACGTACTTTCTTTTCTGCTTTCCTTTCTCCCTCTCTGCCTGCAACCCCCAGAGATATTAAAAATCACAGCTAGCAAGCTGCAGAAAGAAGAATAAGGAAGGACAGAGCTCTCACGTTTAGAATTCTGATTGCTACCTGGGCTGGCCAATTTTCATTACCAAATTAGAATTGAATTTAAAAGTTAAAGTGACCTCAGGATTCTATGATCCAAAAGAAAAGATGATGATGAAAATAACAACTGTAAAGTACAGACAGTAGGGCTACCTGGAGCACACGGGCCAGATGTCAGCCCTGCCTGGGAGTAAACAAAAAAGTTACCTTTCAAACAAAGAGAAAAGAAAAAAGGTTACCTTCCCGCCCCCAACCCCAGCGTTTTCATCCGTTGGCTGGAGAAGAACTATCAACCTGAGCAGACTTAAAAGAAGAGTAAGTTCATATAGCTAATAACAAACCATCAAATATATGAAGCAAAAAAATGGATATAATTGAAGGGAGAAATAATAATTGGAGACTTCAATACCCAACTCTCAATAATGGATAGAACAACCAGACAGAAGTAAGGAAACAGAGGATGTGACCAACACAATAAACTGACCAGATCTAACAGACATATACAGGGCACTCTGCCCAACATCAACAGAATACACATTCTTCTCAAGTGCCTGAGGGACATTCTCCAGGATAGACCATGTTTTAGGTCACAAATTAAGTCTCAATAAATTTAAAAATATAGACATTATTCAAAGTATCTTCCCCACCACAAAAGGAGGAAGTCAGAAATCAAAAACAAAAGGGAAAATGGAAAATTCACAAAATTGTGAAAACAACACATTCTTACTAAAAATCCCTTGGGTCAATGACTATATCACAAGGGAAACTGAAAGGAAATACTTAGAGATGAATGAAAATGAAAGCATAACATGCCAAAGCCCATGGGACTCAGCAAAAGCAGTGCTAATGGAGAAACTGATTAGTACAAACACCTCAAAAAGTAAGCAAGATCTCAAAACAACAACCTACCTTTACACCTTGGAGAACTAAAAGATGAAGAACCTTGTGAGAGATCCTGAGCCAGAGGACTGAGGTAGGCCTCACCCAGATTTCTGATGTACAGAGACTGTGGACAATAAATGTGTGTGCTTTAAGCTGCTAAGTTTTGGGATACTTTGTTATGTATAAATAAAGAATACAGCTGTTACTATTTTTATAAAAATGGTTTAATATTGAATATATTATTTTATGATCTACTTGGCAATATATTTCAACATTTATCCATAACAAAACATACTTTCCTAGAAAAAAAAAACAGCTTTGATTTTTAAAAGCCAAATATGGATGCATAATTTAGTTATGAGGGGGCATGGCTTTTCTGTACACACATTTATTCAACCAACTCATAAATATGGCTGAATAAACTGCATACATTGAGTCAAAAGAATAGATCAGCATAGGGGCAGTGAGCTGTAAAGGGTTTTTCTCCTGGATTTCCAGAAGGAAAGCCCTGGTGTCCAGAGCCTATAACTCTTACGTGTCTGACCCTTGAAAAGAGAGGAGGAAAAGGAGGGGCGAGGTGTTGGTTTTGCCAGGATCCTTACCAGATAAGGGCTGCCAAAGAGAAGGCCTTGAGCCACAATATTTGTGGCACTTGTGGTCCCCTGAGGGGCCCAGTGCCGGCTCCAGGGTCCTGTGATGGAGCTGGCTGTCACAGGGCTATTAGACACCTTAGTTGCTCTCTATTTCAGCTCTGCTAAAGTGTAGGGACATATAAGCAAATGTGGTACCTCCTGAATGAGGTAAGAGAGGCTCTTGCCCTGGGCTCCACAATTTAGAGGACCCTCCATCACAACCACATGTAAGATAAATTCATCGAATAAGAGATAAAAATGTAATATCAATCAAATAATAAAAAATCATTGTTAAGAATGAAATACACAACCAGGCAATTATCAGCCTATCTTGAAATGAGTGAATCCAGGAATGAAAAGCAGCCTGTCTAAATGAACCTCATTCAGCCACAGGAGTTGAGTGACTGGTCACATGGGTTGCTCTGCACGCCAAGGACACGTGGGCATGTCTGACACTCAGTGTGGCACATCACAACCCCCCCACAGCCAGGCTTACGACTAACGCTGTTCAGGCCCCACGGAAATGCTTCTCCACATCCCTTGCCCCATTACCTCGAGAAAAAGGCAACTGTATCCGAATGATATGAATGTTTGTGGTTGATTTTGTCATTATGAGTGTAAATTTGACAAAGGAGGATGATAGTGAGAACGTCTCTCATTTAAATGTTTGTTAGTTTGTCCCATGTAATATTTAGACAAATGACATGTAGGGGGTCTCCATCCGTACCACGAGCCTCAGCAAGTGTAAGGGTATGGTGAAAAAGAGGATCCATCTTTATTTTACTTCTTTTTTTTCCAAATTATTTATCTATATTTTGTGGTAAATACACATAGCGTAAAGTTTAACAATGTAACCATTTTTAAGGGTACAGGATGGTGATTAAGTTCACTCATGTTGTTGTGAAACCATCACTGTTCTCCATCTCCAGAACTCTTCTTGCAAAATTGAAACTCTTCCCATTAAACAACAACTACCCATTCCCCCTCCCCCCAAGCCCGTCCTGTTTTCTGTCTCTATGATTTTGACTACTCAAGGAACTTCGCAGAATCATACAATATTTGCCTTCTTGTGACTGGCTTATTTCACTTACCATATTGTTCTCAAGTCTCATCCATATTGTAGCCTATGTCAAAATTTTCTTTCTCTTTAAGGCTGAATAACATCCCATCGTATGTATACACCACATTTTGCTTATCCATTTATTCGTTGAGGGACACTGGATTACTTCCATGTCTTAGCTATTTTAATAATGCCACTGTGAACATGAGTGTGTGTAACAAATATTTGCTCAAAACCCTACTTTAAATGTGTTAAATTCCTCAAAACCCCTTTTCAGCAAATAATAGCATTACTAGAGAGAAAATCATCAAAGATATTGGATAGTTGAATAATACAACCCAAAGTGGAATTGCTGGGTCATATGGTAATTCTATTTTTAATTTTTAGGAAGCACCATAATGCTTTCCACCAATTTACATTCCCACCCACAGTGAACAGGGTTCCAGTTTCTTCATATCCTTGCCAACAATTGTTATTTTCTATTTTTTAAATAGTAGCCATTCTAAGGGGTGTGAGGCGGTAGGTGTCTATCTCATCGTGGTTATTATTTGCTTTTCCCTAATGATTAGTGATCTTGAGCATCTCTTCATGTGCTTATTGGCCATTCATATATCGTCTTTGGAGAAATGTTTATTCAAGTCCTTTGCCCATTTTTGAATTGGGTTATTTGGGCTTTTTTGTTTTTGTTGGGCTCTAGGAGTTATTTTTTTCTGAATATTATTCCCTTATCAGATATATAATTTGTAAATATTTTTTTCCATTCCATAGGTCATCTTTTCATTTTGTTGATCGTGCCCTTTGATGCACAAAACATTTTAGTTTTTATAAAGTTCTACTGGTGTATTTTGTCTTTTGTTGCCTATGCCTTTAGTGTCAAAATCCAACAAATAATTACCAAACCTAACATGGTGGAGCTTTTGGTCCAAGTTTTCCTTCTAAGAGTTTTAGCTCTTGCATTTTGGTGTCAGATCCATTTGGGGTTATTTGTGTATGTGGTAAAAGATGGGAGGCCACCTTCATTCCTTTGCATGGGGATATCCAGTTTTCTCAGTGCCATTTGTTGAAAAGACTGTCCTTTCCCCAAAGGTCTTGGCACCCTTGTTGAAAACCATTTGACCATATACGCGAAGGTTTATTTCTGGTCTCTCCATTCCATCGATCTGCATATCTATCTTTATGCTAATATCACATTGTTCTTGTTCTGATTACTATAGGCCTGTAATAAGTTTTGAAATGTGAGACCTCCAACTTGGTCTTTCTGTTTTCAAGATTGTTTTGTCCATTTGGGGTCCCTGACATGCCATCACTTTGCTACATTCTGTTTGTTGGAAGCTAGTCCTTGAGTCCAGCCCACAGTCAAGAAGAAATTACACAAAGCGTGTAAATCCCAGGAGGCAGGGATAACTGAGAGCCATTTTAGGGGCTGCCTACTACCAGCAGCTAACCTACGCTGACTGAGAACCTCATGTGCTAAGCCCTATGTACATACACTCATATATACTCATTTAATACTGACAGTTAACCCTGGGGATCTATAACTACTATTACACCGAATTTGTAATAGAGAGAATTAAGGTTTAAAGAGATGGCCCCCTCAGCTACTAAATGATGGAGCTGGGATTTAAACACAGCCTGTCCAGCTCCAAAGCTGTGTTTTTAACCATTGTGCTATCTATGTACATTTGGCTGCTTCAGTATCTCAGATGAATATGAAATGTTATTGGTTATAATTTAGAGCTTTGATTTATGATTGGCGAACATCTCAGATGATTCCTCATGAATAGAGGAATAAGTTTTTTCAGCTGTATTTAGCCCTAGTCAAATAAATTTGAAAAATCTTCCCATTTGGTTCCATGTCAGCTTGTTATAGAAGTTTGCTACTCACTGTGGAAAAAGGAAAAACAAACACTAAAAAAAAAAAAAAGAGTTTAAGAATTTCCCTTCTTGCTACACTGGACACTAGGTTCACCAGGTCCTAAGAAGGACCTCAACTTTAGGGAAGCTTCTAGATCTAATTTCATGGGCAGCTGCCTCATAACATCAGACTTCTCTCAAACTTCCCCAGAGTTTCTGGGGAAGTTCACGCACAAGAGACCTTTGTGAAAACAAGAGGTTTTCACAGAACCTCTTGGCCCAAGGGAGTTCTGCTTTCAAATAATGCGGCCCCCCCCCCCACCCTGCTGCTACCTCCTCCCCCACCGGATTCTGCCACCTGTGATGGAAGGCCTCCTTCCCACCGAGGACTGTGTCAGCAGGTATCTAGTGAAGTCAAGACTCTGCTTCTCTTTTCCCCTTGTTCTGTGACCACATCTGCAAACTCTCAGAAAGAAAAATGTTGGGTTGAATTTTCAAGCCCAGGACAGAAAGCTTGGTTTCAAAGTGTTTCAGGAATGCTGAGAATGTTTTTAAAAGGTGTTCTTGTTTTCATTACGTTTTTATGAGCAGATACAATTGTGCTTCAGCTTAAAAGGGGAAGCCACATGAGCCACATTTTTCTTTTCTCACAGCCACAGTTCATTCCTTGAAGTTGGGTTGGATGCTCTGCAGGTGCAGAGGTGAATTAAGATGCGGATCTTATCTTTAAGGAGCTTCGACAGTGGGATCCAGAAATAGGAGCACCTACACTTTAAATGCAGAACAGGCAGATGCCACAGGGGAGCTGTAAATCATAGACAGGTTTCCCCACCTTTGCGCATGGCACCACTACCCGTTCACTTACTTTTACAAACTCTCCCCAAGTCTCTCCCTGCCCCGCTGGGTCAGCACGGTGTAGGAGCACAAGCTCTAGAGCTAGACAGCCTGGTCTGGAATCAGCCCTGCCACTCCCACGATGGGGCAAGTTACTTAATATCTCTGGATCAGCTCCCTGATCTGTCTCACAGGGTGGGGGGAGAGGTTGTGAGGATTAAGTGAAGTGGTGTGTTTAAAGGGCTTAGCGTACAGAATGTATAATAAATGTTGGCGGTTATTGCATTTCTGTTTTATAAGTGAGGAAGCTGAGGTTTAGAGAGTCAAACTGACTTGCCCGGGGTATTTCACCTAGTAGGCAGTGGGGCGGGGCTTACACCTGAGACCCCAAACCCAATGCTTTTTCTGTTGCTGAGCAGCCTGAAAGCTGTGGGAGTCCAGAATCTGATCCAGAGGCTGGGAAAACAAGGGCGGGGGAGTGGAAATCCAGGAAGGTTTCCTAAGACAGTGGGGAATGGAAATGCTCCTTGAGCTCCAGTATTTGAAAGTCTTCCTGTGCAGATTACTTCCAATGACAACTCAATTTGATAGGGTACCCTCTTAGATATATTAGTGCAATTTCTTTCTTCATGTAGCATTTGCAACTGTTTTTAATGGCTCTTTCTTCTGTGTGTTCAAACACACTGTACAAAGTTCTATTATAGTACTTGGGTCACCTGCTGTTCCAGTTACTGTTGCTACACAACACATCACCCCAAAGCTTAGGGTTAGCAACAGCAAACATTTTATTATCTCTTAAGGTTTCTGTAGGTCAGGAACTCAGGGTGGTCTGACTTGGGGTCCTTCACATGTTGCTGGCGGAGGGTGGTGGATGGAGCTGGAAAAGCTGGGAGCTGGCTGGACACCTGTCTGTCTCCATGGACTCTCACGGCCGCTCCCTGTGGTCGCTCCATGGGCGAGTTGAGGCTTCCTCGAAGTGTGGCAACCTCAGGGCAGTCACAGTCCTTACGTGGTCACTGAAGGCTTCAGGAGCAAGTATTTCTGGCTTTGAAAGTCACATACGTCACTTGTGGTATATTCTTTTGGTTAAAATAATCCCAAAGTCTTCCTAATTTTAAGGGAAAGTGGCAAAGACCTCACCTCTCAATGTGAGAAGTCACATGGATGGGAGACTGTGTTGAAGTCGTGTTTGGAAAATACAATCTGCCAGACTTGCTTTTGTGTCCGCCTTCCCTGCTAGAAGACTCATTCGTTCAATCAGCAGGTATACATTTGTGCACTCATCAAACATTTGGAGAGTTTCTACAATACATGCCAAACACTAAGCTAGGCCCCTACATATACATTACTTCACCTAATTTCATGTCAAGCTTTTGAAGTAAATGTATTATCTCCACTTAACGAGTGAGGAATCTAAGGCTCAGAACGGCACGGTGACTTCCATAAGTCACACAGTGGAGAGAGAAGCTGTGATTCGAACCCAGAGCCTATGCCATCTCTTACACCAGGCTGCACTCTCAGCTTACATATCATCTGATCACCTCTAGGGCTTTTTGATCTGTATCTTGGTGAATGTCCATACTCTCCACTGCCTCAGGGCAGGTCAGTGGCTGGGGAAACGCTGTCTGGGCCAGTGGGAAGGAACCCCAAGTCCTACACCAGCCATGGGACTTCTGTTTGTGGTCCCAGAGGCTCTGGTTGCACGGCATGGTTTGGAATTCTTGCCTAGTGCGGTTACCTATTCACACATGTGGAATAGGATTTATTCCCTGATCCAGTCTTGCCTCCACCGTTGCTTCTTCATCCATCAAGTATTCCCCACAATCTCTTGCTTATTGACTGTTTCCTATGTCCTCTCATGGGTGCTACAAGCTATTGTTAAAGAAAAATATATTCATGACTGTTGTTAAAGATGGTAAGAAAGACAGTAAGGACCATCTCAAGGGGGTATTGCAGTGGGAGAGAGATTGGACCCAGCTCTGAATACAGCACAGGCAAGTGGAAATGCATAGCCAAGGAGCTGGGCGGGAGTCAGAGGATGGAAAATGACTAAGAGGAAACATCAGGAGTGGGGGGTTCTGGCCAAACCGACCAGCCAGGATTCCTGCTGAAGACAGGCCAGGATGATCAGACATCCCATGGCGGGGGAGGGGGAGGGTGACAAGCTCGATTAGATATCAAAGGTGATCAGATATCGAGGATGGGGGATTCTGGCTAAACCAACCCAGCAGGATTTTTTGTTAAAACTGGACAATGCAGAGACAAACATAAAAATCTAAAGATCAAGGCCTAATTGAAAAGTCCAAAGCAGCCTGAGTAGAATTTGGTTAAAAAGAAAAGCTTTGTTGCTCTTCAGTCCACAACTTAAAACCATGCAATGAAATAAATAAATGAATAATAAATAAATAAAACCATATATTTATGGAAACAGGGGATGAAATGTACAACATAGGACGTATAGTTAATAATATCAAAATAACTTTGTATGTTGACAGATGATCACTAGACTTAGTGTGGTGACCAATTGTTAGGTATGTAAATGTCAAATCACTATTTTGTACACTTGAAACTAATATAATATTACATGTCAACTAAACTTTAATTAAAATAAATAAAATAGTCCTGGCCGGCTAGTTCAGTTGGTTAGAGCGTCATCCTGATATGCCAAGGCTGCAGGTTCAGTCCCTAGCCAGAGCACATGCAAGAAGCAATCAATGGCCCTGACTGGTGTGGCTCAGTGGGTTGGGTGTTGTCCTGCCAACTGAAAGGTCCCCAGTTCAATTCCTGGTCAGGGCACATGTCTGGGTGGCAGGCCAGGTCCCCAGTTGGGGGCATGTGAGAGGCAACCAATCGATGTTTCTTTCACACATAAATGTTTCTCTCCCTCTTTCTCCCACTCTTTCCCTCTCTCTAAAAATAAATAAATAAATGATATCTTAAAAAAATTTTTTTAAATAAATAAAACCATGTAATAGTTCAATCACCTTTCTTTTCCGAAAAGAGTCAAGATAAACCTAACCCCAGTTTCTCCAGTCAGGAGCGTCTAGGTTGGGCGTGTGCAGCCAGATGGACACTTTGGCACCTGCCCAGAGAGGAAATTGCAGCTGTGGACCCCACCCCAGAGTTGCTCAATCACCAGGGACCCAGCCAGTCAGGCGGCAGGAAGTGCCTCCCTCTGACCTGTTTCCCTAGACCCTGACCCTTTCCCTAGACCCCGACCCTTTCCCTAGACCCTGACCCGGAGCCTTGGAGGTCAGCTCCTCTTTGTTTAGGGGGCAGTTCTTCCTGCCCCTCCCCCGCACTTGGGCACATTCTGTCCTCAGCTCTCACTGTCTTTGCCCTGCCTCCTCCCCTCCGAATGCTTTCCCCTGGGGAGTGGGTGGGGGTTCCCCCTCTCTCTCCTCTACGAGGCTGTGTGCCCCCTTAGGCCACCTTTTCAGGCTCCTTGTTCTCTGTGTCTGACTGATTACTCTAGCACAGTGCCTGGCGCCTGAACATCATGTGCCTTTTGACTTTTCCATTGTCCCAAACCCAGTTCTAACACATGAGTAGACGGATAAATACCCGCAAGCTAATTGACAGATATGGCCATTTAAGGGGAAAAAAAAAACACATTGAGAAGTGGGGCTGGACAAAAGAGCCCCAAAGAATTTCTGTAGGAGAAAGGATTTTGGTAAACCTAGAAACAGACCAAACAGATTCAATAGATCAGCAGGAGGGAGAGAGAGGGCCCGCAGTCTAGGGGGATTGCAAAACCAAAGACGTGGGGGCAGAAATAGGTGGGCAAATTAGAATTCCAAACCCAGACAGGAGGCTCTGTAGCAAGTGTTTTTCAAATTTCCACTCGTGACCCATCGATGGGGTGGTAAAAATTATTTCTTTGACCACAAATAGCATTTTTTTAAATGTATCAATCTTTTCCTTTTGCAGTTTCTAGGTTGGTTTTTTTTTAAATATTTTATTTACCTATTTAGAGAGAGGGAAAGGGAGGGAGAAAGAGAGGGAGAGAAATACCTACATCGATCGGTTGCCTCTTGCATATCTCCAGCTGGGGACCTGGCCTGCAACCCATACATGTGCACTTGACCGAGAATCGAACCGGCGCCCTTTTGGTTCACAGGTTGGTGTTCAATCCACTGAGCCATACCAGCCAGGGCTACAAATAGCATTTTTTTAAATGAAATAGAATAGATTAGGAGCATACCTATACAATAAAGATTAGTTCTGTTTCATCGAATTGGTGTTGCAATCTTAAATGAAGTATGTAAGTATCCTAAATATATTGGGTCATGATACAAAATGAATTTTTCATGAATTATAGTTTTTTTTAAGTGTTCTTTTTTCATCTCTTATGAAACCCAGCCCATTCATTTCACAGATGAGGAGACTGGGGCTCAAAGGGAGAGCCAGGACAGACTTGGAGACTAAACACAAATTTCCTGATTCCCGGTACTTCTTCTCTGCAAACAATCCCACCTTCCTAAGCTAAGGAGACAGATGGAACTCAGCTCCACACTAAAGCTCCTATTATTTTTACCATGAGAAGAACACTCCGAATTTATTAATTCAACAAATGCTTGTTGAGGGCCTACCCAGGGTTAGACATTTGTGCCAAGTACTGGGGTCGCGCCGAGTTTAAAACAGGAGTGTCAAATTTACTTCCTGATGCTGGTTTCTCTTGGGTTACCTTTTAAATTTTTTGTCCAGATTGAGGATATTTAAGAAAAAGTATTCTGACACTTGTCAAAACAGTAAGAAAGACTTTATTCAAGAATATTGCAATAGTGGGTAGAGGCGGGGTTCAACTCCAAATACAGCAAAGGCAGCTGGGGGTTCACAGGAAAGGCCAGGATGAGGGGCCTGTGGATGGGAAGTTACTGAGAAGAGACATCAGCGGTCTTGGGAATTCTTGCTGAACTAACAGGATTCTGGCTAAAGGCAGGCCAAGGACTTAGACATGCAAGTTGGAGGATTAGAATTTGACCAGATATCAGGAGTCGTGGGAGGACTTCGCCAGGTTCTTTGCTAAGACTGGGCGTGGCAGGTCTAGGACAGGAGAGGGGCCAAGATCAAGGCCTAGTTGAAAAGAGAGTGCAGGGGACCCATCCTCAGATAGGGGAGAATCTCGGTCAGTAATAGCATCTGTATCTCTCTTATTTACACGTATTTACTCTCTTGTGTTCCCACTTTTCCCTGATGTTTATAGGGTGCTTCCAATTTTTTTCAGACTTACTTGCTAGGTAGTATTAGTACAAGGAAAAACTGAGATTCAAAGATATGAAGTGACTTGACCAAGGGCACACAGCTCTTCAGTGGCAGAACTGGGAATGGAGGACCAGGTCCATCTGGCTTCAGGGCCCAGACACTTAACCACTGTGCTGTGTTGCTCCTCGTGGCCAGAGCCCAGCTTGAAACTCTGAATCCAAGCTCCTGCTACTGCGTTGCCTGTTTCGAAGCCTGGGCATTGTCTGTCTTTGCTTGCATTACTGTCTGAGCTCAGTGGTGAGAGCCAAGGCTATTATTAAACGCTCTCAGGTCCCTGAGCCTGGCAGGGTCAGATCTGCCCTCAGCCCCTACCCACACTGTTATTTATAGAGTTGATTGTTTACTACTCAGCTGGGCTGCAACACATGAGCAAAAGCCAGGTCAGAACCCACGTGCTTGGTCTGGGCACCAGAGCCTGAAGTTTGGCTCGAAAGTCAGTTTCTATTGATCAGCCCTCTATCTCTTCGGCTGCCCTCTTCCCCACGGCCCCCATAGGTATTTGAGGGGCTAAAAAAATGAAACTTTTCCCACTTTCTAAGTTCTTCTAGCTGGGCTAATAACCAAAGTAACAGACAGAGTAACAGGAGAAAATAAAGTTTTAATACACTTGCATGGGGAATTCACATATACATGAAAATTTCAAAGACAGTGAGGCAAAAGTGGGTGTATACACCCACATACACACACACACACACTATTTTGGACAAAGGAGAAAGGGGTAGGGGTTTGAGGTTTTAAAGGAAAGAGGCAATTTACAGGTAGTTGAGGAAGAGGGGAACATATACATTGCTGGTGGAAATAAGATTTTTCCATGGAGTCACCATGAAAGCATTTCCGGGACCCAATACAGAGAAGGATGAGGTGTAACGGTAAGATTCATTGGAGCGAAAACAAAGGGCTGCCGCAGCTGTTCCCTTCTCTTTTGTTAATATCTAAGTAGCTGACTGCCTACTGTAACAGATTCATTGACGTAAGGAGTTTCTTTTATCCCCTTTTCTCCCACCCAACCCCACCACCACCACAAGTGACCCCTCTTGGGCGCCTCTTGGATCACTAAGTATCCTTGACTTGAAATGTATCCTTGTCAAATATGCCATACTGTTTTGTGTGTTTAGGCGTTTCCTAAAGTACAAAAATAATCGTGTAAGAAGTACAAACTGGTAATTGCAAAATAGCCATAGGGAATATTCATAGCACAGTATAGGGAATATGGTCAATATTGCAATATTTATGTATGGTGCCAGGTTGGTACTGGAAGTATCCAGGGGAACATTTTGTAAAGTATATGATTGTCTAACCACTATGCTGTACCCCTGAAACCAATACAAAATAATATTGAAAGTAAACTGTAATTGAAAAAATGATAAAATAATGAAGTGTACTCCATGCTATGTTAAAAAATTCTATCTTGAAAAAAAACAAACAAACACAAGTGTGCTCTGTGTTTTCTTCTGCTTCTCTTTTTTTAAGTTGGCACACACATGACCAAGGTTACTCTGTTTACTTTCCTAAGCAGAAAAAAAAAGTCAAACAAATAGCAAAGGCTGGGTCAATTGGATTTCAAGGGTAGTTCTGAATGAAGTCTTGAATTCCCTCCTTTTGAAATACAAAAGCATGCTTTGGAAAAGGGAAGAATAGGTACCTTTGGGGAGGGGATCTAGGGAGTTTTCAGTAATCCTGCTGGGGAGGCGCTGGAGAGGGAGGGGATGGGGCAATGCGGAGATGCCAGAACCGGAAGGGCCCTTGGGCAGAGGTTGCAAATGAGGCCCACAGGGTAGCTCCAGACCACAGACCGTGTTGTCTGTGTTGTCTGTTCCTCGTGGTGTCTGATTAAAACATCGAAGCCAGATTTTTGGCTTTTTCTGAACATTCATGTGGTTTGGCCGCTTAAGCTCATTTCCACAAGGAACCATCCGCAGAGCTGAGAGGCAGTGCTTCCTTTAGGCAGGGCAGGGCTCTCCAGTTGGCCCAGGCCTGCGCTCTCAAATGTTACACACCTGGCTCTTTACCTGTCCCCAAATGGCAGTGTTTGCAATTCTTGACTTATATTTCATCAGTTTTCTTAAACGGGACCATGATCCCCCCCAAAAACTTTAAGAACTATATTCCAAGGATGCCAAAACCTTGCACACAAATTACTACGGCCCCTCTTACACCTTAGCAGACCTCATTAATTGATCATGACACTTTTTCCTACTGAGCTTAGACTCCGCTTCAGAATCCTTCTCAACACTACTCTCTAGCAACAATCACCAAAATAGCAGACTCAGCAATCGAGGAAAAAAGCTGCCTGCCATTCCTAGAAACCCAATGGTCTCATTTTTCAGAGGAGGAGACTATGGCCCAGAGAGAAGTGACTTATCCAAGGTCTACACAGCCTGATGATAGCATTGCCTAAGGATTAATATTCATGCTCACCAAGTCTCCACATTCCAATTTATCTCCCAAATAAAACTTGAGTGACCTCGCCAAACATTGTCCTCAGCAGGGCCAGGGCGAAGGCCTCTGCCCAGAGTTTCTGTTCCATAATAAAGTCCAGTCTAGCGTCGGCTGGTTTAGTGTTTGTTTCCAGCTACAGTCCATTGCTATGTTGTGGCTGCAAAGGCCACATGGCTATGGAGAGTGAACAGGCAAGTGCATGGGGCGAGTGCCGGTCCTGAGCCAGAGAGAGAGAGAGATAGGAAGAGAGAGAGAAAGAGAGAGAGAGAGAGAGAGAGAGAGAGAGAGAGAGAGTTCTTTGTTCCGCTGGGGTTGTAACCAGGAGTTTGGGTGTAGGATGCACCAGGGGCTTTCTCAAAATGACCAATCAACTTCCCGAGTTTCTGTGGGCTTTGGCTGGGTCCACACCCCCTAGTGAGACTGACAGGTGCAGCACCTGCCCCCAACCCCCAGCAATCCTGTGCAGGTACCTGAGGGGAGGGAGGGAGGAGTGCAAATCCCCTTGGAGGAGCAATGCTGTGATCCCCTGGGGTGTAAAGCTGTACATTCCTGGTGACGCAAACAGGTTCATGCTCCCCATTTTATTAAATTCAATGTCTAGTTTCCTTTGCTCCCCTTTCCTATTAATTAGCTAAATACCAATGGTAACAAAGGGAGTAAGAAGTATGAATTGGTAGTTACAAAATAGTCATGAGGATGTAAAACAGCATAGGAAATATAGTCAATAATATTGTAATAACTGTGTGGTGAAGAACCAAAATTCTGCTGCCCTCCTTTTGGGATTATGGATTTTAAGCTATTTATTAAGAAACAAAAGACTCAAAAAGAACTTTTGACCATCCCACCTTTCCTGCCCAAGAGATTCAGAGAAAACTGCTTCAGGAAGTTTAGGGTGTTGTCTTAGCCTAATTTGAATTAATCATGGTAAATGAGAGCACTTTCAGGCAGCATCTGGTACCTAGATACTCCTTGCACCCCATTGTTTCTGAGTTGCTGAGCAAGAATCTGCCCCCCTTGTGGGTTCTGCTCTTCTTCACCTGCATGTAAATTGTGCATTCTCACTTCTGAACTCTAACACCCAGTTCCCTCTTTCTCCTTTATCCAAAATGTCTTATATTCCCAATGTTGCCTCACTGTCTTTGGAATTTTCATGGGAATGATCATGCGTCTGTGAATTCCCCATGCACCTGTTAGAAACTGATTTTTCCTGTTAATCTGTCACTATTAATTTGGTTATTCACCCAGCCTAGAAGAATTTTGAATGTGGGAGGAAAAGTATTGATATTTTTTAATCCCCACAATGGTGTCAGATGGATACTAGATTTATCAGGGTGATCATTTCATAAGATATATAAATGTCTAATCACTTGTTGTATGCCTGAAACAAATATAATATTGTATGTTAATTGTAATTGAAAAATAAAAAATAAATTATTTTTAAAAAAAGACTTTCAACTGTGGACGTTAGTTTTTTTTTAAAAACTCCCATTTAGTGTATAAAAAAGAATGTCTGTTTCATCCTATGCTTGCCAACATCATTATTTGTTTCTTTCTGGTTTTTGCCCAGTTTGATAGGTGAATCACCATGCTTTTTAAACACAACATATCACACCATCTAAAAAGGGTACTTACAGTAAAAATTTGTAAAGATATACAAATTCTCTTCCAAATAAATATCACCACCAACATTTGCATTTAGTAAATTATGATCAATGTATGTTAGGTTTTTAAAAGCAGAAAAATAGCAACGATCTGGTGAAAGTATGTCATCCCATATGCTTACAGGAGTATTTCCTTTTCATAATACCAGGGTATTCAGGTGCCGGCATCCAGAGAGGAAACTAAGTCATCTCAAGGGGTCAGACGGCCCAGACATTACAAAGGCTGCTTCCTGGGAGGTCTGATTGGAAAGACCATCCAGGAATGTTCTTCCTTCAATTAACCCCTAAACACTGCCTCGCTCTGGGACCAGCACCGAGTAGATCCATCCAGTAGATGGCGGTGTCTCACAGTACAAGGGCTGGTGAGGCTGGCTCACCGCAGGAAACTCAGAAAACCAGCTCCTGGACCTCCCTGCTGATGCACCTAGACCTCCCTGGAGAAAAAGACAATAGACTTCTTGTGTGAACCCTATCAGCCCTGCCCAGGGTACCCAGGGGACTTGGAGATCCTGGACCAATGGAGCAAGAAAGGCCCTTATCCATCATCTTATCCAGTGCTACCTAAGGTATGTCAAGGGACAAATAGCATCACCTGGAAACTTGTTAAGAATGCAGGTTCAGCCTGACTTCTGGTCATGATGGCAGCATAGGCAGACATGGCTTGTCTCTTAACACAACCACATCAAAATTACAACTAAAATATAGACCAACCACCACTCAGAACTGTCAGAAATTGAGTTGAATGGATATCTGACAACTACAGAATTAAAGAAACCTTATCCATCCAGACTGGTAGGAGGGTTGCCGACGTGGAACAGGCTGGTCCCACATCCATGTGTGATGGTGGATAAAAATTCAGGAGGTATATCTGGGGAATGAGGAGTCCCAGCCCCACACCAGGCCCCCCAGCCTATGGTTTCAGTGCTCAGAAGATAAGTACCCACAACTTCTGGCTGCAAAAACCAGCGGGGATTGGTCAGTGGCAGAAACTTCTGGAGCCCCAAGCAGTTGCTCTTAAAGAACCCACACATGGACTCACCTACTCAGACTCACTCCTTCTGAGCTCCAGCACCGGGATAGCAGCTTGAAAGGCACCAGTGGTATGAAGGGAAGAACTGAAGTGTCTGCCATCAAGGTGGGCAGAAGCCATTGTCCTTTTTCTAAACCCTCCCCCCACAGAGCAAGCAAGCTGGTGCCATATCTGAGACTCCACCAAACTGGCTAACACTGTTTGACCCGCCCTGGAGATCCCCAGAGACTCCTCCCCACCCAGTAAGTTACCCACATAAGTTCCTTTTCCATATGAATGACTGGTCTTGTCTCATGCTTCACAGCTTCTTAAATCCTATCAAACAAGCAACAGCTGGCCTCAGTGAGCCCCAGGCCCAGCACTAGCAGCAGCCAGCCTAGATTCACAGCTTGGCTTCGCCTGAGTATCTCCAAGCCCAGCACAAGTAGCAGTCGTCTCAGATTGCTTTATAACTCAGTCAGGGTGGCCCTGGGCAAAACACAGGTAGGGGATGACCTTGGCCTGCACCACCCAGGAAACCCCAGGAACAGTGCAGCCAGTGGACAGCTACAGACCACGTCAGAACACCAGCACCCTGTCCCTGCTCAGCTGATCCTCCATGGAGGGCAGAGGGTGGTAGTCAATGGTCACAGCCAGTCCTTGCCGCTGACTAGCCTGGGTAAACCTCTCCCATTGATCTGCCAACAGCAACCAAGGCTCAACTGCAAGAGGAGGGTGTACTCAGAACACCTCGAGTACCCAGCTTGGGTGACAGGAGGGTTGTGCCACTAGACCCTACAGGGCACCTAATGTGAGGCCACACTACCAAGACCCAGAGTCAAAGCAACTCTACCTAATACATAGAAACAAACACAGGGAGGCTGCCAAAACAAGGAGACAAAGTTAAACATGGCCAAAATGAAAGAACAGATCAAAACAGAAAAACAGCTCAATGGAATGAAGATAAGCAATCTACCAGATGCAGAATTTAAAATGCTAGTTATAAGGATGCTTAATGAACTGAATGAAGATCTCAACAGCATATAAAAATTCAGTTAGAACTGAAGGATACACTCATTGAAATAGGGAACAATTTACAGGGAAATAACAATAGAGTGGATGAAACCAAGAATCAAATCAAAGATTTGGAACATCAGGAACCAAAAGCAACAACCAATCGGACAACAACAAGAAGAAAGAATTTAAAAAATGAAAGTAGTATAAGCCTTTGGGACAACTTCAAGAGGTCCAACACTTGCATCGTAGGGGTGCCAGGAGAAGAGAAAGAGTAAGAAATTGGAAATCTGTTTGAAAACATAATGAATGAAAAATTCCCCAATCTGGTGGAGGAAATAGACATGCAAGGCCAGGAAGCACAGAGGGTCCCAAACAAGATGGATGCAAAGAGGCCCACCTGAAGACACATCATAATCAAAATGCCAAAGGCTAAAGATAAAGAGAGAATCTTAAAAGCAGCAAGAGAAAAGAAATTAGTTACCTATAGGGAAGTTCCCACAAGACTGTCCGCTAATTTTTCAAAAGAAACTTTGCAGGCTAGAAGGGATTAGCAAGAAATAGTCAAAGTCATGAAAAGCAGGCACCTGCAGCCAAGATTGCTCCACTTAGCAAATCTACCATTTAGAATTGAAGGGCAGATAAAGAGCTTCCCAGACAAGAAAAAAATGAAGGAGTTCATCCTCACCAAACCATTATTATATGACATGTTAAAGGGACTTACTTAATAAAAAGAAGATCAAAACTATGAACAAGAAAATGGTGTGTGTGTGTGTGTGTGTGTGTGTGTATCTCAACAACTGAATCTAAAAAACAAACTAAGCAAACATGAGACAGAATTATAGATAGACTATTTCGATGGTTGTCAGATGGGAGAGGTTTGGGGAGAATGGGGGAAGAGGTCAGGGGATTAACAAATAGGTAGTTACAAAATTGTCACGGAGAAGTAAAGTACTGTACAGGAAATGGAGAAACCGAAGAACTTACAGGGATTGCCCATGAATATGAACAATGGCAGGGGCTGGCCTGAGGCAGTGGGGGGTGCTGGGTGGAGGGGGGCCACGAAAGGGGGAAATTCAGGACAACTGTAATAGCATGATCAATAAAATTTAGTTAAAAAAAAAAAAAGAATGCAGATTCACCCTGACTGTTGTGGCTCAGTTGGTTGGGTGTCATCCCGCAAAGTAAAATGTTGCCAGTTCAATTCCTGGTTAGGGCACATGCCTGGGTTGCAGCCCAGTCTCTGGTTGGGACGTGTGCAAAAGGCAACTGATTGATGTGTCTCTCACACATCGATGTTTATCTCCCTTTTTTCCCCTCTTTCTAAAATCAATGAGCATTTCTTCAGGTAAGGATTTAAAAAAAAGAAAGAATCCCTTCCAAGTTATACTACCTTTAGGTATTGCCAAATGTCCGCTTTGGGTAGGGTTGCCAGGTAAAATATAAAATTCCCAGTTAAATTTCAATTTCAGATAAACAAGTTTTTACTCTGTATACTATATATATATGACATATATCTCAAATATGGCCAACCTATATTTTTACCTGCTGTATCTGGCAACTCTACCACAGGGGCCTGGGATTTGAGAGTAGTAAGTGAAAAAATCTGCTGAGATAATCAAAGGCCATTAGCCTAAGAAGACAGGTACTTTATAGACTCATCTTTGTGTCCCTAGAAAAAAGAGGATTCTCATTAAATATTCCATCTGATAACAGGTGTGGAAACACTTTGCACTGTGTCAGGTACAATACCGAGGACTGGGCCTCAGGGACACGCTCGCTGCTCTCAGGGACTTCATGGTCTACCAAACACACACTGAAAATGGCATTGGGTTTGACCTACATGACCTTTTTTAAAGATTTGACTTTGTGGTCAAATTCTAAAATTGGAAGCCATTACATAAAAGTCAGGATTTCTAGTACCTCGGAAAGTGTGGCACATCTTCCCAAAGCTTGGAACAGCTGGCAGGTGCACTCCATTCCCATGGCAAGGCTTGGCTAAAGCTGAGAGATCCAGCGCCCTGGGGTTACCGAACAGCAAGTGGGGTCCTGCGGACCTCTCCAACTGCCAGGCAAAATTCCAGAGGCGAAGTTTCCATGATAAAGGGAAGGAGTCCATTCAAAAGCTTCACAGTTTGGGAATAACAGCTTTCCACGTGCACTAGTCACTTACGGTTAAACTCTTTAGCATATGAGTTCTCTAGCATCCCCCGTTGGTTTTAAATATCTCATTTCTATAAGGCTAGTTTACAAACTAAAACAACATGAGATACAAAAACTACACAATTTTGGAAGAATGGCAGGCTTCTGCCTCAGAGACTGTCCCCTCTAGAACACCCAGCGAAGAACAACCCTGCCACCCTCTGCCAGGCCAGCCCGATCCTAGACCACGCCTGGAGTTCCTTCCCATCCCAAACGCCACCCATGGTCCGTTGGGAAACGCAGGCGGCTGCAGCACGATCATCCAAGCGTCCTCCAGGAAGACAGCCTGAGGAAGCCTGAGAGCCAGCGAGCCAGGGAGCCAGCCTTCTTTTCATTTCCACGCACTCTGGAGGCCTTCAGCTTCTCAGCTACCCCACCCTAGACTGTTTACCATCACCTTGGCAAGCTCCTCTTGCGGCCCCTCCCTGCTTCTCCCCAGTGGCCAGATCAGATCTCTGTATTACTTTGGCTGGGTCATGGGTTCCCCCATTCCCCAAAGTCCCCCCCCCCCAGCATCCTCTGCCAGCACCCTTCTCCCATTCATGTTATCTGCCTGGCACCTGCAGCCACCTGGATTTCGAAGCTCTGGTCTGGTGGGGAAGAGGCACTGGGACGGGATGTCCCTTCAGGTGATTTGTGTAAGGCTGGTGCATCATACCCATTTTACACATGAACAACCTAAGATTTAGGCAACTTAAGTGAATTGCTCAAGGGCATTACAGCTAGAGTGGATTAGAACCCAAGTCCCTGGACTCCCGCGCCTCTACCCAAGCGCCACCCTCAGAGTTCCTCATGAGAAACAGCTCAACTGCCAGGGGCAAGAAACTTGTGGCCAGGAGGACCCAGAGGGGAAGTGGTGACAGGGACGGAAGACCAGGCCTCCCCACACTCACTCATCTGTGATGTGAGAGAGAGCAAAAGCAAGAGAAAGCTGGATTGGGGGCGGTAGCTACCAGCTGTGATTGGGACCCAGGGCCACGTCTTAGACACAAAATCACCAGGACTCCTCAACTCCCAGCAGGGTCGGGGCGCTCAGCCACAAAATCTGTGAGTAGCTTTTTTGTTCTTTTATCTTGGGCTTCTTTTTCATTCCAGAAAACCTGTGTTGATACCCCTTCCCCTCCCCCTGGGATGTAAGAAGCTGGGTGGGTCTGCCTGGGATGAGGGACTGATGTCATGCAGGACTCCTGGGGTTTTTAAGGACCAGTCACAGGAAGGCTTAGGGCTGGTGTGGTCCTCGCTGTTGGACATGACAAGAATCCTGTCCACCAAGGTCAGGACAGAGGTGATAATCACCAGCACACAGATGGCCTTACTGTGTGCTAGGCACCGCTCTGGGGCTTTTCATAGTTTAATTTATTGAATCCTCACAACAACCGCACATGTAAGCGCTGTTATTATTCCCTACTTTTCAGAAGGGTGCTAAGCACTTTACCTAAAGTCACACAGGCATTGAGTGACAGTGCTGGGCTTGAGCCGAGGCACTCCGGCTCCGTGGCCCACTCTTCAACCACCAGACACTTCTGCCTTACAAGGCGCAGGCTTGAATAACAGATGGTGGGCCAGGAAAGAACCCCAAAAGAAGAGGCCAGAAGACTTAGAGATCATCTGGTGAGTCCAAGTGTCCTCATTGTACAAATGGAGAAACTGAGGCACAGAAAGACTTGCACTCCCAATCGGGGCAGCTCAGGACTGCAGCGTAGTCTAGTGTGCCCTGGACCCAGGAGACCAGGGGTTGGCTTCATGGGGCTCCCCTAAGTGGCACAGCGGTGCTCATGGGTGCACCCTGGGGCCAGCGGCCGGGTGGGAACCCTAGCGCTGCCTCTGTAACTCCATAGCCTCAGGTGACCCACTTCGCCGCTCTGCCCCTCAGCTTCCTCTTCTGAGCAATTCTGCCCAGACCCACACTATGAGGCTTGTGGCGAGGGCTGACTCAGTGATGCGGGCGCCGGGATGGGGACCCGCGCTGGGCTCGGGATGACCGTAGTGGTCAAGACAGAAGGTGATGACCAGGAGTTATCACCCCATCTGTCCTTGCTGCGGATGAGAAATGAGAATAAATGAAGCCATGGCTGGTTTTCCCTCAAATGCTTAACTTGTAGATGCCTGGAGCCCCAGGACTGAGTCAGGGGATGGGCTGGGGAGACCCTGGGAGCTGGCACCCCAATGACGCTGGCCTCAGCTCTGTAACCACTTTGCAGCCCACCCCTCCGGAGGTGGCCCCCTCACCTGCCCTGGGCCCCAGCATCGATTTCTACCAAGGAAGCTCGTCTTTCACCCTTCGGCTGGTTAAGAATATTAAGTGGTTAAGGCGCGCAAACTGGCAGCTCAGCTCGGTGGAGCAGAGCCCTCTGGTGCCAGTCTCTTCTCTTCCCTCCTCATCTTGTTGCACCTGCTAATCTTAATGCCTGCTCTCAGATGTGCACAAAATGTTCTTTTATTCATTCTCATGACAGCACATTCAGGAGAGCTCTGCGCCCTCATCCTACTGGGCCGGTCGGTAACTAAATCTCAGTGCGCACTGAGCTTCCCTCACCCCGCTCCGCACCGTCCAGCGCGGGACATTGACTCTGAGGGTCACAAACAGAGCGTAGCATGAGCGAGGCCCCCTGGTCTTTGTGGCACCCTGGCATCTGCTAGGATGGATGCTCCTTGTCCCAAGGGGCTTGGTCCCCTGAAGTCCAACCCTATCTACTTCCTTGCATGCCTGGAGTCCAGATTCTTCATCAAGACTCAAATTCACTGTGTCTTAGGTTCAACCTCCAAGGTGTGCCACCCGGGCAGCTTCCCCAGAGGAATCTCTGTCATCTTCTGCCATCTCCCCACAGCCCTTCCAAGGAACAGGGCCCAGGTCCCCAACACTCTGGCCCCTTCCCCCTCTGGGCCATCTCTCCTCTCCCCCCAGCTTTGGATTGCAGATGCACGCTCTCCTCTCTCCTCCCGCCTGGCTTCACCTTCGCGCTGAGCTCAGGTTTTCACAAAGGGCAGGAAGAAAGGCCCTCAGTTTTTCACAAAGGGCAGGAAGAAAGGCCGTCTTCAGATAGCTTCTGCTTTCTACTCCCACCCCCGCAAAAAGTCCCTGAGCTGGGAGATACAAAGGGTGCTCGTTGAAGGGAAACACAGCCCTACCTTACAGAGAAGGAAAACCAAGGCCCACAGGCAGTAGTGATTTGCTTGAGGTCACATGACCGAGGAATAGTGAAGCTAGTGTTGAGCCCAGCTCTGCGGGCTCCAAAGCTTGTGCTCTCTACCCCAAGCCCTGTGGAAGACCTAAGTCCCCTCACCAATTAGGTAGGGAACCGCGGGTGAGTTGCATCTCCTTTCTAAACTCAGTTTCTCCAACTCTAAAAAATGAAGCTATAAACAGCATTACCAACCTGCCTCAAAGGGGTGCTTCTTTATTTTCATGAGTTAACATTTATGGAACATTCACTATGCACTAGAGCTCTGCTAGTGCTGAGAATTACTTCGTTCAATCCTCACAACAGCCTACGAGGGAGATGCTATCACTGCCCCCATTTGAGGGGTGAGAAACTGAAGCTCACACAGGCTTACACACCTGCGAAAGTTTGCATAGCTGGTGGTATACCGCAAAGCCAGGACTCAGACCCGGGGGAGCCTGAGCCCAGAACCATGCTCTGTGGTAAGAATTGACTAGGAGAACAGGTAGGGAAAGTGCCTTGAAAGTGCTCAGGTGCCACACAGGCTTGAGAAATGGTCAGTCCTCTTCCAGCCAAGCTCAGGAAAGGGTAAAACCACCCCCTCTCCCCTCCACCTCCTGGGGAAAGGAAGCATCATCCACAGAGCATGAGATGGGTCCTGCCCCCAGCCCCATGCCACAGGAAAGGAGACCCCAAAGGCCAAGGAAAGAAAATGGCAGACAAGGGCAGATCGATGGGGTAGGCCAGATGGGGAGGAGGCCCTGGGCATAGGAGGGAAAGCTGCTGGGATCCCATCCAAACAGGGAGTCTGGTGGCGAGACGCTGGGACAGGAGTATGTTGGGTTGGGTGTCCTGTAGGTTCTACTATTTCTCTCCTCCCCAGCCAACTCCCACCCTTACAGGGGAGGCCCCCGATCTTCTGCTCACAAAGCAAGTTCGAGGCAGCCCTCCCACCAAAGCCCCCCACCTGCCTCTCCCTGGGGGTTGGAGCCACCCTGCAGTTCCTCTTTGAGAACAACAGCTGCGTTCATGGCACTGCCTCTGCCAGAATTCAATGAGTCCGTCTTCTGTGTATTTCGTGGACCTGTTTGGGTCCCGGGGACTCTGAAGAAGCTGGAAGCAGGGATGGGGGTCTGCTGAGAACCAAGGGGGAACCAGATGCTTCTCCAGTCCTCGCACGAGGCCCATCTTAGTAATTAATACTCACTTAACAGAGGAGGCTGCCAAGGTTCGGGCACGGCAGGTAAATGGCAGAGACAAGAGTCAAACTCGTGTGTGTCTTTCCACATCATCGTCAGCTTTTCCCAACAGGGAGAGAGGTGTTCCAGGAGGTTCACATCATGAGAGAGGATCATGGTGCCTGTTTCCTTTTTTTTTTTTTAAGATTTTATTTATTTATTTTTGGAGACAGGGTAAGGGAGGGAGAAGGAGAGGAAGAGGAACATCAATCGGTTGTCCCTTGCACTCACCCATCTGGCGACCTGGCCCGCAGCCAAGGCACGAGCCCTGACAGGAAAATGAACCGGCAACCTCTCGGTTCCCACGCTGGCACTCAATCCACTGAGCCGCACCAGCCAGGGCTCCATTTTTTTAATTGGTGAATAATTGTTTTACTACTTAAAATATATTTTTCCCAGTGTGAGAATTCCTTGGGATAAATAGAAGAACCAAAACAGCAGTTCGGGTATTATTCTAAGTGAAACAAGTCCGACGGAAAAAAGTGAATACTGGAGGATTTCACTCATATGTGGAATCTAAAAACATGAAACAAAAGAGAAACAGATCCACAGATATAGAGCACATACTGACGGTTGCCTATAGGGAGGGGCAAGAAGGCTGGGTGAAACAAAAAATACATATTTATGTAAAGGGGGGAAATATACATATTAAAAACTTTTGTATTGTGGTGAGCTATTGCACGCCCACTCAAGGTTAGTAACCCATTAAACTCCACCTGCTGAAAACCGCCTGTGTGCGAAAGTTGAGGTGGTGGGTCCTGAGGGCATGGAGGTGAAAACAAGACCCCCATCTGGGAAGGAGGAAGAACAAACCAATAAATCCACAAAAGCAGCAGCTACTGGTGATCAAACCAATAATGATCTCACGGCTCCCGACCTGGCTGTTTAACATTTGGCCCCTAGAGTGGCTTTGGCTGACATATGACCTTATTTAATCTTGTGTAACTTATACCCTTAATGAACCAATGATTAAAGACAAGAAGCAAAACAAACTCTGCTACCCACCCCATTTACTCCTTGCAACAGAGGCCTGGGTAGAGGTACTATTCCCATTTCATAGATGAGAATGCTGAGGCTCAGAGAGATGAGTCATTTGCCCAAGAGATCACAGATTTAATAACGGTCAGAGTCAGAGCTCACAACTGTGGCTTAGGGCTGCCTCTTAAACGTGTTCTGTGTTTCCCTCTTATCCGTCCCTGTTAGCCGCCTCTCTTCACTGAAGCAGCAGACAGAAATCCAGCCCCCTTGCCAGTTGGGTGGGACCGCCACTGCCTCTACAGGGGCCGATAACAAATCCCAGGCCAGAGAGGGTAAGGCGCTTCCTTCTTCACGGCCCTAGCGCCCAAAAGCCAAACAGATCCACAAATACACATGAATTCATTCTACTGCAGACTGGCAGACGGAGCGGCCATGAGTTTCAGCTCCCTGGGCATCAGCCCCTCTCTGCCTCTCCTCATCTCTCCACGGCTGAGTGCCCACAGCAGGTTTATCCTCAGCCTCTGTCCAGCTGTCTCTGGGACCCTGCAGCCACTTTGTCACCACTCACAGACCCTAGAGGCCTGGAGCCTTATGAGTCAGCCTCTGCACTGGTGACCGTCTCCTCCATTATAAAATGGAAATGACAGGAGGCCCCTTGTTGGCTCGTTGTGAACAGTATATGACTTAATGTGTAAAGGGCGCAGATGGTGTTGGGTGCACTGTGTGGTGAGCACTCATTCAAATTTACTTGCTATTACTGTCACGATCAGCAGTGTGTTTCAAGAGCTGAGTCTCCAGGGCTCTTCACGTCATCCTCACCCCATCATTCCGCCCCTTCTCAGGGAGTCAGTGCAATTCCGCGCCCGCCTCCCCTCCCCCCACCACTGCTGCAACCCCAGAAACAATCAGAATCAAAGTTAGAGCAGGGACCTGGCCAAGCCAAGCAGAGGTAGAGCAGCCTGGAGGAAAACCACGGGTCATTCAGAATATCCCCCCTGAATGAACGCTTTCCTACTCTCTGCTGTATTGAGAAGTCACCATGAAAAGCCCTTGTCATCATTCGAAGGCCGCTGCGTCCCCGCTGGCTATAATGCCTTGCTTGTCCTACAGAGAACACGCCATGGACACGAGAGGAGCCTACCACTTCCAGGTGTAACTTTAACAATGTTCCCCCAACCCAACCACTCCCCAACCTCACACGCGCACGCACGTTTCCCCACAGATGCTGACCAAGTTTTCAACAGCAGCAAGCTACCCCCGGGGCGAGGGAGGTCCGGACACTCTTACCAGTCATTTATACTTTCCTGTGACTGAGTTTCCAAAATGTTCTGTACCAGGTTTTATTTTTACTTTTTTGTAAGGAAGGAATACGCCTTTTTGTTCCTTTTACAAAGGTAAAAATAAAGGGCAGAGAATCAACATGATGTGCTCTGAATCTCAAGGGACGGAGCACCCTTAGGGCAGAAATAAGTCAGGTGCCTTCAGCCAGTGTGTAAACATGCCCATCTTAAGCCCCTGAACACTGGAATCTGGTGAAGCAGGAAACAAGGAAATTTGTGCTACTTAGAGTATTTCAAGAGGTTCCCGGGAAGGGAGAGAGGTCCCCAGGAGAAGGTCACAGGAGCCAGCCGAGCGACCAGGAGCAGGAAGCGTGATGTTTATGGCCTGGGTTGGGGTCCAATGGGCTCTAGCCCTTTGTCTGACCTTGAGCAAGTCACTTCATCTCTGAGCGCTCCTGTCTCCTTGTCTGTGAAACAGAGGCCATGATGAGAGCACCGCCCCCCTCCCCCAGCTGATTGTGAGGGTCACTGTGTTCATGTGCGAGAAGCTCTGAGCTAGGGTCGCAGCAAGCCATCATTATTCATTCAGCGCCTTTCCCCCAGGACCCCTCTTCCCTGCATTTCCTGAGGGGCACGTTTGGCTCTAAAAATCTGTTCCTAAGTCCTCATGCCACAGATCCTTTGAGAGGCCCTTTTGAAATCAATAAATGTTAAGCCAGCCATGTCCTCCTTGCTCCTCTATATTCCACTGGGCTACCTATAAATAAGATCAGTTGTGTCCTCTTTGTAAATCTTGAAGAGTGTAACTGTCCTTGAGGATTTTCACAAGCATCAGGGGGAACTCTTTTAGCCAATTCATCCCACAAAGGATGGAGCAGCTGCCATGCACAGGCAGTGTTCTGGGTGCTGGGAACGCAGCAGTGGACGACAAGGCTCTCTTAGAGTGGACTTTCCAGAGTCCCAGTGGCCAAGAGTGGTGCTGGAGGCCTTGGTTGGAAAACGGGGCCAAGGAGGGAAGGATGGCAAGCAGAGACCAGGGAAGAGACTGCGGTCCAGAGGGTTAAAGATCCCCGTGCCCCTCCGTCTTCCTTGGGTAGCGTCTAGCACCAGGTGTCATGGAAACCTTGGTTTAAGTTCTGACTCTTTGACCTACAAGCCTTGGGATGCTGGGCAAGTCCTTCCACCCAAGTCTCACCCTCCTCATTTGCAAGACAGTGGAAACAAGACAATTTACCTGCAAAGGGCAGTTTGGAGAAAATGCAGGTAAAAAACCTCTTAGAGTGCTTGCCACAAAGGATACACCAGGGGACAGTAAGAAATTCATTTTCTTCCTATCCTTAACCACATGTCGCAACATGTGGAGTGCAGCAACAGGTGAGAATCCAGCTGCCAGATAATTAAGACATTGCCCCAAAAAGTTGTTTTTGCTAAAAATATGTTGTTTCTATTAACATGTGTTAGGTTTATTAAAGATATTTTTTAAGTTGTGAGTTTTATTTTCTAATACGGTAATAACTGATGGATGTAACCTCCACCAACAAAAGTTCTTTAGGGTCTGGGCAATTTTTTATTTCAGATCGTAAAGAAATGCTGAGAACACAAAGTTTGAGAACTGCTACTTAGCGTTTCCTGAGCTGGTTTTCTCACACCAGTTCTTATGCAGCCTGACAATACTCCTGCCCCCAACTTGTGTGGGTGGTTAATTGCACAACTTCTAGGTTGGAAGGACCCTCTGAGGTCTCACAAAAAACCCCGTCCTGATGCTGTTTTGTTTGAGATTACCCAGCCGCCAGTTCCATCCAAAACTGGAACTGTAATCCAGACCCCTGTCTCCTTGGTCTGAGGCTCTGGTCCTGGTGCAGACTGAAAGACGGGTACTGACCTCTGCAGCCTGGCGGTGGTGACTCACCAGGCTCCCCAGCACATGCATAGCCTCCTGGTCACACGGCTCTGAAATCCCAAATGGAAACAGGATCCCCTCCCTCTGGTCTGCAACATGCTCCTCCCTCCTGCCTCTCACCTCCTGCCTTGATTTCCCCCTCCACCAGCCCAAAACACTACAGAGATGACGTTGTCATCATCATTCATTGCCAACTAGCAGGGAAGCTCGGAAAATGAGGAGAAAAGTATAACGTGTGTACATATTCTATGTGGCATGTACAGAAAATCTGCCATCAATGGCGGGCTTATTGTGTGCCAGGTACTGCATTAACCATGACGCTATTCTGTTAATCCTTGTGCTTCATTCCACGGATGAGACAGTTACTGTTTGTTATTCCCATTTTACAGATGAGGAAACTGAGAAAAAGAAGCGAAATACTTTATCCGAGGACACAAAGATAACATTTGGCTGAGCCGAGACTGGAACTCAGGTCTGTCTGACTCCCAAGCCAGCCGGCCTGAATGGTAAATATCCTTGGGGGTGAGGAGGTCAGGGCTCCACCAGGTTGGGGGGCAGGTCTAAACCTTCCGCCAGCTAATGGTAGTCATGGAGGCATTGGTGAGTGAAACTGATCAGAAGACGGAAAAGGCCAGAAGGAGAGAGCAAAGAAATGCGATTTACCCCTGGGACTAAAGACAAAAGATTTTGTCCATTTTCAGGGCACCTTCCTCTATGCTGGGTCATGAAACAGATCCTGGCTCTATAGCAACCTGGCTCCGTCATAGCGCAAGGGCTCAAGTCCTGCCACTTGCTGTGGAATTTGGGGCAAGCGACCTGCCCTCTCTGAATCTGTTTGCTCAGAGGACACTGACTTGTCTCAGCTAGCAGCCAGGTGCCTTCCTCCACTGTGCAAACTGTCCAACGCGAAAAAAATGTGGGCATTGTTAGTACATTCTTTAAAAGGGAAGTTGGAAGGAGTATGCGGTAATTGAAAAGAGGAAGATACATTTGACAAAACTGCCCTGTGGGCAGATTTCATATCAGTCAGATTGTGTACTAAGTATTTGCGTGGGGGTGGGAGAGCCAGCGGAGGAGCGAGAGGATGCGGGCCTGGTCTTCAAGAGGAATGGCCAAGGGCACAGGCTCCCGGTGCCCCCAGCAGGTTTCTTCACATCTCTGGACTCCAGTTTCCTCATCTATAAAAGATGGAAAGTAATAATACCAACCTCACAGGGTTGCCTGGAGGCTTAACTGAGATAACGTGCGAGTACGACGCCAAGTGCCCATCATCGTTACCGTCCAATCTTCTTTCTATGTGGCAATGAGGGGCGGGGAGAGTAAGCAACTTCTCCACATAGAACCAGCTGGTGCCAGAGCCAGGGCTCATACCCTGAGTACCTGCCTCCCAACTGGGGACCCTTTTCTTCTCACACATCACACACACGTTCTACAGTCCAATCAGGCAGCCAAGCTACTGCTTAGTTTGTTTTAAACAATTATTTAAGGGGCACATCAAGAATGCAAGGTTAGCTTCCCTAGTTATAGATGAAGCAACTGAGGCTCAGAGAGTTTAAGCAACTTGCCCCAAGGTCACACAGCCCACCAGTGGCAGGGCTGGGATTTGAACCCAACAGCGTTTCATTCCTAAGCCTTGGTGCTTCACCTTCCTACAGTGGAAAGAGGCCTCAGACACCAGGTGGCCCCATTCCTCCTAGGAGGGAGGCTGGAGATGATGCAGACAGATGAGGATGGAAGGTCCAGGGAAAATGTAAGTCCAGACATCAGGTGGTGACCCTACAAACCTCTGGGTGGGGGTGATGAATGGTGAGTGGGAAGCAGGCTTGGGATGGAATCCTTCAGACCCACAGGGCAGACTCATGGGGACTGGGTTTCAGTGACAACCAATAGACATTTTAAGAGAGGAATTACAGAGTTTTTAAAACATTTTTTAAAGATTTTATTTATTTATTTTTAGAGAGAGGAAGGGAAGGAGAAAGAGACGGAGAGAAACATCCATGTGTGGTTGCCTCTTCTGTGCCCCTTATTGCGGACCTGGCCCACAACCCAAGCATGTGCCCTGACTGGGAATTGAACTGGTGACTCTTTGGTTGGCAGGCTGGCGCTCAATCCACTGAGCCACTCCAGCCAGGGCTAGAGGAGACTTTAGTGATAATCTTTTGCCCCAATTCTGTAAATTACTAATTCTTTCCTAAAAGGACTGGAGGTGGCCTATATCATAAATTAGGGAGTTGAAATAAAAGCAAAGCATTTTATTTCAGAAACGACTAAAAGGAACAATAAAAGAATCAGCCTTAACTGACCCAGGCCTGCAGGCCTACATAGCATTTAGCTCTGAGCTTCCTGGCAGCTGAGGAAAAAGGAAACACAGAAGTCTGTCTGAAGAAGCTTCCTTTTTTCCTAATAGATATTTGTTCGTTCATTCAATAAGTCCATTTTATTTATCTATTTTTAAAGATTTTATTTATTTATTTTTAGAGAGATAGGGAGGGAGGGAGAAAGAAAGGGAGAGAAACATCAATGTGTGAAACATCAATTGGTTGCCTCTCACACGCCCCCAACTGGGGACCTGGCCCACAACCCAAGCATGTGCTCTGACAGAGCAGCGACCTTTCAGTTCACAGGCCGGCACTCAATCCACTGAGCTGCACTAGTCAGGGCTCTGTACGTCAATTTTAAAATATTTAAGTGCCTGCTTTGTGCCAGGTCCCATGCTCAAGTGCTGGAAATCCCAGGGTGCATTAAAGAAATCAGTTTGGAAAAAATCCCTTTGGCAGCCCTTTGCATCTCTTCCCTTATTTTGCCGACATCAATAAACTTCTCCTGCGATTTATGTCGACAGAGAGATTTCGAGTTCCTTTCCCTAGGTGCTGTCCTACCTTCCCTGCCAAATCTGTTTCAAGAAGGACTATCCTGGTGGCCTGTTTACAAGGTCAAAGATCTTGGACAGTGCCAACCTCCTACTTCATGCCTTAGATGTGCTGCCTGTGGTCCCCGTCTTTTTCTGCAAGTCTGGTTGTCTGGGTCAGGAGCAATCTTGGCAGAAGCTCATGGTAAAGCTTAGTGTGAGTGAAGACTGGGACCGATGAGCAATGTCTGCCCTGGACTTGGGAGTGAGGAGTGGTGGCCCAGGGGCCATCTAACTGCCTCACTTTTCTGGGCTGAGTTGCATTTCCAGAAGGTTTGCTTTGCTTAGCTCAGGCCCCTCATGAAAAGATCTCCACCAAGAATCTCATGTGGGCTATTCTTGGTGTGAAAGGCAGTAGCATACAAAGATGTGTCCACTGCCTGACCCAGATGCTACCCTCAAAATTAAAAACTCGCAGTCCAGGAAGCAAGATGAGAAATGGGCATAAATAATAGAAGGTAGACATTGATCCATGCACTACGACTCAATAAGTTTCATCCACCTGGAGAGATAAGAAGAAACCAGCTAATGCTTCCTAGAGGAGGTAGATTTTCACATAGGCCCTGGAAATAAATAGGTAAGATTTAGGCAAAGGAACATAGCCTACAGTTCCAAACTCCAGAAAACTTCCTTGCAACTGCAACCAAGGACTACCAGGAACAGAAGGGAACTAGGAAAAGAAATGTAGAATAAAGTCCCCATGACACCCTTCTCATGGCTGGACAGAGTGCCAAGAGCCCAGCTTTCTAGGAAGCAGGTCAAGAGGGTCACCTTGGTCTATTACTGATGGACTGTTCATGCACTTCAAACAGGTTTTAAAAATTTTTTTAGATATTTATTTATTTATTTATTTTTAAAGAGAGAGGCAGGGAGGCAGAAAGAGAGGGTGAGAAACATTAGTGTGCAGTTGCTTCTCACATGCTCCCAACTGGGGACCTAGCCCACAGCTCAGGTATGTGCCCTGACTGGGAATAGAACCGGCGACATTTCAGTTCACAGGTCAGGGCTCAATCCACTGAGCCACACCAGCCAGGGCAAACAGGTTTTTTAAAATGAGATAGTTCAGCCTTCATGGAGGTTAAATGTCCACTGAGGATGAGCAGAGATCTTTCCATCTGTCTGAGCTCTCAGACAAAGGACAGGGAAGACTCAAGCACAGAATCCTGTAAGAATCCTATAAACTAACTATTGAGGAGTTCCCGCCTTTCATTAGACATGTACTGTGAGCCAAGCACAGAGCCACGAATTTAGTAAACATGTAGCACTTAATCTGCACAACAGCATGATATGGGTAGCATTTCTCCAGGTTTGCAGATGAGTGAAATGGAGGTGAGGTAACGTGCCCAACGTCACACTTCCCATAAGGTACAGACCTGGTTTGAGTCCAGAGAGGTCTGGTTGCAAAGCTTGCGCTATTGGGACCCAACACAGTGACTTGCCTGGAGGAGACCTAAGAAATCACTCAGCCAATTCACCTGCTTTAAACAGGAGAAAAGAAAGACCCAGAAAAGAGAAGGAACCCGCCCAAAGCCACTCTGTAGCAGAGCAGGGACTGAAAACATGCCTTCGCATTCACAGTCAGAGATAAAAATAATGGCCCTTGACCTTCACCCTCAGCTTCCTATTGTAGGTGTGGTGGCCACAAGGGAAGTGGCATGCTCCTTCTCACCTAACACGTCCCTGGTGCCTTCAGGCTTTAAACATAGTAGTAATGGCAGGGCCATCTGTGAGTGTGGCATTGCCTTACTTCACACTTTCACTTCAGGTCAGAAAAACCCCCAGTGCACCTTTCCTGAGCGGTCTCCACAGCCCTCCCTCCAAGTTCCCTTCCCAGACACTCAGCCTGAGTCAGGTCTCCAGGAGACAGCCCCGAACACCCATGGCAGCGTGGACACCTTCTCTGCAGGAAGAGTGTCGTGTGGGGCTTTGGCCTTTTTCTTAGGTGGGCAAAGCACTTGGCTGGTTGATTCTCTTTGAATCTTACATTTGTATGGTGTCAGGTCACAAAATGTTCTTGTATGCCTCAGTGGCTCTTCATGATACACTGATTAAAAAAAAAAACACCCAAAAAACAAAAACAAAAAAACCCTTTCCAACTAACAAATGCACAGAAATAGTGCTCCATAACACTTTGAAAGGACTGCTATCCCATTGCAGCCTACCTGTGGGCTGCGTTACAAAGCCCTGGTGGAGGAATGGGATGGGTATTGTCATTGTCATTTACAAATGAGAAAAGGGACTGAGAAAGTTGAAGGGACTTACCCAAAGTCATATGGCAAGGCAGAGGCGGAACAAGAGCAGCCGTGCAGTGCGGCAAACACCCAGTTTTTCCCTGTGCTGGGCATTCAGACAGGGCTTTGCCCCGAGGAAGACTCTGTCTAGAAGCCAGATGCCCTGACCTGGAAAGGAGTTCTGTCTGCCCAGAGGCAAGGCAGACAGGACGCTGGGATTCTTGCTGCTCTGTGCATTCTCTTGTTGTCCGCTGTTGTCTTGTTAGGACCTCCACCCAAATGCCTGGATTTTGTGCCCTGACCTCATTTGGACAATAGCCACAGGTGGGCGGCCATCCCAGGCCTGGCCGAGGCACAAATGCGGCCACCCCTACCCCAGGCCTCCTTCTTTTAGCCTGGACTCTGCATGGAGTAAGCCATTCTCTGATGAGGGGGGTGCTTTTTCTAAGAGAAATATGAGAAGAGTTGGGGCAGAGGGGGGCAGCAGGGGTGCAGGGAGGAATCTTCTAGAAGTGTCACAGTGAAAATGTGGGAGCTAAGAAAGTCTTACATATCTGTCACTCATCTGTGACCAGGGCTGAGAACTCAGCTCACTGCATTTCCCCTCTCAGCTCAGGTGTGATCTTGACAATATTCAGCAAAGAACATTTGTCTCAAGGAAATGCACCCTGTCAGCTTGTCAGGGTAGGGTCATCTCCGCACTTACAGCAAAAGAATTTTGTCTTGTGACTTAGGGGCTGTGGAATCTAGTTCCAGCTCTGCCACTAATTCACCCCCATTCTTGGACTGTTTTCTCAATGTAAAATGATGAAGTTGGAATAAATTAAAGGTTTTCAACCTGTTTCTTGGAGCCTGAGAGCTCCACAAAGGAACCTGGGCTGCCTTCAAGAGAGGACAGAGGCGACACACACTCAGATTTTACCTGATTTATAAATAGGGGTTCCATCAAGTGTAAAAAGCATTCTGCTCTTGCCCTGGTCAGTGTGGCCTAGTTGGTTGGAGCATCACCCCATAGACCAAAAGGTTGCAGGTTTAATTCCTGGTCAGGGCATATACCCAGGGTGTGGGTTCTATCCCTACTCAGGATGCATACAAGAGGCAGCCAGTCGATGTTTCTCTTTCTCTCTAAAAGCAATGAAAAAAACGTCCTCGGTGAGGATAAAAAATTTTTTTTAGTTTTAAAAAAGCATTCTGTTCTCTTAAAATAAAAAAAAAAGAGCCTAGATTATAATAAAGGCTGCTGTTTATCAAGCACTTAAGATACACCAGGCATATCATTCTTAACAACCTCATGGAATAGGTGAATTATCCCCATTTGAAGATGCTCCTAATAATAATAATACGCACTTCTTTGTATTATATTAATGTACTTACATCCTCTCAAAAATCCATTGTACAGGTAAGAAATGGAGAAAAACAAGGCATTAGGTATCTTGAACAAGGCTACCCAGCTGAGATTTGAGCCTATGTAGTGTGCTCCCTGTCCCTTACACACTTACTTGGGGTCTGCACCATTTGAGACAGCCCCTTCCCGCCAAATGGGTGTCATGCACTACACAGTTCCTGAGCACGCACTGCATAGCAGGCGCTGTGCAAGACTGTGAAGACCCTGCAACAGCGAAGGCTCATTCCCTGACCTTCAGAAGATGTGTGTGGCCGCTGCCAACTAGTTTAACACCTCTCAGCCTCCGTTACGAGACAACAATAACCATAATTCTTACGTCACAGAGCTGCATGGCTTGCATTCGATTGTGGCTGTAAACATATATTTTGTAGAATTAAATTCCATACAAATGTTGGTTAGTGCAATTATTAATCTGGTTGGAGACAAGACTAACTGATGCAGAACCAGTGACAATATATGCAGAACAAGGCTGGGAGCTTGTTGTATGACAGGGATCAGAGACGTCTTCCCTGGGCCAAAGACGAGCCCAGAAGGAAGGTGAAGAAGGGAGACGAGCCAGGGAAAGGAACCCCAGGGCAAAGGTGCACGAAAGGAGGCTCTTTGGGGAATGGTGAGGCACCAGGTGAGCCAGGCTGGGGCTGTCTGCAGAGGTTACTGAGGAATTTGTTCTGGCCTGGCTGCCCGTGGCAGCACAGTGTATTAAGGTGGGATGGCACTGTCCCATGAGGATGTAACATGAGACCCGTGTCATTTAAAATTTCCTAGTACCCACATTAAAAATAAGTAAATAAAAAGAAACAGGCAAAAGAAATATTTAGCTCAATGTATCCAAAATATTATCATTTTGACTTGTAATCAATATAAAGATTATGAATGAGATATTTTACACTGCTTTTTCCATGCTCTCTTTGAAATCTGGAGTATATTTACACTTAAAGCACATCTCAATTCAGACTAGCCACCTTGACAGTGTGGGTATAGACAGAACTGAAGCCGAATCCCAGTTTCCACGCTTAAATACACAGGCCATCCTGGGCAAGTTCCAAATGAAGACTAGCTGTCCCCAGGGTCAGGATCTCATCTAAATATGTTTTCTATATTTATTCACTTAATTCTCGTGAATCATCTGTAAAGGTGGGTTACCATGGTTATCCCCATTTTACAGACAGGGAGTACAGGGAGCCCACAGAGCTCCTTGTTCCTAAGCCTTCTTCCTCTATACAATGAGCATAAACACACCCCAAAGATCCTTGTGAGGGGAGATTTGAAAATGCTGTGAAGGTCTCCTTACCACACATACCATGAAGCCACTGTTCAGGAAGCCACAGATCTTTCTGGTCCCAACTTCCCCTCCCTGGGCACTCGAGCCAGAATAAGGTGCAAAATTTAAATGGGCACCAAAAAAATTATAATAAATTCTGTTTTGAGTGTAAATAAAAGATTCAAACTTTACTAAGTAAGGTTGTGAGGTTTTCTTTAAAGATTTTATTTATTTACATTTTAGAGAAAGGGGGAGGAAAGGAGAAAGAGAGGGAGAGAAACATCTATGTGTGAGAGATATATCCATTGGTTGTCTCTCGTGCGACCGCAAATGGGGACCTGGCCTGCAACCCAGGTATGTGCTCTGACAGGGAATCAAACCAGCGACCTTTCAGTTCGCAGGCCAGCGTTCAACCCACTGAGCCACACCAGCCAGGACAATGTTCAAATCTTATACATCCGATTAATTAGTATATTGTCTGCTTAATCTGTCAACTTCTGAGGAAGAAATGCTAAAATTACTCAAAATTCAGTTTCATTTCAATTTGGTTTCACAAATATTTATTGAGTTGCTTTTGTATACCAGATACTATTCTAAGCCCTAATATTAGTGAGCAAAAGAGTCAGCTCATTGACCTTATGGCACTTAAATTCTAGGGGAACAAACAGGTAATGAACAATTAAACATAATAGATAGGTACATTATGTAGGGTAAATTATATGTTAGAAAGTGATAAGTGATATGAAAAAGAGAAAAAATAGAGTGAAGGGGACCAGAAGAACAGGAGGGCAGGATGAGTTTCAGTATTAAATTGTGCGGTAGGGGTAGAACGAAAAGGTAAAATTTGAGCCCAAAATTGAAGAAAGTAAGAGACTGAGCTGAGCATATGCCTAGGGGAAGAGTGCTCAGGCAGAGGGAGCCGCCGGCGCAGAGGCTCTGAGGTTGGATCCGTCCGAAAGGCAGCGTGGCTAACGTTGGTTGACCAAGGGAAGTATGGCAGCCCGAAGGTCAGAGAGGTAATGGGACCAGGGCACATAGAACCTTCTAGACCACTGGAAGTAGCTTGGATTTTACACTGAATGGAATGGGACCTATACAGGGTTGTGACAGTGGTATGATCTGACGCATTTTTAAAGGATCACTTTGGCTAGTGTGTTGAAATTGGACTAACGATGGGTCTGGTTAGAAGCAGGGAGCCCAGTTGATATTGCAGGAAACTGGGTAAGAGATAATGCCTGATTCTGTAAAGCCTAAATTTAGATCAATGCCTTTAATTCACTTCCTAAATAAAGCCTCAACTCTGTTCATCTCTCTTGGCTTGTGTTACCGTCATCCACAATTTACTTCCTTTTTGTTTTGGGGTGTTTTTTTTTTAAAGATTTTATTTATTTCTTTTTAAAGAGAGGGAAGCGAGGGAGAGTGAGAGAAACAACGATGTGTGAGAGAAACATCCATTGGTTGCCTCTCACATGCCCCCTGCTGGGGACCCGGCCAGAAACCCAGCCTGTGCCCTGACCAGGAATCAAGCGGCAACTTTTCAGTCCACAGACTGATGCCCAATCCACTGAGCCACACCAGCCAGGGCTCCACTTTGTTTGTATACCCTCCAAATCAGTCATAATTATTATTATAATGGCCTTATACATTTTAAAATTTACTTAGATATTTATCAACTTATTTGTTCACAATTTCTTCTTGCCTTTCTGTCCTTTCTTCTGTGGAGAATTTCCTCCTCTTCATGGTATATCCTGTAGATATTCCTTCAGCGAAGGCCTGTTAGTGGACAATTCTATTTCTATTTCTATTCCTTTATTTTGAGTGATAGCTTAGCTTTTTTTTCCCCTTTATCTTCTGGCTACTGTTGTTGCTATTGGGAAATCTTCTAAATTTAATTATGGTTCCTTTGCATGTAATGTATCTTTTCTCTATGATTGCTTTTAATTTTTTTCTCTGTGTCTTCGGTGGTCTGGAGTTTTATTATGATATCTGTAAATGTAGAATTACTTTGTTTCTAACATGCTGCTTGGAGTTCACTGTGATTGCTGAATCTGAAGAGTCATGTCCAGGAGAATTCTGGACAATCCTCCCCATCATCTCTTTGAATACTGCCAGCCCAATGCCCACGGCCAGTTCTATTCTTCCTTTTTGAAACTCCAGTTAGATACATTTAAACTTTTCCTTCAATCCTTCATTTCTCTTAAGCTCTCTTTCATGCTCTCCATCTCTTTGTCACCTTGTGCTGCATTCTGAGAAATTTCTTCAGAACTACCTTCTACACCAATGCTTCTCAACGAGTCTGTTGTGATCTTTAGCCTGTCCTTAAGGGTTTCTTTTTTCAATGACTTTATTTTTCGCTTCTAAAATTATACTTGATCCTTTTTCCAATCTGCCCAGTCACTCATTAGGTACTCATGTTTTTGATTCCTTATTGTTTAATAATATTAAACATTTTGATAACATATACCCAAGAATTATATGAACTTCCTGGAAGTGTAATTCTACTGTCTGACATTTCTGCTAACCCTTGTTCCTGTTTCTCTATGTTTTGTCATTTTGCATTGTAAGCTTAAATTCCATGGGCCTTCATATGTGGAAATCTTCTGTGATCTGGATAGAAAGCATATTTCTCTAGAGAAATTTTGAGTTTGCTTTAATAATGATATCTAATAATGTCCCATATAACGTTTGGGTGATTTAATTTTTCTCAGTATTTAGGATATACTTACACTAAAAAATGATTCATTACCTGACATTCAGGATTATCTGGACTCCTATATTTTATCTGGCAACCCTACTGGTGTGAAGCCAAAGTCTTGTCTCCCATCCCTAAATAGTTGTTTAAACTTTAGCATCTTACTTACCAAAACTGGCCAACAAAAAACTAAAACACCAATGAAAACACACACACACACACACACACACACACACCCTTAATCTTATCTCTCTGGATTCCATTATTTCTTGGTTTTGACTTCCTCTTGATTTTTGACCATTAGAGATTTACTTTACTTTCAAAAAGAAGTCTTAGGATTAGTCTTTTTGAAAACAAAAGGCCAAAAAGCCTGCAGACCACTTCTGCTTCTTGAACTCCCACATAGCTCTCCTAAGGCAACCAGTACTGACCTAGTGCCCCATTAGAAGGGAGAAAAGCAAAACAGAGAGGAACAAAACATAGGTTGGTATTTTAACATATCCATCGCCACAGATAAAGGGTTTGGCTAGAGTCAGTGATCATGGGAGATCATTATTGTGCCCACTGAAAAAAAACTCATTTCTTCTGCTCATTCTTCTCCAGTAAAGACTTCTTGGCAAGCCCAGCAGAATCTGAAGGACTCACTCCATGGAGACATGCTCAGTGACGCAGGCAGCCAATGGCTCCAAGGATGGCTCGGATTTCAACCCCATGAAGGATTACATGATCCTGAGCAATCAGCAACAGATAGCTATTGCGGTGCTGTGCACCGCCCTGGGCCTGCTAAGCGCCCTGGAGAACCTAGCTGTGCTCTACCTGATCCTGTCTTCCCACCGGCTCCGCAGGAAGCCCTCATATCTATTCATTAGCAGCTTGGCTGGGGCCGATCTCCTGGCCAGCGTGGTCTTTGTCTGTAATTTTGTAAATTTCCACGTCTTTCATGGCATGGATTCCAAGGCTGTCTTTCTGCTGAAGATTGGTAGTGTGACCATGACTTTCACAGCCTCTGTAGGCAGCCTGTTGCTGACCGCCATTGACCGCTACCTCTGTCTGCGCTACCCACTTGCATACAAAGCCCTGCTCACCCGTGGGAGGGCACTGGTGACCCTGGGCACCATGTGGGTCATCTCAGCATTGGTCTCCTACCTGCCCCTCATGGGATGGACTTGCTGTCCCAGTCCCTGCTCTGAGCTTTTCCCTCTGATCCCCAACGACTACCTGCTGGGCTGGCTCCTGTTCATCGCCTTCCTCTTCTCTGGCATCATCTACACCTATGGGCACGTCCTCTGGAAGGCCCATCAGCATGTGGCCAGCCTGGCTGAGCACCAGGACAGGCAGGTGCCGGGAATGGCCCGGATGAGGCTGGATATGAGACTGGCCAGGACACTGGGGGTGGTGCTGGCTGTTCTCTTCATATGCTGGTTCCCGGTACTAACCCTCATGGTCTACAGCTTGGCCACCACTCTAACTGACCAGGTCAAGAAGGTCTTTGCCTTTTGCTCCTTGCTTTGCCTTGTCAACTCCCTGGTCAACCCCATCATCTATGCCCTGCGGAGTGGGGAGATCCGCGCCTCTGCCCAGCACTGCTTGACCCGCTGGAAGAAGCACCTGAGATGCTGTGGGCTTGAAGGAAAAGAAGAGATCCCAAGGTCCTCAGTCACAGAGACAGAGGCTGATGTGAAAGTCACCCAGTGGCCAGATTCCAAGGGTCTATCTTCTATGATGCCTGATGTGGCCTCTTTCAGAGTTTTAAACAAGCCAAGTCAGAAGTCATTTCACTCCCTGGAAGAGAAAGAGCAGCCTTAACCCTCTCATCTTACTGGAACCAGCCCCAGAGGCCTTGGCACAAACTTTTTTGCTGATGAGTGTCGGCACTGACCTCTGCAGAGTAGCCTGGTCGTGTCTGTCTGCACACAGTCTGCTGACAGCTAGGTCCTGTGAGGAGTGGCAAGGTGGGCAGGAGGCAAGACGTCTGGGGCAGGCTCAGTGTATGTCAGGTCAGGAAAACCTTCTCGGCAAGATGGCTTAGTGCCTGAATTCTCCAGAGATCACAGGACCCAGAGGGAGCCTTCAGGCTCAGCAAAGAGGGGCTCGGAGAAAATTTGAGAAGAATGGCTTATTCTCCTGGGATCTCAGGGTATGTGTGGATGGCTGGCCAGCTCTTGTTCCTGCTTAACTGCTGGGGCCTTCTTCGTTCTGGGTCACCTTTTTCCACCAAGGACCTTTATAGGTCACCATGTCTCGCTGAGGACCAAGAACTGCGATGTGTCGAAAACTATAGGTGTTGGTCCACCTCTTTCAGAAGTAACTGACAACCCTCTGGTTAAAGACGCCTTGTTATTAGGGCAATGGCCCTTCTTGACCACTGGTAATCCCCACTCACAGCCACTGTGACTTCTGGGGAAGTCTCTGGGGAATACGGAGGCTGGGATCTCTTGAGACACAGAATCTTTAGAGAATTTTATTGATCCTGTGAAGGCCTGTTTGGTGGCACCACTGGAAGCAGGCTGTGTCCCAGTCTAACCCAACTCCAAGAAAAAAAAAAGTATTCACAAGGATTTTATAAATCCCTGGATTGTTCACCTCACTATCCTATCAGGTCCTTCTGTCTCCTCCACACCTCTATGGCGAACAAGAAACTGGGCAAGTAGGGGGAGGGGGAGGACAGGGCTGACAGCCCACAGTCCCTTATCTCCAGCAAGAATATAGCCCCAAAGCTTTTGAAGATCCCAGGACATTGTATTTTACATATCATGGAAGGGCTTAAAACAGAAGGCAAGAGAAATTGTTGGTGGCAGGCAAATTACAAGGAATTCTAATGCAGTTATTTGGGACCGAAGACAGAGTAAAAGGAAAGAAATTGAATAAATATGACTTCATATAATGCTTTATAAGACAAGGTGTCCACTATTCATTTACTCTTTCACCCATCTCCTAAATACATGCCAGGGCCTGTGCCAGGGCCTGGGTGTTCAGCCTTAAGTAAAACTCTGCCCATGTCTAATGGGGTTTACGTTCTCCATTCTGGTGGGGAGAGAGCCAATAAATAAATAAATAAATAAATGTGGGTGGTACCATGAAAGAAATCATCAGGATCACATGATAGCGATTAATTGAGGCAACTTTAGGTAGGATAGACCTACTAGGTGCTCTAGTCATAAATGCCAGCTAACTTTTATTCAGTCTTTACTATGTGCCAGATCCTGAGCTAAGTTCTTGTTTTTTTAAAAAAAGATTTTATTTATTTATCCTTAGAGAGAGGGGAAGGGAGGGAGAAAGAGAGAGAGAGAGAAACATCGATGTGAGAAAGAAACATCGATTGGTTGCCTCTCGTATGCGCCCTGACCAAGCACTGAACTTGCAACCCAGGCATGTGCCTTGACCAGGAATCAAACCAGTGACCTTTCACTTTGCAGGATGATGCCCAACTCACTGAGTCACACCCGTCAGGGCATGGGCTATGTACTTTTAAATGAGGTATTTCACTTGGTCTTTATAAAATAACCTGCCGAAGGTGGTTTGGTATCCTCCTTTTACAGATGAGGATACCTCTAAGGGGCAAAATCACTTGCCTGAGGTCACACTGCTAGTATGTACCCAAAGCTGGGGTTTCCATGCCTGTTCTGTCTGACTCCAAAGCCTGCCCTCTTGACTGCTACCCTCTAAACCTCCTTCAAATTCAGTTTGATTAGAAGTAATGTTCTAATTTAAACCTTAGGGTTACAGACTGCAACCTCAAATTATCACTATTTCTCAATGCACTTCTTTTTATGTCCTGTATTAGCTTCCTGTAACAACTTTCCATAAACGGAGTGCCTTAAAACAACAGAAGGTTATTCTCTCACAGTTCTGAAGACTAGAAGTCCAAAATCAAGGTGTTGGCAGGGCCATGCTCCCTCCGGAGGTTCAAGCAGGGGCATCCTTTCTTGCCTCTTCCAACTTTGGGCAGCTCCTGGTGTCCCTCGGTTTGTGGCGACAAAACTCCAATCTCTTCCTTTATCTTCACATGGCCTCCCCACCCCCTCTGTCTCTTGATATCTTCTTCTAAGGACAACAATCATCGGATTAAGGTGCACCCCGTAATCCTGTATGATCTCATCTTAATTAAACAAATTACATCTACAAAGGCTCTATTTCCAAATAAGGCAGGATTCATATGTCCTGGGTAAACATGAAGTTCTAGGTGACACTATTTAACTTACTTGAAAGAGCATGATTTTTTAAAGGTAAATTTGTGGCTCTTTAAATTTGGGCATGCCTTTCTTTATTCATCAGTGGGGTCTTTTCTCATTTTACCAAAGGAAATGCCCAAATACATGGCATAAATTGATACCCAGTTAATATTTCTTTAATAAATATAGAACTTACAAATAGTTGAATTAAATTCACTTTCACACTTTCTACCCCTCTCCTTTCCACACTTTCTACCTCTCTCCTTTCACAGTCTCTTATTTCAGCTTTAAGTCAAGCACTTGAGTTTATGAAGGAGGAGAGCAAGGGGGTAAGGGACCTTGGATATCACTGAGAACTGCCTGCATTGTTTAGATAAGGAAATGGGCTCAGACTGTGGACAAGACTTGCTCAAGCAAAGCCCAGAAAGTAGTGTCTAGTGCCAGAAATCCAGGTTCCCCAGTTCCCAGAATTGTCCACTCTTTCATAGTGCCTCTCGCCTGCTCCTGCAGATTTGCGTTTTGGTTACGAGGATGTTGACCTTTAACAAATAGACAGCCAGATATTTCTCCAGCAAAATGGGTTTATTCAGGAAAAACAAAGAATTGCAATTCAGGACCTGTGGCCTAGTGGTAAACCATGCTCAAGTCCAGAGAAACAAAGGAGAGGGCTGCTCTTTGATAGACTTCAGAGGGCCTGTTGCAAATGAAGAATCCACTGGAGGAAACTAAACGTGTAAAGTACAGTGATTTCTCATTGCCTGAGTTATGGCAGTTTCTCATTGGCTGAACTGTAACAGGGCAAGGAGGAATCGTTCCTTTCTCGTGCTTAGGTAGTAATGTACAATAGCATCACCTCCTATTGTAGATGCAAGGTATGTCTCTTCTTATTGGGGTTAATAGTCCGCACTGAGTGACATGTGAGTGAGAGTTCTCTCTTCTAGCCTCTTGATTCCACTTTAAAAGAAGTTTCTGTTTATTAATTTTCACAAGGTTAAGAAGAAATGAGGGTCACAGTGTCCCATTACGTCTTCCCCAACATGAGTTCTGTAATATCAAAAATCATTACTCTGATCACTAGAAAGTGTGTGAAGACAGGTTTTTTTAAAAGCATTTGTGCTTATTGTTTTGGACAATATTTCAGCATAATCTTGCAAAGAAAGAAACACAGAAGATTAGAAAAATAACTATTTATTCAGCAACTGCCATTGTATTTCCTAACCACTCCTAGGATGAGGAAGTGCTTGGTTCTGTCAACACAGGCTCTTATCCCTCCTGGGGTACAAGAGAGAAGTAGCATGCTGAGAGGCATAGATTCTACCTCTGGAGACCTGGATTCTAGTCAGACTTCTGATCCCATCTAGCTGCACAATCTTGAGCAACTTCCATCCCCTCTGTGAGTCTCATTTTCCTCCTTCCTAAAATGTAAAGAGTGGGAAAGGGGATTGTGTAGAGGATTTCCAAAGTCCCTTCCACCTCTGACATGCTGCAATTCTCTCACTAATATGTGGGGACTGGCTATGCTGCTTGGGATCATTATACTTCACACACCTGAAGCCCTTGCTTCCTGTCTGATTCTGCGCAGCATGTATGGATTGTGGAGGACTTGGTTACCACCCTGCCAGACAAGATTCACATGGGTACTCCTAGGGCCTGGGGCTCTTTTTTATATTTTGTTAATTTTTTCCCAATTACAGGTGACATTCAATATCATTGTATGTTATTTTCAGGAGTATAGCACACTGGTTAGACAATTACATACTTTATAAAGTAGTGCCCCCCTGAAACCATACATAGTTGTTACAATATTATTGATTATATTCCTATGTTGTAGGGCATGAGGCTCTTAATTTTTCTTACCCTACTACTCTAAAAACGTTCCGTTGTGGCGGCTTGTATGTACGTGGGTCTTGTTTTCCCAATTAGATGTTAAACTCTGTGAATGGCTTCAGAATTCCCAAAGCAAGTATTTGGCAAAATGGCCACACCTGCTCTTTGTCTTTCAGCACCCACTGTTCTCCCTCCTCTTCCTTCCTAATGCTTCTACCATCATTATTCTACCTTGTTATTTCTACCAGGACTGCTACGATGCCTTGCATCTGGTATTCCTGCCTCCAGGCTTACTCTTCTGTACTACGACTTAAAAAGTCCCCTATGGCTCTCAACGGCAAAAATGCACTGCTCCCAGTTCTCTGCACACATCGGGCCTTCCGCAGCCTCACGGTTTAACCGCGCCATGAAGTCTCTTCTAAAGTTTTTCTGAGACCATCAGCGGAGCGCTGTCGACGCGTCCTTGCGTCTTTCTCCCTTTAAGATACAGAGGGAGCGACAGGCACGGCTGACCAAGAGATTCGGAAGCCAAAAGGCCAGGGCTGGCACGCCCCCTTTCTTCCTAGCCAATCATTAGTTAGAGTGGGCGGGGCCGCGCGCCCGCACCTGCGCGTTAAGAGGGGATGGTTGAAGAGGAAAGGTGGGAAGGTGGAGAAGCTATCTCCCGAAATGAGGTCGCGGGCGGTGGACACCGAGCTGCTGCTGCTGCTGTTGGTTCTCGGAGCAGCGGAGTCGGCGCTCAGGGCTCAGCGCCGCTACACTCCGGACTGGCCGAGTGTGGACTCCCGGCCACTGCCGGACTGGTTCGACAAGGCCAAGTTCGGGGTGTTCGTGCATTGGGGCGTGTTCTCGGTGCCGGCCTGGGGCAGCGAGTGGTTCTGGTGGCACTGGAAGGGTGAAGGATTGTTGCAGTATAAGCGCTTCATGAGCGACAACTACCCTCCCGGCTTCAGCTACGCTGACTTCGGGCCGCAGTTCACGGCGCGCTTCTTCGACCCCGACGACTGGGCTGACCTCTTCCAGGCCGCTGGGGCCAAGTGAGTGCGGCAGCGGGTGCCGGCGCAGCGCCTTAGTCACCCCGGTCCTCGCCCCCGCCTCCCCCGCCCGCCCCGCCCCGCCCCACCCCACCCCACCCCACCCCACCTCCCGGATCGGAGTGATGGAACGGGGGTTAGGCCGGTGGAAACCGAACAGAGACGGCTTGCCCAGGGTCACACAGCCGTCTCTCTGACTTAAGATACCCTCAGGTCATGTGTTTTGTCCCCTGAAGGATACAAAGTTGAATGTTGCATGCCTGATCGTAAGGAGACGGTACGCCTGGGTTGAGGATTCGAAGAAAATAAAAGTTCCGGGGCGGTGGTGGGAGGGAAAGCCTTCAGTGTCAGCACCCGTTACATCGCGCTGAGGGGACGGAGCTAGGGGATACCTCATTGTCCGTTCCCTGTCTACAAGACAGTCAAGATTCCAAGATTTTTAAGCAAGTGGTATGGAGTCTGGTCCTGGTTCAGCTGTGAACTTCAAGGCGTTTCACCTCCCTGCAGCCTCCTTCCTGGCCGTTGAAAGGGATTGTATTAGTTCCTTTGGGTTTCAATATCTGTGAGAGGGAAAGGGAAGTGAGTCCTGGTGTGCAGTGGTTTGGGGCAACAGTACAGATTCTCAGTCATCTGCTCTTCTCAATACCTTGCACATGAAAGCTCTCAAGAAATGTCTGAATTGTTTTGAGAACTCTTGGAGTTTGCGTGTGAATGGACAAAGAACTGAAAGTGATGAGGTGGGGAGGAGAGAGACAAGGACCCATGAGATTGTTGAAGGCGGGTGCCAATCTTGAAGGATCGCAGTATGTGGCCAGGTGTTAAGTCAGGGAATGTTTATCCTTAGCTTCTAGAAGGATTAGCCTCGCTGCTGGGAGGGACGTGGGTTGGAGGAGAGTAAGAATGGAGACAGGCAGGTCTTCTGGCTCCCGGCTTAGAATAGCCTTCCACCCTTGTCTCTTCAGTCATCTTCCAGGCCTTAGTTCCTCTTGGACTTTAAGATTTCTTGTAGTTAAGCAATTACAGTGACGTTTAGTGTATGGAAATATAAGGCTGGAATAAACAGAGGAGGTGTTCTCTATCCTCTAGGTCCATAACTCAAAATAAAAAAAAAAAAATTAAAATCTGGGAAATATTCCTTGTCCAGACCCCTTTTCACGGTCCAGGTGACTGGCCCAGGTAGACGAAGGGAGCTGATGTCCTAGACTCCAAACCCACCCCTCCAAGGTGAAGGTTCTTCCCCATACCAGAGGTTTGTATTCCATGCCAGAGGGATTGGTCCTCTGCCTGTTTTTGTAAGTTCCATGAGATGAGAATGATTTTTATATTTTAAAAGTGTTATGCCCACAAAGCCTGCAATACAATCTGGCCCTTAAAGTCTTGGAGCTCCCCCACTAGCCAGCGATTAAATTATCTTGGTTTCTTTTTCCCTGGCCATAAAAGCAAGTCAAATGTTGAGTGATTTGGTAGGTATTTCAACATTTGCCTGTTCTCCTCAGCTCGTTTGGACTTTGGTCACCTCTATAAATGAGAGGCTTGGTAAAACAAATAGCTTACTTTTCTATCACCTGCTATTTCCTGTAAAGATTTCTTTCTACTTTAGAGCCAAGGCTTAAGAAAAACTAATCAGCCCTGACTGGTGTGGCTGAGTAGGTTAAGCCTCATTCCCACAAACCGAAAGGTCGCAGGTTTGCTTTCTGGTCAGGGCACGTGCCTGGGTTGTGGGCCAAGTCCCTCGTTGGGAGTGTGCAAGAGGCAACCGATGGATGTTTGTCTCACACATCGATGTTTCTTTCCCCTCTTTCTCCCTCCCTTCCCCTCTCTCTAAAAAATAAATAAATAAAATCATTTTTTAAGAAAGAAAAGCTAATCATTAATTCCCAGAAAGTTGAAGAAGGGGAGCTGAGGTGCACATCTTTTCCCTCTAGCCTTCCTCCTTAGCTGAGGACTAAGGACTGTGGCTTCCTGAAGTTTGCTTCCATTTCTGGAGCAATACCCATGGAAAGCTGAGACTACACCAACTCCTATGTTTCCTATAGGCAAGTATATAGTACATTGATGTGGGCAAACTTGACTCCATCTTTGTAAGCCCCCCACTCTCTGTATGCAGACTTTAGCTTTGACCAAGCTCACTGTTCCTGACCAGCATTCACAGGCCTTATAGTTAATGACTTCTGTCTTCTGTAAGCCTGTACAACGTAATCATAAATATTTCTGTCAGTAAGTGGCCAGAATGGCATAGCAAGCTGAGACATATCAAAGCAGGTGTCAGTGTCAATTCTAAGCAATTACCCATCCTAAGACCACTGGGAGGTAGGGTTCCTGGCTCATATTGCATCCTCTGCCCCTTCACCTTGTCAGTCATTACTAGTTCAGCTATACGATAAAACATTTACTGTAGTAACTGTAGCGCAGCGGAGAAGAAGCTGCGCAGAACTGCCAGGGTTGTCCATCCACTCCGACCCTACATCCCTGTAACTAAATTACCCTATAATAAATTCCGTTACATTCTGTGGAGTTGCCCACTTCCTTTTTTTCTGTCTTAAGACAGCTTTTCAGTTCGGTGGTCACTGTACCTCTGCTCCACGTTCAGACAGCCACATCCAAACATTTCCAAGGCCTCGGTCATGCTGGGTGGGTTCATGTTCGTGGCCCACTGCCCACTTCCTTTGCTCATGTGGTTTTGATGTCCACAGGTATGTAGTCCTGACAACAAAGCATCACGAAGGCTTCACAAACTGGCCAAGTCCGGTGTCTTGGAACTGGAACTCTCAGGACGTGGGGCCCCACCGTGATTTGGTTGGTGAGTTGGGAACGGCCATCCGGAAGAGGTGTGTGTCCACGGAGAGTTAACCCGTCATCGCTTCCGATCTAGCAGCCATCCGCTGTACCATACCTTCTCCACTCCTCTGTGGTTTTGAAATTGTCATTTAGCGAGTACCCTGAAGGGCTTTTGGTTTTTGAATTAGCAGTGTTCAATGCTTGGCCGTTTTTATGTGACCAACGGTGACACCATCAGAGAAATTCCTGGCTCTGTCTAGTTGGGTGAAGGATACCCAGCGTAGACAACAATGGCCCATTTGTACCCTGAGAAGGATTCTTTCTGGAAAGCCTTCCAGCCCTTTTCCAGGGTCTGATGGACACCAGGGACTGCGTGTCTCATCTTTGTGTCCCCCTTAAGTCATTGACACAGATCTTTGCAGGCATTCAGGGCAGGTTTGGGTAAATGATAGGTCAAGAGGGAACGGAAAAGGGCAGTTTAAGCAGCAAAAAGTAAGGTAAGGAGCCACTGGGTTGATTCTAGTTAATGCTCCCTAATATTTGCCACTTAAGAAATAACTTCCCAAGATCGAAGAGCTGGGAGGTGGCAGAGGTGGGATTTAAAATCAGGTATTCTGGTTTTGGACCTTACAGCTCCAGTACATTTGCCTGCAAGGAGGAAAAGTGGTATTCGCCCAGTCTCAGCTCTGTTGCGATTTGGTAAACTTGGTATCCTATTTAAGCGGTGCCCCAGTTGGCTGTTGGTATAAATGAAGTTTGATTGGAACATGGCTTTGCCCATTCATTTGTGTGTTATCAATGGCTGCTTTCATGTTACAATTTCAGAGTTAGGATAGAGACCACAAGGCCTGCAAAGCCTAAACTACTATCTGACCCTTTAGGAAAGTGTGTGCTGACTCCTGCCACCTGTTTAATATTCAGCTTCCCAATGATGTGCGTAGATGATAGTCCTGTTGTAGACCCTCTGAGGGGTTGATTAGGTTCAGACTTTAGGATACTTGATTTTTATCTTCTTTGTATCTACCTAGTTCCCAGGTCATATGGTGAAATAACCAACTTCAGTGCTTTCTGCCTTATCTGTGCCATTGCCCTGTACCTTACTTCTTTAAAGATTTTATTTATTTATTTTTAGAGAGGGAAAGGGAGAGAGAAAGAGAAGGAGAGGAACATCGATGTGTGAGAGATACATCGATTTGCTGTCTTTCACAGGCCCCCAGCTGGCCCACAACCCAGGCCTGTGCCCTGACTGGGAATCAGTCTGGCGACCTTTCAGTTTGCAGGCCGGCGCCCAACCCCCTGAGCCATGCCGGCCAGGGCACAATGCGCCTTACTTCTTAACTTGCAGCGTAGTGTTTTCTGTAACTCTCACCAGTCTTAACTCAAAACAAGCTTCATTGTCTATGAAAATAGGTCACTTTAACCCTGTTTCACTTTGGGTATGTTAAAAACTAATCAATCTTAGCTAAATGAAACAGTAAACCTTTAATCATTCATTTCAACTACATGGAAAACGTTACTAATGATTTTTTTTCTGAGTGATAAGATTTTTGGATATGTTATTCTTTACACTTTTCTCTATTTTTCCGTATCTCTACAATATGTATTCTTTTGATTGACAGAATTTTTAAAAAAATGGACTATATGTTGTTATTGAGATAATTGACCTAAAAGATGGTATAAATGATATTTGATGTTAAGATATTTGTGTATAGCCCTGGCAGAGTAGCTCAGTTGGTTAGAGCATCATTGTCCCAATATGTCAAGGTCGTGGGTTTGATCTCTGGCCAGGGCACATATAAGAATCAACCAATGAGATAGAGAGCAGGATGACAGCTATGGAGGGGTGGGGGGTGGGCAGGTGAGAGGGTAGAGGGATCAAGCAAAAAGGAAAAAGGACTCACAGACATGGACAACAGTGTGGTGATGGCGGGGGTGGGGGGTATAAGGGGGCTGCCTGGGAATGGGAAAAATACAATGAAAATGTATAAATAAATAAATAACCTCAGGGGAGAATCAACCAATGTATTCATAAATAAGTGGAACAACAAATTGATGTTTCTCTCTCTCGTCAATAAATAAAAAGGTTTTTAAAAAGTATGTATAAAAAGTAGTTATGTGTACTATCAAAAACTTAGTAAACCAGTCATTTTAATTGAATGATAAGAGATCATTTAACTTAATGGTTTCAGATCCCAGCCTCCTTCATGGCTTTATGGGCACATTTCACTGAGGTATGAAAATGCTGCCACTGATTTTTCTTAAAATAAACTATCTTTTCTTTGCTTAATGACAGTTGCTGTCCTGTTTTTTTGTTTAAGGAACATACGCTATGGACTCTATCACTCACTCTTTGAATGGTTCCATCCACTCTACCTACTTGATAAGAAAAATGGTTTCAAAACACAGTATTTTGTGACTGCAAAAACAATGCCAGAGCTATATGACCTCGTTAACAGGTAAAACACAGAAATATTTTTGAGCTATGACTTTTCTAAATGAAATCAGAGCTTTCTATAGGATACTATTATGTTGGGAGGAAAGGAATATGAAAAAAAACGTGGAATATGAAAAAAATCTAGAGGACATCAGAATAATAAAAGTGGTGGTTGGAGACAAAATGTATGATTCCTCCTACTCTTCAAAACCTGTGTAATGTGGTCACATTATCTTTATAAATGGAAACAATCGAACAGAACCCAGAATGGCAGTTAAGTCAGAACTTCAGGTCCCTCCTCACGTGCCATTGTCTCTGTCAGAACCTTGGAGAGGCATCTTGGTCCGAGGGACCCTAGGCCCCACGTGGGATTTGGCCTCTGGCAGATTTGCATTTGAATCCTGGCTCTTGTTACTTAAAAAGCCTTAAACAGCTCACCCTTCTGAGCCTCAGATCCTCACTGTAAAGTGGGGATAATAATGCCTTCTTATAGGGCTCAGAGTAATATGTGAAAAATCTCTGTCACGGTGCCTCGTACAGAATAAGTGTTGTTGTTAATATTCTTAAAGTGATCACTTTTACTTTGGGATTGGTCTTCACCTTGTTTTATTCCTGGTTTGCCTTTCTCACACCTGAGGGCTTCTAGAGGCTAAGAAGCAGGCATCTCTGCCTGGCCTCTCATTTTAGAGAGGCAGCAGCGAGGGGCGGGGGCCAGACCCTCCTTGCATCCAGGGCATCTCTAAGGAAATAGTACTGTTGTAAGAGACCAGCAGAGGCTTGGAGTCAGACAGAACTGGATCTGGAATCCAGTTCTTTTTTCTACTGGCTGTGTGGCCGTGAACAAACTATTTAACCTTTCTAGATCTGTTTTTTATCTGCAAAATGGAGATAATATACACCATAAGATCACTGTAAGGGCTAGTGAAGCAATGAATATAAAATGCCCAGTACAGTTTCTCATACACAGTAAATTACAGATTATGTTGTATTTTGCCTCCTAAACAGGCAGTGTTTTTCCAGGAGCCTGCTTGCTGTCCTGATTATGAAGTACAGTATAGGAGTTGGCTGCAGGCAGACTTATATTTGAATTCCAGCTTGTTTATTTACAAGCCTTTTCACTTGAAACAAATTGGCCTGCTGAGTCTCAGATTCTTGCTCTCTAAAGTGGGACTAATAATGCTTACTTTATAGGTATATATTCACACTCACACCTCATTGGAGTCAGAGTAATAATACGTGGAAGGTACAACTGTGGCTCAGGTGGTTCTATAAATCCTTTATAGTTGAAACTTTGGGTAGATGTCCCAAGAAATGCATTGGGTGGAGTATTTCAAGATCTTAATACATTTTAATGAAGCAGAAACCGTAATCCTATAGTTCTGGAGTACTTTTTTTTTTTTAAGGTTTTATTTATTTTTAGGGATGGGAGGGAGAAAGAGAGGGAGAGAAAAATCTATGTGTGAAATATACATCAACTGGGCACCTTGCCCACAACGCAACTATGTGCCCAGACTGGGAATCGAACCAGCAGCCCTTCAGTTCACAGGCCAGCACTCAATCCACTGAGCCACACCAACCAGGGCTGGAGAACCATTCTTTTAGTTGGAATTAGTTGCTGGAGGGAGACCAAATTGTATAATACTGATTACAACTCTGTTTTTTAAAAAGGCTTTAAAAATAATAAAAGATTAGGAGGGAATATACCAAAATGCTGTGTATTCAAAAGTGGCTATGAGAGCAGAGGCGTTTTTTGTGTATGTGGTTGTTTTTGTCTCTTTAGTGTTCCACATTCTCTGCATTGTGGTAATTTATGGTACTTCCAAAATGGAAGAAAGTTAATTTTTAATTATTCATTACAGTCCTGACTATATTGCAAAGAATGATTTGTAAGACTTTATTGCAGATGGATTCAGGTAATAAACTTTGTTCTAATTGCATGTCTTTCAGATATAAACCTGACTTGATTTGGTCTGATGGAGACTGGGAAAGTCCCGATACATACTGGAACTCTACAGGTTTTCTTTCTTGGCTCTACAATGACAGCCCAGTCAAGGTATGTGATTATATGACTTCTCTCTTACTCATCTGTTATGATTAAAAAAAAAAAAAGTACCTGGTTGGTGTGGCTCAGTGGATTGAGCACTGGCCTGTAAACCAAAAGGTCACTGGTTCGATACCCAGCCAGGGCACATGCTTGGGTTGCAGGCCAGGTCCCCATTTGGGGGTGTGAGAGAGGCAACCAATTTATGTTCCTCTCACACATCAATGTTTCTCTCCCTCTCCTTCTCCTTTCCTGCCTCTCTCTCTAAAAATAAGTAAATAAAATCTTAAAAAAAATAAAAAGAGTAATTATGAAGCAAATATTTGTGTAAAAATTATAGAGAGACAAGATCTGGGGTAATAACGACAATGACAACAGCCACAATAATAAATACTAATACTCTCATGGGGGTGCTAGGGACCTCGAGACTTAATGGGTGGTAAAGTCCTTTCACCTTTAATTCTTTCCCTCTTCCTTTAAACATAAACTTTCTTTTTCTCCTTTAATTCTTGATTTTGACAACACAGGTTTAAATCTTGTTAAAATTAATATACCAAATAAAAAAAATTAAATGATAGGAGTAAAATGCGAATATCTATGATTTCACCTACTCTGGGTTGATTATGTAGTTTAACTCTCGAGGGGAAATTTTATTTCCTTTATATCCAAATTCTTGAGGGAACTTTGTCTTCTTCCCCCATCACCCGCCCACGCCCAGTCAACACTATTACACTGCATAGTAGCTGTCCACTTACAGTTTGTATTTTAGTACATGTACACAGTGGCAGAAGTCTTAATCCTCACTATAGGAAATTTCAAAAATGTTACATATTCTGAATTTGTTGTAGATCTAGAAAAACCAAAGTATAAGAACAGTTTGAGTTAAGCTATCTTGGTAGATTAATAAACCTCTTATTGGGTAACTATTACTAAACTCAGAAAATGAGAAGAAAGGAAAAAAGAAAGAGATCTTATGTGACAAATAGAGACAAATTAAGAGTGGTTTTCGCCAAATGTATGTGCCACTTTTAGTGGCACAGCATCCTGGTTCTCTGCCAAGGGTCCTCACATGGGGTGGTTCAGCTGTGGACCCTTGGGTGGGATGCTGTAGACCTTGGTTTCCCACTCTTGTTCTGAATGCTTTCTTTTATTTTTTAGAAGTTTTTATGTATTGATTGATTTTAGAGAGAGAAGAAAGGAGAGAGAGGGGCATCGATTTGTTGTTCTACTCATTCATGCATTCATTGGTTGATTCTTGTATGTACCCTGACCAGGGATTGAACTTGCAACCTTGGCTTATTAGAACGATGCTCTAAACAACTGAGCTACCCAGGCAAGGCTCCGAATGCTTTCTCATGCATTAGGAAAAAGCGTCATTTTGGAGCAGCAGTCACATTAGAGAGCATTTTTAGAAGAACTAGACTCTTCTCCTTACCACTCCCCCTGTCTGCGATACCTGTGGTCCCCGCAGGTCTTCCCTCAGAGGTCCTCGGCCTTGGGCAGCCGCCCCGCCACCCTATCTGAAATTGCAGCCTGTCACACTTCCTGTCTTTCCCTGCTTTCTCTTTCTCTTAGCGCTTACCTGGTCTAATGTATTCTAAGTATCATTTACCTTGTTTATGATCTGTCTCTCTCACTGAAGTGTCAACTTTATACTTTATAAGGGCAAGGGTTTGGATCTGTTTATTGCTATCCCCAACGCGCAAAAAAAATTTGGCTTAGTTAGGCACATGATAATATTGATTGAATGTAAGGTAAATCTGGCTCCTGGCAATTTATATTCTCTCCTGGAAGTATTAAAAAACATCCTGGATCAGCATACTCCATTTATGTTAATCACTAGGTAATTAACTCCGATATAATGCGACAGTTGTTCACACAGCTGTCTCCTCAGCTAGCCTCTGCTGTCTCTTGGAGGGCAGGAACTGTGTTTCATTCACTTTAGGTACCCCAGGATGAGCCTCCTAGAAGTAGGAAACACTTACATTTACGTACTCTGTGTAATGATTTCTCATTCTCATAGTTCAGCTAAACCTTGAAGGAAGGAAAAGAATATTTGATTGACCTTCTTTACTAGGTCATGTAGTGCAAAGTGTCCTGGGCTGGGCTCAAATACCTGATCCCCATAGTCCCAGCTTTCCGAAACTATCAGGTTTTACCTTGGGCGAGTCTTCTCTCCATTTCTCCTCTTATGAAATAAGTGGTTTACAAGACGATCTTTGAAACAGGCCCTGCCAGCTCTACCGGGACAGATGACTAGACCAGGGTTCCTCAGCCTCTGCACTATCGACACTTGGGGCTGCATATTTCTCTGTTGTGATGAAGCTGTCCTTGATGTAAAAAGTTTAACACTGTCCCTGGCCTCTACCCACCAGATGGCAGTAGTACCACCCCAGTTGTGACAACCCAAAGTGTCTCTTAGGCTTTGTCAAATTCCCCTGGGGCAAAATGGACCCCCGCGGAGAACTACAGCTCTAGAAGACCAGCGATTTCCACCCACCCTGCCTTAAGAATGTTTAAAACATGCAGTTCCCTGACTGTTTTATTCAGGGGCACTGACCTCTTTTTTCTTAGACTGTCAAGTCAAAAAATGGCAGCAGCCAACACAACAATAATTATAAGGTATGAATGGCATCAAAATTATACCTATTTTTGTCAGATTGGCAAAAAATCTATTTTTTGGCATGCCACAGAATTTTAGTAATTATTATATGTGCCATGAGATGGAAAACGTTGAAAATTGCTGCTCTAGACTAAATCTGGGCCTTGCATCCAAATAGAATCTTAAGTTATCATGCTGCATTATGTAAGGAAAATAAGGCATTTTCCCCTTGGTGACTCAGTACTCTTTCCTCCTTTAGGATGAGGTAGTAGTAAATGACCGATGGGGTTATAACTGTTCCTGTCACCATGGAGGATACTACAACTGTGAAGATAAATTCCAGCCATCGAGCTTGCCAGACCACAAGTGGGAGATGTGCACCTCCATAGACAAGAGGTCGTGGGGCTACCGTCGCACCATGTCAATATCTGACATTTCAAGTGAATCTGAAATCATTTCGGTAAGACCCCTGCGAGTTAATTATTTGTTAACTACCATCTCAAACTAGCCTTCCAACTGAACATGGTGGAAACACCGAATGAACGTGCAGGTTGATAGTACCCTTTAGGGTTATTGAACATACTCAGAGAAACCTGTCCTGAGGGAACTGTTATAATCACAGAAGAAAGTTTTATGTACAGATATGTTCTTCCCAGGGTAATTTTCAGTTAGACATATGGGTTGTTTCAATTTCTTGTAACCATAAAGGGATAAGTTAAGTAGATTTGGGGGTTGGCCTTAACCATTAAAATACTTATCAATGTAGACCCTGGCTGGTGTGGCTCAGCGTATTGAGGGCCGGCCTGCAAACCAAAGGGGCTGCCGGTTCGATTCCCAGTGTAGAGCACACGCCTGGCTTGTGGGCCAGGTCTCCGGTGGGCAGCACACAAGAGGCAACCACACATTGATGTTTCTCTCCCTTCTCTTTCTCCTTTTCTTCCCCTCTCTCTCTAAAAATAAATACAATCTTTGAAAAAAAATATTTATCAATGTAATATAGGTTAATGCTTAGAGGGTTAAGTGAAAAAATAAGTTATGCATTATCACAACTATATAAAATTAACTACATAGAAAAAAGACCGAAAGGAAACAAAAAGTTAGTGGTGTGGTATCTTTGGGGTACAGTAACAAATTCTCCTTTTTAGAATTTTCTGTATTAACCTTAATTTTTCTGGATTGCCCTGAAGTGCACCTGTTTGAGGTCAAAGTAAACAAGTAAACACACACACATCCCACTTAGAAGTCGTGAAGGATGTACCTTAGTCCCTCCTTATTCTCAGGGATGTGATCCAGACCCCCAGTGGATGCCTGAAACCAAGTATAGTACTGAACTCTCTCTATATATATAATGTTTTTTTCCTAGAGTACCTACCTATAATAAAGTTCAATTTATAAATTAGGCATAGTAAGAGATTAAAAACAATAAGTAATGATAAAACAGAACAATTATAACAATATACTATAATAAAAGTTGCGTGAATTTGGTCTCCCAAAATACCTGATTGTACTGTATTCACCCTTCTCCTTGTGATCATGTGAGATGATACAACTCTTAGCTGATGAGATGAAGTGAGGTACTTAAAACTTATGAACTGTTTGTTTCTGGAATTTTTCATTTAATATTTTTAGACTGCAGTTGACCATAGGTAACTGAAACTGCAGAAAATGAAACCACAGATAAGGAGGAACTACTGTATCTCTTTACAGCATGTTTTCCCAGTGGGGCAACATACACATTAATATAGCCCGCGACATACAGAGCTTACTGAAAGTCTTCAGATCTCTTCTGTCTCCCCAAAGCCTCCACAGCGCCTCCTCAAAATCTCTTCTCTCTGATCCCTGTAGTCTCTCCGAATGGCTCCATGTGATCCCCTCATGGCCGAGTGCTTTGTTCTCAGCTCTCCTGCGTGCACTTTGTGCTTCTGACACACGACCCTTCCCTCCCAGGGAAATGCCCGTGATCACTCCTGGAATTTGAGTTAATATATTTCTCCATCTTGTAGCAGTATTTTTCAGTTTTGTTATATAACCCTGTCTTGCTTTTATAATGACAAAAATATATAGCCTTTTTCAAAAGGGTAAAGGGCATTCACAAAGCAGGGAGAGAAGGTGCCCTAGATTATGTTTCTTCTCTTAAGAGCTGTGTGTTCCAGGCACTATGCCAGGATTAGGATTCACAACTAGGATTTCCTTGTTTCTGCTCTCTCTAGGAACTGGTTCAGACAGTAAGTCTGGGAGGAAACTATCTTCTCAACATTGGGCCAACTAAAGATGGACTGATTGTTCCCATCTTCCAAGAAAGGCTACTTGCCGTTGGGAAGTGGCTACGCATCAATGGGGAAGCTATCTATTCCTCTAAACCGTGGAGGGTACAATTGGAAAAGAACGAATCTGTATGGTGAGTCTTGTCTTCGGTCGTGTGCAGGAATGGGACTGTGGCCCGTCCTGAACTGGCATTTCCTTGAGTCCACAATGTTAGAAGCCACACCAGAAGTCATCTTGAAGAAACCCAAAAGTTGTTCTTTTGCTATTAATTTGTACCTCAGTTTATGGTTTAAGCCACCAGGATATTTGTGACTAGTGAGGGTGGTGATAGGCTTGGTGCAAAAAGCATCAATTTACTTGACACTTTACCCTGTCTTCCTAAAATTAGTAATAGCTAATAGTTGTGTAGCACCTACAGTATGCAAAGCTCCATTCTAAATTCTTTGCATCCATTTAATCCCCTCAACAAGCCCACCAAATAGATACTATTATTATCCCCATATTACAAGTGAGAAAGGAGGCCCAAAGCAGTCATATAACTTGCCTAGGATCACAAAGCTAGTAAATGGAGAAGTCATAATTCATACTTGAAATTGTGGTCCAGATATTTGATCTTGGACCTCATTTTTTTCAATTGCAACATGGGGTGACTGATACTTAACTTCCTAGAGCTGTTGTGAGGGTTAAATGAGATAATGGATGTAAAGCTTCCAGCAGAGTGTCAGGCACATGCAACGTGTTTAATCAGAGATACCTGCCGTTATACCATGGAGTGTAGGTCGTTGGATCAGGGGAAACACGATCAGCCCTCAGCTTTAGATGAGCTTCTGTCTCATGATTTTCATTCTCTCCTCTAAGCATGGTGAAATCTCTGAATAACAAATTTGTCTTCATGGCACATCTTGCCCTCGTGATATCCTCTGATGTTTTCACGTGGATTTAGAGTTGAAAAAATATTTGAATAATAAAGCAGATGACTTCAGTGGGAAATAACTAGTATAAGAGTTAAAAAAATTTTCAAGAAAACTTATAACCCAATAGAGAAGGAAAATAGAAGATACTTCAGGAAGAGGCTGCTTTCCTCCCTCAGACCTTAACTGGCATTGAGTTATTGTGTCTGTCACTGGTGTCAGTCAGTGACAGATACAAGGTCTTGGAATTGGTAGAGAATAGAAAGGGGAATGTATAAGGTTATGTGTAATAACCTTAGGTGTCGGGGTAACAAGCCAGTTATCTTTGATAATGATGTTCTTTCCCTCAGGTATACCTCCAAAGGAGCAGCTGTTTATGCCATTTTCCTGAAATGGCCAGAAAATGGAGTCTTAAGCCTTAAATCCCCGCAAACTACCTCCAGTACACGGGTAAGGAGCCTCAGTCAGTCCTTTCTGAGGTGTAACATTTTTTAAAGGAATTGGCAGGTCTTCTCTACTTCTTGTTTCCTCCCCAGGTTTCCCCCATGTTTATTACCCATTTATTTATCTTTTAAAACATTTTATTTATTTATTTTTAGAGAGAGGGGAAGAGAGGGAGAAAGAAAGGGAGAGAAACATCAGTATGTGGTTGCCTCTCACACACCCCCTACTGGGGACCTGGCCCGCAACCCAGGCATGCACCCGGATTGGGAATCAAACCGGCGACTCTTTGATTTGCAGGCTGGCTCTCAACCCACTCCACAGCAGCCTGGGCCCCTTTTAGACTATCTTCCCTGCCCTGGCCCAGTTTGGTTGTTTTCGACCATATTCAGGCCATGTTCTGTACTCATTGATGCATTAATGTTTTTTCCATTGCCTTTTGCTTTCTTCAGGTAATTATGCTGGGATTCCAAAATGATCTGAAGTGGTCCAAAAATCCACATGAAGATCTCCTCATTTATCTGCCCCAGTTACCACCCTCTGCTCTCCCAGTTGAGTTTGCCTGGACCATAAAGATGACGGGAGTGGAGTGACCATTGGAAATCAAGAGGAACAGGACACTGTCTGCTCTCCACTGTGTTGATTTTCTTCTTACAGTGCCGTCATTGCAATAACTCCTCTTTTCCGCCCAGCGGTGGCTTTCCAACATATTTTAATCAAAGGAACTGAGTGCAATACTCTGATGTCTCAGTGGATCAAAGATCGGAGATACCTTGCCAGCATCTCTCTCTCTCTCTCTCTCATCAGCAGAAGAAAGAACTAAACAGTTAAGCTCTGAGTTCATCCTTTCCTAACTTTGGAAATTATCTACAGTGCAACCTTCCCTCTGTTCTCTGTTTGATAACTGGCTTACCTAACGACTTCAGATACAAAGTAAGCCAGTTCACCTTGTTGCCTGTGGGAGGAGGTTTAAAGGGTTTGGCAAGCTCAACTACGTGCTCCTGAAGCGGCAGCAGTTGTCACCAGCTCCCCCCCCCCCAAAAGAGCAGGAGGCCTGGAAGGAAAGGAAGAGGCTTCCAAGGCTAGTAATCAGCTCTTCAGAAGTTTCCAAAACCAACTAAGGGTTCTGCAATTCAGTCTGTGTATATTCATACTATGAAGAAAATGGATGTGATTCTGCCCTGCTTTTTAAAATACGATCAAATAAATACATTTTTTAAATTTATTTATTTATTTTTTCAAATACATTTGTCTCTACCTACCAAATAAATACATTTTAATGTCAAACCATTTCTATCAAAAAATACGCGATAGCTTTCTTTTCCCATTTTCTGTATGGACTGCTCTTAGCTGTATGTTTCTGTGTTTGAAAGGGGCTGGCCAAGTCTCCTTAATGCAGAACAAATGTAATGCCTTTGGGTTTTCTGTTCCTCACTTCTAGTGCCATTCTTTTTCTTTTTCCTTTTTCTTTTTTCAGCATCAAGCAAAAAAATAAAAAAGGAACTTTATATGGAAAAGCTTTAAAAACATTTAATCAAAGAAAAAGCATTCACCATAAAGAAGTAAGTACATGCAAACACTTTGGTCATGGGTTTTATTTTAGGTCTGGGGAAATTTGGAAAATAATTGATAACAATTATTTCATATATACCAGAGGTAAAGGACAGAGAAGTGGCTTCTTAAGGAAGAAAAACATGACCCATTTTATTGTTTTTAGAAATCACTCTCCATTAAGTAAGACTCATTTTTATATTCATTACATTTATAAACACATTTTCTATGTGAACAGGGTAAGTAATTTCAGAAGTTCACAGTATGTAATTCCAGGAATTATCATTAAAAAGTCTACTGGACAGAGGAATTTGACGTCAAGATTTGAAGGGCTGCCCTGACTGGTGCGGCTCAGTGGGTTGGGCATCGTCCCCCAAACTGAAGTTTCTTTGGTTTGATTCAGGTCAGGGCACCTGCCTGGGTTTCAGGCCAGGAGCCCTGCTCGGGGCATGTGTGAGGAAACCAATTGATGTTTCTCTCCCTCCCCCCTCCCCCCCCCCCGCCCCCCCCCCCCCCCCCGCTAAAAAACAAATAAATAGCTGTGGCTGGTGTGGCTCAGTGGATTGAGGGTCGGCCTGTGAACCAAAAGGTCGCCAGTTTGATTCCCAGTCAGGGCACAGGCCTGGGTTGTGGGCCAGGTCGCCAGCAGGGGGCACGTGAGAGGCAACCACACATTGATGTATCTCTCCCTCTCTCCCTCCCTTCCCCTCTCTCTAAAAATAAATAAAATCTTTTTAAAAAGTAAAAACAAATAAAACTTTTAAAGAAAAGCTGGAAGAGCCTTAGACATACACTCTCATCCTAGAGAAGGGAAACTGAGGGCCATGGTGGGGAAACGGTTTGTCCATTGTCACATAGCCAGTCTCCTACCCAATCTAGTACCGTTCTTTTGAGTTGACTACTAGTCCAGCCTCTTAAATTGTGATAGATCTAATCAAATCTTCTATGACTTTTATTTAATAGATAGATATAGAAATCTCTACCCAACACTCAAGGAATATTTTTCTCAGGCACATATGGGACATTTACAAATGTAAATACCACAGAAGCAGTATCACACAGGCTATATAGTATGTCTGCAACAGAATTAAAATATCGTAAAGACTTGAAAAAATCCATATGTTTGGAAATTTTTAAACATTTCTAAATCAATGATCCAAGAAGGCAGCTGCTTAAAACCCTTCAAATGCATTATTATTAAGATAACTTTTATCACTGTATTTCCAAAGCCCTATGGTATGGTCACTGCCAATCTCTCCCCTCTTAGTAGGAGGGCCCCTTCCTACTCCCTCCCTGCTCTCTAAGCATTCTGATCTTTGTTTCAAATTTCCAAAACAATGTTTTACAAACATTTCTAATTACTGTCTACAGTAAGAAATTTATTTTACATCATGACCTGGTTGACACTATACAGATATATATAAAACAAAAGTTTTGCAAAACAGTACTTAGTACTTTATACAGTGCACTCTGATAGTTTCTATTCCATTTTTTTTATTAAAGTTTATATCCACTAAGTTAATATTATGACCACAACATGTATTTTGAAAAACACTGCCCTAAGCATTGAATTTCCTTGCCTCAGGGTCTCTATATGTGCTATGCTCTCTGTCTAAAAAGCTTTTCTCGTATCCTCTTTACCTGGATAGATCTTACTCATTCTTAAAGGTGTGAAATCTAAGGATACTTCACTCTCTGGAATGAACTGCCTGCATTTGAATCCTGAAGATGGTGATAAGTAAGTTAATATGCACAAAGAACTCAAAACTGTGTGGCGAATAGTAATGTTTCATCTTATTATTGTGAAAGGTAGTAATTATACAACTTTTTGTGATTGTTGTGAATGAAAAGAGGACCACATACTAAACCCGACAAGCTTGGGGAAGAAGCGGATGCATGGCAGGCCTTACAAACTGGTGACCAAAAGTAACCATTCAGGACGGTCTGAACTTAAAAATTCCTAACGAAAGCAAATTATGGTGGTGAGTGTGCCATAGGCCAGTAGCTTCCTTGACAAAGGTCAGTCTGTATGTTAAGTGAGCCTGTATGTTGTCCTTGTGTATCTAAGATGACATACCTTTGAATTGTCAGAGTAATTTTCTTTTCCAGACCCCTTCCAAGGCACAACTTCTGGCACTACAGAACGAGACCACAGAATCCCCCATTGTTTTTGTCTGTATACCGTCGCTGTTAACTGTACATATTATTAACTATCCTGTAACCATCAATGTAAAGGAAGTATCTCCATTTTTCTTTTTATCCAGTCCTAGACAGTTCCTCCTGTTCTTTCTCCTGCCTCCTTAATCTACCACCGATAGATTTCACGTAACCCTCCTTACAGCTTCTCCTTTGATTGTAATGTGTAAAACAAGCTGCATAACTGCCATTCTCTAGAGCATTTACTCCACTGAGATTCTGCTTCCCCGGCAGGTTCTCAACATTTGGTTCAAACAAACTTCTATAAGATTTTTCTGCAGGTGGGCCATTCTTCCATCAACATTATTAATATCTGTCTTCCCAAACCTCCCTGACTCTAAACCTATGAAGACAGAAACTTTGGTTAATTTTTGATCGTTTTTATAGTCCAAGCGTCTCACTTTTCCTGGCAACGACGAAACGGGGCTCATAAATGCCCAGTAACTTGTAAAGAAGAAATGGACAGATAGAATAAAAATCGGAGCGGCTGGGGGCGGAGCCAGCGTAGGGCGTCACCACGTCGCCGGAGAGGCCCGCCCTAAAGACGGGCGTCCCCCCAGGAGGTGGATGGTCACGTGGGGCTTAGTGGGACGTTCGCCGGCTCAGCTGGACCAAGATGGCGACAGTGAGGGGGGTGCTGCGGCAGAGACTGGTGGGCTTGTCGTCCGTCAGGGCTGTAAGTGCCACGGCCGCCGAGGGGCGGCCTTGCCGGCACCGTGACGCTCGGGGTCGGGGGCTTGACTCGTGCGGCTCCTGAGAGGTGAAGCCAGGCAGCTGTTAAGTCCCGAGTCAGGTGGACCTTGAAGTCTTAGTATGTACCCCAGATCCCTTAAGGGATATAGGGAAAACCGAGGCGCCGGGAGGGGGAGCGACTTGCCTGGGTCTTGGAGACCGGGGACGACATCCCAGGTGTCCTAATTCCTTGTTCGACGCTCTTTCTGGTGACCTTGGCACCTTTCTCCCTCTAGTTGAGCTTAAGACTTCTCCAAGGCTAGTGAAAAATCACGAATACCCCTCTAATTCCTAGTGGGAAAAGCAAAGTCACTCCACTCCCTTTGCCTAAATGCTCAACTGTTAACGCAGTTGGAAATGGGCCTGTACTGGGAACAGGAATGTCTTGTTTATTCCTGTTTGTAAGGGAAATATTCTTTCTGCTCTTAAATCTAAATCAGACCAAAGGTGATGATGATGATGATTTGTTGAATGATAGATTTTTAGAAAGAGGGAGGGGGAGAAACATCGATTTGTTGTTCTACTTATTTATGTATTGGCTGATTCTTGTATGTGTCCTGACCCAACAGGACAACGCTCTAACCAGCTACAGGGCCAGGGCCAAATGTGAATTAAGTGGTGATAAATACTGCTTCTGGTCTCAGTAGTAGTGAGGATGGATCCATTTCTTCAGATTTGCTCTCTTGGGCAATTTTTTTTTTCCCCACACTCCATGGAGTTTATTTGATTTCATTATGCAATATCTAGTTAGTCACATACAGAGAAAGGGATAAAAGAGGAGTATAAGATGTTTAATTCTGTTCTATTATTACAATAATGAGTTCTATAATTCATCCCAAAAAAGTACGGTAAAACATCACTGTAATAACACAGCAAGCCCCATTAGTCACTGCGGGGAAAGCAAAGTGTTTTAATTCCTTCCAAACTGTCAAGACAGGGAGGGGTGGAGTGGTTGAAAGTGCCTTTGTGAAGAATGTTATTGTTAACCCATCCAAAAATATAGGTGGTGCTGGGCTGGGGGGGACATAGAAAAGAACATTTTCTTGTAAGTCACGTAACCTTTCCCAGCTGGGACACTGGATTAGTTTCCTACGCCTGCTATAGCGAATTCTCACAAACTTGGTGGCTTAAAACAACATTCATTTTCTTTCCCACAATTCTGGAGGTCAGAAGTCCAGAGTCATTTTCACTGGGCTGAAGTCAAGGTTTTAGAGGAGAACCCATTTCTTGTCTCTTGCAGCTTCTCAGCACTGTCGCTGTTTCCGTGACTGGGGCACCCTCACTTCGTTCTCTGCCTCCATGGTCTCATTACGTCCTCCTCCTCCTCTGTGTGCGAGCGTGTGTGCACCCTCTGGGGAACTGGGACGACCTGTCCCTGTTACTTTTTGTTTTCTCTTTTAAATCAAAGGTCAGCACCTCATCCTTGAGTACTTTGCCAAAGCAGGTGAAAATTGTGGAAGTTGGTCCCCGAGACGGACTACAAAATGAAAAGGTAAAGCTGAAAATCAACCCAAATAGTTTTTTTGAGCCCTGAGAGTTCCACGTGGGAGGTGCAGCAGGGATGGATGGACAGAGTTATGCAAGACATGATCACTGTGCCAGACGCAGGGCAGGGTCAGGGAGACCAGGCGGGTTAGGCAATCTAAGTTGGTGGTGCAGCGGGGGTGGTATCCCCACATGCATTTCAAGGCCGTGCGGTGGCTGGGGAGGGCTGCGGGACTGTAGCGCGACATTGAGGGCCTGCCTTTAGATCCAGCCGTTCCATGGAAGGGGGTTTATCTAAAGGAAGCCACGAAGGCCGTATGCAGCGCTTTGGCCTTGCGGATGTTCTTACAACCCACGGGTAGTAGAAGAAATTGGAATAGTGCTGTCCAGTAGAACTTCATATGAAGATAGAACTATTCTAGACTTGAGCTGTCCCATGAGCTAGCCACTAGACGCACACATTGGGCACTTGAAGTGTGGCTGAGGAATTGAATTATTTTCATGTAATTTTGACTAAAACTTATAGAATCATATATGGCTAGTATCTAACATATTGGACTACACAGACCTGTAAGGTTACATATCTGGGAGGTCTTAAGGGTGGTTTATTTCTGGCTTTGGCATGTGTTTCAAAATAATCATGTATTATTTTTTCATTAGGGAGGCCTAAGAAAGCATGACAAGCCTAATTTTAATATTGAGCACTTGCTAAGAGCAATAAACTGTAAGCCCCATGAGGGCAGGATCATGTCTGCCCTGCCCGCTGCGGTGCCCCCTAGCACCAGCACAATCCCTGGAACATGGAGGGCTCTCAGAAAGGATTCATGTAATATAATCAATTACATTAAAGCAGTGCAAGGGAAATCGTGGGGAGGGGGGATATGGAAGGGCTTGAAGTTCTTAGGATTTTTTACCTGATCCTGTAGGTACTCGGGAGCCATGGAAGGCTTTTGAGCAGTAGAGTGAGGTAGTATAAACTGTTTTAGGAGGATTCCTGGGGGAGGAACTGGTGGAGTGAGACCATGCCATAATACACATGCAGCAATGATACTAGATTTGGAAGGAGAAATCCGTAGAGTCTGCTTAGCAACTAGATGTGCTAGGGGAGGGAGAGAAACACTAGGCTGAACAGGTGAGGATGAGATCCTGTGCTGCTTGGGAGATGGAAAAGGAGGGTGCAGTACTTTGGGGACCCTACCTCATAAGACCCAGAGGGTTAGTCATCTCTGCCCTTTCAGGCCATGCTGCATGGCTCTCAATTTGCTTATGACTGGGCCATAAGTTAAACATTTAGTTAAGTAAAAGCCTATGTGGCAGAAAAATATTGTTTCCATGTAAGTATTAACTCCTTTTCAGGTGATAAGCTGCCTCCACTGCACAACATTATCTGTAGAACTTGAAGACACCTTGTACCCTGTCTGTGGGCGAGGATTGCACATGAATTCATGTTAGTGTTTGGAAATTGAGATACTGAAGTGTTTGCTGGAGCAAAAGCTTTGAAGTAACAGGCACTGCTTTCTGAGGCCATTCGTTTCCCAACTTTGCTGCCCTGTCTTTTCTGGTGTTTCTCTCTCCATGACAGAATATTGTACCTACCCCAGTAAAAATCAGGATGATAGACATGCTTTCGGAAGCGGGCCTCCCCGTGATAGAAGCCACCAGCTTCGTGTCTCCCAAGTGGGTCCCTCAGGTGAGCCCCAGCCGTGAGCGAGAGGGGTTTTTCAGAAGAGAGGGATGGAAGGGTTTGCGTTCGTCCTGGAAGTGAGTAGAAGGCGGGAGCATAGGTTTGTGGGTCTCTGACTTGCAGAGGTCTCAGGTGATTCATAGCAGCATGATGCAGGGGCGGGGGATGCGGGGAGTAACCTGGCAGGCGGGAGGCTTAGATTCACTCTGGGCTCTGCCCCTGAATTGCTTGGCCTTAGCAAGGTCCCCCAGCTGAGTGTTAGACAACACAGAGCCGAGCCCAGTGCCAGTGTAAATGGCTGGTAGTATCGTTACTGCTATGTAAAGCTGACAGTATTATGCACATGGAGAAATTGGGGCTGTGGCCCACACCCAGGGGCCTTCTGGCCTGTCAGTTGTCAAACAAAGAGTCAAAGCGTTGGGGAGTTGGCTCTGCAGAAGAGCTCATTCTCAAGTGTGCTAGAAAACAGAGATCTTGTGATTAAAAGGTTTTCTCTACCTGAGCTCTCTGCTCGCCCTTGCTCATGCCTCGGCAATGTCCCCTTCGGTTTCCCAGATGGCTGACCACACCGAAGTCTTGAAGGGCATCCAGAAGTTTCCTGGCGTCAACTACCCAGTCCTGACCCCAAATTTCAAAGGCTACCAGGCAGCGGTAAGCTTGTTGGTGGGGGGCCCTGCGATGAGATTGATGGCACTGGTCCCTGCCCTATCCCTGGGCCTCGGTCTCTGGGCCTCAGTCCCTGTCCCGGGATGTCTCTGAAGGGCCGTCTCCAGCGGTAATGAGCACCATCAGGCAGACAGCAGGGACAGAGCTGGGCAGTGCTGGCCCTGCCGCCCCCAGCTCTCTGATCTCGACAGGCCTCCGGTCCTGCCTCTGTAATAGGGTGGTGATAGAGTAAGCATTTCAGAAGATAAAATGCACAGAAATTGCTTAGAAGATAAGTGCATAATAAGTGGTAGCTTTTGTTGTTCTTACCCATTTCCTCTATAAAGAAAGATAAGCAAGTTCTCCTCAAGAATTTCAACAGTAGTTGCTAGTATCTGCCAACTTTCTTACAAATTTAAATAAGAACATCATTGAGGATACTGATTCTAATTTAGGCCAAAGGTTTCTCTTAGAGTGACTGACTCTCTGGCTGGTGTGACTCAGTGGACGAGTGCTAGATCGTGAACTGGAAGGTCGCCTGTTCAGTTCCCAGTCAGGGCACGTGTCTGGGTTGCGGGCCAGGTCCCCAGTTGGGGGTGTGTGAGAGGCAACCGATTGATGTACCTTTCACACATTGAAGTTTCTCTCCCTCTTTTTCTCCCTCCCTTCCCCTCTCTCTAAAAATAAATAAATTCTATAAAAAATAAAAAAAGAGTGACCAACTTCCAGGGCGATGGCAGTGGCAATATTGGTCTCTAGGGGAAGGCTAAGGCCAATGAGATATAATTCACTGTGTTAATTTTCTGGGGCTGACGTAACATAGTACCAAAGACAACAGAAATGCACCCTCTCGCAGTCCGGAGGCCAGGAGCCCGGAATCAGGGTGTCAGCAGGGCTGGCCCCTCTGCGTGTTCCAGGGAGGGATCTGTTCCAGGGTTCTGCCCCAGCTCCTGGTGGAAGCCAGCAGTCGTTGACATTCCTTGGCTCGTAGTCTCTGCTTCCATCTTCCCTGGCCTGCCCCTCCTTGTCTCTCTCATCACGTGGCCACTGGCTTTTAAGGGCACAAGTCATATGAGAGAGAAACCAGTATGGCCTCATCTTAATAAATTATATCTACAGTGACCCTGTTTCCAAATAAGAACACATCTCAAGGTACTGGGGGTTAGGATTGCAATATACCTTTTTCTGGGGGAGGACACAGTTCAACCCATAGCATTCACAGGCCATAAAGGTCTCTGTGAGGCCAGGGTTTTTGCCTTCCTGATATTCCTCGAGGAGCAAAAGGGTAACAGGAGCCCCTCTGGCTATTGGCAGGTTGCTGCTGGAGCCAAGGAGGTGAGCATCTTTGGAGCTGCCTCCGAGCTCTTCACCAAGAAGAACATCAACTGCTCCATAGATGAAAGCCTGCAACGGTTTGACGAAGTCTTGAAGGCAGCTCGCGCAGACGGTATCCCTGTGCGGGGGTGAGTCAGACCACATCAGTGCCGCCTGTCTTTTCCTCGGAACCATTCTGGACCAGTACCTCACTCCAACCCAGTCACCCTCCCCCACATACTCCTTATCCCGGGGGCAGGCAGTCTAAGATCCAGACCTCGACATCTTTTCCCCAGTAAATATGGTCAGAAGAAATCCAAGCAAGTGCTTTCTCCAAACCTGACTTGCGGGTCGGTTCACCAGAGGAAATCTAGCAGGACAGGATATTAGACAGGGTCTGTGGCAATCACTTTAATCTTGGCTCCGCCACCAGCTCTTCACATGTCCCGGAAGAATCCCCTGGGCCTCTTAAGTCTCCAAGACCAACCACATTGTTAATAGCAATAGTGCCAGGAATCATCGTGTGTCCAGCAAGAAGAGTACCAGCCCCATACACAGAGGACAAAACTGAGGCTCAGGAGGGTGGAGAGTCCGCTGTAAGGTCGCCCAGCTGTCCACACTGCAGCCAGAGGGCTTTCAGAAGAGCACATCTGACCACATCACTTCCTGGTTAAAAGCCTTGCCGTGACTTCCCCACTCCAGACTCCCCCACGGTTTACAAGGCCCTGCGTGATTCAGGCCCTGCTCTCCGTGCAGCTTCACGGGTCGCGGCTTCCTTCCAGCCCCACTGGGACTTCTTTCCATTTGTCACATGGTCCCACTCTCTCTTGCCTCTTGGCCTCTGCGCACGCTTTCCATAGGCTCAGAACCCTTCCTCCTACATCCTACTCACCAGGACGAACTCCTGCTCATCCTTTAGGTCCCCTCACGGATGCCAGTTTCTCTAAAAAGCTTTCTCTGTCCCTCAGCTGGAGTTAACACCCCTCCTCTGGGCTCCTTTAGTGCATTACACATCCTGTAACTTAGCACTTAGCTGCTTGTTAAATTGTCCCCAGCCTCCCACCGCTACTAGACCAAGCCCACGCCTCTCTCAGTTCCGGGTGCACCTCTCTGTCAGCGCAAGGCCCAGCACACAGGTGCTCGGGATCCGATGGGCAGATAGGTGGGCGGATGGGCAGGGAAACAGGGCCTTAGCAGGTCTGCCTGACTCCCAGGCCTAGTCTCCTAACTTTTTCTTGTTCAACAACAATTGGAAAATAAGAGGGAGACTTAAAATGGAAAAATAGACTGAGATCTTTGAGGCTGAAGTTATTTAACCAGCAGGCATTTGTTACGTCTCTTAATATGCAGAATACTTCGCTAGACTCTGAAAAGGTTTTTTGGAGCCTGGGCCCTATGGTGTGGGTGGGAATAGGAGCCGCCTACATCCAAGGTCCGCACTCCTTACCATAGCTCGCAGGACCTGTGACAAGGCCCGTGCCCCCTCTCCGGCCGCGGGTCGTACTTCTTTGCCCCTTGCTCTCCGTGCCTCAGCTGTTCCGGCCTTTGTTCTCTGTCTTGAACACACCTGCCCTTCCCGCTCAGGGCCTGTGCACTGGCTCCTCTCTGCCTGCATGCTCTTCCTGTGGCTGTCCCCCTTCTCTCAGCTGCAGCGTCATCATGTCTTTCCAAAGCTCTTCTCAGGCCACCCCAGCTACTCCTGGCCTCCTCTGGTTGTCGTGTCGCATTCCCTGTCCTTTTCTCCACAGCACATTACTTTCTGAGATTATCTCGTTGATTTATTCGATTGCCCTTTAATCAGCTACCTCCCTAATTAGAAATAAGCACCATGAGAGTGGGAAACATGTCAGTCTTGCTCACGGAGCTCCCTAGTGCCTGGCCCATAGTAGGCAACTCAGTATATATCAGTTGAGTAAATGGGTGAATAAGTCATCTAACAGCTCACCGGCACAGGCCAGCCCAGCTCTTATTCCTGCCTTTGGTTTCATGGGTCCCAGTCCCCTCCTTTAAGTGTGGGCCCCAGCTACCTTGGCCCATGTTCTGCTTTATCTCACCTCTGTACGGCTCAGGTGCCTGCTCATATTATGCTCTCCAGCTCCTTCCCTCTGGCTGGTCTCTGGCTGGTCTCCGGCTGGTCTCTGGCTGGTCTCCGGCTGCCTCTCCAGAGAGCTGTCTAACTCCTGTTTCCAGAACTACAGGCCTATCAGTCCCCTTCCTTGCCGTGGCTCTCCACTGCCCCCTCCTGGCACTACGTGGCACTACCCTCATTCTGGCTGCGTGTCGTTGAATTAGCCTTTCACTCAGTTACTTGGCCTACCCATCTCAGCCATGCTGGCCAAAACTCAGGGGCATTGACCCCGTTCCTCCCCCTGTCTTCCCACAGGTACGTCTCGTGTGTGCTTGGATGCCCCTATGAAGGGAAGATCTCCCCGGCCAAAGTAGCTGAGGTGTGTGTGTGTCAGGGCGGGGGTTCTGTGAGGGCTGGCCGCCTTGCCTGCCCCTGCGTGCAGAGGTTCTCTCGCCACCCTTTTCCGGGGGTCACTGATTTCCTTCGTTCACACCCCTGCCCTCCATCCCAGAATGAATGCCTCCCCTTGAGTTTCCAGTCTGGTCAGTGGACAGATGGTAATTGAGGTGATAATCCTTTGCGGAGAGGCTCCCCACCCACGGGTTCCTGTGGTCTCTTATTGTGGTCAGAGAGGCCGCGTGACACCCTCTGAGTAGCAACCAGGTCTGAGAGGAGCACAGAGGGGGAACTGAGTTTCACCAGTGCAAGAGCTCGTGGCATTTAGTCCTCAAAACCACCCTGCAAATTCAGTATTGTTGTTATCCCATTTTCCAGTTGAGGAAACTGAAACTGACTTGCCATGCCAGTTGCCAATGGTGCAGCCAGGTCTAAACCCACATCTTGTTTACCTCCAAAGTCCGCTCGTTCTTCCCGCCACACCACGTAGTATCGAAAAACGAGGAATGGTAACAGGTGCATCTGCCAATTGAAAGTGACTGCTGTGCTCCAGGTCCGTCTCCTGTTGCCACCATAGCCCGTCACAGGCTTGTCACTGTTGTTTAGAAGCAGGAAGGGAAGCTCCGAAAAGTTAAGTCCCTTGCGAAGGTCCCACAGGTCGTGAGCAGCAGGACTGGGATTTTAATCCTGCACCGAGTCACTCCGAAGCTGCTCCTCCAGCTGCGCCCCCACCCCCGCAAGCTGCTGGGTGCCTGTCCCCGCTCTCACCACTTCCTTTGTCGGCAGACCACTGTCGAGTGTCATCTAGCTCCCTGGCGGCCTGCCTCGTCCTTCCTCAGCAGCAGCGTAGGGGAGCATCGCCTTGGGTGGAATGCACGCTGCTCTGGGTTTGCAGTGATTTTAGAGGTCTGCCACAATGGGCTTCTAAAAGTTTAAATAGTATGTACTTCTATTAAAAATATAAAGCTAGCACTTCAGACCCATGGTTTCACAGATTGAGGATAAAGCTACAAGGAAAAGGTCAGTTTTACTGATTGTAGTACCTGGGTCTGACACAGTGTGTGGAGGTGGTGAGGGAAGGAGTGGAATTTGAGACACACGGGGTGGGAGGGAAGCCCAGGGTTGGAGCCCCAGGCTCTGCCCTATGGCAGCTCCCTCACATCCTCGTCTCCTGATGGGGACTGTGACTCCACTCAGGGTTGTGAGGAGCCAGCGATGTGATCCATTTGGTGCTCCGTCACGGAGGTGTTCTGCACAGGCCAAGGATCCCTGTCCCTTGGCTTGGGGAACCTGTGTCCTCCAAGTGCCTGCTTGTTTCCCAGGTCAGTAAGAAGATGTACGCGATGGGCTGTTACGAGATCTCCCTGGGGGACACCATCGGCGTGGGCACCCCCAGGGTCATGAAGGAGATGCTCTCTGCTGTCATGCACGAGGTGCCGGTGGCTGCCCTGGCTGTCCACTGTCACGACACCTACGGCCAGGCTCTGGCCAACACCTTGATGGCCCTGCAGGTAACCTGGGCGTGTCCTTGGGGAAAGGCATGTGTCCATTCCCATGATGGACACAGACACGTGACCCTGCCCCAGAAGTTCGTACATCTGTGTGGTAGGGACAACAATGAAGGAGTTGGGTGACAGTCCTCATGCATTGTGACAGAAGCCACGAGGGGAGGAAGCACGGGGCTGAGGAAGGTCCCTGTCCCGGCTGGGAGGCTAGAGAGGTTTTGCCAGAAGAGGCCTGAGTGAGGCTTGAAGGACGTGGAGAAGTTCAGCAGTTGAGCAGGTGAAGCAGAAAGGTGGCCCGGCGGCCTGCATTGGGAGGCCGAGGCAGGCAGGGGTCTGGTGGGCTCTCGGGCGGGGCCCCGGGGGAGCGTGCGGGGAGTGGGTGCGCGAGCGCGCCTCTGTGCAGGGGCGGCAGGCCAGGATCGGGCGGTGGGGAGTAGGCCGAGGTCGCTCAGAGGGAGAGCCTGTGATGCTGCCTCCCAAAGACAGGACTGAGGCCTGAGATTGGGTTCCCCTTGAGGTTTGCTGCTTGTGGGCTGACTGCCCAGAAGAAGGGAAGCTCTCAGTGGCTCTCCACAGCTGCCTTGCTGTAGCATTAGTCTGATTCGAACCTGTTGTCTTCAGGTTATAGAGCAACCTTGGGCCATTTTCTTCCCCCTCTCAATGTTATCTCCTGGAGGCTTATGTTTCAGGTGATTCTGTTATTTTCTGGGTCTATTTTCTCAGAGTTGCGGTTGTCAAGGGTGAGGTCTGTTAGAGGTCTAAGGAAAGAGGAAAAAGTCAAACAGCCATGCAGGAGAGTAGGAAGTGACTGACCTTTGGAAATGGCTAGGCCCCTGGGGTTAGGGAGCAGCCTGTGGGAGAGGGGGATGGTGTGCGTAAGGGAACAACAGTAAACAACAGGGATCTGAAATCTCACCAGTGGGAGGCGATTACTTTAGGTCAGTGATCAGGAAGGGCCTCTGTCTCTGAGGAGGTAGCTTTTAGGCTGAGACCTTAAGGGTGAGAAGGAACCTTGAAACCACGGAAGCACCTGAGGGAGGACATTCCTGGCAGAGGAATCAGCATCCGCTGAGAAGATTCTTGCCACTCCAGGAGCTGAAGAGAGAAACTCTCGGGGATTTTCACTTTAACAGTATCGTAAACCCAAGGAATGAGTAACTTGCAATGGACTTTCAGGCAGCAGACAACTGGGAGGTTTCTAAGGACCCGCTTTGTAGGCTCTGGCCCCCACAGTAACAGCCACGTTTCACCGCCCTGTGTTTCCAGATGGGAGTGAGTGTTGTGGACTCCTCTGTGTCAGGACTCGGAGGCTGTCCCTATGCACAGGGGGCGTCTGGAAACTTGGCCACCGAGGACCTGGTCTACATGCTGGCAGGCTTGGGCATTCACACGGTAAGCCTGTCTGTCTCCCGTATTGACGGCTGTAAACTAACCAGAGCTTTGCCTGAAGCCAGAGGACAGAAGCTGGGCTTGTTTAGCGTTATTGTTATTTTGGGGGGAAGGGGAGCAGTTAATAGGGGAAGGATGCTTGGGGACTATTTTGTTTTTGAGATAGCGGAGTGTGGGTGACAGAGGCCACAAGAAGGCCAAGCTCTGTTTGCAGGTTTGTCACTTTAGTTTAGAGAGACACCAGGATGTAAGGAAAACGCCCCAAAAGGGGTCAGATTGCATAACCTGATGTGAACCAGTTCTCCCTAGACTTCCTTTCTCCGTCAGATGGGAGCAGTAGAATGAGATGGCCCCCCAGGGCGCTCAGAGTGGGTTGGAAGCATAGAGTCTGTGCTTAGGCTCAGAAGGACCTGGGTTTAAAACCTCGTTCTGCCACTCACAGGCTGTGTGACCTGACAAATTACTTCACCTCTCAGGGCCTAAGAAATGGGAATAATAATAGTACCTATCTTTAGGGCCCTTATGAGGATGAACTAAGAAAATGTAGAATGCTTAGCCCAGAGCTGAGCACATAGTACAGATCAGTAAATAGGAGCTGTTACGAACAGTGGTTTTCCAGAGTGGCCCTTTCAGTTGCTGTTTTTGCTCTGCCTCACAGTTCATTCCTTCAATGTACTGTTTCTGACTCCTACGGGCCAGGCCCTGTGTTAAGCCCTGGAGATGGAGAGCTGAACAAGACTGATGAGATCCTTTTTCTGGAGGTGGCGCTACTAACCATTATGCAGATTGAGGCATCCTGTATCAGGGGAGTCAGAGGGGGACCCAGGTGCCAGAAGGACACAACCTCAAAGACAGCTAGGTGGTGTCCCATCGTACAGGAACAAGAGCCTGTTGTCTTCATCTTTCCCAGTATCACAGTTGTCTGTCCAGTCTGATGTTTCCTGGGTGTTGAATGCATGTCGTAACTTACTTTATCTTCCTTGTTTCTCAAAGGGTGTGAACCTCCAGAAGCTCCTGGAAGCTGGGACCTTTATCTGTCAAGCCCTTAACAGAAAAACCAGTTCTAAAGTGGCTCAGGCTACCTGTAGACTGTGAGCCCCTTGCCCACCTGAAGCTCTGGGGACTGTGTGGGAATAGGGGCACATCTGGATGATTCACTGATAGGCTCAAGAAAATGGGAATGAGATGGACAGGAACAGGCACCTCGCTGCCAGCCCTGCACACAGGTCCCTCCTGGTAGAAAGGAGGCGACGGACACGAGCTGCTTGGCCTCAGACCCTCCCTCCCAGATCTGAGTAGGACTGAGAGGCTTTGGGGTGGGGCCTCCCTTCACCATGGACCCAGCAGCCCAGGAGTTGAATCCCAGGGGCCACTTGGGAACCCAATTCCTTGGCTTGGGTTGATCCTCAGGTCTTGCCTCTGGGTGAATTCTGACAGGTGGCTACACAGCTCACCCCTGCCATGGCCTTGTTGCAATTGCTCTGTGACTTCAGAGGGCAAAAGGCACGGAGGGGTTTTTCCCCAAGCAAGCAGAGGGCATTTGCTGAACGGGTGAAGGCTGAGTTCTGCATTGGCCACCTGCCAACTCTAGCATCTCTGGAAAATCACTCTGAACACGATTTTTTAAAACAGCCTTATAATTAAAGGTTTAATGATGCAGAACCATTCCAGTATCCTACAGATGTGTGTATATATGGGGGGGGGGAACATCTTCATTTGTACTCTTGAGAGGTATAAGGCAGACTTAATCTGTGGATTTTCTCCATATCCCCACCTGACCCCCAAATTTACAATGACTGGAAATGGCTGGCTTTGGACTTACTCAGGGCTGGCCAGAAGACCCTGGAAAGACTTTCTGAGGCTCTAGGCTCTGTCCGGCGCTGTCACCCAGGCTCCCTCGCAGGCAGCGGCGGCCATCTGCTCCTCTGGGTCTGGGCTAGCGCAGGTGTGGGTGCCTTAGCTCTTTGTATGTCAGACTCTTGTGGCCCCTCAGTCATCCTTGAGCATTCTACGTTTTGGGAAACGCACGTTTATTTCTTCGCTCTGGTGTCATCACAGTGTGTCATGCCTTTATACACATCATTCCCTAGCCATACCTTTATTTTAAATAGAAACATGACCATTTTCTAACCCAGTATGGTAGGCAGGGTGCAGACAAACCACTCCCAGCAGTGCGGGGCCGCGGAGCACAATCAGCATGTAATTCCTACTTGAGCTTCAGAGTTCCCTCCAGATCTTCGATGGCCTAGATGGACCTCCCAGCACCTGCCGCTTCAAGGGGACGCGCACCATTTCCTTGATCCGTGCCGCCCCTTTACTGCCTCCGTTCCATGCAGGAGTGTATTCATGCAAGGCTCATCCTCCAGAAAGGGTTTAGCAGATACAAAAAAAAGGTTGGAAAAGCTGCGGGTGAGCTCGGAGCCCTGTCTCCCAGCATGCTGCCCTCCGCCTGCGTCCAGGGGCCGGGACGAGCGCTTGAGCACGGCGCGGAAATCCAGGGCACCCTCCACGGGAACAGCCCTCGGCGACCCGGGTCTTGCCGCTCATTCCCTCCGCGGACCACCTCGGCACTGGACCTTGCTGCCCACTGCTGGCCTTTGTAGAGGCGCGCTGCGCAGGCGCCTGCGATCTCCAGCTCCTTTTGTCCTCCCGGCGCCCCGTAGTGCAGTCTACCCGTCTACGCGAGTGACACGTTCCCTGAGGGTGTGAGGGGGCGGGACCATTTGGGCCGTCAGCTCTTAAAGGGACCGAGGCGCCGGAGGCGGCAACGCTGGAGGCAGCGCGGGAGGCGCAGTCCTGAGCAGGTTTGGGAAGGGAAAGCGGGGCCGGATGGGACGCAGAGGCTCGCGGGGGGCTAGGTGGTCTGCGGGGAGCGAGGGGGAGTGTTAGGGGATGGGCTGCGTTTTCGGCAGATTATTGTCACAGCGGACCATTTTAGCTGCCACCGCTGGGACAGCCTGGGGTCATTCATTCCCAGCCTGGGGATGCCTTGCACGGCCCCCTCCCAGCCTTGGTCCAAATCCCTGCCCGAGATCTAGCGCCTTCTCCAACCCATTATGTAGACTGGGAAAAGCGAGGAGGCGACACCTGACCTGGGTCGCCCTGTCGGCTCGAGGAGGGTTCGCTTCACCAGCCTTCACGCCTTCCAGGGCACCCTCCGCGACCACTTTCTGGGGATTCACACAGTGCATGGACCTCGGTGGGATGGGGGTAGGGGAGGCTTCGGCATCCGGAGCAGAGTCCAGCGGAAGCAGCTAGGGGGGAGGGCAAACTGCTTGGGTTAGGGACTGGCTTGGGAGCCTGGAAATCCTGATTCTAGTCCAGCTATCACGAGCTGTGTGACCTCAGGCAAATCACTTGTCTGACATTAGTATCCCTGTCTGTAAAGTGCCAGTGATAATACCTGCCTCATCGGGATACTAGGAGAATTCAGGAAAATAATGCAAAAGTCCCCGGTACACCGAGGGCGCTTCGCCAAATTCGTTGGAGCTGGAAGAGCCCTGGAGGCAATTGAGGCAGCCTGGAGGAAGCCGGCTTCGAGCAGGGCCGCCGCGAATGAAAGACCTCAGTGTCTGGGGCTTTCTATCCCCTCCACCCCCTCTGCCCACGGAGTTTGTTCAAGGCGGGGTGCACACCTGGCTGCGGAGTAGGCGCCAAGGCCACGTCTACACCGGCCAGCTCAGTGCTGCCTAGAGTTGGGCGGGATCCTTAGCTCCACACTGCGAGGGCTCCGGCTGGCCCGGGCAGGGTTAGAGGCTTAGCCAGCCTGGCTGACCTGGGGTGGGGTGGGGTGGGGCCAGCGCCAGGACAGCACTGCTGCAGCCCCAGAGCTGGGCTCAGCCTGCCTGGCAAAGGACCCCACCCTGAGGTTGGCTGGTATGTTTCCTGCTTCCTGCCATCTGACCCTTGAGGGAGTAAGTCAGGGGGGCTGTGTGCAGCTGGAGCCCCGGAGCCAGTTTACATCTAGTGATGGCACAAAGACTAGGAAGGCCTGAGTCTGAGCAGAGAGAATCCCTTCCTGGTCTCTTGGAGTTCCAGTGCTGCTGCCATATTTGCTTCTGCCCAGAACTGTTCCGTTCCCAGACACCTTGGGGAAGACGTGTGGAGCTGTAGATTCCATCTGCCCAACCCAGGATCAGTTGAGTCTAGAAAATATGGCACCTGTGTGGGTCTCCCCACCTGTACCATGAGTCAGGCCTCTAAAATCACCTCCTTTAACTTTTACACTATCACACGGCATTTGTACAATTATAAGCTCCATGTTATAGAGATGGAAACTGAGGCAAAGAGAAGATAAGGGATCTCTAAGGCCAGAAGGTAATGGCATCCAAACTTGGACCAGGGCTGATTCCAGAACCACCCTATAAACTGGGACACACGACTGCTTCCCTCCAAGGCCAGATTTCAGTTGGAAGGAGGCGCTGAGTGGCCAGTGCAGGCCACCTCTGAGACTCTGTGTCCTGGGCCAGGTGCGATGGCAGAGAAGGTGCTGGTAACGGGTGGGGCTGGCTACATCGGCAGCCACACGGTGTTGGAGCTGCTGGAGGCAGGCTATTCGCCTGTGGTCATCGACAACTTCCATAATGCCATCCGTGGTGAGTGTCGGGATGTGGGGCTGGGGCTTCTGGAGGAGACAGAAGGAAAGCCCGGGGTTCCACCTCCAAGGGGTGTGTATCTGGGTAGTCTCCAGGACCTCATCTCCTCTGATTTTGATGGCCTCCGTGTGCCCAACCAGGAGGGGGCTCCATGCCTGAGAGCCTGCAGCGGGTTCAGGAGCTGACAGGCCGCTCTTTGGAGTTTGAGGAGATGGACATCTTGGACCAGGCAGCCCTGGAACGTCTCTTCAAGAAGGTGGGGGGCTTGGGAGGCAGGCAGAGGGCACTGCCAAGGGCCGGGGCCTGTGAAGCAGCGTTTTACCCTGGCTTTGTCCCTGCAGCACAGCTTTATGGCCGTCATCCACTTTGCGGGGCTCAAGGCAGTGGGCGAGTCAGTGCAGAAGCCTCTGGATTATTACAGAGTTAACCTGACAGGAACCATCCAGCTTCTGGAGGTGAGATGTGGGGCGAGGACACAGACACTGGGAGGGCCTGTCGCCAGGTGGGCAGTGCCGAACGCAGTGGTGAGGGGGGCAGAGTCAGGCCGGGCCCAAAGCTGTATCATCTTGGACACGTTTCTCTTTACCTCCCAGCCTCAGTCTCCCCATCTGTAAATGGGAGTGCCCGTACCCCAGCCCCACCCACCTGTGAAGGAGTAAGGGGCTGGGACTAACACATGAGGCAGAGGCCACTGACATCTCCCCCCCACCAACGGCCAGATCATGAGAGCCCACGGGGTGAAGAACCTGGTATTCAGCAGCTCAGCTACTGTGTATGGGAACCCCCAGTACCTGCCACTGGACGAGGCCCACCCCACAGGTGGCTGTACCAACCCCTACGGCAAATCCAAGTTCTTCATCGAGGAAATGATCCGGGACCTGTGCCAGGCAGACAAGGTGAGGGAACCCAGCCCTGGCTCTGCCCCCGTGAGCCTGAGGATGGGGTCCTAGGCATCCTCCACCGAGGAGGAAGCCAGGGATCCGCTGAAGCTGCAGAGACTGCCCGAGGTCACAGCCCCTGGGGGAGGACCCAATCTCCCTGCCCCTTTCTAGGGGTAGAGAACAGGCATGGGGGGCATGAGAGGTAAAGGGCTCCGACCTGAGCTGGGACCCAGCCTGCAGCCCCGCCCCCATCACCTGGCCCGTGTCCCACAGACCTGGAATGCAGTGCTGCTGCGCTACTTCAACCCCACAGGCGCCCATGCCTCGGGCCGCATCGGCGAGGACCCCCAGGGCACCCCCAACAACCTCATGCCCTACGTGTCCCAGGTGAGGAAGAAGGGGAGGGACAGGGCTGCCCTAGCCTTGAGGGGTACAGCGGTGCCGAGGACCTGGGAAGAGCTGACCTGACCTCCACCCCAGGTGGCGATTGGGCGACGGGAGGCACTGAATGTCTTTGGCAATGACTATGACACAGAAGATGGTACAGGTGAGCCCAGGATCACGAGGATCCAGGCTTGGGGGCCAAGAGGGAGACTGAGGAGGGACAGACTATACTGAGCCCTTCCGCCCCACCACCTCCTCTGCAGGCGTCCGGGATTATATCCACGTGGTGGATCTGGCCAAGGGTCACATCGCGGCCCTGAGGAAACTGAAGGATCAGTGTGGCTGCCGGGTAGGAAGAGAAAGGAGAAGCGAGGGAGGGGAAGTGGAGTTCCGGGCACACGGAGCCCAGAGGGGTGGTTAGTCCAGCCCCTTCCACGGCACCTGTTCTCTCCTGGGCAGATCTACAACCTGGGAACGGGCACGGGCTATTCAGTGCTGCAGATGGTCCGGGCCATGGAGAAGGCCTCCGGGAGGAAGGTAGGCGGCTACCCTGCCCTGCCCCACCTGACTCTCAGCAGAAGGCCTGGCCCCTCCCACTGGCCTCCCTGATGGGCACTGCCACCTCGACTCGGCCTGCCTCAGTGCTGGGTGCCTGCGAGAGATCCTGCCCTGACCGCCATTCCTTGAGGGCCTAGTCAGCAGCTGGCCGGGTGAGGCCACAGCGGGCCCAGCGAAGCTATGACTGTCCCCTCTCTTGCAGATCCCATACAAGGTGGTGGCACGGCGGGAAGGTGACGTGGCTGCCTGTTATGCCAACCCAAGCCTGGCCCTCCAGGAGCTGGGCTGGACAGCAGCCTTAGGGCTGGACAGGATGTGTGAGTGCCAGCCCGACCCCTGGGAGAGCTCGGCGCTACGAGGGGCGCCTGGGGGTGGATATGCCCCGAGGCGGTGGCCCTGTGTCCCGGTGGGGCCCTGACCGCACACCTCACCCAATCACAGGTGAAGATCTGTGGCGCTGGCAGAAGCAGAACCCCTCAGGCTTCAGCACGCAGGCCTGAGGCCCTCGCCTACCATGGACCAGGAAAGAAGAGAGAAACAACTGCCTGCTCTCCAGCATCTGGCAGGAACCCAGGGGCCTCAGAGCCTGCCCTACCTCAAACCGCAGCCAGGCCTGTTCAGCCCCCAGGCACGGGGCCAGGGCTCTGCTGATCAGGAGTTGGGGGCCTCTCACTCGGGGGTGGTCTCTAACTCGTCTCCTCCATCGGGTCTGGGAATCCATCAAGGTCACAAGAGCCAGTGGGGGAGGCAGCGCCCTGAGTCGACACCTTACTCCCAGGCACTAATTTATACTGCCATGAAGGCACTTTCCAAAATATTTAAAATAAAAAGCTTTCTTACACTGGAGCATTTTCTTACACATGGTCTCACCCTACCCCTTGGATAGAATCAGCCAGGCCTGAGAGTTGAAGCAATTTCTTTAATTTTATTGGAATCCAGAACACAACAAGAAAACACCCGAAACCACATGGAGACAGAAGATGAGACGCAACTCCTCCCCCACCTCCCCTAGCCCTAGAGTGGGGACAACGTGGGGGTGACACAGCTGGGGGAGACCTTGAGCCTCGGTCCAGCCCTGCAGGCTCCAGGCCTGTGGGGAAGGTAACAGGGAGACAGGGCCCAGCCCCCAAGTCAGAAAGGGCTGAAGGAAGGCCCCCTCCAAGGACTCTGCCCCCTCACCAACACTCTGCCCAGGAGCAGGTAGCCCACAGCAGCAAGGGGGCCTGGGGTCACAGACACATTCATGATTGAGAAGCAGCTGGAGTGGAGGCAGGAGAGACACACGATTATCTTGGGCAGAATCAGTTGGGAGGGGGTAGATGGGGCCTGGGAGGGCCCCTTGGGCCAAACCCTGAGGTCACAGGAGGGGGCCCAAAGCGGGGCTAGTGAGTGAGGTCCTGAGTGAGTGGGTCAGCGGCTGGGCCCCTTCTCCCGCTGCCTACAGCCCCTCCAATGCTGCTGCTGGGGGCCCACCTCCAGGGAAGTGGGAGAAGAAAGCAGCCCAGCCCCTGCTGCAGGCAGCCAGGTGGCTAAAGCCAGGAAGCAGGGCCTGGCTAGGCCTTGGCCCGCCTGCCCCAGAGGCCTGTGGGAAGGGGATATAGGTTAGGGAGGGTGGGGACAGCGGCTCGACCGGCTCAGATCCAAGATGGTGCCACGCGTGCTAGGTCCCCTATGAGCTGGGGGACTGCGCTGGGGGCCAGCAACTCTGGTTAGACAGGAGGCAGAAGCTTCTCAAGAAACTCCTTCACAGCTGCCATCTCCTGGAAGGGAGAGGGGACTGTGAGAGGCTCCTGGTTGGAGGGGGGAAGGAGAGGGGTAGGAGTGGGAAGGGGCCCTTGACCACTGACCTGAGGACAGGAGCCGTGCATGACACCTGGGTAAGTCTTGAACTGGACCCTTGCAGGTGTGACAACGGACCGGAGCTTCTCGGCCGTCAGGGCCCCAAACCGTACGGGAACCATGGGGTCCAGCTCCCCATGGCACTGAAGGATGGCCAGGTCCTTGGCACTGCCGTTGGCTGCCTGTGGGCCAGACGAGACTCAGAGGGCAAAGCCAGCGCCTCAGCACAACTCCCAGGCCACAGGGAGACTGGAAAGGCAGGAGAGGGTCATGGAGACGCTCACCTGGGGGAAGGCCCGGTGCAGAGGCAGCCAACAGCTCAGTGCCACAATGCCAGCCAGAGGGTGGGGGCAGGTGAGGGCAGTGTAGAGGGACAGGGCCCCACCCTGGAAGGCGGAGAAAGAGCAGTCAGTCCTGGGAACACAGCTCGTCTACCCACCCCCCACCATCTTCTCTCTCCCCTCACCTGTGAAAAGCCTCCCAGGACGATCCGATTGGCAGGGATCCCATTCTTCATTTCATGCTCAATCAAGGCCTTTACTGGGGGGAGGGGGCGTGAGTGGGTGAGTGGGTGGGGGGAAGCTGCTAGAGGGGCCCCAAGAAGAGAGCAGAGAGAGGTATTGCCCAACGCTTTCCTGGAGGGGTAAGGGTGGGAGGGGGCGTGCTGAGGGGGGCTGGGGCCTTACTATTCTCTGCGGCCTTCTTGATGCCAGCCTCGTCCTCAGGGGCATCTGGACTCAGCCCCATCAGGTCGAACCTGGGAAAGCAGAGGCACTGCAGCTACAGAAGACCCCGGCCCGCCCCCTACGGCTCCCTCAGCTCCCACCCACCACTCCCCAAACTCACCAGGAGGGCATCACCATCTTCATGTTGAGTGTCACGGGGATCCGGGGCCTGGGGACAGCAAGAAGGGCCATCATGCTCCAGGGGGTTGAGGGAGCCGAAGCAGGGGCAGGGGGAGCAGTCCCTGGGGGCCCCTCCCAGCAGGCAGTGACTGTGTTTAAGGTGTTGCCAGGCAACCTGCCACGTGGGGCTGGAAGCTGTGGTTGAAGCATCAGCAGCAGAAATAGAGAAGCAGAGCCCAGCACTCAGCTCGCCAGGGTTCCAGCTCAGTCGGTGAGTACTTGGGGAAGGGAAACAGGGGTCCTGGTTCTAGGAGGTCTCAGGTCTAGGAGACCCTGGGCTGGGTCTAGACCCCACTCCTGGGGGCTCCACAGGAGTAAAGGCTGAAAATGACACCTCTCACTGTCCTGGGCCCCGGCCCCAGGATGCAGCTGGTGGGAGAGAACAGACCTGGGACCACAGGATCACCGCCCCCTCCACCAATCCGATTCCACCCTCAATCCCTCCCTTGCTAGGGTGACACTCACGCATGGGGACAGATGTACTTGACGTGAGGGAGCCGGATGGTGGAGAGGGCGTCAGCCCAACTGTGCCTGTAGGAGGGAAAGGAGAAAAGGCAACATTGTGGAGAGGAAGAAGGGAGGGCACAAGCCTCTCCAGCCCTGCCCACTGGCCAGGCCCCACCTCCCCAGGGAACACCCACCCCCAGCTCACTTACCCTGTGTCTCCAAGTCCATGTAAAAAAATAACCTGGAAAAGGATGAGAGATGGAGAAATGGAGAAGAGGGCCGTCATCATCTTGCTGTAATTCCCTACTGTCCTCCAACTTCTGGCCACCCCTCCCCCTCCCCCATGGACCTGGGGGGAACTCAGGTAGCAGCCAAACAGGTTATTATCCACCCTCCCCCACTCCTGGCTCCAGGCTGCTCCCTTCTCATCACTGCCCTGCGATTTTTCCCACACCCCTCCTGCTGGCCAGGGGGCTGCTGTGGGTGGGCGAGGATCCTTACCGCAGCCGTTTCCCGCTCAGCTCCAGACACAGTGGCAGCATCGGTGAGCAGGGGCACAGACATGGTGTTACCACACATACACTGCAGGGCTCCAGGCTGGGGCCTGTGCAGATTCAGGGGAATGGTCAGGAGCAAGCCCAGGGAGCGGACAGACTCCTAACACAGGGGCAGAGCCTCCGACCCAGGGGCGCCCAGGCCATCAGCCCCACACAGCACCGCAGGTTCTGTCCTGGGCACAAAGAGAAGGCAGGCAAGAAATCCCCAGCCGGAGTAGGTAGGAAGTTTGCCTCTGTTCCAGAGACGAGAAGCAGAGGCGCCCCCTCTAGTGCCCCTGGTTCTGGCCACCGCACAGCCTGAACTTGCTGGAAATGGGCAAAGGCAGAGTTTAGGGACTGTGGGGGCAGGGAGCCAGGACATCCCCTGCAGCCTTCCCCTCACCTAACAGGCCTCGGCAGGCAGTTGCCTCCTCCCGGCTCTCCAGTCATCCCCCTTCTCTAGAGCCCCCGAGGCCCTTCCTCCCCAACCCCCAGCACTACTGGGAAATGAAGGGGAGAAAAATGGCAGGGAAATAAGCTTCCAGCTCCTACTGTCCCCTCCCCACACACACATTTTCTCCAACTTCGCACCCATCCAGCCCCCACCCGGCCTTCATAGCAGTTTCTGGCTCAGCCATTCCCAGAGCCCCCGGGCTGCCCATGTCCCCAGAGGGCACAGAGACTCCAGTCCACCACCCATGTCCTAACTGGTGCCCCACGTTCCCCTCAGTGGGACTTCAAATGGGTCCCCCAGCTTGACCACACTCTGGGACTCCCAAACACACAAAAGAATGTCAGGCAGGCTGGCTGCTCACCTTCCTTAGCATCCCTCGAACTCCCCAGAAGCTTCTGCTACCTGTCCCTGCTCTTAAGCGCCTACCCTTCCCTGCGGCTCCCACCCTCCCAACTGGCTTCCACTTTCCATTTGTGATCGCGAGTGCCCCTCTCCACAGTGGGATCCCTCACCTCTGACCCCTAGGGTCCCTCTTCCCACAGGGAATACACCTTTCCTCGTAAGCTGGGATTCCTTCCCTTCCCTACTGAAGGACTTCCACCTCTTGCCTCACAGTCCCCCCTTCACAGAGTGGTGCCCCACCCCGCGCTGGGGTCTCCCTCCTCACCGTAAAAACTTCCCACCGGATCGAGGGTCTCCCACTCCCCATAATGGGAACTTCTGTTCTGACTAAGGGTCATCGCCTTCCTACGGTGACATTTTCTACCCTGACCCAGGACCCGCTCCTGCCCACAAAGTGGCGTGTCTTTGACCCTGGGGAGCCCCCACCCCACCATGGGATCTTCCACTTTCGACCCAGAAAGTCCCTCTATCACACCCAGTCCCCCACTTCTTAGCCCTCTTTACCCCCAAAGTCCCCACGACCGGCCAGCGCCTCCTCACACCTCACTCCCCACCCCCATCTCTCACAATTGCGGTTCCCCCTCCCCACTCGCCAGGACCCCCGTTGTGGTCTGATCTCCCCCAGTGCCCTCGCTCTGCCTGCTGGCCGGGGACCAGGATACCTTCACTCCCTGGGGCTTTCGAGACCTCTCGGGCGATTCTCCTCTTTCTCCGGCACAGACACACACTCTTCCCCCTCCACCGCCCCCGCCGGAACTTCCGTTCGAGTCCCGGGAACCCAGCCATCGCGCTACCGGAAGTAGCCTGGCCAGCGGTACGGAACCCGGAAAAGGGCGTCGGGCTTGCACCAGATAGGAGTTGCCATGTTGGATACCGTGGGGCCACTCCCCGTAATTAAGCCCCGGAGTCACCTGCAGATTTCAGGCAGTGCACCCAAGACACCCATTTGCTGCCACCAGCCATGCCCCTCCTGGAGGAAGGGTATCCGGAGGGAAAGGCGTTACTCACAGAGCATACAGTTTCCCACCTTCCCACCCCCATGGGCCACACTTTATTATGGTCTTGGGTATCCAGCACTGGCTTTCATGCCCTAACCCAGGATCATGGATAGGATCCTTAAAGATGCTTTGAAACTATCTAGTCCTCCAGTGTTGTTTTAAAGATGAGGAAACTGAGGCCCAGGGAGGGGAAGTAAACAACAATCTCAGGATTGTACTGTAATGCTACCTCTGCGCACCTGCCTTCCGGGCTATGAAATGGTGATAATAACCACCATGCCTATTTCACAGCTTTGCTGGTAGGCTCAAATGAGGTCATGCGGAAATGCTTAATACACATAACATCAGTGTGAGGCCTTAATGACTCTTAAAGGGACTCTGGGAAAATAACACAGGCCATAGCAGGACAGCTGGACAGCTATCGGCAGTGTCGCCTTAGCTCTGCCCTGGACATGCGGTGCCAGGAAGGCCGTGCACAAAGTACCTCCATCAATGAGCTTCAGTTACTCAGAACAAAAAGGGCTTCATTTGGGCACCAGAGTCACCCTTTGCTGCACTAGTAAAGTGGAAATGGGGATCAGGGTCCACAGAAAGGCCGGAAGGAAAGGCAGAGTGAGTTGAAGGACCATGTCCCTGAGAGAGTATGTGTACATCTGCCAACAGGAAATGAATCATCCTCATCTCTTAGCAGCTTAAGATTCATTCTTTCAGCATAACCTATACCAGTTTTTCTTTGAACTGGCAGCAGTAAACTTGGAAGTTTAACAAAGCACTTTTTCCCAGGGTAAGAGGCAGTTTGGTCTTAAGTGCTCAACAAATCAGAGACAGAGGATTCTGGGCAGGAAAGCTTTGGGGTCAGAGGAGAACAGCAAGCCAAGGACCCAGGACCAGAAAGGGGATGAGCAGATGAAGACAACATAGCTGTTCCCACTCTCAACAGAATCCTTGCTGAACCTTCTATGGAAAAATGAACGATTCCTCCTGAACCCCTCATCCCGAGACACTGTGGCACTTTTGAGCAAATTCTTCAGAGGCTACCTGTGATTAGTGCTTTAATTAGTGGAATTAACGAAGGGCTCTTCTGCTCTAAGATTTTTTAATTATTTATTGATTTTAGAGAGAGTAAAAGAAACATCAATTTGTTACTCTACTTGTTTCTTCCTACTCCAAATCAAAGTGTGACCCTTTTATCTCAAATAGATCCAACTGAAGTGAAGAGGCTGAAGAGTAGGACCCTTAGTGCATCAAGAATTGCATTTACCTTCTGGTTGATTCCAGGCTTTATTTGAGAAATGTTGAAGCTCTACAAAGCTTGGTGGTGGCAGGCTTTACCTGGGACAGGCTGGATAAACAGTGGGTATATCCTCCTAACAGTGTGGGCCAAACCCACAAGAGTTTTCTCAAGAGGGTCAGATTCAAAACTAATTCCCCTTATAAATTATTTCTATTTTCTGCAAGGGAGAGAATACTGACTATTCGAAATTCTCTTTGTAGATAACTTATATTCTTTCAATTTCTGTCCAGACTTTCAAAATTTAAGTCCAAAGTCTTGAGCCCACCTTCAGACTGCTCACTTAATTTGCTCACTCTCATTTCTTCTGATGAGCTGCAGAACCTGTTCCTCCTTATTTACATTTATTATGTACCTGGTCCGAAATAGCAAATTTCAAAGTTACATACAGTTCCCAGTAAAGGAAAAGTTTCATCAGTATTATCAGGAATGCAAAAGAATACACAAATGTTAAGTCTGGCAAAGATTTATTAGGAAGCATATTAGTCACAGTGAATAAAAAGCCATGGACAGAAGAACTGAGATCTCCAAATTCTGGCACTGGGCTTACAAAACTAGTTAGAAGCTAATAAACATTAAGGATCTTACCTTGACCAGATACCCACAAACACAGAAATGAGATGCCCATGTTCTCCCTGGACTGCCTACCTAGGAAGCAGGAAAAAAGACCTTCTCCTCAAGCTATTAATTAAGCATCATGAGAGTCCTGCTCTTCCAGCTATAACCATGGGACACTACTGTGCATGACAGACAACTCCAAGCTGGGCACCTTGACAAGAATGCTGAATGATGACAGGGAGAAGCAACAAGCAGGGACAAGTGTTTCTAGTTGAAGACCCTCCCAACGACTAACATGAATACAATTTTGAGGCTTCACAAAGTTTATTGCAGCCCAGGAATAGTTTCCATTAAAAAAAAAAAAAAAGTCACACAAAAATCCTGCCACAAAACGAGACACTTGGAATCCATGGCCACACTGACTGGAAAGGCAGGCATTATCTATGACTGCCAGATGCCGACCAGACCAAGACCCAATTTCTACAGGGCCCTAGAGAACCATGACTGTCCCCTGGCACCCATACAACCTTCCTGGTGGTGTGTTGTCTTCCATAGGCCACGTTTCTACAGCAAGCCTCAAAGACAAAACTTGGCAGAGGCTGTGACAGCCAACTCTCCCTGGAGCTCCATCACTTCGTCTTTCCCAACAGGTGGTCATACATCTTCACTGGCGCAGGGCCTCTGTGGGAGCCTTGGCCAGCCCTTAGGAAATGAAGTGTGTCTGTGGGGTAACCTGATGGACCCTGTGGTCTGCTGGGTTGGCCGATGCTTCATAATTGCAGATGGTCACCTCATGTCGGCGAAACTGCAAGAAAATTGAGAGGCTATGTCAGCTGGCTATTTTCCAGAAGGCACACTGGAGTTGTTCTTATTCAGGCCCATTTCTAGAAGTCATCATCTAATCTCTTCCTGCTTCTGATATTTTTTATCTTAAGAAGGCTGGGAAGATCATTACCAATAGTTCACTCCATAGCTTAGAAGATTCATTCTCTCATTATATTGGAGGCACCATGAGAAGAGTACCTAGTCTATCTTGTTTATCATTTTATTTCTGATGTCTGGAACAAGAAAGGTTATCAAAAACATTGACTAGAAAGAAGTGTTGACTGAAGGAAACAAGTGAACCACTGAATTTTAAAGTGAAAAACTGAACTGATATGAACTGAATTATTTCAACATCCTTAAAAATACTTATAGTCTCTCAAATGAGACAGTTTACGATGATAAAACCAAGAAAAATTATAAACAGATTGAAAGCAATTAAGGTCTCAACTTGCTCTTTTTCCATTTCTTAGAGTGCCTACTACTATAGCATGCATATATATAAACATGTATACATATACTGGAGGGGGCAATAATGTTTCCAACCCTGTCTTACCTCAGTCCATTCTCCTCTCAGGCCAATATAAAAGACCTTTGTGGTATCTGCTCCAAAGTTTTTTGAAATATGAATTGAGAGATGATAGACATTTGTAAAACGAGATATTCTAGAGGATGAAAAAAGTGGGGAGGGAAAACATAGGTTACAGTTCAATTAACACCTCACCACAATGTCAAAAACAACAATTCCAGCTGCAACTTGTGGTGAAACCCAGACAAATGTCAGAGAACATTCTTGGGGCATTACATCTCATTCTCCTTTGGACAAGCAACAGATTCCATGAACATTTACCGAGCATTTGCCAGATCCTGTCCAAGGCAGTAGGGATAGAAAAATGAATCAACACTGCCCTTGTCCTCAAGGAACAGGATGAAGAAATGCTGTATGACCAAGGAGAGATTCTTTGTTGACCTCATCTTAGGAAAAAGAGAGACCTCGTGAAGAAATAATGAAGAGATCACTTGTAACTTGGCCTGCTATAAGCCAACTATGCACATAGGAGTTCTGAAAACATCTTTCCTAAGACCATCCTAGAGGTCATTCAGATCTGCTAACTGCTTACAAGCTAACAAATCTATGGCTTGCATCCAATCTCTGTCTAAAATTGACCAAGCCAAGGATCAAGCTTCCTCCACTGTTTTAACTTGTTTCTGATGCTAGGGGAGCAGAAGACAGCCAAAAAAAAAAAAAAAAAAAAAAAGGCGAGCCCAGCAAGTGTTAATGCACATATGCTCATTACAGATGAGGGAGTACATGCTGTTCCTCAGAAGCCACAGAACACCTAAAACCTATATAATTTAATTAACCAATGCCATCCCAATGAATTCAATTAAAAAAAAAGAAAAGAAAAAGAACAAAAAGAAGTAACGAAGAGTGGAAGACAGGCCCAGTGCTTACTTTGTAGCATATTCTAATTCTCCTGTAAGATCCCGGTTCAGACTAAAGGTCTGATCTGGTTCTCTGTCTGTATCATCAAAGGACATCTGTGGAATGTTTTTGTACCTGAGAAAAGGGAAGAAAATAAAGAAATGTGCATGTCACATTTTTAAGTTTTTCAAAACTTCCTTCTGACTCAACTGCCTTCAGACCTATCAAAAAAAGAGATCAAATTTTGGGAACGGCATCTTACTGGCATTTAAACACAAATATCTTTAATCCAACAAGAGCTAAAAACTGCAACATAAGCCAATGGCATCTTTGAGTGGGTTAGGATCATGACAAGCAATACACAAAGAGATAGTTCAAACTAGGTCACATGCAGCAAACGCATGGAGAAAATAAGCAACTCAGCACATTCAGACCAAGCTGAGGATGTTTAAATTAAACAGCTTACTCATGGGGAAAATACTTTGGCAGAAACATATTAAACACAGTTAAGAGATAAGATCAGGTAACCCTCACTCAAACATTTTTTCTGTTCTAAATTACTCTATATACTGAGCCATCTTACAATTCTTAAAAAAATACCATTTGGGGATTTCTGTTTTGAAAAGAGCACAAAAGGCTGCAATCTCACAAAATGCTTTTGGAAAGTCAAGTAAAATTGTTAGTGAAGAAAACATTTTTCAAAGAAAATATTGTCTCCTCTATCTAACCCTAACTCACAAATTCTAAAGGACTGAGCCAACCCCCCACCACCCCCAATCTCTAGAGTATTTTATTAACACACCCACATAGGAGGGAGCCTAGAACTTTTTTAAAAAAGATTTTATTTATTTATTTTTAGAAAGAGGGGAAAGGAAAGAGAAAGAGAGGAAGAGAAACATCAATGTGTGGTTGCCTCTCATACGCCCCCTACTGGGGACGTGGCCTGCAACCCAGGCATATACCCTGACCAGGAATCGAACAAGTGACCCTTTGGTTTGCAGGCTGGCACTCAATTCACTGAGCCACACAAGCCAGGGTGGGAGCCTAGAACTTAACTGCAACAAAATATGTAATTTAAGAAAACAAATGTTTGCTTCAAAGTGTTTCTAACAATGAGGCACAGATTAATAACAACAACAACAGCAGCAAACATTTATGAGCAGCATTATGAGAGGCAGTATAGCACTGCACAGGGTCTGGCAAAAATAAAGCCTGCTTGAATGTGACTGGTAGGGTAATAATATCAGTGTAATAATTCATAGTTTTTGGACATTTCGCCTAAAATGTCATATGGTATGCTTGAGTGTGATATTGTTATGTTAGAGAATTACATGCTCATGATTTTGTAATAAAAGATTTTGCAACCAAAAAGGGGTGTTATTTGTGCCAGACCCTGTAGTTAAAAAGCAGTGTCTCTGGGGCCAGACTACCTATGTTTGAAAACTGACTCTGTCACTTACCAGCTGTATAATTTTGGGAAAGTGATTTAACCTCTCTGTGTCTGTTTCCTCATCTGTAAAATGGGGATAATGATAGTACATATCCCATGTAGTTGTAGTGGAGATTAAATTTAATCAATTCTAATAAAGACATCTTTTGAAAAAAAGTTTACTATAAAAAATTTCAAACAGACACAAAACATGAAGCATTGATGGTAATGTGGTAGGCATAGCTGCCTTTCAAATACATATAAAAGCAGTGAGAATAATATAATAAATCTCCGTATACTTATCACTCAGCTTCAATAATCCACACTATGCCGCTATGCCTACCACCCCCATTTTGTTTGTGCTTGATATTTTAAAGCAATCCGAAACATATCATTTCTTCATAAATGTGTCAGTATGTATCTCTAAACAGGACTTTTTAAAAGATTTTATTTATTTATTTTTAGAGAGAGAAGGGAGGGAGAAAGAGGGAAAGAGATACATCAATGTGTGGTTGCCTCTCACACTCACCCTGCTGGGGACCTGGCCTGCAACCCAGGTATGTGCCCTGACTGGGAATCGAACCTGCGACCCTTTGGTTCGAAGGCCAACACTCAGTCCACTGAGCTACACTGGTCAGGGGTCTAAATAGGACTTCTTAAAAAAATATACCTATCTTACCATTTAACAAAAATTAACAATTTTTTAATATCCTAGTCTGTGTTCAAATTTCACTGATTTAATTCTTAATTTAACTTTTCTGGATGTTTCAATGGTTTGCCATAGTTAAACAGGCAATATTTTTTTCTTTATTAATGGTACATAAAAAAATGGTGCACTTCACAATCAATGACATTTTAGATTAAATAAAGTATAATGTGTAAAGTACTTAGAACTGAGGGCTTAGAACTGTAAGTTTTGTACCTCTCTCCAAAAGTTGGACACTTACTGTGGTCTAGACGCATTCTAAGCTTTACATTTTTTAAAAGATTTTATATATTTACTTTTAAAATTTTATTTACTTATTTATTTTAGAGAGAGGGGAAAGGAGGAAAAAAGAGAAACGTGTGCAAAGGAAATAGATCAGTTGCCTCTCATGCTCGCAACTGGGGACCTGGCCCACAACCCAGGCATACGTCCTGACTGGGAATCAAAGCAGCGACCTTTCATTTCACAGGCCAGCACTCAATCCACTGAGCCACACCAGCGGGCATCCAGAACCCACTCTTAACCACAACATTTATGTTCCTAACATTCAAAAAATAGCACTGATTTCTTAAATCTGTTTTATATTGATTAATTTTTCAGCAGAAATTATTTTATGTAAAGTTCTTCTGAGCCCTGGCTGGTGTGGTTCAGTGGATTGAGTGGCAGCCTACAAACTGAAAAGTTGTTGGTTCGACTCCCAGTGAAGGCGAAGGCCTGGGTTGCAGACCAGGTCCCCAGCTGGGAGCGTGTGAGAAGCAACTGATCCATGTATCTCTCTATATCTCCCACGTAAATGCTGCTCTCTCTTTCTCTCTCCCTCCCCCTCTCTCTAAAAATAAATAGAATCTTTAAAAAAAAAAAGAAGTTCCTCTGATATTTGTTTCTCCAACACTCTAAAAGTGGTTTTCCCTTCTTTTAGGCAAGTTGTTAAAAAAAAAAAAAAAAAAAGGGTACTAGCTCTGGTGGCAACAGATCCAGTGTTGCAAAAGGTATATACAATTTTGTTAACTAAAAGCCACACAAACTCAAGTGGAATAATTCCGTGTCAACAAAACACACACAAAGACTCTAACTGTATGAAATAACAAGCTACCCCCCAGAGTACAATCATTGGAGTTCTGCAAGTGGGTCACTAAGAAAACTGCAAAGTCATCAACAATTGGCAGTTCTAGGATGCTCCCTGAAAGACTGGTGCCACAGAAGCACTTTGAAAAAAGACAAGCTGTTAGTCTTAAAGATGCTTTATCTAAAAAAGAGCCGTTAATTCAGGAAGAGATAAGTGTATTCTGATGCAGAACAAGGCTAACACTTTTTTCAAGGGGGGGAGGGGATATTTAAGCCAGTAAAAAGAAAAAATTATGTTATCCTAGAATAAAGAGGAAAGAGAAAGAACCAGGAGGCATAAACCCTTGACACTTACAGTCTCATCTCAGAGGGGTGTGAGTCATCATCCTCTCCCATGATAATGATGCCTTTGAGCTTGACATTGCCTGTAAATCTGCCAGAAGGCAAAAGAGATGGTTGTCAACCTGGGTTTGAATCTCTGCTGACTCTGGGAAAGACCCTTCCCCTTTCCGAGCTTCAACTGACTCAAGTGTGAACTCATACTACATAACTTCTAAGATCCTTTCCGCTTCTGGCATTCTGCGGCGCTAAGAAATTTACCTTTTCAGTTATCCTTCGACCTATACATCGTTTTCGTCTGTGCCAGGAAATCTAAGACGCTTTCCTCCTCAAACCCACCACAGTAATTTACTCCCTTTCTAGAACAGAGGGTTCTTGACACAACCAATGAATGAGTTCTGATACAGCACCAGGGTACAGTCTCTTTAGCCTGAGTCAAGCACCAAGGAGATACTTACGGAATATTAAACAGAAGCTCTTCATCTGCATCACTTTCAACAAACTGGAGGGGGTGGGGAGGAGGGAGGAGAAAGCAACAAATATTTGCTGAGAGCCTACAATTTCAGGTATCTTCTATCCTGCTCTACAGCTGGAATGCAATGCAAGTAAGTAGTCAACCTCCCTCGTTTACCGCACTCACTAGCTTGATGTCAGTAAGTTGATAGCCACCGACCATCCAGTCAGAGGGCTCTTACTGGGGAGCTCCTTAAAGAACTTCCAGGGCCGACTAAGCCCCTGAAATTGCGTGCAACGATCTGCGCCTAAGCGGTCCACAACTTTCAAATGGCTCTCCGACCCCACCGTGGCGAAGGCTCCAGTAGGTTGGGTGACAAGCTTGTCTCCCGCGACTGGTCTCCAGCTGACATGATCGGGCAGCCCCTGGAACTAGTGGTCTAACGGTAGGAAAACACCCTCATGGCCGTCCTCCCTCACTACCCACCAAAGGCCCGGAACAGAACGTTGGGGGCGCCCCTTTCCCTCTCTGGGCCTCAGTTCCTCTATCTGCAAAATGGGGAGACTCGATTCTGTTCGGCTCCCGACGGACTGGCAGGAGATGGGCACGGGAAAGCGCTTGGCACCCGGGCTGTCGCTTTTTAACTCCAGGAATGAGGCTGTCAGAGCAGACCGGCGGCCCGAGGCCCCGCGCGGGTCCCCGCCTCGCCCGCCCCAGGCCCGGGAAGGCCCACCTTGGAGCGGTCGGTCCGCTCCTCCCACGGCTTGAAGACGCCGCGGCCGCTGCCCTCCCGGCTCTCGTTGAGGCACTGCAGCCGCTCCAGGTCGATGCGCAGGTACAGGCCGTAGGCCAGGCCGCGCTGCTCCGGTGGCTCCTCGCGCTCCGCCGCGCACCGGCAGCCGCCCCCGCCGTGACTGTGGCCGTGCGACATGGCGACGCCGACGCCCGTGCGTTCTCTCAGCCCAGTCGCCGCCGTCCGCGCCGGCTCCCTCCGCTCCGGCCGCCAAGCGCGCTGTGGCCGCCGCGTCGTAAAAGGCGCCCCGGAAGCGGCGCATGCGTCCAGGGAGGAGGGGGCGGGGCTCGGGGGAGGACGGACGTTTGACGAGCCCTTCCAGCTGTCAAGGAGTTAAGGTTGACTCTTTGAGTCCTAGAGACAAATGCTATTGCCCGCCTAGTTTCACAGTTGTGGAAACTGAAGGGCAGAGAGGTTCAGCCCGTTTTCCGAGTAAATGGTGGGGCTGGGTTTCGAATTCTCCTCCCACTTAGGCGCGAGTCTGTGCTCTTTTCTTTTACCGCCATCGTTTTAGGGAGCGGGCGGAGGAAAGCGTGCGCAGGGATAAGGCCCTGAAGAGCAGAGAGCGCGACGTTAGCACCGCCTTGCAGGTGCACGTTTAGGCGCTTAGACCTTACAAACCCACTTTCATAACCACTTTCTTCACAGTGGGCTCAGTGGTCGAGAGTGTGGGTTTCATGGACGGCCGGATCTGAAGACGAGTCCTGGGTCTGCTGCTGACGTTGTGACACTCTGAATAAGTCATTTTCCCCCGTCCTGAAACTTCATTTCCTCATCTGTTAAGTGGAAATGGTAATATCTGCTTCATAGGATCGCAGTGAGTATTAAATGAAATAATGCACTTAAAGAACCCAGCACAGTGGCTGACGCATGGTAAGAATTCAAATAGCTGAGTCAGATCTTGATTCAAGTCAAGCACTGCCGCTCACTAGCTGTGTGGCCTTGAGTTCAGTTTCACGCTACCCCCTGTAAAGTGCAAGGATTGGACCAGATGAACTTTCAGTCCCCCTCCCCCCATGCGACATGTCAGAGCAGTTTTTTCAAAGGGCAGGTTGTGTGTTGTAGTCCATTTAGAGGAATGTGTCCAGCATTCAAAAAAATAAAATAGACTATAATAAGAAATTCGAGATGTATCACACATTTTAAATCTCAGTTTATGGAACTTCTCAGTTTTGGGTTTGTGTACTCAGGTGCAACATGCTTTTAGAGAGTGATGGCATAGTCTGAGTCTTCCCTGCCCTTCACTTGTGGCTCTGGAGTGTTCAGGCAAGATGAGACTGGTGAAATACAAACCAAAATAGCCATAGGTTCAAGTTTCATTTAGAAATATTTTGATGTCCTCGTTCAATTCTTTGCAAAATAAGCGGACTTGGTTGTGGTTCAGCATAGCTCAGTGTCATGAATTATTCCTGCTTTCACGCCACCATTTCAGGCAAGAGGGTGGACACGTGGTAGAAGCTTAGTAAATGTTTGTTTAATTGAATGATACACTCAGTAGCCTTTCTCTGGAAAGATTGTGTCCCACTGCAGGACCTACACAGGTCTTGCTCAGGGACTTCTCGTCACTTTTGGTTTCTTTGTCATTGTCATCATTGTCATCCTGTACTGACTTAGTGAGCACTATGTGCCAGGCATCGTGCTGATCACAATATGCAATTCATCTCAATTATTTGTCACATGAACTTTAAAAGATAGGTAGTGTTACCCATTGTTATCTCCAATTTGAAGATAAGGAAAACTGAAGCTGAAACAGGTGAGTTAACTTGCCCCAAATTAGATAGAGTTAGAAACAAACCAGATTTTGAGCATATCCTCTAGTTTCCTGAAGCAAAAGGTGCACATGAAGTAAATATGTTTATCATTAGCTTATGCTGTGTAACAAATCAGCCCAAAACTTAAAAGCTTTAAAGAAGAATTTACTATTTCTCATGACTTGTAGATGGCCTGGGAAGCTCTTTTCTGGGCCAGCTGGCTTGGGCTAGATAGTTTGGAGTGGCCTCACTCACATTTCCAGTTGATGATATTGGCTGTCACCTGAAGTGATGGGCCACATGTCTCCAGCAGGCTACCTGAGCTTAGTCACATGGAAGCAGTTGCAGAGTTTCAGGAGCAAGACAGGGAAGATCCATTACACAAGCATTTTTTAACTCCCAGCTTCTATAATTTTTGCTAATGTCTCTTGAGCCAAAACAAATTTCATCGGTGAAATTCAAATTCAGGAGTCGACAGACTTCCCCTTTTGATTGGAAGAACTGCAAAACACTGGCTTTCCCCACCCCAATATACCTGAGTTATCTATCTTTTGTTGTGTAACAAATTATTCCCAAACTTAGTGGAGTAAAGCAACAATTCACATTTATCTCACAATTTCTGGCTTGGCTGGCTAGTTCTGGTCCAGCTTGCTCATGAGCCTGAAGTCCTCTGAAAGTTGGACTGGGGCTGAAGGGTCCACTTCCAGGATGGTGCACTCACACGGCTGGCAAGTTGGTGCAAGCTGTTGGCAAGCAGCCTCAGTTCCTTGCTAAATGGACCTCTCCATAGGACCGCTTGAGCATCCTCAGGACATGGTTGCTGGCTTTCACCAGAGCAAGGGACGTAAGAGAGAGCAAGGTAGAAACCACGGTGTTTTTTATGGCCCGGCCTTAGAAGTCACATGTCATCAGTTCTGCAATATCTCATGGTCCCATAGGTCAGGCATATTCAAGGTGTGAGGGAACTACAGAAGGGTGCAAATACCAGGAGGTAGAACTCATTTGAGGCCACCTTAGAGGTGGCTACCACCCCACCATACATGCTAAATGACTACCAAAAATGGATTTATTTTTCTGTTACATGAGTATTTGGTAATTTGGCTGAGGATTGAATTCTCTCTGAAGTTTGAAGATATTTCTATATTTCCTTCTAGCTTGGAGAAGAACAATATCATTCCGATTCCTGAGTCTTTCTCTGGGTTCTCCCCCCAACCCCATTCTAGAAGAAGCTTTTAAGATCTTCTCTTGGTCCCTAGTATTTTGAAATGTGATATTGTGGCTGTTTTGTCATTTTGTGCTGGATACCTGATGGATCCTTTCAGTTTAGAAACTCTAGGACAGTACATGAGCGTACAGGTTACGACATCTGCACACGTGTGCACAAGGCCCCGTGCAGGGAAACATACTTAAGGTTATGAAGAGAAGGGGAGGGAGTGGGGCAAAGGTTCTGCTATCCCCTATTCACGACCTTCTAGTGCAGACTTCCAAGAGACTCAGAAATTTGAATGTGGCCTTTAGGACATTGTGAAAATTTATTTGTCAATGTAGCGGAATAGGCTGTATTTTATTTAATATTTTATTAGCGCCATTTATAACTTTTTAAGTATGCCTCCTCTTGTACTCTCGATCCAGTCCCCCAAATACTAGGAATGGCCTGCTGGGCAAGTTGCTTAGCTTCTCTTAAGTCTCAGATTTGTCATATATAATGGGAATAAGAAAAGCTACTTTTTAGGGTTTTATCATGAGGGTAATATGAGATAATGCATGAAAAATGTTTGGATCTATGGGAAAAGGTTAAATAGTTCTTCATCACTATTGCCAAGAGCAAGACTTTCAGCTCAGCGCTCCCATGTGGTTGGATGGGAAACTGCAATTGCTTAGACGGCTTAAGTTGGAAGAAAGAGTAGTTTAGCTGGTTTGGGAATCAGCCTCTTCTGCTTAGTCTGACTGCCCCTTCTCTTGCACTCCTCCTGTATTTGTCTGAGGGCTAATAGGAATATTCACTGACTTCTGGGACTACCGTGGGGCAGGTAGGAAAAATTTTGAATTTTTTTCTTTCTCCTACTCCTAGGCTCCATCTGCAAACATTTTTGTAGCTCAAGGACTGATGAATTTGTATGTTTTCCTTTATTTCCTGTCCAAATTAGGCCAAGAGAAACAAATATTTCTCTGTTACTTTTGAATGCTTCTTTGTGGCAAACCAAGAGTACAGTAACAATAGCTAACAAGCATATGGCACTAATAATATGCAAGCACTATCCCAAAGACTTTACTTATATTATTATTTTTTAAAGATTATTTCTTTATTTTTAGACAGTGGGGAAGGGAGGCAGAAAGAGAGGGAGAGAAACATGAATGTGTGGTTGCCTCTCACATGCCCTGCACTGGGGACCTGGCCCGCAATGCAGGCATGTGCCCTGACTGGGAATCGAACCGTCAACCCGTTGGTTCGCAGGCTGGCGCTCAATCCACTGAGCCACACCAGCCAGGGCTACTTATATTTTAATCTTTTTAAAAAAGATTTTATTTTTATTTATTTTGAGAGAGAGAGGAAGAAAGAGAGGGAAACATTAATCAGCTGCCCCTCACACCTGCCCAACTAGGGAGCTGGCCCACAACCCAGGTATGTGCCCTGACAGGGAAGCAAACCAGCAACCTTTTGATTCGCAGACTGGCACTCAATCCACTGAGCCACACCAGCCAGGGCTACTTTATAATCTTTATAAATACAAGTTTCCTATTATTATCTTCATCTTGGGGCACAGGATGGCTAAATAACTTGCCAAAGGTCACATAGCTACATAGCTGGTTAGTAATGGAACTAGGATTTCAGCCTAGGCAGTGGGCCTCCAGAGTCCGGGCTCTTACCACGTTGAGCCTTCTCCAAATATTACCATTCATTGAGTACTTACTATGTGCCAGGCTGAGACCCCAGAGCTCAGGCTTTTAGCCATCATGCTGCACTGACCAGCTGGGTTACCTTGGACAGGTCTTCTTCCTCAGAGTTTCAGTTCTAACAACAACCCTTTACTAAATGCCCATTCTGTGTTAGGTACTTCACCTAATTCATCACCAACATCCTGACTAACATGTCCTGAGCTCTATGTGCCAGACACCTTTCTAAGCGCTTTACATGTTTTATTTAACTCATTAAATTAGTATAAGATGCCTCTACAAGGCTGATGTGTTTTTCATATTTTTGGAGGAAGAAACTGAGATGCAGAGGTTAAGTGACTGGTTCAAAGACACACATCTCGGAAATGTGGGATTTGAGTCTGGGTGGACTTGTAGAGTACTCAGGGCACTGTGCTTGCCTTTGGAGTCTTTGGTGCTGTTAGCAAATATTTCCAGTTGTGTGTCCAGGAACTTCCCTGTTCCTTTGAGTTTAGGTGCAGCCAATGAAATATGATCAATGTCACTTCTGGACATAGCTTAGGGGCCAACCTGAAAGTCTATGTTTGAGAAACATGGGTGTAGCTATATACAATGTTCATGGCCTGAACTAAAAGCATTGAGACAGTAGGCGTCACAGAAAAAGTCGGGGGTCTGTGAAGACAAATGCCTATTTCACCATTCAGCCAACAACCAGGGAGACACTCCAATGGATGCGGAACGCCAGCAGAGAAACCCTGTGAAGGGGGCATCTGTCAAGCTAATTAGCCAGCAGAGAATTCTTCTGGGCATCAGTTACATGCAGCAGAGAGAAAAATCATTCTTAAAAATGATGAGGGCCTGGGCCCAGGCATCTTTTTGCATTGGAGTCAGTTTTGCTGCAGAAGTCTAATATCGGGTATGTGTGTGTTTATGAGATAGTTAAATGTGACTGAGAATGTGTGCTTGGGAGTGAGGCGAACAAACGGCACCACTGCTCAGTGACTGTGTGACCTTGGGCAAATTCTTAGTTTTCTGTGCTTTAGTTTTCTCATTTTCAAACTGGGGCCCTGACCACCTACCTTGTAGGATCATTGTGACAACAAAGTTAATGTCTATGAGACAGAGTGGTGTGTGGCACATAGTAGGTGTATAACCAGCGGGACCAGTTACTCTTACCAGACTGTGAGAGCCAGACTTGACTGTGTTAGTCTGTAGTCCAGGGTCTAATACAGGTCTTAGTTCAGCAAGTTGAATTAATAAGGGACTAACTTACAAACCTTGAGTAAAGTCATCCATCATATCATGTTCCATAATTAACTTCAATGTATAGTAATTCTAACAGAATTAGATCCAATAAACAACTGGGAAAAATTAGTCCAGACTATATACCAAAAATTCCGTCTCTAGGAGAGAAGGGACAGTAAAACTGTGTTGCCACGAGATGTTGTAGGTTTAAGGGAAGATCCAACCCACTGGATGTACGCAGGGGCTGAAACCAAGCCCTTGGCTCCATTAGAAGCTGCTGGAACTCCAGCCGCTCAGCCAACACAGCAGGTTCTCATTAATTCCTTGTTGACAGGGCCTGCATTAGTGCTCATTATGTTCTCATTAGGAAGCCATTGTAAGACCAAGGGACCTACCAGTGTCGTTCACACCCCCAGGAAGTGACTGAAAGGTAGAGTGGCATTCTCTGCAGTCGGAGAATCTGAGTTTCCTTTGCTACTGACTAGCTGTGTGGCTTTGGGTGCATTATTTCACTGCCTGGGCCTGAGCTTCTAACTGTTAATGGGGCTATTAGCTCAGTCGCAGGGTTTTAAGGGTAACGGAGGACAGTGCCTGGTCCCCTCTAGTTGCTCACGTTTGTCTGAGTTCCTCCTTTGCTTACAGGGCTCTTTCCCTTCCCCCAGTCCTGCTGTGCTACAGACAAAATCCCAACCTCCTCTATGGCCTGGGCCAAGGATTAAGATCTCTGCCTCACAGCCCGGGAACCAGACATTTTGTGACCAGCTTCCATGCTGTGACACAATAAGGGAGAAAGACAACAGTATATGGGATTTTTTGTTTGTCTTTTTATTTAGACATGGAATTTTTCTTCCTTTTCATATAACTTATCTAATTAAAATATTCATCTTGGTAGTTACCACAAAAAAGTAACATAGAAAATTGTATTTACATTTTGGGACCAAAATACAAATGAAGAGCAGGATGATATCTTGCTCCTTTCCCTCCCGCTTCCCGGAAAGAGAAAGCCCTAAAGAAACTGCTCATTATACCATCGATCACAAAGGGTTAATTTGTAATTTGGTGATTGGTATGTAGTGTTGCACAGAAAAAAAATTGCACAAATTTTCACAAATGAGACCAAAGGTTCAACATCATCCTATATCTGCTCTGCAGCCATTTCAATAACCCAGGTGAAGAGGTCATTTAGAAATTCATTCTCTCCTCTTCCCTCCTTACTGTTCTCACCAAGTGACATCCCTGATGCAGACACGCTTGGAAGGGGACTGGGGGAAGATCTGGCTCTATGCAAACAGAGGCAATCACAAATCTTTATGGTAGCGATGTTGGGATGAACGTGTATGTTTTTCCCCCTCCCCACCTAAAGACTCCTAAGAAAGGAAATTAAATCATACACAACTGAATCCGAAATACGAAAAACTAGTTTCAATGACAGACACTTGAACACAGAGCTAAGGGACAAATTCAAGGTGGTGGACACCTTGAGGAAGCTATTGTAGGCATCTGACCCAAATGTTCACTTGGTTTTAGGTAGGAGGATTCCTAATACTAGATTTGGGGATAGGGGTGGAATGGTAGTACAATCAATCAAGATAAATAATGCTTTACCCAATTAAAAAATACAGTAAATTAAAACAGAACAATACTTATGCCCCATCGCAGCAGGCACCCTGTACAGCAGTGCACACTGAACAGCCACTGCTCTGGATTTTCAAAGTTAGCAGAACTGAGGTCTCCAAGACGGTTAAAGACAAGGGACTCCCTACTCTGAGCTTTAGCCAGCTTGTTGAAGGGACTGACTGCTACGCTCCTTAGGTTGTCACATTAATCACGTTCTCAAGTCTACTCACCAGGTGTCATAAGAACAAGCACCTCAGTTTATAGCATCTATTTCCACCTGGGTCAAAACCAAGTCGGTTCCTACTAGATCAGTGTTCTTCAGCAGCCAAGAAGGGCACTGATCCTGTCTGCATTCTGATCTTACCCCTAAGGCAACTCAAAAGTGAGAACCTCCCCTCCCAAACTGATGGACACTCTTGTTGTTCTCCACTACCTTGACACTACAGCTCAGACACTTTCGCTAAGTTGGCCCTTCCCTCCAAATTCTGGCTAAACACTCAAAGAGTAGAAAGAGCTTCAGCTGCAAAGTCCTCTACAAAACACAGCAAATTGTTGTGCTCTTCCAATCACATGATCTTACCTTTTAAAGAAAGCAAAACCGATTTCCAGCCTAGCATTACAACTTTTAAAACCATTCACTTCTAGGAATTCACAGGGATCAAGAGGTTAAAGTGCCGGCTTTTAAAACTCTAAAGTTGTATTGGGGCCGGGTTGGGGGAGGGGGATGGGCATGGAACACTATAAAAAGCCCTGCCATGTATTTGTGTTTCTCCCCATGATAATGGGAGAAGGAAAAAGAACCCTAAAGTTTTTGGACACTGGAAATTGGTTCTGTGCAAATTGATCTCCCAAAGTTCTGTGTTCTCTAGTGAGCCTCAAAAAAAAAAAAAAAAAAAAAAAGTGGAAACTGGCAAAAAGGATGGGAGAAAGATTCTAGACCTTTACAAATAATCTCCCTTAATAAATACTATTTAATGAATAAGAAAGTTGCTCCTGCATAGGAACGCAAAGCAACACTGCGCAGGACCTCAGAGGTGAGGGGTCTAACCTGAACGCTTCCTGACTGCACGTTGAGGGCCCCTCTAGGACAGGCAGCCCAGGACCCACTCCTTGCCCTATGTGGGGCAGGCACCACGCAGGCGCTGGCGATGCCCAGTCCTCCCTCTGAACCAGAGTCCACTCAGGAGAGCCGAACTGGGACGGGGAATGGCTTTCATTAGGCTTTTGTGTAACTAATAAAGGACCCTGAAAATAAAAGGCTAAGTGTGTGGTAGAGGACAAAAAACAAAAAAACCTGGGGGTATTATAAATACAATCTGGGCAATATTTATTAATTAAAACTATCTTATAGTTTACAAAGAAGCTAAATAACAACAAAAGTATAATTGACCTTAAAATGCTCAGTGAGACTGAGACTTCACATCTTCTTCAGAATTCTGAAGTATTCTCCAGGCAGGGAGGCAGTGGCTGCGGCTCACAGGTTCACGGATGTGACACCAGCGAACTGTGCAGGACTCGGAGACCAAAGCTTCCACAAAGCAGAAGACTGGGTCTCCTTTGGAAGTTCCATTCCCCAACCCCCACTGTCCTTATCTTCCTCACCCCCAAATTCCACATCCAAGGCAAGTCCTCAGTTTATCGTCGGGAGAATCTGTTCTTGAAAGCTTTAATCGTCTTAGCCATCATGGGGGCAATTTCTGTGAAAAAAGAAAAATAAGGCCATTGTTTCAAATCCATGGCAGTTTAGACATACACCACCAGTGGTTGACAGTCAAAGCCAAAGTCTCATCACTCTTAGTTCTGCACCACCAGACAAAAGGATGCAAGTAGTAGCTGTCTGCTAACACCATAATAAAAGCAGCAGCACAGCGCTAACACCTGCTGAGCACCTGCCAGGCCCAGAACAATCACTGTCTCTAATTCTAACAACCTCACCAAGACTCAGAGAGACTGGCCAACTTGCCCCTGATTATACAGTAAGTGGCAGAACTGGAATTCAATCCAGACTTGAAAGGCCATGCTGAGCCATAATTTAACTCTGCCTCACCAACATCCAAATGAGCAGAAAGCACTCCCTTCCCACCCTGTCTGTCCACTGTAGCAATAGGTCTAACTCGAGCTCAATGCAAACACCACGAAAGGACTGGTTAACTGGAGCTCAGCCAAAGCTTAAGCCAGGACTCCTACCCTCCTCCCATGGGCTCTGAAGTAAATATAGATTAATGCTTTTAAGTTAGGGCATCTCCTTAGAATACTGGGTATAGCCTATGGTAATCAAGTTAATAAAATACAAAACAGACCCAACTAGATACAATATTTGAAGCTTGGGTTTTAAGGTTATAATACCTCAGTAAGATGGACTATCATGTAGCTGTCAATAATAGTTATGAATCCTATCTTATTGGCTGCAAGAAGTTTACATTTAGGTAAAATAAAGCAGAGTGCCAAAATGAATACTCATTATGCATTATATAAAAGATACATCTGCAGCCCTGGCTGGTGTGGCTCAGCGCCTTGAGGGCCAGCCTGCAAACTGAAAGGTTGTAGGTTCGATTCCCAGGCAGGGCACATGCCTGGGTTGCGGGCCAGGTCCCCAGCTGGGGATATGTGAGAGGCCAACTGACTGATGTTTCTCTCCCTGTCTATCTCCCCCTCTCTCAAAGTAGTAGATAAATACAACCCCCCCCCCCCCCAAAAAAAAAGTCCTGGCTGGTATGGTTCGGTGGATTGAGTGCTGGCCTGCAAACCAAAAGGTCACTAGTTTGACTCCCAGTCAGGACATGTGCCTGGGTTATGGGCCAGGTCGCCTGGCTGAGGAGTGTGCAAGGGCAACCTATTGCTATATCTATCTCACAGTGATGTTCCTACTCCCTCCCTTTATCCCTCCCTTCTCTAAAAATAAATTAAAATCTTTAAAAAATAAAAAAGATATACATGCAGCCCTGACTAGTGTGGCTCAGTTGGTTGGGCGTCATCCCGCAATGGGAAAAGGTCACCAGGTCAAATCCCGGTGAGGGCACCATGTCTGGGTTGCAGGTTTGGTTCCCAGTCCCAGTAGGGCACATACAAGAGGCAACCTATCAATGTTTCCCTCTCACATCAAAGTTTCTCACCCTCTCTTTCTCACTCCCTTCCCCTCTCTCTAAAAATAAATAAATAAAATCTTTAAAATAAAAGATACACATGCATTATGCACAAAGCAGAGGAAAGGAGGGACTGACATTTAGATGGACTATGTGCAAGGCATCATACATATGCTACATCCAGTACACAAAATGATGCCAGGGTAATGCCTTTAAAGGCTCAAATACTAGTTTTGAAATATCTGAGCAGAAACTCCAAGCCACTCACTCTTCACAGCAGGTTTCCGAGGATCGTAGGAAACAGTGCTGCTGACCACGGGCATGAAGTGGGCACTTTTGGTGCTCGGGCCATCATAGGCTGGCTTTTCGGGGCTGGCGTTAAAGCTGCTGCTGCCACTGCTGGAGGGAGCATGGTTGCTTCCTGTGGGGTAAGGGGCTGGCTTGATCCTGCAACACAGGACAAAGCTGGTTAGTCGTTAGCAGGAGAAATCTACCTGCAGCACCAACAATCTGATGCTGGTCTTTTTAAGGAAGACTCAGTCGTGGGTTTGACCAGTGAACTCCAGCATCCTAGGTTCTGGAAATGACTCTAGGATGGGCCCTTCAGAATGAATGATAATCTCAACTAACTTTTCACTGTTTAGGTGTAAATCTGCATTTTGAAAATGCTAGTACGACTTAAATAATATAGTCGTAAATCCCATTTATTTAAAAAAAGAAAAAGGGAAAGCATAAGTGAGTGTTTCCCGGAAGCCAGGCCCTATTCTCCACTTCATCTTGATCTCCCTGAGAGGCAGGAATAATTATCCCGCCTGCACAGCAGCCAAGGAAGCTGAGGCTCCAGAACCCACTCTGCACCACTGCGCTTTCCCCCCCAAAAAATGAAATCGCTTCTTGCGCCTAAGCATTCTCGAAGCAAGTGACAAGCTCTTGGACTCCCTTCCTGGAGCTTGCAGAACCAGAGGAGCAGGGATCGTACTTTATTTTCTCCGGCACAGCCGATCCTCCTGTTCCAAACTTCTCCTGCCTCCTTCGAACATCACGAGGTGGCTTGGCGTCAGAGTCGACATAGGCCATCTGTGCTTGTCGTCCTGTGGAGAAATATGGAGAGTAATACCCGTCTTCTTGACCAGAGATGCTAGTGTTATTTCAATAACCTACACTATTACCAGAAAAAGGCTTTTCAAATGCTCTCAAAGCTGAGGGTTTACCAACCCTGAAAACTGCTCTGTAGGGTAGCGTGAGCAGTGGCAGGAAAAAACCCCACCTCTGCCCCGCTTGTGCAAATTCAAGAGAGTTAGGGGCCAGGGGCCCTACGTCAGCTGGGCCCACCAAGATCCTGCTGTGGACCAGAGCACAGGGCTCACTGTTTTGCTAGGCCCTGTCCTGCTGCCTGGCCCCCAGCGTACCTTTGGGCTTATTGGCATGTGCAAATTTGATATTCTTTGTCAGTAATTGTAGTCGCTGCTCTCGGGCATCCTGAAGCCGCAAGTACATCTCCCGCCATGACTCATACTCTTCTGGCCTTTCCTCCTTAAAGTCTCGGTGACAATGAACTTTCCATAATTGATCTGTTTCTTCAATTAATACCTAAAGTCAGAACCAGGACATCATTTATACACAAACACTCTTACATATCTCTTTTCCACCCTTAATCACCTAGGCTGTCCTAATGATTTTTTGGTCTATATAGTGTTACATTAAAATACCATGGTTCTAGGGGGAAAAAAAATTCACTAAATTGGCCCTGGCTGGGTAGCTCAGGTTGGTTAGAAAATCATCCCAATGTGCCAAAGTTGCAGGTTCAGTCCCTGGTCAGGGCACATACAAGAATCAACCAATGAATGAAAAAATAAGTGGAACAACAAATCAATGTCTGTCTGTCTCTCTCCCCTCCTCGAAAATTAATAAATACATAATCACAAATTAAAAGAGTTAAATATGAAGCACTATACTAGCTGCTTTTGGGCAGTTGTGGGGCTAGGAGACAAGACAATAAAAAAACTGGTTTAAGATCAGTCTTTTCCTTTAGAAAAATCAGTCAAGGGCAGAATCCAGGCATTTCCCGAGTACTACACTGAACTGTAACGGCAAGGGGCGACCTAAAAGATATGTTATAAGCCCTTGAAATCAGAGAAACAGCTAACGCGATCAGATGAGTATGTTCCAGCATTATGAGAAGGGTTTTTGGATAGATCTCAATGTTTCTAGGGCACACCCAGCCATTCATGATCTTTTAAAAATTCACCAGACACCTGAGTGGCAACACAAAGCTGTCCCAGGCCTGGATCCCAGATGCTGTGCTGCCAGAATTCTCCCTTGATCTCTGTGACTAGGCAAATTCAAGGGAGCTGTGGGAAGTGTTCTCCTGCTCCCTTTGAACCCCACCTTGATTCTAGCCCAAGAGGCCTACTTAAGACGCCAGAGGCAGATGCTAAAAATATTCTTGTTTAAAGGCCCACTGGCAAAACAATCATGCCCGGAAAGTGACCCACCAGTGGCCTGCCCTTCAGCCACAGCAGATTCACAGAGACAAAGCTATTTTTGGAGACACCGGCAAGAAAACTGCCCTCTTTCCACCCAAACAGGATACTTACGTGATTGTATTCCTCTATACGATACAGCTGATCAGGCGTACACCTCTCCAAAACAGGTTCAAGAACAGAATATGGGACACCTCCCACTTCAAAGATCGCTGCAGAGAATCAGAGATGAAGGCATTGAGTAGCAGCAGCCCAGAAACCCAGTGATAAGGTCCCAGCTGCCTGAGAGCAAGAGAAAAGCATGTGACTTACAGTCAATGTTGTTTTTAAGTACCCGGATGCACTGCTGGTGCAAGGTCATCATTTTGGGGAGATAGGCACACTTGGAACCAGAATACACCTGCATCTTAGAATTCATTCTCCGTCCAGTGAATCCAGCTTCTTCCTCTTCCTGGGGAGAAGAGTGTGCTACAGCGAAAGAAAAACAGAAATGTAAGTTACAAAAGGCTCTGTGCTATATAGTGAAAACTCACCTTCCCATCCTATTCCTCAGCCTCCCAGTTCCCTTCCTCAGAAGCAACCAGTGTCACCAGTTTCTTGTGTATCCTTCCAGAGAGTCTATGCAAAAGCAAGCAAATATGAATTTTATTCCCTTTTAACCAATTAGTAACATACTTACTATCACCTTTTTTTTTTATTTTTCATTTACCACATTTTAAAAAGTATTCCATGTCCATACAGAGACTTTCTAAACTTGCACAGGAGCCACTGTGTGGATGAACCACACTTTGTTAGTCTCTTGCTGAGAAACACTTACGTGGCTTTGAATTCTTTTGCTACTAAAACTAGACTTTTTTTAAAGATAAACAGCTCATGTTGAACATATATAGAAGAAAAGCCTGCTAATTAAGAGCAGCAGCTATGATTTACTGAACACTTACTATGTGGGAAAACTGGGAACTAAGAGCTTTATTAGCTTTTAGTTCACTTAACAGCCCTATGAGTCAGAAACTATTATTCTTCCCATTTACAGAATATGAAACTAAAGTCCGTAATTTGTTAAGTTACAACCCAAATTCACAGAGCCTGTAGAAGCCAGAGCTGGATTCAAACCCAAGAGCCTGCGCAATTAGAAAACACACCAAAATCTGATGACAGGTCATGAACGAATTTTTTAAATCTTCCATTTAAAAAAAAAAAAACAAACCATAGAAAATTACCTTTTCGCTTTGGTTGGAAGGACACCAATTCAAGGGAAGGAAGCGGCCGGTAATTGGCCTGTATCATAGGTAATGGGAGGTCTGGCAAAACTGGCAACGCATCGGTGGGGACCTGCAGAGAAGAGACCAGTGACCGGAGAGCCCTGTTACAGGCACAGCTTCCCTTCCCACAGTCCATCCCCAGCCGTGCTGCAGGGGCACACAAGTCCCAGGCAGGTCCTGGCTGGAGGAGGGGTGGCAGTCAGGTCTGACCACCTGAGTCAGGAAATCCACACAGACAGGCCCAGCCCAACGGGACGCCTCAGCAAATGCTTTCCTTGGGTAATCCCTACCCTGGCAGCTAGACAGGCCCCGAGGAAATTACTTCGAACTGAAATTCAACAGGCCACAGAAAAGCCAGCCAAGCCAAACAGCAGCAAGGTGGGTCCTGGGCAAGATCCGCAAAACCAGATGCTCTGAATGGGAAGCCACCAAGGGGCTGAAAGGGTTACCTTTCTCGGCTTGGCTGAATCAGCTCTAGCCGGCTGAAGTTTCTCTGACTTGTTTTCGTTCACTTTAGGTAATTTCTGAACTGAGTCCAAGTTTTTACTAGTGCTTTTTGAATCATTTTTTTTAAGTCCTTTTGCTCCAACAGCCGCAGATGAGGTTTTCACAATCTTTTTCTTTTTCTTCCGGGGCTGGTCATAGCTGAGGTATGACTCAAAAGACATGGTGGGTTGCTCAAATTCATCATCCATATCTGCTTCCTCAACTTTAGGGAGGGAGTCCACTGACTTTCTATTTGAATGAGTTTTTACTTTCCCTTCTTGAGTCTTTAGGCTGTTAGAAACTTTTTCCTTTGCCTTGGGCAGCAGGTCTCTGGCCCCCTTTCCTATGTCTAAGCTGTCTAGACTTTGCTTGTTTTTGTCTGATTTGGATTTCTCTGAGTCTTTGTGCTTTTGCTTTTTGAGGTGGTTGTCTGGAGTGAGCTCCAAGGGAGACACAAACTTCTTGGTGCTGCCCTCTCTGTCCTTCTCTTTCTTGATACCACTAGAGGGCAGTTTCTCCTTCGTGCCATCCCCTGAGAGGGACCTCCGGTTTTCCTCTTTGGAGGCGGCCTTGTGGGATTTCTCTCTGCTCAACGGGGACTTCTCCTCTCCCCTGTCATCCACTGGACGTTTATCTTTATGGGAAGATTTGTGCTCCTTGTTGTGACTCACAACCCCTTTCCCCTGGGGTTCACCCAGGTGTCTTTCCTGACTGACCCCCCGTCTGTCCTGAAAGGCATTACTGTGGCCCTTCCCAGGCTTCTGGTGTGGAGCGAAGGGCTCCTGGTCCTCGTCCGGGGACCTGTAATGGTCCACGGACGCCTGATGAGGATTGCCAGACGATGGGGGGGACTGAACATGGCCATAATCCGAAGATTCGTGGTCTGAAGAGTAAATTGGTGAAACCCTGTGGCCCCTCTTTCGCTCTTCTCTCCTCTCCTGACTATGAGACACTCTGTGAGGCTTTTCGAGCTCTGAGGGTTTTCTGTGCTTTTTCTGCCTGTGGTCGGGACTGTACGGCTGGCTGCTGGAGGCGCTCCAGTTTTCTCCGTAGTCCCCCCTGAGCTCCTCCTCCTTCTGAAGAGCATCCCTGGGGCGCTTTCGGGAATTGTTCTTCTCAAAGTCCTGTTCATCAGGGTCAGTGTTTCTAAATAAAAGAAGATGCAGATGAAGCAGTTTTAAATCTCAGTGTTATCCTTGTTTAGAGGACAAAGTCCCGGAACCTGAACTCATAATAGAGCTGGAGAGAATGCAGAGTTAGAAACAAGATCTTGGGAAGAACGTAAGTGTGCTCCACTAAAAGATATGCAACTAAGTTTTAAAACTGGGGACTCAAATAATAAAATGGAAAATGATGAGTTTAACTGCAGGACAGAAAGAAGATCAAGTATCTTGTCAACGTGAAAATGATTAACAAGGGACATATTTAATTGTTACATAAAAAGGGAGCTGTTATATATAGTTTGTGTGCAACTACATAAAAAGTCTTTTTAGAAAGGGATAGAAAGAGACATACCAAAATGTTAATAATAAAAGAAATCTTGATCCTTTTTCTAAAATTTATTTCTTTTTCATTCTCACCCAAGGACAATTTTTCACTGCTTTTAGAGACAGCGGAGGGGAGAAACACTGACGCAAGAGAGAAGCACTGATGGGCTGCCGTCCCATACGTGCCCGCCCGGGGGTCGTTGGTGCCCGGGGGTAACACTGTGACCTTTTGGTTTACGGGAGGACACTCCAACCAACTGAGCCACATCAGTCGAGGCAAAAATAAATATTTTAAATAAGAAGGCAGAGAAGAAATAATAAAAGAAAAAAATTTTGTCTGTAAACACTCCAAATGTCAGATTTAACCATGAACTTGAACAAACCTACAGAGCAATGTTTTTACCGTTCCACAGGAACCAACTTCTTCCACTGAGCCACTAGGTCCCTGGCAAAGCTTCCAACGTGCTCGTGTTTTCGTAAGCTATTTACTGTTTTCCCAACGCCAGTCTCCTATAAGTTGGACAAAGGAATTGTTAGAGGGTTGAGGAAATGGGTTTTCAAAAAAAAAAAAAAAAAAAAATCAGACCTCCTGCTTTTCACCAAACCAATAACTCCCTTCCTAAAATATACCCTGCAAGTCTGATACAAAATTACTTTGTTTCTGTCTCCCAAACTTCTAATGACACACAGTAGCAAAGAATACCAAAGAGGAAATACTGAATTAAAACACTTGTACAAGAGTAACTAGAGTGATTTTGGCAGGTCAGGCACTGAGCTAAGAGCTCTGCATACAGTATCTGAATCAACCTTTACAACAACTCTGTGAGGCAGGAAACTACCCCATTTTAACAAAGTACAGCCTAAAGTCACAGAACTTGGATTTGAACCCAGTTGATGCCAAAGCCAATGTTCTTTTAATTTTTAGGAAAACTTTTTGAGATAAAATTCACACAACAATAAGTTCAACATTTTACCCATTTAAAGATTGCATTTATTTATTTTTAGAGAGAGGGGAAGGGAGGGAGGAAGAGGGAGAGAAACATCGATTGGTTTCCTCTCCCACGCACCCTAACCAGGGACCAGCTGCAACCTAGGCATGTGCCTTGACCAGGAAACGAACTGGGGGCCATTGGCTTTCTGGGACAACGCCCAACTGAGCCACAGTGGTCAGGACCCATTTTAACCATTTTAAAGTGTATAGTTCAGTGGTTTCTAGAACACTCACAATACTGTGCAACTAGCACCACTAATTCCAGAACATACCTGTCACCCTAGAAAGAAACTTTGTTGCTCCCAATTCCCCCTCACCCTCAGCAACCACAGTCTATTTTCTGCCTATGATCTGCCTATTTGAACATTTCATATGAATGAACTAATTCAATATATGGCCCCATGTCTCATGTCTTTCATTTCCACAGCCCAAGCTTTCTATCTTACTGTTCAATCGCTACCAGTGGGAAAGGCATGGGATATAGTTTTATATAATATCTAAAGTTATACAGTTCTTACCGCAAGTATGTCTACTGTAATAGGCAAGGCGGAGAGTTTCTTCAAATATTTTAATACCTGCAGAGGGAATAAAATAAACGTTAATTCCTATAAAATCAAAGTCATTCACTGGAACAAGCAAGAATAATATCTGATGGTTAAATACTTATCTAAGTATTATACAGTAACAAGTATGGTTATTATCCCTATTTTGCAAGTATGTAAACAGGCTCAGGAAAGATAAGTTATTTGTGAAAAGTATTATGAAAAGTTTTGAAGTTGTTTTTCTCCTAGTATATGTTCAGTAATCTCTTTTTCTATCATATACATTTTGTAGCATATCATAATTTTTTTTTCAAATGTCTTAACAATTTTTTTAAGTGTGGAGAAAATAAATAATGCCTGGTGATTTTTTTTTTTTTTTTAAAAACAAAGTAAGTTATTGGCCCTAGGATGCAAGCAGGGCAAGAGTCACTTAGGCCTGTGGCTTTAGATTCCCCGCTTTGAATCACTATGCTACACCAATGGGAAATGAGACTTAGAGAAGAGAATCAAACCTATCAACTCTAAGAAAAGTCATCAACTATCATTTTGCCCCAGTTTTGAGAGAGAATTTCTGAGGAAGATACCACTCTTGGGAAAATTACCCGCAGACCTGGCACCGAGGAAAATAAAAAGAGCTCTCTATAAGAAAAGGGTATCATGTTCCCATGCAGAGTCAGCAGTGTTTAACAGAATTTTTTTTTTTGCATACAGTGGGAAGCCAAGGCTAATTTCAAGTTGCCCGAATCAGAGCTTTGCCCTTAATGGTAAACACAAAATGTCTGGGTAGATTAGAAAAGTGATCTGAGTTTGGCCACATTTCCTTTCTGTAGTCCCTAAAACTAGGTCAAAATCAGGACAGCATGGCTGTTAAGACAGAGTTCCGGACTCAGAGACAGGCCTCAGTTTGGCTCTGTCACCTCCTTGCCAGGTGATCTTGTGCAAGTCAGTAACCTCTCTGAACCTCATTTACTTCATCTGCAAAATAAGATCTGGATCCTGTTTCTACTGCACAAGTATTCACTGGGATAAACCATGTGTAGTCCTTAGCCATAGTGCCTGGAAGTGTATAAAAGTTTTATACATGTTTACTATTAATCATTTCATTCATCAACAAACAGGTCTTTAAATGTCTACCCTTGCTCCTCAAACAGATATTCACCAGCCAATTCGTACTTGCTCCATTTCTACCAAAAGTTATTATTGGCCATGCCTTTCTCTTGCAAATGTGTATGCACATGTAAACAGAAGCTTCAAAGTACAAGTAGTTCAAAATAGATAACTGTGCCCTGGCTGGTGTGGCTCAGTGGACTGAGCATCTGCCTGCGAACCAAAAGGTCGTTGGTTCAATTTCCAGTCGGAGCACATGCCTGGGTCGTGGGCCAGGTCCCCAACTGGGAGCATGCAAGAGGCAACCGATAGATGTATCTCTCACACATTGCTATTTCTCTCCCTTTCTCCCTTCCCCTCTCTCTTAAAAAGTAAATAAAACCTTTTAAAAAATAGATAACTGTGACTACCTTTACATTTAAATGTTAAACAACAAGCTCTGTCCTTTGTCCATGTGTAACCCAGGGTGTAATCAGTATGTCTCAGTGCTATAGGTGGAGTAGCAAGTATGTTTTTCCGGTCATTCTACTTCAGTAATTACTGAATATGGTCACTAAGCAAGCACCTGGATCATGAATGATAATATTGCTTGACTAGGAACAAATGAAAAGCCAAATGCCAAATCTAGGGAGTTTCACCTTCATAGCTGAGTGAAAATTACCCTCCATTTCAAATTTGATGACCACCAACATCCAACTTAGGAGAAAGTTTATGCGTATTTCTTGTCAACCAAGCTATGGGTACAAAGATTAATGCCAATTCCTTTTCTTAAAGGAAAATTCAGAATCATTGGAAGGTTAAAAATAGGTTGTCTCCTCTAATGCCACTAAATACAATCGACTATGTGATGGCTACTATGCTAAGTTTTACATGCTACTTTATTTCATCTTCATTAACCACCTCTATAAAGTGGATATTATTCTCCCCATTTTATAGATATTGAAACCAAGCTCAGTGAGGTTAGGTAACTTGCCTATTGAGCTAGTTAGTCAGGTGTATACATCTACCAGAGTGTACTACAAAGCCAGGAGAAACATCCAACATAGTAACGTTGTCCTTAGAAAATAGGAACAGAAAATAGAGCTGTAGCTCATCTGCCTCTAAGCACACCCCAAGCAAAGCAAAAGCTCTTCGGTATTATCACATTGTTAGTTTAGAGTCCACGTTGTAAAAGAGGTCACCATGGGGACAAAGGGTACTCGGGACCTTTACAAAGCCAATGTTAAGGATGGGCCTTGAAGTCGCTGAGGGTGTGTTCTATCTCAAAGCCTGGCACTAACTGGAGGAGTAAATGCTACCTTTTTGGTTGGCTTTGGCTTAAAAGGGGAGACTTAGAAGCAGATAAAACTAAAACTCTAGAGATTTTCAAAATGATTTAGCCCAATGTAAGAGAAAAGGGCTTCAAAGCCCCTCTATTTTCAATGAGGTTCGAGAAAAACAGTAACAAGGAAAAAGCACTTTGGGCGTCCTCAGGTAGATGGAAACATTATTAAACTAACAGATCCACTGTAGAGTCTGCAAGAACCGACAGCAGATCACTAAGAAATATCAAACACTTGCACAATACACGTTTAGAAATTTCAGCTGTCCTTTGTGCACTCCTTCAACCTGAAGAGCAAAAGATGTTCATAATGTTGATTCCTTATTCTCCACTTGCCATCAAACTGTGTTCTGGGTAGTTTTCACTATGGGTAGTTACTATTCAAAATGTAACACTGGACAGGTAGCTTTACCAGCCATGAAAATTGTTTCCCATAAAACAGCAGGAACCAAGTGATCCTGGTCTCCGCCCGTTACCTTTTCCACAAGTCGGCCTTGACCGTAGATGGACTCAAAAGTGAAAACAGTTAAACACCATGTTTACTACCAGGAAATCCAGGAACATAGGGGTGGAATTCACTCTGTGGCTAATAATGGTTTGAAATCAAGATCTAGTTGCAAATTCAATGCTGCTATATAATCTTCTTGCGATTTCTAGAACAACCTGCGGGAGCTTGTCAGGCTGACAGAGGTTGAGAAGGCCAGTGTGCCGGCTTGCGGTTTTCCCCTGCAGTTAGCTCGTTTCTGAACGCCAACTACTGCGCCCTTTGCAAAAACCATCTCCCAACATTTTTTCACCCTTTTAATGCTCACTTCATACACACAAAACCAGAAGTCCATGGTAATTCCTACCTGGTAAGATAAAGTTCAAATACTGGCAATAATCACTACTAGTTCAAATAGAATGAGAAGTCAAATAGTTTCCTAATTTGAAATTTCATGCTCATCAACTATTTAGAAAAGCTACTTCAAAATATAAATTCTAGAGGTGGATGGAGGTGGAATACAGTATAAGGGAAGTAAATGGTAATGAAAAAAATACAATAAAAATTAAAATTAAAAAAATTTAAAAATTAAATTCCAGTGGAAGAATGACTATAGATAACGCATGGTGCATTTTTAAAAACCTGACAGAAAGACCAAAATTGGGGTTGGGGAATGGATTTACATAATATTGCTTTAAGGTTTTAAAGATCAGTCACAAACATAGAGTGTTTAGGAAAACAAACTAGTATTCAGAAATAATGAACATTTATTAGCGGTCCACAAAGGGTTATTTTAAAAAGAAGCTTGTAAATATGCCTGGCCACTAAGTACTGAAACCACAATAGAAAATAAAACACAAAGTAATTGAAAGGGTTTAAGTTTTCACAGGTTTAAAACTAAAATGGCTTCCTAAGTAAGGGGATTTCTGAGCTAGGTATGAATGCGAAGAGTTAAAAAGTGGTCTGATGGTGAGATGCTGTGTGCGGCCTTCAGAAACGGAGGAGAAAAAAACCAGCCCTCACCTATGACAAGCAGGGAACAAGGTGAAGAGAAAAGGGCCCTTCAAGAAAAACTGTGAAGCGTGGCGATTCCTACCTGCTGAGCACGCACGTCCCAGGAGCCTGACACTTCTGCCTTTCAGTTTAAGTCTTAGGAAGAAAGCAGGTGAAGACACAGGCCCGGCACAGAACGCCCCCAACGTCCAGGAACCCTAGTCTCACCGCCACTTACGGCGTCGAGCACCTCCTCGATTACTTCCTCTTCTAGGGGCGCCCAGCTGAGGGGTTCACCCTTAGGACCTACACTCTGGCTAGAATCCCGGCAGAGAACGTCAAACCTGAGGGGTTTCCATCCGTGTATTTCAATATTTAAAAATTCTAACATTCGCCCCACTCCCAGGCACTGAGAAGCGGGATAACAGAAAGAGAGGGAGAAGAATGCATTTAACTTAAGAAAACAGTTTTAAAAATAAAACAAAACTGAGTACAATTAAAAATGGTTGCCCATCACTCGCTGCAAAACGAGAAACGGTAGCTCTTACCTTTCAATCAAGGCCAGAAGGAAATTGAAATCTACCTGCAACTTCTAGCCTCTTTTTTTTCTTCTTCCAATGTCAAACTAAGTTTTTAGGCTATTCCCAGCTAGGTGACCTGAGGCTTATTCTGTTTTGTTTTTAAAGGGATTTACCGAGGAAGTGAAAAGGTCCGCGATCTAATATCAAGCCGGAAAGCAATAAAAACGTCTTTTGGAGGCGCAGGACCGCACACGGAGCCCGGACTCCATCACGCAGACAGAATCACCTCCTGCTCCCGCGAGCGAACATCAAAACGCTGGGCAATCAGGACGCCTCGCAGGGAGGGACGGGGCCGGCCGGAGTTAACTCCGGGCGGGCTCTCCCGACAGGAAACAGCTGGCCCGGGACAGCGGCGGAGCGCCGGCGAGCCCCGCCGACACGCGGGGTCCGCACGCTGCGCGCCGCGGTCCGCCGGGGGGCCCGGCCCGGGAGGCAGGGAGGCCGCGGTCCGCCGGGACCCGCCGCCCGACCCGCGGGATGGCCCCGCGTGGGCAGCGGCCGATGGCCGCGAACTCCCCGACGCCAGGCTGCGGGCGCGACGGGGCCTGGCTCCGGGTCCGAGCCCCAACGGCCCCGGGCGACCAGGGGAGGCCGCGCCCGGGCCCATGACCGTTACGGGGCAGCGCCCGCACAACGCCCGCCCCGCTCCGCGCTGCCCACCGGCTCACCTTCTTCGGGTCCGGGTTCGCGGCCAGCCGCGCCTGCAGCTTCTCCACAACTTGGAGCGCCGACTCCGCCGCCATCGCTGTCACTGGCGCGGCCTCCTCGCCGGAACTGGGCTCGCGTCGCGTCCTCGGGCCGCGGCTCCGCCCTCCGTGCATCCCCGGCGGAGACGGAAGCGCCGCTGGCCCCTTCCGGGCCCCCGCGGGGTGGGAAGGTGCGGGGCGCGGGGCCTGGTCGGCCGCAGGCCCCGCCCCCAGGGGCGGCCGGCCGGTCCCCGGGGCCCACTCGGCGGCCGCGAGCGCCGGGAGCCGGGGCCGCTGGGGCCCGGCGCCGGCCTCCCCGAGCAGCCCCGCTCCTGGCCCTCGCTGCGCGGAGCCCAAACCTAGAAGACCTCCGCGGCGTCTCCTAAAGACGACCTGGGCCACTGGGCCCCAGGGCCAGACCCCGGCTCCGTAAGCCCCGAGCGCCCCCGGGGGCGGGGAGCCACGCCCTAGGTGACACCTGTCAGGGGCTCCGGGCCCGTCCGCCGCTCCGGGAGTCGGCCGGGCTGACGAGGGCGCCCACCCGCGTCGAGCGCTACCGTAATTTCACCCTCCATACAACCCGATGAAGCGGGTTATTTTATTCCCACTTCACCGATGAGAAAACCGAGGCTCACGAAGACCAAATTAAATTGCATGTGGTCACGTAACAGGAAAGAGGTGACGCTGGAATTTGAATCTAAATAGTCTAGGTTTACTGTGAAGGCACATCTCTGAATGGGTCGAGGAACTGAGGCCCAGAGAGAAAGGGATTCGTGAAAAGTCAAACAGCTCAGCTACATGAGGTAATAACCTGCGATTTTCCGCAAACTGTGTCTGGTACATAGGCACCAAATGAATGAATGAACGAACGAACGAACGAAAGAACGACTCTTCCAGGTCCCTGCTCTGGAAAAAAGCAATGTGAGTTGTTTCTTCAAATGCGCTTTCATACACTTACTATACTGCGAAGCCCCTCCCCCACTGTGTTCCCACCCCTCTGCAACTGACCCTTCTCAAGTTATAAATTGTCCATTTATTTGTCTGTCTTGTCACTGGGCTGCTGTTTATCAAATGCAGTGACCAAGCTGTCCAACATTAAGGCTGCTGCTGGCGGACTTAATTATCAGCCTCGGATAAAAAGTCCATACAAGATTAATGACCACCCGCTTGGTGCCCCAATAACGGGGTGTAATGGAAAAGACACGGAACTGGGAGTGAGGGGAGGATTCCAGTCCTGGCCCTAAAGTCTCCCTCCTCTACACAGCAAATGCTCTTACATTTAAAATTCTTTCCATGTTGAAAATGTAGCACGGGAGCAAAGGAAAACGAACCTATTCTTGATGCAGAATTGCTGACTAAGTGACCTGGCATATACTCAGGACACATGGAACATTTTGCACATGGTACCCAGGGAGAGCTCAACAACCAGAATGAAAAGAAACAATTCATGCTGCTCGGGGCTTCCAGACCCAGTCCCCCCCCCCTGCCCCCCACCGACCCGCGGCATCTGTGTCAGCCTTACCTGCAAAGGAAAGAGAGCTTACACTTGAATAGAATATATGACTACTCACCCCGATCAGTTAATTATGTCTGTGTCTTTCTGATTAAAAAGAGTTTTTAACCACTTTTTCAATTATTGATTTGAGAGAGGAAGAGAGGGAAATGGTGACTTGTCCCACTTATTTTATGCATTCATTGATTGATTTTTTTTAATTTTTTGAAGATTTTTATTTACTTATTTTTATAGAGAGGGGAAGGGAAGGAGAAAGGTGGTGCGTGGGGGGGTGGGGGGCGGCGAGAAAGATCAACCTGTGAGAGAAACATTGGTTGCCTCTCCCATGCCCCGACTGGGGACCTGGCCCACAACCCAGGCCTGTGCCCTGACCAGGAAATGAGCCGGCAACCTTTTGGATTGCAGACCTGCGCTCGGTCCACTGAGCTACACCAGCCAGGGCTCATTGGTTGATTTTTGTATGTGCCCTGGCTGGGGATCAAACCCACATCCTTGATGTATCGGGGTGACACTAACCAACTGAGCCACCTAGCCAGGGCTTTAGCCACTTCTTAAAATGGTACTATGTATAGGCTCACTAGGGAATTACCATTGTAATCTTTGATTAACACACTGGTGCTCAACACCCTCGGTCAGAGGCTGTTTGTCCATCTTGGATCAACAATACCTCACACGTATTTCATGAAGGTCTGTTAAAAACTGAACTAATTACAACAACGAGCCGCAATTTTGTGTGGAAGCGAGAGTGAGGAGTTTGTAGAAGCTACGTGGGGACTAACAATGGACACCCAGAAGGACATCCAACCCCCAAAGCAGCAGCCTATGATGTATCTGTGGAGAATGTCACACAGAAAATGAAATAAAATCCAGGGATCCAATCCGATGCAGAGAATGTGGATACAGAATAATGTACAAGAAAAGGACTAAAAGATTGGTGGTTTTCGATGCTCAATGAAACATGGAATTCAGAGAAATATCTGTTCGCATTTGGATTTGCTGTTAATGTTGTATAGGTTTGAGTAGTGTACTTATCATTGTGAATACAACTATATATATATGATTTCATTTTAAAAACCATACTGTATTTAAGTGTCTGTTATTAGTTTATATAAGGAAATTACTTTTGTTCAATTATATTTGTAATTTAAAAAAAAAACAGAATTATTAAACTTAAGGCTAGTCCAGAGTATTACCTGAAAACCTGAGGACTCCCTAGCTCTTTTGCCCACACAATAGTGCCCCATGAGAGGAATTAAAAGATCCACCTCATTTGGCTCAGAAGGCATGTTTAAGGCTATGCTCTGGGAGAAAGAATGGCAGGGAAGCTCTCATATTCTGCTATACACTCTTTTGAGTGTTTGCAACAAATACGGGCTACTTATTTTAATTTTGGAAAAGAGCAATCCCAGGTTGACTGCTACTAGAGTCATTTTAAAAAACTGAAAGACAAATGAGAAAATAAACCCACCAACCATCTTGTCCTCAATAAGGCAAGAAGCCCTTGCCTTTCATGGCATACTCAAGGGAGTGTCTGTGGGCTGGACAGTGTGTTGAGGAATATGGGTGGGGGGAGGGCTTCCCCGTGGCCCTCTCCTGGCCTGGCGCTGCCACTCCTCTACCTTACCAAGCAGGCAGCATCTGAGATTGGTTGGAAGGTGGGGTGTAAAGGACACAGGGTTGGGGAATCAGTGACAACCTGAGCTCCAACCCCCTATTCTATACCAGTGCCAACTGTGGCTCCACTCACTGACGTTGTTTCCTTCTACTTTACTGAATTCTTGTGAGACTTATTCATATGTAATATTAAGTGACTGGCATTTAGTAGGGGTTTTTTTAAGGCAGCAACTATTAGGGAAAACACGGCCTTGGTAAAGGGAATGTTGCATGCTGCTGCGAAGGAGGGCACGAAACCCTCCACCGGGGCAGTCTGTTCTGCACAGCTGTAGCTGCTGTTCTCTTCCCCAATGGGCTCATTTTTCTGAATTGACTGTATTCATCTTTGTTTCACATCCTTCAAACATGTTCAGTTGGCTATTTATTTAGGGATGGCATCTTCCTGGGTTTCACAGGCTGGATTCATTTGCCTTCCTCAAATATAGTCATACAAGCGGAGGCTGCCAGCTCCAGGGAATGGTGTCTGAGGTTTAAAATCCACACCTTTCACAGACTGCCTTGATGTTGGATTAAATCCCCACTAACAATGTTGAGGATATCAGGGCCTAGAAATCCTCTGAGACCCTTTGTCTAAAGAAGGCAGCGAGCAGCCCCTGGAGGAGCTGTATTTACCAGGAAAAAAAGTGACCGTAAAAACCAAAGAGTAACAAGTAAATACTTTGATACTTTGTGAATTTACATAAATTGTATCCAGGTAATAATCTAAATCAGCAATTTTTAACTGGTGTGCCCCAGAAAGTTTTATAACATGCAACACCCTCTCTGAATGGTGTAGCTCAGTAGGTTAGGTATCATCCCTCAAACCAAAATGTGGCTGGTTTGGTTCCCAGTCAGTGCACAGGCCTGGGTTGCAGGCCAGGTCCCCAGCTGCAGGTGTGCGAGAGGCAACCCATCAATGTGTCTCTCAAACATGGATGTTTTTTCTCCTTCTCTTTCTCCCTCCCTTCCCCTCTCTCCAAAAATAATTTAAAAAATTTTTTTAAATGCAACACCTGACTATTTAGTCAGGGGCACTTACCTCTTTTCCCTTAGATTGTCACACTAAAAAATGATAAACCAACACAACAATAGCCATCCTGTGTGAATGAATCAAAATTATACCTATTTTTTCGGTCAGACTGGCAAAAAAGCATATTTTTTGGTGTGCCACAAAACTTTAGAAATCAGTTTATGTATGCCACAAGATGAAGTTTGAAAACTGCTAGCCTAAAGGATTTCCCTTAGCTCTTTATCTTGTTTTTTGTTATAGCATTTGTCACAATTTGAAATGATGCTAGTGTTCATGTTTTTAATCCTCTCTTCCCATTATATAAGATATCACTGTGGCTAAAACTGCCTAGAACCTAGCAGGCTGTGTGGATTAAATGAGATTGCATGTGTAATCTCAATGAGGTTATCTTAATTAATCCTCACTATACATTTTACACAGAAAGAAACTGATGATTAGGAAACTTCAGTGATACCATACCCTCAGCTCCAGAAACCAAGAATGTGGTTGTGGTCTTTGCTGAAAATGCCCTTGGAATGAAGTTGTTAGAAAACGTGTAAGCTAAAGGCAGCTAGCTGAGAGCTGATGTGGCTAGACAGGTAAGAGGAAGGGAGGAGGATGGAGGGAGAGGAAGGGAGAGGGAAGAAACATGGGCTGATTGGATTAAGTCTGGATTGATTAAGTTTTCACCTCTGAGGTCAGAAGAGGTCTATGACCCACCTGAGTTTGGATGTCCACAAATGACAGATTCTCAAAAACGTCCACACCTCCCTCCTCTTGTTGAGGTGGGTGAGGGGGAAGACTAAAAACCACTGAGTTAAGTAAAGAAGATTAAGAAAATACTGCATGGGAGTAAGAATAGCTATTACTTGTCCAGTGCCTTCCAGAAGGCCCAGTTCTATGTCACCTTTCTGTGTATCTCTCCACCTTCCAACAGTCTCATGGGGCATTTTAAGGATGTGAACCCAATGCTCAGAAAGGTTGAGCAACTAGCTCAAATGTGGTAAATGACAAACCAAAACTGAGAAACCTGGTCCCTCAACTGTTAACTGAGCAGGACTAATTGGGCAAAGTAATGATAACAGTAACAATGACATAAAGTTTCCTTTTAAAATAAATTACTTAGTCCTGGCTGGGTAGCTCAGTTGGTTAGAACTTCATCCCAATATGCCAGGGTGCGAGTTCAACCCCCCATCAGGGCACATACAAGAATCAACCAAGAAATGAATAAAGTAAGTGGAACAACAATTCATGTCTGCCTGCCTGCCTGCCTGCCTGTCTGTCTCTGAAATCAATTTAAAGCCTGGCTGGTGTGGCTCAGGGGGCTGAGCCGCCGGCCTGCAAACCAAAGGGTTGTCTGTTGGATTCCCAGCCAGGGCACACGCCTGGGTTGCAGGCCAGGTCCCCAGTAGGGGGGCGCATTAGTGGCAACTACACATTGTTTCTCTGCCTCCCATTCGCCCTACCTTCCCCTCTAAAAATAAAATAAAATCTTTTAAAAAATTACTTTAAAAAATAAATATAAAATCAAATTAAAAAATTGTTAAGATTTATTTTTAGATAAAAGGGAAGAGAGGGAGGAAAAGAAGGACAGAAACATTGATCGGCTGCCCCAGCTGGGGACTGGACCTGAAACATAGGCATGTGCCCTGGATAGCAGTTGAATCAGCAACCTTACAGTTTTCTGGGATGATGCCCAACCGAGCCACACCAGTCAGGGCCAATTTAAACATTTTTTAAGTAAATAAAATAAAATAAATTTACTTTTTTAAAAAGGTAAGTCTTTTTAAATAAAAATTAAGTGGATACATAGTGGCAGAAACTCATATAAGGTAAAAATCATTAAGGTGGTTCAAGAATGACAGAAGTTTGGGGAACACTAAGATCCAAGAACCTTAGGGTGACATATTAGCTTAAACCAGGAGAAATGGATGACATCTGACTACTTTGCTTTGATCTACAACAATTACAATCTCAAGTCCTATGTTGTCTGGCCCCTGCCTGCGTTCTAGGAAACCCAACTGCTTGCCTTTGTCCTGCTCACACCACATTCTTTCTCTCCTTTGTGACTCTGCCCAAGCCAGTCCCTCCAGGGGACACCCACACACTCTCAGGATGCAGGTGTCACCACCTTCAAGAACCTTCCTTGCCATCTGCCCCCCAAAGCAAGTAAGGTACTCCGCCTCGCAGCTTCCCAATGTCTGTCTGCATGCTTGGGTCTGTCTGTCCTACAAGCCTAGGAACTCCTCCAGGGAAAGGACACTTTTTTTTAAAAGATTTTATTTATTTATTTTTAGAAAGAGTGGAAGGGAGGGAGAAAGAGAGGGAGAGAAACATCAATGTGTGGTTGCCTCTCACACACCCCGAACTGGGGACCTGGCCTGCAACCCAGGCATGTGCCCTGACTAGAAACTGAACCCGCGACCCTTTGCTTCACAGGCTGGCGCTCAGTCCACTGAGCCACACCAGCCAGGGCAGAAAGGACACTTTTTTAAATGAATCCCAGTAGCCTCTGCTTCCCACAGAGGGGCATCCCCAAGCTTAGCTGACCAAGTGAGAGAATGAAGACCTACAAAGAAGGAAGGCCTGATTACCCGTGGAGGGCCAGAGAACAAAAGGCAGGTAATCTCTCTGAACACAGATGCCAGACCAGCCACACAGAACCGTGTTCACACCTGCATGACCTTCAGCCACACAGAACCACTGTGTTTAAACCAGCGTGACCTCCCTCAAGGAACTTACTCTCTAGAGAAGTTGCTGTGTAACCAAGAATCAGAGAAACTGTCACCACAGATAAAGGCCAGGCAAACCTACAGAAAGACCACTCGTGGGAGCACAGCTGCCTAAGACAGACAAGCAGTGTTGGATCCCTCCCCACCGGGTAAGACGCTCCTCTAACCTGGCATGAAGGCAGAGTAGTTATGGTGTCAATAATGACAAAAATCCAATGGGAGACATAAGTAGGAGTGGGTGCTTTAAATGTTTTTTCAGTCAAAGGAAAACCTTATGAGGCAGGTATGATTGACCTCATTTTACAGAAAAAGAAACTGAGGCTTGCTGCGGCCACAGCAACCACCAGGACTGAAACCCAGCTCTCTGGTTGTGAAAACGATGCTCTTCCCACTTCACCACAAGAGGCTTCACTTTGTGATTTACTGCGGAAGGAGGGATGACTCTGTGTCATGGGGGAAAGGGCACATGCAATTCCAGATGTTAATGTGATAGGCACAGACTAGCAGGAGGACACTCTCATCTCGGGCTTATCATTTTTACCCTCATGTCAGAATAATCTCTGTGTACTTGGCTGTCACAGTTCCAATCTTGCCCTCTCTCATGCTCCGATACCCATACCCGTTTAGGTAGATACTTCCCTAATTACCTAAGAATCACTGTTCCCTTATAGGCAGCGAGTTCCTCTTTTTACTTCCTGGTTTTAATGGGGTAAGACACAGACAAATCTCTCTTAGTCTGTTTTCTCATCAAAGCAGGGGAGCTGTGATTGTTAAGTAAGTTCATAGCTAAACCAACTAACACTTGTGCCAAGAACTGAGAAATAAAGAAATACCACGCTCTAGAAACAGCACGTGATTCATTCAAATATTTACGAGCCCCTACTCTGTGGCAGGCACTGTGTTTACTGCTGGGCCTCCTTAGATGTGCAGACAGCCCCAAACCTAAACAAGAAATCCAGTCTAGTGGGAGTGACGTTATTCAAAAGAAAAATTCCATTAGGGAGGCTCTAAATCTATCAGTATTTAGAGGATGATCCAGACTTTAAACAAAAACTTTACTGAGGAAGAGGAAACTTCTATAGATGCATAAAAAGATAATCAATCTCAATAGTAATCAGGGAATTGAAAATAAAAACCACAATGAAACAGCATTTCAAACCCACAAGGGTGAATTAGTACCTGTTAGGAATGCTGGGCCAGCAGGCTCAAGGCTGCAGAACAATAAACCTGACCAAGCACGGAAGGAGCACAGACAGGTACAATGGGCACTTAGTAAATATTTTGCTAACCCAAGCATGGAAAGGCTAGAGCAGACATCGCAAACTGGCAGCTCAGGGGCTAAAAACGGCCCGCCGCCATGTTTTGTTTGCTCTCGGTGTTTACAAAATTGAATTGCCAAAAGTTAAAAATCAAGAGATTTCACAATTTCTCTTGGAAAACAGTAAAACCTGGCAGCTCTTTATCCAGCCTCCCTGGGGCAACACGTGGCCGGGGCTGAGCAGCAGCTGAACCCTTCCACCAGGCTGCAGCACCCCCCCACCCCCGCCCTCCGCACTGCAACGTCCGTGACCTGCCTAGGCCTGGGAGCACCGAGGTGTGCTTCCCCTCAACTAGAGATTTAACGGGATCCCCTGGCAGGGATAAAATCCAGCGACTGATGTTACCCACCTCTGCACTGCGGCCAGGAACTACAGCCAGAAATTATTTCTTCAGCAATATATTTACATACCACTATCCCAAATCCTTACAGCTCTTACAGGGCTCAGAGGAGTTAAGATTTTTTGTTTTAATTTACCATTTTAGCCACTTTTTAAATATTTGATTTATTTATTTATTTATTTATTTTTAGAGAGAGGGGAAGGGAGAAAGAGGGAAAGAAACATCAATGTGAGAGAGAAACACCGATCGGCCTGTCCCACCCCATCCCCCAACCGGGACTTGGCTGGCAACCCAGGCACGTGCCCTGACAGGGAATCGAACTGGGGACCCTTCACTTTGCGGGACAACACCCAAACCAGTGAGCCACACCAGTCAGGGCAGAAGTTAAGGAACTTGCCCAGTGACTGGAATGCAACGAAAAAATCTCAGACTTAGCTAATATCGATTAAACACATTCATATGCTTAAACACTGCAAAGTGTTGTACATGAATTAAATAATTTCTCACTTCAACCCTATGGCATAGGAACAATTATTGCCATTTTACCTGTGAGAAAATGAAGGCACAGAGCTTAACGGTTTGTCAAAGGTCACATGACTAGTAAGGGATTTGAACCCAGGAGTCTCACTGCAGAGCCCGAGCCTCATTGCAACACAGGCTTCCCGAGCTTCTGCAGATCAAGCCCCCAACTCCTGGGCCAGGCCAATTCACGCTTTGTGGTCACCAGCTCACGATTCAGTGCTGTTCTTTCAAGTCATGAACATTTTGTTTGCCTTAACACCAAAATGGAATATCACATACCATCCTGCAACGTGTCTTCCCCCCATTCAACAATATACTGTTGAGCACCTTCCCTATCAGCATGGTAACTCAGCATGGACATACTATAATTTAACTTATCCACTTATAAATACCTAGGTTTTCTCCTGTTTTTCCTTGTTTTATTAAAAAATTGATGCATCACCCTGACTGGTGTGGCTCAGTTGGTTGGGTGTCATCCCGCAAAGTGAAAGGTTGCTGGTCTGAGTCCCAATCAGGGCACGTGCCTGGACTGCAGGTTCGATCCCCAGTCGGGGCGTGTATGAGAAGCAACTGATCAATGTTTCTATTTCACATCATGTTTATTTCTCTCTCTCTCTCTCTCTCTCCCCCTCTCCCCCCCCCCCTTTCTCTCTCTCTGAAAATAAAATCTTTAAAAAGAATGGATGCATCAAACATCCTTGTTCACCTACATTTGTGCACTTGAATCTTTCTTTCTGGAGGATAATTCTAGGCAGAATTGTGGGATCAAGGTCATGCATATGAGATTTTGATATTGTCAAACTGCCTTCCAGAAAGGCTCTTCCACTGTACACACCCACCAGCACTGTAGGAGAGGGCCAGTCTTCCACACCCTTGCCTCTGCTGGCTGTTTTTTTTTTTTCTGTTGCTTTTTCTGCCCCACATCCAAGCTGTCTCCTTTAAGCTGCCTTGTGATTTTTATAATCAGTTCATTTTCCCTAGTATGATTACAACCTTAAAAGGGACAAACAAAATAATCTATGTCTAGGTTTAAAAGAAGGAAGGGGACAGGAAACACACCAGAATGATGGCACCGACTGGATTTATGTGGGCATGATGTCAGTGATTCAATTTTTTTTCAGTAGTTTTTAAAGATTTTATTTATTTATTTTTAGAGAGAGGGAAGGGGAGAGAGAAAGAGACGGAGAGAAACATTGTGTGTGAGAGAAACATCCACTGGTTGCCTCTCACATGTCCCCAGCTGGGGACCCGCCACCTAGGCCTGTGCCAGCAACCTTTCATGTCGCAGGCCGATGCTCAATCTGCAGAGCCACACCAGCCTGGGCTCAGTATTTTCCAAATGCTCTTACTTTAACATAGGGGAAACCTTTCTCTCTGCCTTATTCCTCTACCTCTCTTTTTATTATTTATTTTTTTAAAGAAAACAGACCCAATGTGTGTCATTGGGGCAGCAGGGAGGAGAGGAGCTGGAAACCGCTACCTGTCTGCAGCCAGATTTTGTGGGAGAAGCGCCCCCCACCCCAAATGAATGGAGAGCCTCTTGCATCTCGGCCGCTGACATGCCATCCAGACTGAGGAAGATTCGGAAACTTCGGGACCACGTGAGCCACAGCCACAGCCGCATCGGCAAGCACAGGAAGCACCCGGGAGGCTGAAGTAATGCCGGTGGCTTGCATCACCACAGGATCAACTTCGACAAATATCACCCAGATTACTTTGGGAAAGTTAGTATGAGGCACTATCACTTAAAGAGGAACCAGAGCTTCTGCCCCACTGTCAACCTTGACAAACTGGGGACCCTGGTCAGTGAGTAGACACGGGTAAATGCCGCCAAAAACAAGACCGGAGCCGCTCCCATCTTTGAGGTGGTGCAATCGGGCTACTACAAAGTTCTGGGGGAAGGGAAGGCTCCCAAAACAGCCTGTCATTGTGAAAGCCAAATTCTTCAGCAGAAGAGCTGAGGAGAAGATTAAGAGTGTTGGTGGGGCTTGTGTGCTGGGAGCTTGAAGCCACACGGAGGGGAATCCATTAAATTCTCTCAAGTGCTTTTGTCAAAAAAAAACAAAAAAAACAAAAACAAAAAACAAACCCAAATGGATGGAGAGAAGAAATGAAAGCTAGAATGACTCAGGCCCTGAGGCAAAGTGGAGATTGGGGAACACCCAGAGTTTAGCAGTGAGAAGGCTAGTGAGACAGCAGACAGCCATTAACCTGGTTCTGCCCAGTATTGCCAATTCCAGGAAGCAGCACCATTAGCCACCTAAACTGCACACGCCTGAAGCCAGGGGACCATCCGAGATTCCTGCCTGTCCCTCTGTCACCAGATCCTCTTGACTGTATCTTTCTATATCTCTCAAAACTGATTTGTTTCTCCACTGCCTCAGCTGGGGCTCTCCTCTCACCTGATCACTAAACCGCCCCCCCCTCTGTACCCAGCCCCACTGTTTCCCACAGATTGTCAACTCAGAGAGCTTCTAACATGCAAACCTGATTTTGGGTAAAACCCTCCCAGGGTCTCATGTGGCCTGCAGCCCTGGCTGCAAATTAGAATCGACCCGGGGGGTTTTAAAGACAATCCCAATGCACCAAGCCCCCAAAGATTCAGACTAAACTGGTTTGGGTAACGTCCTGGATTTGTAGTTTTTAAAGCTCCCCCAAGCTATTCTACTGTGCAGCCAGGGACCACTGGCCTCCAGGATAAAGAATGTGGGTTCCTCTTCATGGTATTCAGGAACTCTGTATCATTTAATCTTCTAGCAAATATTTACTGAGCACTGGCTATGTACCAGATCCCTTGCTGGCATGGAGGCTCAAGCAAGAGTAACATGCACACCCCTCATGAAGCCTATAGGGCTATCAGGGTCAATCTGGCTCTTAGCACTTTGAGCCTTATTTCTGCCTCCTCCCACCTCCCAGTCTGTTGTCATCATCATGGCCGATTTCGGATTCCCCAAACTTGCACTGCTGCGGCCTCGGAGCCTATAAATATGACACCGTCTCAGCCCAAAATTCCAGCCCTTGGCCTCCTGTCTGTCCTAGCCAAGACTCTGCTTGGGAACCACTACCAATGAAAAGTCTCCACCTAACTCCCACCCCCAGATCTGCCCAGGTTAGCACCATACCCATCATCCTGTCTATTGCTACCACTGTCCACTTCATTGTCTGGCACCTCCACTAGACTGTGAGCTCCTAAGGGCAGGGACAGTGACTAACCATTTGTATGCCCAGTGGAGGCACTGTTTGATGACTGTCCACAGGAGTGAACTTAACTCGATGAACCAGAGGAGGGTCTAGATAAGAGGCATTATTTGGTATGAGCAAGGTATGAGCAGATTGGAAACTAGTTAGAGGAGAATTGCAGCTTTAGAAGCTTCACAAGCCAGGTTCTGGATAGGAGATTCAAAAACTCCTTCACAAAGCCAGGTTCTGGATAGGAGGTTCAAAACCTCATAGCCCTGTAACCATCAGGGAGGCAGATGGGTAAATCGAAACTGAGTAAAACAATGGTAGCAGCCTGTTGTCTTACTTCTCTTTGAAGAGGTGGCCTTGAGTGGTGGAAACAACAGAGGACTCATGTTCTAATTTGTGTATTCTAATTTGCGCACTCGCTTATATGTGACTTTGGATTAGGCTTACTCTTAATATCTGCAGGGCTGATGGGAGAAATAGAAATGGGGGCCCATATGTATGTCTAAATATCTACAAGTTAAAAGAACAATGTAAATTAACAAACAAAACAGAAACAGACTCACAGATACAGAGAACAGACTGATAGTTGCCAGAGGAGAGGGGTACTGGAGGACTGGGGGGATAAATAAATATCTGGAAGTTATAAACTAAACTAACACACCATTAAGTATAGTTTCTATCCTTTTCTCCTACCATGAGACATACATTCCTAACAGCCTGGAAGGCCACGGTGAATTCAGAATTCTCAGAGTTCTTGGAGTGCAGCAGCACAAGGAAAACTAGCCTCTGACCTACACCCTTTTCTTCCCACCTGTGCAAAGCAGAATAATCCACCCCCCCAAGATGCCTAATCCCTAGAGCCTGTGAGTACGTTCTTTTGTCCGAAGGGGGAATTAAAATTGCTAACTAAACACTGGACCTCGAGATAAAGAGATTATCTGGGTGTGTCGATTACCTGGGTGTGTCCAATGTAATCACAAGCAACCTTAGAAGTGAAAGAGGGAGGCAGAAGAATTAGAGACGGAACACAGAAGCCAGGGCTGGAGTGATATGATTACAGGCTTCGAAGGCAGAAAAAGGGGGCCAGCAGCCAAGGAACATGGGTGGCCTTTAGAAGCTGCAGATGACTAAGTAAATGGACTGTCCTCTAAAGCCTCCAGAAAGGAGCACAGCCCTGCGACACCTGATCTGTAGCCCACTGAGACCCACTTCGAACTTCTGACCTCCAGCAATGTCGGAGAATGAGCTTGTAATAATTTTTTACAGTTGCAATAAGAAACGAGTAAGCTGCCCTAGGCTCTGCCTTGCACCGCAAGGGCCTCAGTCACCTGTACGGCCACATCCATCACAAATCCAAAGTCATGCTTACAAACAGTTGCCCCTTTGCCACACCTCAAGCCTAGGAGTGCACACATCAGCATTCTAGGGAGGAGGGTCGCAGGGGAAAGGCTCTGGAAGAGAAGCTGAAGCCATCTGAGCGAGGGCACGTGGGGTTTCAGCTCTTATAGTAGGGTCTGAAAGTGGTATGAGCTCTGGTTGGTACAAGGCCGCCCTCTGTGGGTGTTGCACAGCAACTAGAGGTTCAGGGAAAGACCTTTAAAGCACGGATCCCAGGATCCCGCATGTAGTAGCGCTGTCTTGGGTCCAGTGGATTTACTTCCTTGAGCCTCATTTGTAAAATCAACCACCAGGATCATTACTGAGCACCTTGTCTGTGCCAAGTGTTAAGCTTGGTGACAGCTGAGTGGTAAGTAGAGCAGCTATCTGGCACAAAGCAATCCCTCAATAAACTTTAATTTCCTTTTCTTTCTACTTTTTCTCAACTAAATCAACAGGACTTGCAAATCAGAAATAAAAATCCCTTGCTCAAACTCTTTGATGTATTCCACTTGCTCCTGGGAGGAGCCTATAATCCCTTAGGCTCTTAGGCCCTGCAACCCTAACCTCCCCTCTGCACTCTGCCCCCTCCTCCTCTGTGCTCCACCACAAACCTTGTGATGCCTCAGCTGCACTGAGGGCCTGCTCAAGACCCTCCCTTGCTGTTGCTTCCATCTGCAACGCTCTGTTCTCCACACACACCCACCCTATTTTCACCAACCTAACTCTTCAGGGCTCAGTGTAAATGTCATCGTCTTGGGGAAGCCCTTCCTGGTTCCCTAAAGCCCACTGACCAGAGCAAGCCTGCTTACTTTCTCTCCCAAGGTCAGCCAGCACTCTGGATAGCTCCTACCATGGTGGCTATCGTATGACCATATTACCTCTTTTTGATTAAATGTAAGTTAAGTCTTTTTTTGTAACTCTCAATCATTTCATTATCTTCTTCAAGACTGGGTCTCAAGTTCTGGCTGGTCAGCTCAGTTGGTTAGAGCATCCTCCTGATATGCCAAGGTTGCAGGTTCGATCCCTGGTCAGGGCACATAACAAGAATCAACCAATGAATACATAACTAGGTGGAACAAATCAATGTTTCTCTCTATCTACCTCCCTCTCTCTCTCTCTTAAAGAAAAAAAAAAGACTGGGGTCTCAAATGGATTACTTTTTAAAGTTGTGGTAAAATGTACATACCATAAAACTCCTGATTTTGTCTTTAATCCTCCCCCAACTGCAGTCTTTTCCCACTGGGAACTAGCACAGCCATTTGCCCAGCTGTTCAAGCCAAGAACTCAGGGGGCAATCTTGATGCCATTCTCTCTCAGGCCCTTATCCAATTCATCAATACATCCTGCCAATTTACTCTTCAAATAGATGCAGAATCAACTATGCAGAATCCCACCCTGTTCACCATGTTTTCACTGCTACCGACCTAGTCCAAGCCACTCACCCCGACTGCGAGGCCTCCTCATCTGTTCTTTGCCCTACTGCCTGCTCTCCTCACAACTAACTTTTTAAAAACATACATCATGCCCTGGCTGGTGTGGCTAAGTGGGCTGAGCACCAGTCTATGAACCAACTGACATTTCTCTTGCACAGCAAAGTTTTCTCCTTTTCCTTCCCATTTCTAAAATATAAAATCTTTTAAAAATAAACAAAAAATTAAAATGTACATCATGATGTCAGTATGTCTTATTACTGGTGATGTTAATCTCAGTCAATCACTTGGTTAAGGTGGTGATCTGGGGTATCCGGTGGTGATACTGGGCCTTGTCAACAGAAAGAGCTAGGAAATACATGTATTTATACTAACCTACCTACACCCCCCCCCACCCCACCCCCACCCCCGTATCAAGTTTCAACCAATACCCCAACTCTAATCTAGCACCACAGGGTTCACTCTTGCATTTCCCCTTTGCTTACTGGTAATTCTTTTGGTTTCTTCTTTTTCAATACTAGGAAACCTGGTTCTCATTACCTATAATATATTTATTTATCATTCAATAACCAGGATAAATATAAAGTAATTTCAGAATTTCTAACTCAGACTCCTCCCCACTGTCATAAACAAATTTACCAAGTAAGATACAGTGTTTATGCACAGTTCTTTTTGTCTTTAGCCTTATAATTCCCAAACACCATTTTCCAAAGTCACTGAGGCCAGATCCTTCTCCTCCCACTCTTTAGTAATGTATCAACATCATACACCCCTGATGACGATGCACTGAGAAGGCGCATCACCTCTCTGCTGTTCTTCCCCAAAATGCACTAACTCAGTCTAACAGCCAGAAAACATCACGGGCAAACCCAAACTGAGGAACATTCTACAAAGTAACAGGTTGTATTCTTCAACAGTATCAATGTCATGAAAGAAAAGGAAAGACTAAAAATTACCATAGATTAGATGAGTTTAAGGCTAAATGCAATGTGGGATCTGGATTGGATCCTGGAACAGAAAAGGGCCATTAGTAGAAAAACTGGCGAAATCCAAAAGTCTGTAGTATTGTATCAATATTAACTTCTCAGTTTAGGTCATTGTACTATGGTTACGTAAGATGTTACTATCAAGGGAAACTAGCTGAAGGGTATATAAGAGCTCTCTAGTATTTCTTTTTTATTGAAAATTTAATTGAAATAACTGTAGACTCACGTGGTTGTAAAAAAAAATAATAGATTCCCGTATACTTTGCCCAGTTTTCCCTAATGGAGATATATATATATATATATATATATATATATATATATATATATATATATATATATATTAAAGTTTTATTTATTTATTTTTAGAGAGAATGGAAGGGAAAAAGAGAGGGAGAGAACATTGATGTGCGAGAGAAACATCAACCAGTTGCATCTTGCACACCAACCAGGGACCTGGCCCACAACCCAGGCAGGTGCCCTGACCAGGTATCAAACCGTAATGGTAATGTTTTGAAAAATAACAGTATAAAAAAAAATTATAGTATCACAACCAGGATGTTAACATTGACACAATCAATTCTACAGAAAACACATAACATTCTGGAGGAATAGGAGGCTTTTTGAGAATTATACTTCTTTATAATTAAGTCCAAAATATGAAATAAATTATAACGGGGGGGGGGCTTTAGATATCACTGACCATATAAATCCAGGACTACGGGGCTTTATAGGGCTATTATCTTCACTTTTCAATTTTCGCCTGACCTTTCCCTTCTCCTTGGATGAGTAATCTCTACAGTGGACGAGAATGATGAAAATAAATGGCTTCTCTCTTTGCCGCAGAGCGCACAGTGCTCTGCCTACAGAGGCCACCTCACCTCGTGGATCCGAGGCTGCTGAACCTCACCTCCACTTTCAGCCAACATTGGTTTCTATCTCAGAAACCTTTTTCCTTGGACTGCATCATTTTCTCTTCACCTCCATCACCCTCACTAGCAAATGGTTTTTATAAAGACACCAGTCAGGGTGTCTCAGCAAAAGTACAAATTAAAATCTGCTATAAACTTCTAGGGCTGCTTGCAAACAGCAGGGATCTTGACTAAAGTTTGCAAAAACCAGGCATCCCGCAGCTACCTCTGCTTGCCGGCCCCTCTCCGCCTCCCTCAGCTCCGGGCCGCATCATCACGCATCAGGGACTCCGCAAACTGCTCTGCCTCTGCCTGGCGTTGCTGGCTCTGCGCACCGCGGAGGGGATGGCCTTTCTAAACGCAGCGGGAACTGGCAATAACCACCACTGGCGTCACAGCCTCTCTTAGCTTATTTTTACTGCTCATAATAACCAAGTCAGATAGGAACATTTATCCCTAATTGCCAGATAAAGAAGAAACTGAATTCAGAGAAATTAAGAAATTCGCCCAGATGAGAAGGTTAAGAGCCAGGACTGGGATTCCACCGCATATCTCTGTGGCTCCAGAGCCTGCAGGCATGATAGAGGACAGATGCTTTCTAAGCTCACGAACTTAAACCGAGCAGATGTGTGCAGTCTAGTTCTGTGGTTCTCAAAGCGCTGTTCTTGCATTAATAGTTTCAGCATCACCTGATGGACTCGTCAGAAATGCAGATTCGCAGACACCACCCTAGATCTACTGGATCAGAAACTCCAAGGTGGGGTTCCAGCAGTCTAGTTTTGACAAGTCTTGCAGAAGATTCTAACACTTTCTTAAGTTGGATCATCACCGGTCCTTAGGACAAAGACACAGGTGGAACCCAGAGAGCATGGGCAGAGGTGAGAGAAAGCTGCCTAGGGACAGCTCTGTCGGAGACTGCATGCTGAGACGCTGCCTGGAAGAGCCAAGAGGACTCTCTGGGAAAAGATTAGTGCCATGCGGGTCTATCAAGTACCAGGCCACGAAACTAGGTGATTTGGGTTAGGCTTGGCCCTGCCATCAACCAGCTGTGTGACCTTGAACACAGCCCTCTGCCTCTCAAACCTGTCTCTTCGGTCATGAGAGAGTCAGTGAGCCAGTCCAGCCCTTCGATAGCGCCCCCCACATTCGGTGCAGGGCTCTCCCAGATGGCTTTTACTCCTTCTCTAATGCCTACCACCTCTTCCCCCATGACCATTCCACTGCTCCTCTGAGAGAACCACCAGGAGAGAACACCACCGCTCTCCATCCCACATCTACCACCTACCAACTCTGCTCTCATACTCAGCCTCTCGGCTTACCTCCCCCGACTCCAACCATGCTTCTATCCAAATCCCTCCCTCCCCTGTGCACTAACAGCCTGTCCCTCTCACTTGTTCAAGGACATTGCCTCAGCAAATCCCCTTTCTCACATCAATTTTTCTCTCTACTGGACTCTTCCAATCACCGGAATAAAGCTAATTCTCCCACCTCTGCTCCCCTTGACAGCAAACTTCTCTTAACATGTTAGTTCAGGCTCCTCCTATCCTGTCTTAAGCCCACTCTACTCAGGCCTCTGTGCCCACCACCTCACCAGCACTGGTGCGGGCCTGGGCTCTAGTGACGCCCACACTGTGAAATCCAACGGTCAATTCTCAGTCCTCATTTTACTTGACCCACCAGCAGCACTACCCTCGGTCTGTCACGCCTTCGTCCTTCACACACTTGCACACGACTTCCAAGGTAATGAACCCTTGTTTTTTCTCCTACTTTTCTGGTCCCTATTTCTTAGTCTCTGCCAGTTCCCTTTTTTTTTTACCCCCAGACTTGTAACTGTTGAGATACCCCTTACAATTTCATCCAGTCTCAAGATATCTCTATGCTGAAGAAACCCCAAACACGTTATCTGCAGCCCGAACTCCAGACTGCAGGCTGCCTACTCAACACCTTCCCTCGAATAATTGGTAGGCATCTTAAATTAACCGTGTCCAAAATGGGATTCTAGTTTCCTGTCAAATCTGCTTTACACACTTCCTTCTTCACCTGAATTAACAGCAACTTCCTATGGCTTATTGCTTAGGCTGAAACTTCATTCTTGACTTTCCCTTTTCTCATACCCCTCACCCATTCATTCAAAGAAATCCTGATGGTCTATCTTCAAAACGTACCCATTATCTGATCATTTCTCACTACCTCCAATGATTCTACCCATGCCCCTCATATTCCAGCCTCAAGAGCTGGTTTTGAAATGTAGGTCAGATTACGGGATGCCTCTGCTCATAATTTCCCAGTGATTCATTCTGCTCACTCTAAAGGCCAGTCTTTATAAGGGCCTACAAAGTCCAGCACAAGCTGCTTCCCCACCCTCTTACCTCTGACCTCATCCCCACCCACTCAGCCCTTCATCTGCCTACTAGCTATACTGACCTCTGTGCTACACGCTCCCTAACAAAGGGCCTTTGCTCTAGCTGTTCCCTTTCTGGAAAGCTCTTCCTCACAGATCCATTTGGCCAACTCTTACCTCTTCATGTCCTCTCAAATCTCACTTTTTCAAAGAGGCCTACTTTGACCAGCCCTCCCCATGCCCCCTACCCCAGCCTACTTTTTCTTTCCTCCACAGCACATACTGTCTTATACACTATCATTTACTTGTGTATTGATTATTGGCCATTTCCCTCCCATAGAATATAAGCTCCACGAAGGCAGGGATCTTTGTTCACTGACGCAGTCTAAGAATCTTAGTGCTGAACATCTAGGGGGCACACAAAAAAGTTAGTGGATAAATGAATTTAGCAGGATACATTTTCTTAAGAGCTATATATTTTCGTTTATTAGAAATACATCAAACCTGTAAATTCAGCAGTGACATGTTCTTTTATGTCTTTTAAAGAAAACATCTGCCATTCTAGAGAGCCTTCTCAATGGAAGGGTGGCGTCCTGGACTTTTCAAACCTGGCTGTACATAAAGCAGCATCTAGGAAGACTGCTAAAAAATAGGTTCTTGTGTTCTGCTCCCAGCTCCCTGGCGTTGGGTCTAGAATCTATATTTTAAATAAATGTCTCAGGTGACTCTCCTATAACAAGGCCAGTACTAGGCAAGGATTAGGACTTAGGGACTGTTAGATCAGATGACCTCTGAGGGCTCTTCTGCTAAGGCATTCTGCCTTTGTGACTGAAATATGATTAACTACATTGTAGAGCAGGGTTTTTCAAAAACTGCAAATTTAGCCTTCACTGGTGTGGCTCAAATGGTTGAGCTTGTCCTGCAAAGCGAAGGGTCACCGGTTTGACTCTCGGTCAGAGTGTGTACAGAAGGCAACCAATTGATGTATCTCTCCCTTTCTTTCTCTGTCCCTCCCCTTCTCTAAAAATTGAAAATAAAAACATAAAAAGCAAAAAAACAGAAATACACTATAGGAAAACAATTCCAGACATCCACCACAGCATTAAAAGGGCTGAATGTCTTGTTATCAAAGCATTGTGTTTACCAGGGTAACTGAGGGAGTCTAGAACATAATTTTCTGCTTAAATTGTTGATGTCTCTGGCTTTCAAGCTACATTCAGACGCTAGGTCACTGATGTATTCACCACACAGCAAATTAAATCAACGGTAATTACGTAACATCTTAAAAGTGAGTTACTTAAGATCCTCAATTGGTACAATCACAACTCATCATTTTTGCTCAGATTTGTGAAAACAAACCATCTATATTCGTTTCCTAAGCTCTCCCCTACCTGCACCTTGAACAGTCAAGTTCAGTCTTCCTGGTGCCCCTGGGTGCCTTTGGCTAGATTCCCCTCAGACAACTACAGACTGGTTTCCATAACAAGATGCTCTAAAAGTGGTTCTGTACCCCCAGGCACCAGTGAGGTCCCTAGCGGCTGGCAGCTTAAACTGTTTGTGGGTGGTTTCCCGGCCCAGACCTCACAACTCACCTAGGAAGCCTGGGCCTTAACCCTTTAGGACCCAGGCCTCTGGCAGCCCTACTCATTATGGTATTTACCCACCTGCTGGCTGGCTGGAGGGCTTCAGCCTATGTGTGGAATTTAACAGATTGGGACTAAGCTGGTGGTTAAACTTAAGGAAAAGGAAAACGTACGAAATTAAGGAGATAAAGGGTTATACACAAAATCCAATAGGCCAGTCTACTCTAAAGGGCCAGAAAAACGGCACTTGGCCTTGTTATCTTCCCTCTGCCACGATACTGGCAGGGAAGCTGAGAAATGAGAACATACGTGACCTTTTCCAACTCAGCATTCCTTCTGCTATACCACACCATCTAAGGCCTTGAAGATACTATTAAAGGACCTTACAGATCCTGGCTAAAGGGCCAAGACAACAGGACAAAATGAGGGCCTCTCCCGGGACACTTCTATGGGGCTGACATTCCTGATGTTTAGTGCCGGCTGCGTGGATAAGGCGCTGGGTCCTACACCTCCAAAAGACGGCGTATTGCGAAGCCACTGAAACGTGTGAACATAATTAAGAGGAAAAAAGCAAATTAAAATGATAGCTAGTTTCCTGAATTATGTATTTAAAAAAAGAAGAAAAAAAAGGCCTAGCCCTGACCGCTGTGGCTCAGTTGGTTGAGTGTCATCTCACAAACTGAAAAGGTCACCTGTTCGATTCCCAGTAAGGGCACAGGCCTAGGTTGTGGGTTGTCCCCTGGTTGGGGCACCTACAACAGGCAACTGATTGATGTTTCTCTCTCACATCCTTCTCTCTCCCTCCCCCTCTAAAAATAAATAAAACCTTTAAAAAACAAAAGCCTACAAGGTAAATTAGTGATGTTTGCTAACTACTGTTTCCTAGGGTGGAGACAGCCTATTGTCCTTAGTCCTGTGACTATCATGTGCGACTTCTGATTAAAGTTATTCAGCATAAACAATCTTGTGGACTGATATTTTCTATTAACAGTTCCAAACAGTAACATATGCATGTACACACAATTTTCTCAAGTTTTGATTACATCTTTAAGAACTCTAGGACTACTCTCACCTGGGTTTTGACCTCTCCCTTTTAGTCATCGTATGTAAAGATGCCAAGTACAATAAACTAAGAGGTTTCCCCTCGTGTGTCCGATTTCCCCTTAAGTGTCTTGCTGCACCCACCAGAGCCTCCATTGGCTGGTTGTGATCTGGCCCCTCAATAGCCTCATCTGATCGACTGCTCTCCTCTGGCCTTGCTCCTTCAGTGTATGGTCTCCCTGCTCTTTCTCAACCAAACTGACCGGGACCCCCTGGCGTGTGCAGAGCTGGCTGGCCCCAACATCTGCTGCTGAAGCACCAGTGACCACCCTGCGCCTCTCCCCAGAGCACTTCACATATTTGTATTATTCCCACATGGCAGCACGTTTTAACTATCTAACCTCTAGGGACTAAAACAAACAGCAATCCTAGTAACAGTGATAATCAGAAGGGCACAGACACAAATTTTCAAATACCCCTGGATGAGGGTAGGTATTATTGTCCTAGAGGGTAACTACAGGACTAGAACATTCAATCAGCAAAGGAGCACCCAGCACTTCTGGGCCTAGTACAGGATACAGACACATGCCCACCAGACAATGCTATTCTGAAGACAACCCCAATGGACACAGGAGCAGAGGGTCACCTAACACTGACCAACGTTTTCATGGGCAGCAGCTGAAGAAATGGGAAAAATAACCACACAGCAAGAATTTCACAAAGCTAAGTTTATTTAAGAACTCTCCTGGGATAGTATATCCTCCCCATTTTGTTCTGGCATTAGGATGTGGGCTGTGCTCCTATGCTTGTGAGGTCACACAAGTCACCTGCAGGTCTTATGAGAAGACACTTTCTAGTGCAGTAGTCCGAGTTTCAATGATTCCCTGGGTAATTCCGTCAACTTAGCACACTCAACCCAAAAATTCAATGCTTTGACCTCAGGATAGTATTTGTTTGGAACCAAGCTTCTAACCAGGACAGAGGGTAAGCTTCCCTGGTAATGACTTCTCTGAACTGGTTAGGGACGCATCCCCGCCTTACTCCAGTCCCTAGGATGTTTCATGACTCACCGAAAATATTGCTAGAGCTAGGGCTAAAATCCAGTTAGGTGCCTGAAATCCCACGAGTCCTTTTTTCACTGGGCCAGGAGTCCGGGCAGCTTAATTTCAAAATGGGGAAGTCGCCCCGACCTGGTGGCTCAGCTGGGTGGAATGTCATCCTGCACACGAAAAGGCTGTGGGTTTGAGCCTGGGTCAGGTGCACACAGGGGGCAACCAATGGATGTTTCTCTCTCCCAAATATACATCTCCTTAGGTGAGGATTTAAATAAAAGGGGGGTAGACAGGTTTATACTGTCAAAATTAAATAGTAACAGAGACATAAAAACATGCTGTAGATAGCAAATGGCTAACAGTAAGGTGTACAAGGACAGTAGTAGCAACACTGGAGGGACTTCCACTTTCCACATACTTCCGAAACGCTTTTAGATAAAACTAGCAAGTGCTCTCCAACTCCTCTGTATAATATGCTGACTTCCCAGAGCAGCTATCGCCCAGCATGCCAGCTAGACATTCACCAAGAGTTAGTTCCTTCTTGCCCTGTCCAGGTAGCTCAGCTGGTTAGTGCCATCCCGATTCGCCAAGGTTGTGGGTTCGATCCCTGGGTCAGGGTGCATACAAGAAGCAATCAATGAATACATGAAGTGGAACAACAAATCAATGTTTCTCTCTCTCCTTCCCTCTCTCTAAAATCAATAAATAAAAAATTTTTTTTGAAGTTTGTTTCCAAAAATGCTCCAGCTGTAGTTGTTAGTGTAATTACAGAAGTTAAAATCAGTGAGGTTCCCCCTCTAAAAATGAAGCTGAATCACAAGAATCAAGACCCCATCACAAGTTTTCACTGTTTACAAGGGGATAGCCCTGGCCCTACAGAGAAAGAAAAGTGAGCGCACACTGATATTTTAAGTAATAAAAAGTATATGGCAACACATTTCATGATTCTCCCTACTGAATCTGATCTTGTTAAATAAGAAGACTTTATTATCAGGAGACAAAATAAATTACATTTTCATAAAAAAGTAGACACTCCAAGTAATCTGAGTTTTAAAAACACCTACAAAGACAGCTCACAAATTACAGCACAACGAACAGCAATGAAAAGGTGGCCCAAGGACAACTGAACTCATTAGTCACAAGAGAGTAAGTTATTAAACTGAATTCACATGCACTCAAAATGTAAACCCAAGAGTGAAAACTATGAACCACTGGCCAAGTATTGTGTTTATGGTCAGAGAAATAGTGGTTTTTGAATGTCACTGCTTCAGTGACCTGGAGCATAGAAAGTACAGGCAAGAAAGTTCCACTCCCACACCAAAGTGGGGGGTGGGGGGAGGGCCCAAACTGTTTGAGAAACATTTCTCATACATCAAAACACAGAATTAACACTTTTTAAATAAAACAAAAAAATTAAAAAAGAAAATAAAAGAAAGAATTAACACTTTTTGAACACTGTGTGCCTGATAGAAGTCTAGATCTTCTGAGGGATATTACTATTATTATTGCCTCCATGACACAGATGAGAAAACCGAGGCAGAAAGATTAACTTGCTTAAGGTTAATACATCTAAAAGACAGGGCGGGAAATCGAATCCAGGTGATTTACCTCAAAGACCACCCTCTACTCTACTTACACTGCCTCTCAACACCCTTACAGACTCTCATTTTAAAGGAAAACTGAGTGAACAGTGAAACCAAAATTTAATCCCAAGCACTACACCTAAGCCTGTGATGCCTTCACCAATCAGTGTTAGTGAAACCTCTTGTGGAGAACAGAATCAGAGTAGAGGGGAGCCTCCTGGAACATGGGAGCAATACACCCCACCTTTAATCAAGGCTCTAATCCCAGCCCCAATCATACCTTCCCCTCTAAAATCCATCTCCACAAACTACTGCACCACAGCCTGTCAACAAGGGTGTGGTGGGCACAGGCAATGCTGTGAAGCGCAGGCTTCGATCTGCCGGGAAACATTGGCACCCACTCAGAGGAAGTCAGGGTTGTTACCAGCTACTCCCATCGCAGCTTTAAGTCGCTTGAGGTCCAAGGACTTGAAAAGGGCCAGGCTCCTTTCACAGAACACACACAGTAACATACATTTCACTGAAAATACTTTATTCACCTTTTGGACAGAAACAGGAATTTATTTGCCCGGAAGGATGATCCCATCATACTGAAAGAGAAGAGATTTTATTTTTTTCAGAACAGGAGGCAACAGCAAAGATCGCAGCAATGGCTAATGCTTCATTTGAGAACTCAAATCTGATACATGGAACTTGGCTCTGAATCCCATACCCATTCTGGACTAAACAGGAAGCCGGCCAGTTTTAACAACTGCTATACTGTGCTCAACTGCACTACAAGCTAAGAAAAAGGGGGCTCTTATTTAAGCCGTATTTTCCCCCTTTGAGCTACCAGCACTCATTGGGGTGGGGAAAAGGCCTGATTCTGGGTGTTCTTTTAAACCATTAACCCTGGAAGCCCCCACTTGCCAAGGTGCCCACATATTCTATCTTCAAAGAAGCTACCCACCAAATGGTGATAGATTTTGCATCCCCAAATCCCAACTCCGCTCACCACATTCGACCATTCCACTTGAGATAAATCAAGTTTACCTTCTGTTGGAACCAGCGCATGGCCTCCTCTTTGCTGATTCTGTGTTTGGCCCCAATGCAGCCTGTTCTGCGTTTCTTGTCTGCGATGCTGAAACCTGGCCTACCCAGGACCTGTCCCAGGAATAACCAACAGTCACCTAGCCAGCTCAGAGTCACAGGCAGACAGACAAGACTCACACACCGGAGAGATTCATCTTCAAGCTAATTGGTGGCCCAGTGAATTCTGGACCCCTGATCTCAGGGCCTGGTGGAACTGTTACCACCAGCATGCTGGACAACACCCCACTAGAGCATAGGTTTGCTTTGGAGGCTGGAACTTGCTGCACGTCCCCCCTTCCCTCCCTAACTTCCAATGGCAGCTAAGGATTCTCCACTGCTGCTTCCCAATCTCCAAAGCACTTTTATTCTTAAAAAATAATAGTAAGAACAATCTGAACTACATGAGAACTGTAGAAAACTTAAAACTCTGAGAAGCAAAAACACTTCTCTCCTTCCACTTCAGCTCAAAAGTCCTTAAATTAGGTTTGCTGTTCCCAGACTCCCTGTGAGCACCTAATTCTCTTTACTGTTTGGCTATTCAAATCCAGTGAGGATGCTGCCATCATTCAGGTCCTCTGGTTTTTGCTACTTAGTGTGATGGTTGAACCAAAGCACTGCAATTACAGAAATGGCTATTCCTACGTTATAATCCCCACCTGGGACAAACCGGCCACACTGCCAAACCTGCCCCCGGGATGGGAGCCCCGCCCGGGGTCTAAGGGGGCTGAAAGAGAAGCCTCAGTGCAGCCAAACGAGGCGCCTAATACTGTTGTTCAAATTTTCAATTCAGGGGCTGGACCAAAGTTTCTTCATCCACCTTTAAGCCCTATTGGTGGTTGCTAGATCCCAGTCTTGAAGCTTCACAACAGCAGCGATCTTGTCTGTCTAGTTCTGTACTGCATCCCCACACAAGTCACAAACAAGATACATCTTTCAAACGGAGAGACAAAAGCAGACAACACTCAAAGCTTCAATCCAACAGCTGAACATCAAAACAGCACATGTGAAATAAAGGAGCAACAGATTACACGCCCCTCACACACAGAGCGGGAAACATTAAGTATTCATACCACATAGAAGTCCAGGCCGTAGATACCAATGCTTGGATCGTATTTGATCCCCAGATCGATGTGTTCCTGGATCCCGAAGCCAAAGTTTCCAGTATCTGAGAAGTTATTTTTTCGTAACTCATATTCTCGCACCTGAGGAGATAAAGGTAGTAATCACACTCCTTGTTAACTCAGATTTCCCCGAAATAACTAGCTTAGCTCGCAGAACTCAGCCCCCTAGAAATACAATTCGATGCAATTGAGCCAGAAACAAAACCTGATTTTCCCACTACACCAAATCACATCCCAACTATGGGTTTCACAGACCTTTCCCAACTTTCAAAGGACAGGGCAAAACCCAGAGAAAGCATGGAAGAGCATAGTTAAACCCTGCCAAACGCAGGAAAAGCCTTTACAAGTTCAAACATACACATACAGATGGCCAATAGGAACATGGAAAGTCAGTCAACATAACTAACCATTAAAGGAAAGCAAACCAAAACCACAATGGGGTAACACCTTGCACCAGCCAGAATGGCTATTATCAAAAAGACAAAGTGTTGTCAGGATATGGAGAAAAGGAAATTCCTGTGTACTGTAGGTGGGAATGTAAATAGGTTCATATATTGTGGAAAAAAGAAAAACAGTATGGAGGTTCCTCAAAAAATGAAGACACACGCAATCCCATATTCCCTGTAGCATTATTTACAATAGCCAAAATATGGAAACAACCTAGGTGTCCAATGACAGATGCATGCATAAACATGTGCTATATATTCTCGTATACACACAATGGAATACTACTCAGCCATTAAAAAATAATGAAAGCCTGCCACCTACAAGAATGCCATGGACCTTGAGAATATTATGCTAAGTGAAGTAAGTCAGAGCAACACCACGATTTCACTTATACAAAACTCCTAGTTAACAGAAAACAGATTTGTGGTTGCCGGTGAAGGGAGCAAAATGGGAGAGGGGGTCAAAAGATACAAGTTCCCGGTCATAAAATAAGTCAGTCATGGGGATGTAAAACACACACGATGACTATAGTTAATAACACTGTGTTGCACATTTGAAAGTTGGTAACAAAAAATCTTCAACATTCTCTCACACACAAAAAATTATTTTTTGATTTTATACAGTGACACATAACTAGTTAGGTTAATGTGATCACTTCAGTGGATGCAAATGCCATCAAACTGTATACCAGAAACTAATACAATGTTACACGTCAAATATACTTAAAATAAAAAAAAAAACAACCCAAAACAGTAATTAGTTTAACTAAAGTCACTACAATTATCTACACGTGTTAGGCTGGTGCTCCGTAGCATCAGCCTATGACGAAGTCAACCTCACCTTTAGACCTTTCTCCAGGATCTCTTCTGCCTTAGCTCCACGGACTGTGCAGTGGACGGCGATCTTTTCATTTCTCCTGATGCCGAAGGATCTGACAGTGTATCTGGCTGCAGGCAGAGGGTGACAAGGAATCAGCTGTTGCCATACTCCCCTCCACCCCCCCGCCTATTCCCTAGATCATCTCCAGGACTCCAAAGAGATAGCGGTGTTCTAACCAGTATCCTACATCTTTTCATTGGTTTCGTCTGTTAACAGAAAACAGACCCCCCCACCCCAACTTCCAAGTCACCCAGCCATACTGAAGCCATTAAGAGCTCAGTCATAATGTCAAAGTCTTGGGGAGAGCAAGTTCACAACCAGAACAGGCACCTAAAAAGGAAGATGATCATTGTGTCTACACAAAACAAACTTTAGAATAACAATGGCTACTGTTCGCTAAAGCCTGCTGAAAGCGTTGTTGCAGTGTCCTTCCCCTTTAATAGATGAGGTTCTGAGAGGCTAACATGTGTAAGATCACAGTTGGTAATAAGAGGTGGGATTTGAGCCCCAGGACCTGCCATAATCCACTATCCTAAAGCAAAACAACTTTACCCTGTTCCCAATGTAGCCTATATAACCCCAACTGCTAATCAGACCTAATATCGCTTACTGCTTCCCTAGCATTTCCACTCTACCTCATCTCTTACTTGGAAAATCTCTGCTGGGGCTGGTCTTAATCTCTGCTCACGTAAAACCTTGTACTCCAATGCCACAACCAATCCTAAATGGAAGGTACTCCTTGGGTAGCTCAGAAAGATCAAACGTTTAAGGGATGTCAATGGTCACTTGCAAAATGGGCCCCGAACAGGCTCGGCAGAAGCGGGGTTAGGGAACACCCAGGCATGCCGCTTACCTTTGGAGAACACGGGGGTCTGACCCGTGAGCTGCTCCAGGACCTTGGCGGCCCGGGTCAGTCTGTCTCCACTTTCCCCCACACAGATGTTGAGACAGAGCTTGCGGATGCGAAGTTCCCGCATGGGGTTCTCCTTCTCGCCTTGATCCTGCTGTAGGAGGGAAGCGCAGCGGTCAGCACACTCACCCCGCCACCGCTGCGAGCCGGTCGTTTTTGTACACTGCATATTTATTTCTGCTCACCCCACATTGTGCCGAAAGCCCTAGACATTTAGTGTCACTGTGTTTGCCTGGGAGGCAGGCATCGAGGAAGAAGGCAGCTCGGGATCGTTTCTTTCTCCACGCACGGAATGGGTGAACAGAAACTTTGAGCAGGTACTGAGTGTCAACAGACACAGATACTGAGGGTGAGCCCCCACGGGGTTCAACGTGTAAGGTGACAGGGAGCACCCCATTACAAGGCCGATAGGAGAAAAGAGGACATAGAACTGATGAGGGGAAACACGTGGCTGTGGCACCATGTCCCCAGCCCATTCCGAAGCAGCTCCGAGGATGCAGCAAAAGGCCGGCCCCTTCCCTTGGCGGAGGTCCCGGCTGAGGTTCCCTAGCACTGGCCAAGTCTCAAGTCTCCAGGACCGGACACAGGTCCGGATCCCGTGGCGCAGACCCATTCGTTCGAGCCGCTCGCCCTCGCTGCAGCCTACGGGCCTGTGCTTCTGAGCCTACCGGGAGACTGCCTGGAGCGCGCTCCTTGGAAGACGGGAAAGGGGGTGACAGGGGCCGGCTCCACGCGATCGGACCTCATGGCTCCGAAGTTTCAGCACGGCCAGTACCGAGGGCTCCATCCTCCCCCGGCCGCAGACCAGAGAACCCTCGGGAGCTCGGCCCGCAGGGGATGGAGGCGGATAAAAGAAAGCTAATCTGGGCCTCAGGTACTCACCGCCATGATGAGAAACAGGAAGAGACAGTGAAGTTTCCGGGTCAGGGCCTTATGGGACTGGAGGCGGGCTCTTTTCCCAAGCTAGGAAGAGAGGCACGTCTGGCGCAGCGTAGCGTCGGCTGCCCCTGGTGGACACTGCTAGCAACTGCAGGCAACGCTAGCCGACGAACCGGACTTAGGTTTTCCAAAAAGAGTTTTTAAAGCTCCCAGACTGGGCTTTACTTGAGCTTCCGAACTCTCCCCCTCTCCCCGCCCAGTCCCAGGACCTGGTGAGTCTTGCATGACGATACAGCCAGAACTACATTAAATCCACTGTATAAATTATGAAGCAAATAATTTATTCTCTATGTTTAAACAAATGGCATTTGTACAGTTAGAACAGAGTGGCTTGAGCCTGAGCTGTAAAGATAGATGGGGTCCTGTCTTAGTTAGCTAATAGCTATATGACCTTGGGAAGGTTACTAATTATACCTTTTCAACCTCAGTTTTCCTTATCTTTAAAATGGGTACGTGAGATTGTGAAAATTAAATGAGGTAATTGTGTAGGTAGAGCACATAGTAAGTCCATAATAAGTGGTTACTCTTGGTGTTAATATAAACCTACTATATCCAAGCAACCCCCCAAAAGTGTTAGACACGGCATATAATTAAGAGCAGGTCATCTGCAGGCACTAAGGCAGCTTGCAGATTAGTCTCTGACAGACAGGGACTCTCACCCAGACAGTAAGAGGGCTCCCTGATTCACACTAAAGCCTCAGCAGCAGCAGCACCCAAGGGGGTGCCAGGATCCACATTCCAAGAAGCTGACCTTGAGCCGACCAGTTCCTTTAACAGGAACTAGTGGGAAAAGAAGAACATCCAGGACTTTGGTGGGAAAGGAGCCTAGCCGCTTTCTTCTGCTGCCACAATCCCCTTCTCTCATTGCTGGAGGGGAGGTGGAGGCTCCCAGTCTGTGTGTTTCATCCTTCTGGACTAAACGGCACTCTGGGAAGCTGGTCTGATGGAGGAGGGCAAGGGGGAAAGGCCTCTCTTTTGAGCCTCCGGCTTCAAGCACCGACTGGCTGGCGCAGAGCTGTTGCAGCCTCAGCCAGATCTCTAGGAGGGGGCAGAGTCACGGGAGGGGCTGCTTCCAAACTTGGAATAAAGGGGCAACTGAATGCAACACAAGATCCTGGATTTTCTTTTACTCTAAAGCATGTTAGTGGGATAATTGACAAAATCTAAATAACATCTGTAGACTTCAGAAATGTACCAATGCTCATTTAATGCCCTCATTCTGATTACTTCACCTTGGCTCTATAAGAGAGTGTTCTTGGGTTTGAGAAAGACACATTCAGTTTTAAAAGGTATAAAAGGGTTTCATCCTGCAGCTTACCCTCAAATGGTTAAGAAAAAATATTTTAGCCCTGGCTGGTGTTGCTCAGTGGGTTGAGTGCCCACCTGCGAACCACGGGGTTTCCAATTCGATTTCCAGTTGGGGCACATGCCTGGGCTGCTTGCTGGGTCGCCAGTGGGGGGCGTGAGAGGCAACCATACACTGTGAGGTTTCTCTCCCTCTCTCCTTCCCTTCCCCTCTCTCTAAAAATAAATAAATAAAATCCTTAGGAAAAAAATATTTTAGAGGGAAAATGATAAAGCAGATATAGTCAATTTAGAGGGAAATGATAAGGCAAATACAGTAGATTTAGGAAATCTAAGTGAGGTATACATGGAATTTTGTGCAACTTCTCTGTAACTCTGAAATTGTCAAAACGAAGTTAAGAAAACAATGTGGAGGGAAACATGTCCCCTAGGAGGATAAAGCAGAGGTCATCTTCCAAAGTGTAGCCTGGGAGAATGATAGGAGGCTTTGAAAAAAATTTAATATGCATTTTTATATAAACAATTTGAACTTGTAAGAAAAAATAATATATCCTCTTTTAACAGAAGGGATAATTGAGGGTCAGAAGTAGGTTGCCCAGCCCTGACTTGTGTGACTCAATGGGATGGCCTTCGTCCTGCAAACTCAAAGGTCACAGGTTGGGTTCCCAGTCAGAGCACATGCCTGGGTTGCAGGCCAGGTCCCCAGGAGGGGGCGTGCAAGAGGCAACTGGTTGATGCTTCTCATGCATATCATGTTTCTCTCCCTCTCTTTCTTCCTCCCTCCCAGTCTCTCTAAAAATAAATACATAAAATCTTTTAAAAAGAAAAAGAATTAGTTGCCCAAGGCTCAAGCCAGAAGTTGATAGAGACCAATTCACTGCTCAAACACCAACCTCATCAGCGAGGATGAGCTCTTCCATTAGTTTGATGGATTTGGCAAATCATTGGCCAACTCAGAGGCCTGCGCAAGCCTATGAGGCCAGCATCATCCCCACCTTAAAGAAGGGGAACTGAGGTCTCGAGTGTCACAGATATTTCTTGAGAGCTGAGTCTAAGCCCTAAGTCTATCTAGTCCACTGATTGGATGCTTTGTTTTCTTTTTAACACCTAGAACATAGTAGGTGCTTAATAAATTCTCAGAAGAACATAAGAAATGAAGTCTGTTTATCTCATTAGCCCAAATATGCATTAATACTTAGGGTGAGAGGAAATGGGCATCAAAGCTTCAGTTTTCTGTGGTAACATCCTTAAAAAAGAGCTCCCCTTGACCACCAGATATAAAGTAACTTTCATATCACCCTTCTTTAGCTTTTTTTTAAAGATTTTATTTATTTACTTTAGACAGAGGGGAAGCGGGGGAGAAAGAGGGAGAGAAACATCAATGTGTGGTTGCGTCTCACACATCCCCTGCTGGGAACCTGACCTGGCCTGCAACCCAGGCACGTGCCTTGACTCGGAATCGAGCTGGCAACCCTTTGGTTTGCAGGCCAGCACTCAATCCACTGAGCCACACCGGCCAGGGCTTTAGCTTTTTCTTAGCACCTGTCATTGTCCGCTATATTATGCCTTACACGCCCCCCACCCAACAAGACTAAGCGCCATGAGCGGAATTGCATCTCAGTCACTGCAGCACCCTCAGCACCAAGGACAGTGCCCAGTGTGCGAATGTGCCAAACTCCATCCTGATGAACACCCCCAGCGGCAGGTCTAATCTCTCTCAAGGACAACTGGGCGGTATGCATCAGAAGATTCCAAAAGAATGCCTGCCCTTTGTTTTGTTAGGAACTTACTTTAATTAAATTGGAGACACATGCAAAGATATATTCACCAAGAGGCTTATGGCAGTTTTTTAATAAAATTAGAAACAGCATTCTTAGAAGCAGGTGACCTTGGGTTATTACTTATCTATACTGTGTCCCAGTTTTCTTATTTCACATGGAAATAAAAGGCCTTCGTCATGGCATTGTGTATATGTAAAGTGCTTAGTCTGGTGTCTGGCACATAATTTCTCAAATTGTTAATCACTGCTTTCATTTAATAACAATTATGGCTAAACAACAACTGTACATCTATGAGATGCAATACAAAACACCCATCAACTATTCAACATGTTTAAATGGCAAGGAAGATTTAAAAAATAAAAAGTATTATATGTTGTTTGAAGCCCTGCAGTGATGAACTAGAAAGAACTGTATGAAAAACCGGTTCTCTATAAGCCATACACTGCAGTTTATGACTTGATAGCTACATGGAATGTTCATTGTAAAAATGTTAATTACTTTTATAACCAGAAAAAGATAGCTAAGTACCTGTGGGGGGAAAGGCTAAGAACCCTCAAGTCAGCTACAGGCTTGTCCTGACTGAGGTGGCTCAGTGCGTTGGGCATCATCCTGCAAACCAAAAGGTCACCACTTTGATTCCTGGTCAAGACACATGCTAAGGTAGCCGGCCAGGTCTACAGTTGGGGACATGCGAGAGGCAACTAGACTGTTTCTCTCCCTTTCTCCTTCCTTTCCCTTTCCCCTAAAAATAAATAAAAATAAAATCTTTTTTAAAAAATAAAGAAAAGGTAGGCTTTAGGCAAATGCAATGTGATAGCACTTGGCTATTCAAGTGCCACCTGATGGATGAACTGATGCCCATGCAGTCTCTCATGTTACTCTCACGACCCCATGAAGTAAGTCCTAAGGTCCAGAGTGTTAATACCTCACTTACCCCTTTACTGTGGGAAAGGGATGGAGCTGGGTCTTGAACCCAGGTCTGGAGCCAGAGCTAGACTCCCTTGGCAGGGAGACAGTCATGTAGAAATGTTAAACCCTACTATGTTGTGGGATATGTGATCACAGTGAGTGTATCTTAGACATTTGTTTTGCCCCTACACGGCGTGACCTGTCTTGAGAGGTAGGTCAGCTTAGACACATTGAGCATTGGCTAGAATTCTAGACTTTGCCAGCACTGCCCAATAGAACTTTCTGCAATGAAGGAAGTATTTTATAGTTGCACTGTCCAATACGGTAGTCACGTATGGTTGTTGGGCATTTGAAATGTAGCAAATACAACTAAGAAATTAAAATTACTTAATTTGATTTAATTTTAATAATGTAAATAGCCACATACTGGCTGGTACATTGGACAATGCAGCTCTATGCTTACAAGTTGTGCAGTTTTGCGTTACCTCTGTTTGTTCATCTGTGAAATGGAGATCAAATCATGTTTCCTATGGGGATGGGGGTCATTCACAGTGACTGGCCCATGAGCACGCTGTAAACCCTGGGTCTTCAGTTCTAAGAGAAACTCAAAGACTTGAATGGGTAAGTCCCATTTAACTGGCCCTGGCCCTGTTAGCCCTTACCTTGGTGCTGGGTTCTATCATGTCGCCCCCATGCCAGCCCAAGATGGGCACAAAGGTGATGGTCTCAGAGTTGTAACAGGTCTTCTTGAGTTAGGCCTTCTCCTCCTTACGTACCTCCTCAAGGCGCACACCACTGCAGGGAGGCTCTGTGACGTCCATTTTGTTGACCGCCATGATGAGCTGCTTCAGCTGCCCAGCGTGTAGGCCAGCAGTACGTGTTCACAGGTCTGCCCATTCATGGAGATGTCACCCTCAAACTCATCTAAACCGCTTGCCACAATCAGCAGAGCACAGTCCACCTGACCCGAGGGACAGAGAAAAGAAGGCCCAGGTCGGATCCAGACTGGGACACCCACTGCCCATCCCCATAGCTGGGCCGTGGCCACCTGACGGTACCTGCGAGATACTTGTGAACATGTTCTTGAGGAAGTCACAGTGGCCAGGGGCGTTGATGGTGGTGATGTCGTATTTCTTGGTCTAGTATTTCCACGGGGAGATGTCAATGGTGATGCCACGCTCCCGCTCCACCTTCAGCTTGCCCAGCACCCAGGCGTACTTGACAGAGCCTCTGCCCACCTGGGCCAAGAGTGGGAGGGAAACTCCCAAGGTCACCCCTACCCCCAAAGCTGCCCATTAACCAGGAAGAACATTCCCAAATAAGTTGAGAGTCAGAGAGACAGTAACAAGGCAATGTATGGAGATGTCTTTTAATTTTTAATTTTTCAAAGATTTATTTATTTTTAGAGAGGGGGAAGGGAGGGAGAAAGGGAGGGAGAGAAACATCAGTGTGTGGTTGTCTCTCACGTGCCCCACAAATGGGGCCCTGGCCTGCAACCCAGGCATGCACCCCGACTAGGAATCAAACTGGCGACCCTTTGGTTCACAGGCCAGCACTCAATCCACTGGGGCACATCACCCAGGGCAGTCTTTGAATTTTTTAAATAATAGAACATATGATTGCTCTGTTTTATATATATATATATAACATATATAAGTTTTTCTATCACTAACATACTGACAGTGTTAATCTGGCACATGATTGGCAAGCCTTCCAGATAGTAATAGCAGCAAACACATAAGTAGTGCTGGCCATGTACCTGGTGCTGTCATAAGCACTTCCCATGGATTTTCTCATTTAATTCTCATAACAACTCAGGGAAATTTTATTATCTCCATTTTACAGATAAAGTAACAGAGAAATTAACTGACTAGCTCAAGACCACACAGCTAATAAGCAGCAGAGCCAGGATTTGAACCCAAGGCATGGAACTCTAAAATTCAAGCTCTTAACCACTAACCTGTGTTCAAAAGTAGATATGAAAGATATTTCCTGAGGGCAGAGGGGAGAACAGGACAGACCAGAGACCAGGTGGCTTCCTCAAGAAAACTAATTAGGTCATTAACAGATAGGGCTAGAATCCAGGTGTTCTGACTTTTGCTACTAGAGAAACTTTTATAAAGTCCATCCTCGTTTAGAATATACATTAGATAAGCAGTTGTCAAATAATGTTCTGGGGACCCCTGGTGGTCCCTGAGACCCTTTAGAGTTTGCAAGGTCAAAACTGTTTTCATAATAATACTACATTTGCCTTTCCCCACCTCATGTCTCACCAGCAGTACGGTGGTGTTTTCTAGAGGCTACAGGATGTGAAATCCCAACAGCCTGAATGCAGAATTAGTTACGAGAATCCAGCCTATTAAGCCAGAAATTAAAGATGTCTGCAAAATGTAAAACAATGTCACCCTTCTAAGATTTTTTTGTTTTGGAAAATATTTTTCAAACACCAAAAATGTGATACTTATGTTATAGGTAAGGAATTTGTTATTTTCAGTGAATTAGCTACTTTTAAAACCCACTCTTAATTTTAAGTATCAGAAATATAGATATGTCCCCAGGCTGATGTGGCTCAGTGGATTGAGTGCCAGCCTGTGAACCAAAATGCTGCTCATTCCATTCTCAGTCTAGGGCACAGGCCTGGGTTGTGGGCCAGGTCCCCAGTAGGGGACATGCGAGAGGCAACCACGCATTGTTGTTTCTCTCCCTCCTTTTCTCCCTCCCTTTCCCTCTCTAAAAATGAATAAATAAAATATTTTAAATATATATAGATATGTCTAATTTACATGAGCAAAAACTCTTTGCGGTCCCTTTAAGAGTGTAAAGGGTCCTTGAGACCAGAAGGTTGGAGAACCCCCACATCAGGTCACTTGTTCTTCCACAACCTTCTGGGTTATGCTTCCACCACTTTGACTATGTGGCGGGCCAGTCAGTCTTTCTCAGGGTCCTAAAGCTTTCCTTCCCAGCCCCTGTCGCATAAACACCCCACAACAATCCTGGCTGCACCTCAGGGAGCCAAGATTAGAAAAAAGGGGTCTACGTGGCCAGTGGCACTGACTTATGACCTGTTGCCATCTCTTTTGAATTCTCTCTATTTATGCTTCTGCAGCATCTTGTTGAGATGCTTTCTATTGATTGATTGATTTTAGAGAGAGAGAGAGAGAAATATTGACTTGTTCCAATTATTGACACATTCATTGTTGCTTTCTGTATGTGCCCTGATCAGGACCGAACTCACAACCTTAGCACCTACTCTAACCAACTAACCTACCCAGCCAGAGCTAAGAGATGCTACTTCAACTCCCACCCACCCATCTCCTCAGTGCACTCTCCCCATTCTGCACAGGGCTCTTTCTCCACGCATCGCAGGGCTCCATCCCTCACCCTTCCCACAGCTAGTACCCAGCTCACTTCCGCGACCTATTCTCCAACCTGGGTTTCTGCCTTGAGCTCCAGCCTTCAATATCAGCGGGCACTTGGACATCGGCACAGGAGGCCCTGAGGATACCTCAGAGTTCACACATCTAGAGCAGCCTTGTTTGGACCCCAGATCAGCTCTGCCTTTGCCATTCACTAACCAGCCAGAAACCTGGGAGTCACCCTCAACTCCTCTTCCTCCCTCACCCCCTTCGCTAAAGCTAGCCCCTCGGGGCTATGGATTCCCCACCTCCACATCACTGGACTCCATGCATCACTCTCCACCATCCTGGCTCACCTGGGGAGCAACAGCTTCCCAGTCCTCAGCTTTGGGTCCTTTGGTTTGTTCTGCCTACACTGCAACGCGGGCACGTGCCCTGACTGGGAATCAGTCTGGCAACCTTTCACTTTGTGGGATGACGCCCAGCCAACTGAGCCACACCGGTCAGGACTCAATTCTTTATCTACTGGGAATTTTGTGTCTACTCTTTTTTAAAAATCATTTTTTATTTTTTTCAATTACAGTTGATATACATCATTATATTAGTTTCAGATGTACACCCCAGTGATTAGACATTAGATAAGTTACCAAGTGATCATCCCAATAAATCTCCTACCCATCTGACTGGTGTCTACTCCTTTTCTTTTTCTTTTCCTTTTTTTTAAAAGATTGTATTTATTTTCAGAGAGAGGGGAAGGGAGGGAGAAAGAAAGGGAGAGAAACATCAATATGCAAGAGAAACATTGATTGGTTGCCTCTCACATGTCCTCAACCAGGGTCCTTGGCCTGCAACCCAGGCACGTGCCCTGACCAGGAATTGAACCACGGACCTTTTGGTTCTCAGGCTTGTGCTCAGTTCACTGAGCCACACCAGCCAGGGCTCTATTCTTTTTCTAAGAGAACCAAAGTTTTCTACCTCCAGGGCTGTCCTGTCTAATGCGGTAGCCACTAGCCACATGTGGCTGTTTAAATTTAGATTAAGTAAAATTTAAAATTCAGTACCTCAGCCACAATAGCTACATTTCAAGTGCTTATGAACCACACGTGGTTGGTAACCACCACAGTGAACAGCGTAGATTCAGAACATTGCCATCAACAGAAAGCTCTACCGGACAGCGCTGCTCTTGGAGAAATGAAGTCTAGCCTTCTGAAACCTGGAGACTGAGCATGGTGCCCAGAGACCTGAGTTCCGGTCCCACCTTTGTCACTGATTGGCTGGGCAGCCTTGGGCAAACCATGTACCTCTGGACTTAATTTCTTCTTTATAAAGCGTGGGCAGAGATTAGACAAGGTAAAATCATGCTCTGACCTTCTGGGGTCAATTCTATGAACTCTGAATTCCATTTCTAGTCACCTCCACCCGAGTCTCTCAGAGAACTCAAGCTTCCGTCTTCCCTGCCTACAAGAGGAGCCTTGATTAGCTCATTTGTCCTCCAGCAGTGGCTTATTGTATATTTGAGGGACATCTGATTGGACCTGGCTGAGTCTGAGCCAGCCACAATCTCTCCAACAGGAACCTGGTTTGGGGGTTTAGGGTCCATGTCAGTGAGTCCCTGTGCATGGCTGAGGCTGTAACTGGGAGAAGCAGGAGTAGTTGGTGGCCGCCTTGGTGGAGAAAGCCAGGCTCAGGTGAAGGAGGGAGCAACAGTGTGAGAGGGACACAGCAGACCTACAGGGAGAAGCAGAGAAGAATCCAATTTCAAGCCCTTGGAACCTGTGAGATGCACCTTAGTCTTTGTGATGAATTCCTCCCATTTCCTTCTTTTCTGTTAAGCTCCAGCTATTTTGTGTTCCTTGTCACCAGAGATTCCTAACCCACACAGGTTGACATGCAGAGGTTGGGCTTATTATTTTTCTGAAAGTCGAATAAGTTTTCAGCTAAAAGACAAAAACAAAAATAAAGCCCAGGCCCTGGCCAGATAGCTCAGTTGGTTAGAGCGTTGTCCCGATACAGCAAAGTTGCAGGTTCAATCCCCCGTCAGGGCACACACAAGAAGCCACCAATGAATGCATGAATAAGTGAAAGCAATGTTTCTCTCACTCTCTCTCCCTAAAAAAAAAAAAAAAGAACAAAAAAACAAAGACCCAGAAAACTAACAAGGACACACACATACACATGCAATGCAACAAGAACAAACTGAAAGAAAAACAGCCATCGGTTATTAAGTTGACAGATGTTTCTTGAGTGCCTCCCTGGTGTCAGGCACTGTGCCCAGTGCGTTACACACATTACCTCATCTAATCTTCACAACAACCCTTGGGGGGTTCCCCATTTCAGAGATGGGGAAACTGAGGCACAGAGAAGTTGAGGGACATGTGCAAGGGCACACAGCTGGTGAGCAGCAGAGACGGTGGGTGATGTAGGGCTTGTGAGGTGACAGTAAGCCAGGTCTTACCTGTGTCAGCACAGCTCAAGAGAGGAGATTTCCTGGGTGGGGACCCAGGGAGCCAGAAAGATCACGCCCTGTCATGAGGTGTGACTAAGTTATTCTGGCTACAGAAAAACACTGCAGCTTTTCCACAGCTGCAGCAGGGAACGGTGGATCGGAGAGGAAAACCCTCCAAAGTAAAGAACACTTGGAATCTCTTGCTATCTCTTACTTTCCATCTTCTCAAGCTTTCTCCTATAAAAAGCCTTCCTGGATTGAGTGAAAATTGCTCCTCTTCTAACTCCACGGAGGAGGTTAGAGGGCGTGGGAAGAGGAGGAGGCAATACCCAAATCAGGTCTGGAATCAAGAGTTTACTTTGCAGTTACATCATCTTAATATACAAAGATTTCTTTCAAATCAATAAGAAGAGGCCCTGCTAATACACGAAGAGGCCAATAAGCCAAAAAAGAATAGTCAACATTTCTCAAAATCAAAGACATAAAAATTAAAACAACATACAATTTTTTACTTTCCAAGTTTTTAAACAATAGAAAAATTACAAAAACCATTGTTGGGGACGATGTGGGAAAAGAAGCACTCTCATATTTTGTTAATGGGAATGTCAGTAAACATAAACATTCTCTGCAGGGCATTTTGGAATCTAAAACCTTAAAATGTGCATCCTTTTGATTCAGTAACTTAATTCCAGATATTTATCCAAAGGAAATATAATTGCAGGGGTATCATTTCTATAATTATTTGCAACAGTGGGAGGGCCTATGGATCCTCAGTGGGCTGAGATCGCCAGTGGGCTGGCGGCACTCACAGGGTTTGGCGCGGCTGCTATTTCTCTGCCGGAGGACAAATATTTCCATAGTTTCCGAGACTCTCCAACACCCTCTCTGCCACACATTCACAGTTCATACACACAATGACAGACACGCGACCCCCGGGCCCCAGGACCCTCAGCTCCCTCTCCCAGCCTGAGGCCTGCTCCAATATCCTGTGGCGCCTTTCTTTCTGCTTTTCATCAATCCTTTCCTCCTGGGAGTCATGCTTCCTGGGTTCAGATTCCAACTTCACAGTTACTGGACCTTGGGCACATTACTCAAACTCTGTCACTGCTCCTCAACTGCAAATGGGGGTAATAATCCTTCCCGCGTCTGGGGGTCACTGAGAGGGGTAAAGGTGATATCCTTGCAAAGTGCCTACCTTAGTCCCCCAGGAATGGGAGCTCAGCTGTCATTGTCATTCACATTCACCTTGGCCTTGCTCTGGCTCTGCTTCTCCCTCTCCCAGCTAACTGTCCCCGCTTCCATCTCAGCCTCCTTTCTTTTTCTCAAACCCTCCCTTCTTCCCTAACCTGAGACCCGGAATACCTGAGGGGTTGAAGAAGGAGAAAGGGCAGCCGTTCCCCCAACCGAAAAGCTGCCTGGCTGAGATTCCTAAGTGGGGAGGGGCTGCGGCCCAGCCTGAGGACCCAGCAGGACCCAGCAGGACCCAGTGCGCATCCTGAAGTCAAGGCTGCTGGTCAAAACCTCAACACAGGCTCACCTGGGGAGGTCAGGCCACTGCCGGAAGCTGTGTCCCCATCTGTGAATCAGAAAGGGAGGGATTCGACCTAGATGTCCCTAATATTTCCTTAGGGGACTCTCTAGGGGCTGAGTCCATACTCGGGACAGACGGGATGTGGCAAGCATTTCATGGACATAGATTGGAGTCCTGGGTCTCCCTCTACTTCTCTGGATCATCTTGAAGAAGTCAGTTCTCCTCTCTGAGCCTTGGTTTCCTCATTGGCATGATGAGGGCAGACAATAATCCCTGCCTACCAGCCTCCCGGGCTGGTGAGAGGAAACAAGAAAGGGCAGAAAAGGAGCAGTGTGTGTGCCAAGCCTGGGAATAAGCACCCTTCCATCACCCGTTGAGCACCACATTTTAACCAGCAGATGGCGCTATTGTAGCGCCAATATCTCAACCGCAGGTCTCCCTGCAGTGGGCTCCCAGGTCCCAACCCATCGCAGCCTGCCTGGGCTTGGATGGGGACATTTGTTGTATGCGGCAAAACTCAGTGTGGAGGGTTAATTGAGAGCCCAAACTTTGGAGCCAACTGACCCAAACAGACTGATTCTACCCCTTTAAAAAGGCAATGTGACTTGAGGTAACTTGCTTAATCTTTCTGACCAACCACTTCCCTATCTGTAAACTGAGGACGGCATCTCCCCTTCTGGAGTTAGGCAGGGTTGATTTGATCTAGGATGCAAAGGCTCCTGCAATACCTGCAGGGGATCTGTGCTCAGTGATGTGACTAGTACAGACGGCCTGAGAGAGGGAGGCAACGTCTCCTTCCCATCCCTCCCAAGCTGCCCAAATTGAGCCACGCATGTGACCCATATCTACCCGGGTCACCAGGCTTTCACTCCTGTCCTATGCCCTCTATCTGAAATATTCTTCCCCTCCCTGTTTCATGACTTCCTAGAAAATTTGGGACCTGTTGAGTTTTTTTCCTAATTGCATTTTTAACCTTATTGAGATAAAATTTTATATATCATGAAAGTGTACTCGTCTTGAGTACTCCTCAGTGATTTTCAGTACATCTACCAAGTTGTGCTCAAGACTTTATTTTTAAAATCCTGTATCATCAATTTGACCTCTCTCCAGTGTCCAGACCCTTTGTCCAACGCCCCTCGGACATTGTCACTTGGCTATCCCCTGGCCCCTCTCACTCAATACATCCTCAGCCACATGATACCATTGCCGCCTTCTCCTTTCTTCTTTTCCAGCATTTGCCACCTCCCTTCTGGGCTTCTTCAGGCTAGCAACTTCATCTTTTCTCCCTGTATTCTCAGCCCTGCACCTAGGACCTGGCACTCAGTTGGTGCTCAGTAAAAATTTGCTTTATGCATGAATGAAATAAGCAGCATCCGATTACCCAAGTGTGATTGCTCACCCCTCACGCCCCCCCTGCCAACCACCCTGTTGACTCTATCTACCATCTGTCTGGAATCCGGCCCTACCTGGAGCCCAGCTGCTCCAGCCTCACTCTCTCCCTCTGCGATGGCGGTGGCCTCTTGTCCTGCCTCAGTCTCCCCCACTCTAGTTTTTCTTCCCCTGTCTGGGCCCAGAGTGATTTATCAGAAAAGCACATCTGATTTCATCGTCCTCACCCTTAGCGCATGCTGCCTGTTCTGCTGCAAGGAAGTCCAGCTCCCCTGCCCGGACACAGCAGCCCTGCAGGCTGTGATCTCAGCCCATCTTTCTAGCCTCGACCTCATCCGTCTCCCCTCTCCGACTCTTCCACGCCCTAGTTGCCCCAAACCGCCAGAGCAGAATGACGCTGTGGCTAAAAAGCAGGTCTGGAGTCAGCCTGGCTGTAGGTCACATCCCCCGCGCCAGCTCCCTTTCAGCCTCAGTTTCCGCATCCGTAGCATGGGATTGATAATAGCACCGACCTCGTCGGGTAGTGGCGGGGACCACTTGCGATGATGAAGTAAAACACTTGGAATGGGCCTGGCCCATGGTGAGTACTCAACAAATGCTACTTTCATCTCACCGCAGGCTCCCCAAGGCCACTCAAGCTTTGCTCCTCAGGGTTTGACTACAGGCGCTGTTTTTCCCCATTGTGTCCACCAGGGGTGCTGCAACCCATTCCACAGCCCAGGGCAGATGGGCTCCATCTGGGAGGCCTGCCCCAGGCCCCCTCAAGTCAGCTTTCATCAGACCTTCCTCATTCACAGAGCTGATCACACAAGGACCCCTCTTGCCAGCTCCCCCAGGGCAAATCCAACACCAAGTCATCTATCTCCCAAATCTCCCCCCTTCTCTGCATCCCCACTGCCACCTCCCTTACAGCAGCCAGTGCCCGCCCTGCTTCCACTTGGCCCCTTCAGTGTTCTTCCCAGAATGAACAACTGCTCTCACAGCCCCTCCGTGGCCACCCTTCAATGGCTCCAAAGTCCAGTCTTCCAGACCCTGCGGGCTATGCCCCCGCCCCAGTCACACGGGCTCAAGAGTGCTCTACCCCTCCATCCTTCAGGGCCTTGGCACATACTGTTTCCTCCACTTGGACCCCCTTCCCCCACCCCTTCACCTCTTATTAAACTCCTTCAGGTCCTGATCTCTTCAGCGATATCTCTGACCTTCCCATCACCACTAAATCAAGATCCTCCATGATATTTTTTCATAGCCCTTGTGCTTCCTCCTCTTAACCCTTATCACACTTTGTAGTTATATATTTGAGTGGCTATTTGATGACTCTCTTCTTCACCCACTGACTTTGAAAGCTTTCTGAGAGAGTGGCTGTCTTGTTCCATTGTGTCCCCGGTGGCCTGCCATGTACCAGTGGAAAGGCTGAGTGGAGTTCGGCTATTTCCTTGTGTGAACCGTCTGCTCCCTTGTCAGGTCCCCAAGGGAAGGGCCATAATCCATGTCTGTATTTACATACAGACCCCCTACCCAACCTTGGCCTGGAACATACTAGGGGGTCCACAAATGTCACATGGATGAAAGATAACATCTTTTTCTGGTCCCTCTAAGGTTGATATTTTAACTATGCTTATAGAAACTGATATGTTATGATAAAACATTAATAATAATATCGGCGGTGGGCATGGGAGCGTGTTCTTTGACCACGAACATATCTGCAGACCTTGCGGTTCACTTTCCCAGCCCTGAGCAACTCTGTGGGATCGGCAGGGCAGCGTCACTATTTTCTCGCTTTTACAGAAGAGAACATGGAGGTTTAGGAAGATTGAGTGGCATTCCCAGAGCAGGCTGAGCTGGGCTTAAACCCAAGCCCACTGTGTCCAAGCCCTCTGACACTCCACTTCAAACCTCCCAAGCCTGGACACCAGCTCCACGTGGGCAACGTCGCACATTGTACCCAGGGGCTAGCACTGTGCCTGGTCAGGAGGGAAGGGCTCCCGCTGGCTGTGGAACGAAAGCATGAGAAAGAATGGATGCCTCCTTAGCTTCAGGGGCCAGACCCCAGGCCACCCCCTCCTTCCAGAAACCACCCAGAGATGCTTTCTCTAGTGGGGTTCTATCTGGGAGCCCAGGACGAGAGGAGAAAAAGGTGAGAGGAAGAAAAGTCAGGCAAAACACCACTTCCCGAGTACAGACAGCACTTTATAGATTTTTTTTTTTTTTTTTTTTTTTTTTTTTTTTTTTGCAGGAGCAGGGGGCAGGGGGCGGGGAGAGTTTATTTGAGCCAAACTGATGACAAATACAGACAGGTGAGCAAGGTCTCAAATGCTCTCCAGCGCTTTACAGTTTGCAAAGCCTTCACACTCTCTGGCTTCACTGAACTCTCCAAGGAGCCCTGCAAATGCAGGGCAGAAAAATAAACGAACAAGGAAACAAGAAAGAAAAGCCAAGGTGTGCTCTTTGTAACCAGCTTGGAGCTGTGCTGCCCAATGCAGTAGCTGCTTATTGCGCATGGCTATTTTAATTTAAATTAATTAAAATTAAATGAAATAAAGTTAATTCCTCAGTCTCACTAGCCACATTTAAAGTGCTCAGGAGCCACACGTGGCTAGTGGCCGCATGGTGGGACAGCGCAGCCCCAGAACATTTCCATCGCTGCAGAAAGTCCTGCGGGGCAACTGATTCATGGCACACAAACAAGCGAAAGGAAGGGGAAAAACACCTGCAATTCCATTTCCCAAAGAAAACTACTGCTCACATTTTGGCGTGGATATTTCCAGTTTTTTCTATGGGCGGGCATTATGTATTGTTTTCATTTCATTTTTTCAAAAATGGCTTAATACTGTACAAACTGTTTTATGGCCTGTTTTTTCACTTATCAAAGTATTATACATATCTTTTCCATAACACCTTTAAAAAAAAAAGCACCGTATTTATATGACTACCATAATTGATTTATCCGATTCTCTATTCACAGATATTTGTGTTGTCTTCCTTTTTTAAAATAACTGTCAGGGTGACTATTCTTTTTGAAAATTTATTTAAATATTTTGAGTGACAAGAGCTGCATTGCATTTTGAAATCATTATTTTTATCAATATTTTATATTATTTTTATAAATAATATATATTTTATATTATAAAATATAATGAGTAGCTACTCATTAGAGAAATTAAAATGAAATATATAAAGTAAAAAGAAAACAAAAAGTCTGTGGTTTCTGAATCATTCTAACCCCGAATAACTGCATTTTCTTTCAACTTTGTCATTGTAAGATTTTTTTCCAAACACACAGAGAGGCTACAGGAGGGACACAAGGGACACCCATTCTCCCACCCTCTGGAGGCAACGGTTGAAACCATTACATTTTAAACATGGTGGCGCCCTCCTTCTGTACATTCTTCTAGAGTTAAACATATATGATGTACAAATACAAGAATGACATTACACTTGACATGTTGTTCAGCACTTTTGTTACTTTTTACTTTTAACAGTATATTACAAATGTCTTCTCAAGTTTCCCTAAATATTTCTCACAGTGTCATGGTCGAAGGCCCCTTAGTAATCATTGTATGGAGCTATGACATTTTTCATAACCTGCCCCCTGTGGTTGGACATGGCTGTTTCCAACTTTTCACTATAATGAAAAAACAAAGATCAGGTGAACCCGCCTGCGTCTTTTTGCCTTTGGATGGTAATCTGAGGGCGAGTCCTAGACTGGACTGCGATCCAGGAGCAGAAGGACACGCCTTCCACAATGGCTGTGCCAGTTTACGCGTCCTCTGAAAATGCACGAGACTTTCCCGGTACCCGCATGCTCACCAATGTTTTTACACTTTAGGGCAATTGTGTATTTGTTAAATATTCCCATCTCTGCCTTCTTCTCCAGAGGTGATATCATTTTGATTGCTCCTTTTGGAATTTCCGATCCTAGCACAACAGTTGGCACATGAGAGATGCTCGCTGAATGTGGGTTGAATGTACGGCTGCTCCATCTCACAGACGGAGCCCACAGAGGGGCATGACACAGGGAATACAGGGGAAGTTCATCTCACTGGGGGGTAGGATAGAAACTTGGCTCATAAATGAAATACCCCATAAAATGTTTGTTGAATGAGCAAATGTTTGAAAATCCTGTAGGAACGTGCCACAGTGGATACCAACAGTTTCCCCATTATTCAAACATTTTTATTCATTTAACATATATTTACTCAGCATCTACTATGAGCCAGCGGCTGTTCTGCGTAATACAGCAGGGGACGTAACAAAGCCTCTGCCTTGCAGAGCTGGCGTTCTGCGGGGGGGGCGGGGGGGTGCAGCATGTGATAAACAAACCAGCAAAGAAACGTTTCGTGTGTCCATTCGATGGTGGGGAGTGCTGTGAAGAAAAGTAAAGCAGGACAGGGGCTAGAAAGGGGCACCGGGGAAGGAGGGAGGGTGGGCTGTCTTTTATGGGGGTGGCCAGGGAAAGCGTCTTTAACGATGAGCAGAAGTGAGCCCCGTGGATGAGTAAATGGGCCAGATAGTCCACATGAGGCCGTGGTAACAGCAAGCACAAAGGCCCTGAGGTGCAACTATGCTTGGCTGCTCAAAGAACACCCGCTGAGGAGAAGGAAGGGAAAGCAGGAGGCCATAGGTAAGGAGGGGTGTGCACTGCTGAGGTAGGACCTTCTGGGAATGGAAAAGTGTTAAGATTTTCTTTGAGGGAGAAGGGAGCCACTGAAGGGTTTGAAAAGAGAAGAAAAGTCATTTGGCTCATGTTACTAAAAGGTGTTGCTGGCTATTATGTGGGGAATAGAGCATGCGGGAGGGGCGGAAGCAGGGTGCTTCGCTGGGAGGCTGTTATGCAAATTCGAGCCAGGAATGAGGGCCCTTGGACACAGGCGATGGCCATGGGGGTGGTGAGGGTCAGATTCCGGACATCTTCAGAGGCAGGGCCGGTGGTGTTTGTGCTGGGTCAGGTGCGGGGCTGAGAGAGAGGAGTGAAGGACGTCGCGAGTTGTGGTGAGCAACAGGAAGGACAGGGTTGCCATTTGCTGAGATGGGAAGACCAGGGAAGGGTCAGGTTTGAAGGTAAAAATTGAGAGCTCCGCCGTGGCCATGTTAAGTTTGAGTTTCTTGTTGGCTCTCTGAGTAGAGATGTCTGATTCTGGAGTTGAGTGGGAGAAGCAAATCTAGAGTCGCCAGTACACAAAATGCCTGCAAAGCCTGGGGACGGACGGGGACCAGCTAGGGAAGCGAGCTGGGAAGTGGAGGGGTTCAGGGGCAGCTGCAGGCAACGCCAGCATGGGGACCTCAGGAAGACGGGGGAGAGGGAGACTGAGCGGGGGTCCTGTGAGGTGGGAGGGGATGGAGAGAGTGGGGTCCAGAAAGACACAGGACAGATGTGTACCTGGAGGAGGGCTCAGTCACCTGGCCAGAGGCTGATGGCGAGGGCTGAGGAGTGACATTACATTGGGCGGCAAGAGGTCATCGATGGCCGCAACAAGAGAAGTTACAGCGGAGTGATGGGGGTGAAGGCCCAACTAGAGGGAGCCGAAGGGAGACAGGGGAAAGAGCAATGAAGATTGTCGATCCGGAAAGCTCTTGGGGAAGTTCTACTGTAAAGGGAAGCAAAGAAAGGTGTCCTTGGCTGTGCGTGTGCACGCGTACATTTAAGATGGAATGAACTGCCTGTCGCATGAATGTGTGCGGAAGGGAGCGGGCCAGCAGCAGGAGAGACCGGAGGAATTGCTGGGGGACCACCAGGAGGAAGCGAAAGGGGCCCAGTGCAGTGTCAAGGGGAGGGAGTGGTCTTAGAAGTAAGCACCTGTGTGGCCGGGGAGAGGCGGAGAAACTGGCACAGAGGATGCCGGCAGGTGAGCCCAGGGTGAGGTGGGAGTCTGGGGAAGCTTCCTCGCGTTGCTTGTTTCCCCAGCGAATACACAGCTCTTTCTCTGGCGTTGTTACAGATAGCTATGGCTTCCGCGGACCACCAGATGAAATGGTTGGCTTCTATTTAGGGCCACAGAGTATAAAACGCCTTTGAACACCTGAATCACACTTGGCATGGAAAGAGCCCACACTCTGCTGGGCGTAGGGAAACTGGGACCTACAGGGGGACCGTGGCAGGTCACATTATGTCATGTCCCATCAATGTGTGGAAGCTCATGGGGTGGGATGCGAGTGTAACTCCATAGCAGTGGTTTGTGCACATTGCTCTCTTTTCTCTCCTTCTACATGTGTGTTAAAATGTGTGTTTGTTCAATGCACTGTGACGAGGACCCCACTGTAAGTGGCACCCCTGGAGCCCCAGGCCTCCCGCCTCCAGGCCGGTTTTCGCTTCACCACGCTCCTCCATCTCTCATCACGCGTCGGGAGGGAACAACAAAACTTCAGGAAGGCGAGTGACGGGATAGGCAGAAAAGAGAAAGAGGGTCTAACCCAGAGAAGTCTGGGACATCAGAGCTGGGCAGGTTCCCAAAGATGATCTGGTCCAGCCACCTTATTTACAGGTTTATCTTACAACATCTTTGTGTTTATTTCTCAGCTCATGCTGGCGGTTCAGTGACTCACCAAAGATCACTCAGCAGAGTCCTTGTCATCCCCAACATTGTCATCATCCCCGTGGCAACTAGCCTGTTCCAGGTGCTCCCTGCTGCCAGCCTGTCCTCATCTCATCCTCACAGCCTCTCTGAGGTGGCCGCTCTCGTTATTTTTGTTTTACAGGTGGGCAAACATCACGGAGCAGGTAAGGTGCAACCTGGGACAGGGGCCACGTCTCATCCCCTCTGTAAAAATATTGACCAGAGATCTCACACAGGGCCAATAACCCTCACACACGAGGCAGAAGGGGGCTCCCCTTGACACCCAAAAGCAGTACATTGAAGATCAATAAAGGGAAGTTTTGCTTTGCACAGAAGGGGCACTGACTAAAAATACTAGTAGCTACAAAAAGTATTTAGATGAATTCATAGATAGCTCATCTTCACATGGCTGTTGGAGTGATCTTTTAAAACCATAAACAAGGTCACAACCTACGGGCCCCCCCCTCTCGCTGCCCTCAGAATGAAGATCAGGCTCTTCGCCCAGGTGGCCTCCCCAGGCCCCGCCCCGGCCCTGACCTCCTTGCTCGCTTTGCTCCAGTCTCGCCGCCCTGCTTGCAGCCTCTTGGATATGTTGTGCCCTTCCTGCCTTAGGGCCTTTGCATGTGCCCTTCGCTGTAATGGGCTACTCTTTGCCTGAGTGGCTCTTGCTCACACTCCACACCTCAATTTAAATGTCACCTTCTTCAGAGGGCTTCTCCTGCATAACCACACAGCTGAGTCAGTGCCTGGTCAGTCTATCTTGTCACTTTTTGGTTTTCTTCCTTGCCCTTATCACAAGCCACATAATTTAATTAATTTATTTATTTCCTTGTTTTGTGTCCACCTCCTTCCACTGGACAGCGAGCTCCATGAGGACCATGTCCTTGTCTGTCTTTTCTTCCCCATGTCCCCAGAACAAGTACCCTGCTGGCACAGTGCCTATCATGTACTATTTATTCAGCTCTGACTGTGCTGGGTACAGTCCTAAATGCTTTTATATGAATTAACTCATTCAGTCCCTGCCCATTAACCCTGTAGGAGAGGTACTGTTAGTACCATCTTCATTTTAGAGATGAGGAAACTAAGGTACGGTTTGTTAGAAATTTACCCGTGGTCACAGCTAGTGAGTGGCAGAGAAGAGATTAAAAGCCAGGCAGAGGGACTCCAGAGCCCACACTCTTACCACAACTCTCCACTCCCTGTCCAGTGAGACTATCAGTAGATGTTTGAGGAATGAATGAATGAGTGAATGAGAGGCAAAGAGGTTGGTACAAAGGGCCCTAGAATCAGATAGATGTGGGTTTGGGACCCAGCTCTGTCTCCTGTGAACTTGGGTCTCAGATTCTCACTGTTAAGGAAAAAAAAAAACCTCCCTGAGAGTACCTCAAAGCAATAAGAAATAACTAAAACCCTAATTTTAAAGAAGTGGGTGAAAGGCTTGAACAGGAAGTTCACTGAAAAAGAAACCAGAGTACAAAATAAACAAATGAAAAGATGCTTCATGTCAGTAGAGAAATGCAAGCGAAGACTGACATGTTAGGGACAATGATCATCCCAAGGGCCGGTGAGGATGTGGAGCGACTGGGACGCTCATCCACTGTGGCAGAGGAAGGGAGTGTGTTCTTTGGTACAAGCACTCTGGAAAATGCTCTGGCAGCGCTTATAAAGCTAACACGTGCATACCTGATGGCGCACAACTTCAATCTTAGGTGTGTAACTTAGAGAAATTCCTACATGTGTGCACCAGGAGACATGTGATATGAGTGATCATAGCAGCCCTGACCGATGTGGTTTAGCTGGTTGGGCATCATACCTCAACGCAAAAGGTCGCTGGTTCCATTCCCAGTCAGGGCACACGCCTGGGTTGCAGGTTCGATCCCTGCTTGGGGTGTGAGCAAGTAGCAACCCATTGACGTTTCTCTCTCACATCGATGTTTCTCTCTGATATCAATGTTTCTGTCCTCCTCCTTGTCCCTCTCTTCCCCTCTCTCTAAAAATATATAAATAACATTTTTTTAAAAATGATCATGGCAAAACACTAGAAACAACCTTCATGCCCACTGGCTGGAGAATGGCTAAAGTAACAGGTTTATTTATACAATGCAGTATTACACAGCTGAAAAAGTGAAGGACAGCTAAATAATGCAAAATCGTGTATGTGGTGTAGAAACATAGCAATGCATGGGAAATATCAAGCCAAGGAGGAAGGTATATACATTATACTATTTATATAAAGGTCAAAAAGCAAACAAAACAGTATGTTTTATAGGATCCATCCCCATACTGTGACACTATTTTTTCCCCAAAGCAATGAACAGGGACCACAACGTTGAGGATCGCAGTGTGCCGACGTTTGGAGTGAGGCAAGGATCGGAACTGGGGAGGCGCACAGGTGGCTTCAACAGTGCTGGTGAAGTTCAAGTTCCCACGCTGGGGCAGTGGGTTCACAGATGTTCGTGTCCATAAACCAGACATTCATCGCACATTTTTTTGTACTCATCAAATATTGCATAATATAAAATGTACGCTTCTGTAGTTTCCAGGGCCGTTGTAAGGGTCAGAGGGGGGCATGGGTACAGTTGATTATTCATTCAACAAGCACCCACCATACATCAGGCGCCCTCTTACACACCAGGGAAGCTGCAAAAATGAGAATATGATCCAGCTGAAAGGAGGTGGCTCAGGATCAGAGCAGCGAAGAGCACCAGCTTTGGAGCTAGAGAGACCTGGGTATGAATCCCAGCTCTGCTACTTACTAGCTGTGTGACCTTGGGCAAGGTACCCAACCTCCCTCTTCCTCAGTTTTCTCATTTGTAGGAAATGGGAAAGCTATGAGGCTGAGATAGAGCAATAAAGATAACTGGCTTGCCATGATACTGAGCATTTAGTACAAGCTCAGAGAATGTCCCTGTTTGTGCCAAGTGCTGACGAGGTGGGGTGGAGGGGGGTGCCCCTCCGCCCAGGTGAGCACTGAGTGGGAGAAGGTTGTATGCTGACGGCCCCGAGGGGTCAACGAAGCTCTGAAGGTTTGACAGGGACAGGATCTGTGCCTCAGAAAGATCCCTCTGGCTAAACTGAGGGATAAGACTGAAGCCAGGCCTTGGCTGGTGTGGCTCAGTTGGTTGGAGCGTCTACCCGTAACCAAAGGGTTGCAGGTTCCATTCCCAGTCAGGGCACATACCTAGGTTGCCCGTTCGGTCCCTGGTCCACATGCATATGTTCCCCAGCCCAGGTGCATACAGGAGGCAATCAATCAATGCTTCCCTCTCATATCGATATTTCTCTCACTCCCTTTCTCTCTTCCTCTCTAAAGAGCAATAAAAAAAAAAAAAAAAAAAAAAAAAGACTGGAACCAGGAAGGCTGTTTAACAGGCTGTTAAAATAATCTAGGTGAGAGATTATGGTATCCTGAACTAGGGGTTTAGAGTCCACAGGGACTGGAGAACTGGAAGGAAGGGGACAGATTCTAGAGCAACTGGAGAGATAAAATTGATTAGACTGGGACACCCTATGTGGGGGCCAAGGAGCTGAAATCACCTGGGACAATATCCAGGTGTGACGCCCCGAGACAGGGAACCCAGAAGGAGAAACAGGTTGGAGGGGAGATCAAGATGATGGGTTCAGGGTTGGTCAAGCTGGGCTGGGGTGCTTGGGAGCTAATAAGTGCAAAGTGAAACTGCATTTACATACTGGGAGCTCAGGGCAAAGCTCAGCTCAGAGAAGGTAACTGGGGGTGGGCGAGGTTGCCCAGGAAGGGTGGAAGGGTATTGGGGGGCAGCAGGCCAAGATGCTGCCGATCCCAGGGGCAGGAGGAAGAGGAGCTGGGGTGAGCTGCCATGGAAGGAGGCGGGAAATAGAAATGTGAGGTCTCCCTGAAGCTGAAGGAGGGGAGAGCTTGAAGCAGGAGGGTGTGGCCCACCCCACGGTCAGATGTCACAGAGAGGCCGAGAAGAAGCCACCAGACCCGGCCTTCAGGGGTTGCCAGTGCTCGGGGCAGGAACGTTCTCCTGGTGTGGTGGGCACTGCTGCCCGCGGGGCGGGGGTGGGGGGCTTTTCTCAATGTTACGAGAGTAATTTATGGCCTCTTCGCTGTCTCCCACAGCCCCTGTCCCTCCTGCCCACCTCTCAGGTCTTACCATATTTGTTCAATGTCTATTCCTGGTTGGTCTGTAAACTCCAGGAGCAACCAGCAGGAATCATAGTATCTCATTTGAGCCTCCTTGCAGTCCCAAGAAATACCATATTCATTCCCACTAACCAGGTGAGCAAACGGAGGCCCTGAGGTCAGGGATTTACTTGGCGGATTTGGGGGATAGGTTTCATTCTCTAACTGTGGGTGGTAGTCAGGAAAAGCAAATTCACATCATCTGAACCTGCAATACCCGAACTTGATAGTTCTCGACTTGAGCCTGCACACAAAGCACCAGGGTCTGGTGCTCTTAGGCCCCGAACTGCAGATTCTGATTCAGCAGGTGCAAAGCACTGCCTGGGGACCTGTTTTGTCAATATCACCCTAGGTGATTCCCATGCAGGTGATGGAGGGCCACCCTGAGGCAGCATGAACCCAATCCTCTTGGAATTTCAGGCAGCAAAGTGGTCCTGGACCCCCAAGCTACTGGTTTCTGGCAATCAGTTAGGGCTCTGGCTGCAGCTGGGAGCGCCTGGGGCTGGGGGAGGCAGAGGGTGGTAATAAAGAAACAACAGGAAGCTCAGCTTTTATTAGCCCTGGGTACTCGCAGCTGCAGGTGAGTAATCTGATTTCTGCGGCGTCCTGTTTTCTCCGCTGCTCGGCGGTTCCTCGACACCCACTCACCTGCCACCAGCCACGGGAGAAAGGGCGGGTGGGAGGGAGGATGGGCGTGGGGCTCCGCCCGTCTGGGTCCCTCGCCCACGCCCGCGCGGGCACGCTCGCCGCGCTAGGGCCACCGGCGGCCCTGCGCACCTGGCGCACTCAGTGCAGGGGAGCTGGGCTCCGCCTGCCTGCGCTGGGGGGTGCGGGAGGGGGGGAGGAGAGGGAAGGCAAATGCTCCTCTCGGCCAGGCCCTGCCGGCGCCCTCTGCCCCACCCCGCCCAAGCTGCGCCCCCTGGCTCCTGCTCTCCCCTCCAGATCATGGGATCTAGTGCCATCTCCCCGCTCCGCCAGCGACTTCCAAGCCCCAGTTGCTGCCTCTGTAAAATGGGAAAGTGAGGGAAGCTATGTGAACGCTGTCAGCTCTCAAGTACTATTCCAATCCTGGGGCGTCAAAAGAACCTGTCCAAGAGAGGCCTGTCTCTTAACTGCTTTGTGTCTGTTTCCTCCTTTGTAAAGTGGGAATGATTAATCCTTTCTCATAAGCAGGCAGTGCTCATGAGGTGCCTAGAACACTGTACACAATAAGAGCAGTAGCTTATTGTGTGCAGTGTTCTAGGCACCATCACAGATACGCGAGGCCATCGGGAAGCCGGCCTTCTCCCTTCTGGCTCAGGTACTCTGGTTTTCCTTGGTTCTCCACTCCTTCTGGGAAATGGGCAGGCTGGGGAAGGCTTGGACCAGAGAAGCCTGAGGGTCTGAGAGAGGCAGGCTGGGGCTCGTCTGAGAATGGAGATTTGTTCAGAGTGGTGGAAAACTCTCCGAACCATGTTTTTCCATCTGTAAAATGGAGTTGACAACACGTTCTCCACTGAGATTGCAAAGACCACGTGAGAAAATACACCCAGAAATATTTTGCAATCTTAAAGTGCTGTCCACACGCAAAGAACTGTCATTACAATTTCTCCCAGGTGCCTCCTTGTCCTAAGGGGTCAAGGATTAGTCAGGAACTGAGCTAGATTCAGCCACTGAGTTCCAGAGGAGCTCCGTGCAAAGGGCCTCAGGCGGAGTCCACGACATCAGCCCGTCACATCGTGCCTTGCTGGCACAAGGGTGGGGAGGGAGGTCCTACCTTCAGGGCTTCCCGGAGTCCAGTGAGCCCAAGAGGCAAAGGTGTCCTGGGAGCACAGGGGAGGGAGGAAGTGGACTCCTTAGGGACAGGGTGGGGTTACAGGAAGGAGGCCTTCCCAGAGGAGTCAGCCTGGGGAGGACTTCAGGGCATGGCTGTAGTTCGCATGAGGAGAAGGGGAGGCACATTTAGACAGAGACAAATTCCGGCAGAGAAATTGGGCAACGAGGAAGTGTGTAGTGTGTTCAGGGAAAGGGTGTGACGTGGCTGAGACGGGGCGAGAAGAAGAGCTGGGTGCAGGATGAAGGCGAATTGGGCAGGGCTTCCCCCTGCCAGGCTAGGCAGCTCAGACTTCATCCCAAGGCCGACGGGCAGTCGCGCAGCGTGCGAGGTTGGGGAGCGACGTGGTCAGCTGTGGGCTCTAGGAAGATCACTGTGGGGAGGAAGAGGAAAGGCAGGACAGACTGCAGCTGTTGCCCTGCGTTGAAGGAGGCCTGAACCAAGGCAATGGCAAGGGGGCCGGAGAAGGGACAGATGGGAGAGACCTTTCTAAAGCAGAGCAGCAGTACGTACAGCAGAACAACTGGAGGGAGAGAAGGTAAAGATGACTGAGTTTTCTGTCTCTGGAGCATTAATTGGAATGGGGAACCCTGGAACAGAACAGGGTGAGGCCTCCTTTGAGGTCCTGTCAGACATCCATTTCTTCCAGAGCCGTCTGTCTGCACCAGGCAGGTGGGGGAGTAGATAAGACCCAACACCATCCAGGGAGAAGCTAGAGAGAGAAGAGAAAATTATATTCCTGGGGGATCTTTGGCTGTACAGAAATTCAATTCAAACTAGGTTAAGAACAAAAATTAAAAAGGAAAAAGAGGAATTAAGAATTGAGGGGCTCCTTGATCTTGGAGTTTCAAGGATGTGTCAACTTCAGGTGTTGCTGGAGCCGGGGCCCCCAATAAGGCCTTTGAATTCCCCCCTCCAGCCCCCACCAGTCAGTACTGTCTGCCTCCGTCGTTCCTTAAGGGTGGGCCTCCTTCTCTCCTCTGGTAGACAGGCCCTGTCCGGTCCCAGGAAAGACCCTTTTTACATCCTATAAGCTAACACTTCAGGAGGAGAAAGCCAGCGGTCCCCACTGGCTCTATCACAGTCCCAGGGAGGGCCCTGAATGACACAGCCTCTGTCATACGTCCAGGCCCTACCTGGTGGTCGTATCAAGAGCCTGTTTCCTTCTCTGTGAAATGAGGATACTAACAGAACACCCACCCATAGAATGACAGAGAAGTGTAAAATGTAACTAGTAAATGCTTACTCCAATGTCTGGCACACAGTAAATGATCAATAAATGGGAGCTACTTATTCGTGGAAGAAAAAGTAGCAGCAGTAGTAGTAATAGCACGCAGAATCCTGCATGATAGGGCAGGAAGAATAGCTATTAAATTCAGCACTACTGAGGCATCATTTGTTCATTCATTCATACAGTGATCTTTGAGCACTGGCTATACACCAGTCCCTATGCCAGACACAGCAGATGTCAAGAAGGCTAGAATACAAGAGTAGTCAGTAACGTAGGATACAGATACGATGGTAGATAGTTACAATACAGGCAATAAACGCCATAGGGACTGGGCTGTGGGAGCCCACAGAAACTTGGTCTATATGGAGGTACCAGGGCTAACCCCCATGAAGGGAACATTCGAGGTGGGTCCAGAAGGCAACTGATGAAGACAAAAACACTCTGCCGTTTAATGCAAGCTCACCATGGTGCAGGTGCTGGGTGGACTGAGCATTTCCACATGTAAGGTAGGGCCTGTTGTCCCCATACATGGATGAAGGAATGGGGGTCCAGAGAGGGCAGGTGGCTTGCTCAGAGTCACCACACTTGTAAGCAGGGACACCAGGGCTGGCCCAGGGACCTGACCCCCTGGATGAGTTTATCAGGTGGAGAAGAGAGAAAAGGATCATGTGACCCAGTCCTCTGGGGTGGGGAGAAGGAGCCAGGATTCCCACACGGAGAGAGCCCACGCCTGTGGGAGGGTGAGGCCGGGACAGTAGGACAAAGACGGGAGCCCGACCTCCAGCAAGTCCTGTGCCTCCTGGAACCTCAGTCTCCTTCTGTTCTCTGGAGATAAGGAAGTCTGTTATCTCCATCGCAGTTGTACAGACAAGGAAGCAGAGATCAGATCAAGGCCAGCTGGCTCTGCTGGAGCAGACAAGATGTGAGAGTTCACTGCAAGGGATGGTAGCCACGAAGAGCACCCCAACAGAAGGGGGGCCTCTGCAGGAGCAGCCCTCAGAGGGTCCCAGAAGAGACCCTGCGCGCTCTTATATAAAAAATCAATATTTTAAGGGCCTTAGAGACAATTACATCTCTGCATTGTGGAGACAATGCACGCAACTTCCAAATAGAGAAACAGCGCAGAGAAGGTGAGGTGAATTGTTCAAGGTCACACAGCTGCTGGTGGTGGACCTCCATCTGGAAGGCAGGTCTCCTGACACCTGGTTCTGTGCTCTTTCTCCGTTCCAAAAGCCACTCCTCACAGATGATCTCTCACTGTGTCCTTCACCTCTCTTTTTCTCTGGTCCTTCAAACCACCCCATGAAGTGTCACCCAGGGCAGTCATAAGGTGTGGTGGCAGAGGCACACGCACAGACCTAATAAATGGTTTACTGATAGCACATTCATGAAAAAACATGTAAAATAATAACCAGTGCATCCAGACTTTAGGGCCGCCCTATAAATTATACGATCCTATTTTACAGATGAGAAAACTGAGGTTCGGATATGTGAAAAGTCTGCCCCAGGGACTCACTAGTAGGAAACCGAAGGGTGAGGATTAGCGTCCAGGCATCTCTCACTCCAAAGCTGGGCTGTCCTGTCCCCACCCCCAGCTGCTGTCGGTAAGAGATGAGCGGACCAGCACAGGGAGGTGAGGGGTGAACGGCGAGAGACGCTGCTCCCTGGAGATGAGGAAGGTAGCAGTGAGCACAGTGGTTAAACATTTAGCCCCTGACGACGTCTGGCTGCCTGAGTTTGAATCCTGCTCTGCCACTTCTTACCTCTGTGTCCTCAGGCAAGTCATTGGTCCTGCTGAGCCTCAACTTCCCCATCTGTAAAATGTGGATGGTAGTGAAGTGTTCCTGGGCTGCTGTCGGTGGGGAGGGCGAATTAGAAGAGTGTGGCACGTGGCAGGCACAATGGGAGTGCGGCCTCTTAATCACCGGCACCCTGCATGCGTTTGCAGTGACCGCCTCGTTGCCCGTCCGTTCTGCTTTTATAACACGGTGGGTTCTGTAGTTGGCCACCTGCACGCTGCTGCTTGCTAGGAAGGTGATCTAGAGCTTCGAGAGTGAAGGTTAAGCCTTGGGTGACCTCATTGCATGACTTAATAGCTCATTTCATAGTCATAATTTTATAATACTTATCTTAAAGAGGCCTCCCAACATTGTACAAGCTCTACCGATGTTGTGCAGAACCTGGATCCACTCCTGTGTGAGCAGTGCACTGGCCTCAGCTTTCTCATCCGTGGAAGTGGGGAGAGTGTTACTGCCCTGATTAAATAAACTAATTCATGTAGGACGCTTTAAAAGTGCCTGGCGTAGAGTAAATGCCCAATAAACGTTGGCTTCTTAAGTAAATCTCCAGCTAGTACATACGCTAAGTATTGTAAATGTGCTACACTCCTTACATTCGTCATGTTATTTAATTAGGTTTAATCTTTGCAACTGCCCCTCCCATTTTACAGGTGAGAAAACAGAGGCTCAGTGAGGTGAGGTCACAGAACTTGGAAGCCAAACAGGTCTGACTCCACAGCCGTGCCCCTAACCGCTGCCCCCACTGCTGAACCCCCCGCCCCGCAGCTGAGCCCGGGGGACTCCGTCTGCCAGGCCCTGGTGGCCCGAAGGTAGCCCATGAGACCCCTGCTAGGGAAGAGCCCCCCAAGTCCAGCCCAGCCCGGGACCCTGCCGCACCTAGTACCCTGCTCCCTCCTGCTCCCTAGAGCTTCCTCTTGTGCCCCTGTAACCAGAGGCCCTGGCCCAGGTGGGGCGGGGGCCAACGGGTGACAATGACCGATTTAGAAAGTAAAGTTGCTTCTCAAACAAATAAGAAAGAAGAGGAAAGAAAGAAATGGCCTGCCCGCTTCCTGCCCCACTCTCTCTCCCAGCACCTGGGGCCCAGCTGCGAGGTTTTCACTGCTTGTTTGTTCATCCTGCTGCCTCGAGGAGCCTCTTCTGAAAGCCCCAGCCCCTCCCCATGGGCAGCAGGATGATTGTGGAACCAATGGAAATAAGCACCCTTCATGGCTGTTTTACTGGTATTGTCTCAAGTATTGTTTTGGACAACAATACCAATAATCATAACAATCTGGGTTTCCTGCCGTGGGGGAGAAAGGGAATTACCAGCCTCCACGCGGGAGCAGCCACCCTGGCCCTGCAGTCCTTGAGGTGTGACGTCCTGGCCAGGCCGGGCGGTGTGCTGCTCCTGGGCCTCCGTCTCCTTGTCTGTAAAACGGGGATGGCGTGCGTGGCGGTGAGGGCTGGGGGAGGTGAGGATGCGCAGGTGGAGCGCCGTGCAGGGTGGCCGCTATGCGGGCAGTGGCTGTGAAGGCTGGATCCTGCGGGGACGCAGTTTTAAGGGCCTTCCTGCCTGTGCTGGGAAAGCACACAAGACTCCGCGGTAGAACAATCTTTAGTCCATTCTAGCTGCTGTTTTAAACCCTTTAGGTATAATAACTCATTTTATCCTTACTGCAACCCAGTGAAGTGGAGACTAAAGTCATCCTTATTTTACAAAGGAAGAAACTAAGACGCAGGAAAGTGACTTGCCCAAGGTCAACGTGCCTGGTGGGTGCAACGCCAGGGTGAACGCAGCCTGTCTGGGTCCAGAATCAACGCTCTTAGCTGCATACCTTGCCCTGGGGGCAGGCCTGGCTGTGTAGGGTCTCATTTGCTGTGTGACCACGGACAAGTCATTTGCCTCCTCAGCCTCAGTTCTTGGTCTGCAAAGTAAGCAGCCCATAATACCTACCTATAGATAATACACAATCCTCAGGGAGAGTCGTGGTCAGATTCAGTGACAATGTAGAGAAACGCAATGACTGGAGCTCAGGAAGCCACGGCTGTCACTGCCGTAAATGTTATTAATTTTAGGGTCACAGGCGAGCGCCAGCGTAGAGGATGCTGAGGGCCCTGCGCAGCTATGAAAATCTAAGTCGTGGTTGCAGCTGGCTACTGACTCCAGGAGGCACCTGGCGAGAGCTGACTCCACCCATTGGGGCTAAAAAAAAGTCCCCGAGGCTGTCACGGTGCAATCTGCCAGTTAGTTACCTGCTCCATTTAATGGCAAACTCTCCAACTCTGCTTCCTGCCCCATCCCTACCTCCCATGAGTTGGGTGGTCCTGGAGAAATTACTCGGCCTCTCTGAGACAGGAAAAGGATACAACCTTGCAGAGTTTTGTTGGATTGGAGACAGTGTCAATAAGGCACTTAGCATAGCACCTGACATGCAGCCTTAAAGAGGTGACCAGAAACTGAGTTTTGGGGTGACCTATGTTCCAGTCCTGGCTGTGTCATTTCCTGCCCTGTGGTCTTGGGCAAGTTACTCGTCTTCTTCGAACCTGGAAAACATATTAGCATGGCACCCAATGCACGATAGTTGCTTAATTAATGATTGTAGCTGTTTAATGATTGTGGTTGGCTGTGACCATTTTTGGCACTTTATAAGGATGTCCAGAGGCCCTCAAAAATCCTGGGGGTATAGTGTTCTCTCTAGTGATGATTTATTTCTGTTTGCCCCTCCCGAACTCCCCTCTGCCCTTCTGCATCCTGTTCTGTGCCCTGGTAAGTGACCTTTGTGAGCAGAATCAATGGTCTCCTGTGCCCTCTGGCTCTTGGCTGGGTGGGGCAGGAGGGCAGAGGGCAGAGGGCAGGTGGAGAATGGAGCCCCGAGTACTTATTTCCCAAGCCCCTCCTGCAGGGTTGCCATGGGTTGGCTCTGTCCTTCACCCAAAGGCTACAGCTCCCGTAGGCAGCCTGTGCATACACCTCTGGCCCTGAGTCCGAGTACCCTCTCCCTCCCCGTCCTTCAGGCCTTGGGTGGTAACAGCTCCCCATTGTTGCCGGCTCCAGGACACTGCACCATCCCTCCCAGTTTCTCTCAATCCTGCCCATGTCTTTGTTAATAGTCCCTTGATGAAACTCTCTTCAAATTACTCAATTTGAGTGCACCATCTGTTTCCTGCCAGAGCCCCGATCACATTGTATTCTGTTGTGCTCATCTAGGACTTCAGGTATGGTAGAGTAATAGAAACTCACACTGCTTTCACATGCATTGATTTATCCATTTGATTAACTTTTGCTGAGTATCTGCTCTGTGCCAGGGCTCTGGGAGTAGAGATGACAGAGATAGAGTCCCTGACCTCCAGGAGCTCGTGAGCTAGTGGGTGGGACAGACACCAAACAGGCAACCACAGTGCTGGCCCAAAGCCGCAGCAGAGGCGTGTGCAAACCCGTGGCAAGGCAGGAGAGAGACACCGAGCTCCAGGAGAGGCTGGGAAGGCTGCGCAGGAGGGGGACTTTGGGGCAGCATTGTAAAAATTTTTTTAAAAATATTTTCTTTAACCAATATCCCAAAATATTATCAACATATAATATTATCAATGAAAAACTGATATAAATGTTCTTAAGATTTGTTACATATTTTTCTAAGCCTTCAAGTTCCAGTGTGTATTTTATACTCACGGCCCATCTCAGGTCAGCCCGGCTGCATTTCAGGGCTCAGGAGTCTCCTATGGTTAGGGGTCAAGCAAGCATCTCATTTGATCCTCACAACGTCTCTGGGAGGTAAATGGTGCTGTTTCTCCCATTTTACAGGTGAGGAAGCAGAGTCTCGGAGGAGTTAAGTCATTACCCTGATGTCACAGTTACTCCCTAGTGGGGCAGGATTTGAACCTGCCTCTGTGTAGCTCCAAAGCCCATCTCTTCTTGCTGCCCTGCTCTGTCTCGGGGCCAAACCCTGCTCCCCGGGGGGAAGCAGCTAAACAGGGCTGAAAAGTCAAAACTTCAACAGAGGAGCTCCGACCCCAAACCCTGCAGTGTTTCTACCTCAGCTGATTCTATGGGACAGACTGGGGAAGGGTAACCACCCTCCAGAATAGGTTCTGACTGCCATCACGGCAGCGTGGGCTATGGTGGCAGAAGAGGCCTGAGGCCAGCTGGTGAGGGGTTAGAGCCTCTCTGGGAGAGGAGCTCGATCGTGAGCAAAGGCACTGGCTAGAGGGGGAGGATGAAGGCGGTAACTGGCCTCAGCACACTGAGAAGTCAGTTCCGCCTCTTGACCAAGGCCGTAGTCAGCGATTCCTTCCTAGCCCAAGCACTGGCCTACCCACAAACGCCCGCTCCCCGAGCCTAATGAAGTTCGTAGAGGTCACAGGGGAATTAGTCACCATCGTTTCACACCTATGCTTGGGAAATTAAAATGGAATGATAGAGGTAAGACATCCTGATGGGCAGCTGACCCCCCGCCCTCATGTGGACAGAGTCGTGGGAGAATTCTCAGACCCACATCCATGTTTTAGAGGAGAAACCAGAGCCAAATAATGGGGAGTCCCCCGGCTCGCCCAGAGTGTGTGTTGTAACGCAGATGCTTGTGTGATGCTAAAAATAATGATCAGTTGCTGGGTATTCCCGACCTATTTACTGTTCATCAGTTATCCATCCAACCATCCCTGATGCCCGTCCATGCACCCATCTCTCAAATCCTTCATTCCTTCATCCAGCCATTGGCTCATTTTCTTCCTGCCTTGTCCTCTACCCATCTGTTACTATGGACTCTGCACCTAATCCTGGGCTGGATGCCCTACGTGCAACTCCCAGTAAGACTCAGAGCTTCCTCCAAACCCGGTGAGGCCGATGGACACGGAGGCTCTGCCCGGGAGGCCAGTGTGGGTATGGAGGGCTCTAGGAGGAGCTGTGGGAGCTCCAAAGCGGAAATGCTCAACTGGGCCCTGGAGACTCAGGGAGGGCTGCTCGAGGAAGGAGCACCTGAGCTGGTTTTGAAAGAGGAACAGGGGCTTGTGAAGTCAGAAGGAGGAAGCCTGGCTGACGAGATGGGCAGTGATGCGGGCTGGCCAGTGACACGGAGTGACTGGCAACAGAAGCCGGTGGGAGGAAATGAAGGATTGGCCCCGAGCCGAGGTTTCACCCCAGGTTCTCAGGAGTGGCTTAAAAATGGGATAACTCAGAAGTCTGCACCAGCCTTACAGGGTTTGCCTTCTCTTAGCACGGCACAGGGTCTGGGATGTCTGACCTCGCGGACCTAGAGAGCATCTGATTAGTTTTCTTGTTGTCAGCTGGGGACACAGAAGCCTAGAGAGGAGAAAGGATGTGCCAAATTCACAGAGATTTCAGGGGTCCCCAAGTCCAGGTCTCTAATTCCAGTGCATTCTAGTGTCCTTTCCACTAGAGCCTGGGTAGCCAACTCCCGCCCCCCCCCCCACACACACCAGCACACACACTCAACAACACTGGAGGCTGAACACTTGCAACCCCTCAGAGCCTGGCACAGTGCTGAGCCGCGCGAAGGGGGCCTTCTCTAGTGCCACGGGGCTTCTGCCCTGTCTCCACAAATAATCAGGTGGGTAGAACTCATTCATGCTCTCCCCATTGTCCCATTTAACTCCCACAACCATCCCAGGGCACCAGAATTACCGCTACTTTTTACAGATGGAGGAAAGATAGCTCAGAGAGGGGAAGGGACTTGCCCAGAGTCACACAGCTCAAACGCAGCAGAGCCGGCATCCTGACCTCCCGCCCTGCACCTGGGCCCAGACACCAAGCGACACCTCGTGTAGCCTTGAATATTCTGGCCCCTGACCAACCCTGTGCCGTTGGAGTCAGGGGCTATAGACAGACGGATTCAGCAGGAACAGGAATCCAACCAGGGCGGGGAGCTGGGAGATGGGGGAAGGACCCTGGAAAGGAAACCTCGGAGATTGTTTTCACCTGTAACCTGCTCTGCCCCACCCAGCAATGGAAAATGTGTGTCAGAGGAAGCTGCTGGCTGGGGACGGGCTAGGTGTGCGTGGGTGACAGCATGTTGAGGGGCGCCACGAGGGGCAGGATGTGCTGGGGCTGGGGGGCAAGGTCCGGGGTGCTGGAGCAGGGTTCGCGTTCTGCCTTTTTCTCTCTCATTCTCACTTTCTTATGCTCTCAGAACTAACGGTGGTAAGACTTTCACTTCCAGAAGGATGAGCAAACCATCCCACAAGAGCTGTCCCCACCTCTACCACCCAGATCTCCTTGGCCGCTGCCAGTTCTCTGCTCAATAGTCCATGCGACAAGCCTTTCTTGAGCACCTGCTGCGTGCCCACATGCAGGAATGCTGGGGGGCCTCTTCCCTACCCAGAGAAGTGCCCAGAATCTGGTGGAGATAGAAACGTGCTGAGAGAGCTGCAAGACCTGGAGGGCACAACCCAGCAGGGGGCCAGGGCGGTGGTTGAGCACAGTAAGGGAGGCAGTAGTGGCTACTCTGCCGTGTGCTTCCCACAAGTCAGATCAAAGGGCAAAGCCCTTTACAGGTTTCCACACCTCTTCGTCCTCAGACAGCCCTGTGAGATAGGGACCACTGGTATTCCCATCCGGCAGGTGAGGAAATGGAGACATTGCGGTAAGAGCGTGCCCGAGGCCTCCCTGCTAGATGCTCGGAAATGGCAGTGCCAGGACTTGAAACCAGGCAGCCTGCTCTTAACCGCTCCACTGAGGAAAGGGAAGAGGGAACAGGTGTCAGGGGCAGGATGTGGAGTGAGCCGCCAGAGGAAAGGCCCAAAGGGGAGATGGTGCGTTGGTGCTGAGGGGGCGGGGCAGGTGCTCGGTGGCGAAGCTGGGAAGCAGAAAGAGGGCAGCCAAGATGTCCCTCAAAGAATCGCCTGGGGCACTGGGGAGCTCCGGACAAATTTTGAGCCAGGGAGTGACATGGACATGCTTGTCCTTAGAAAGGTACCCTCCTTTAAAGTGGTGGTTCGTGGGGGCCTACGTGGACAAAAGCTGACTGTGATTTATGTCAGTGTTTTAGTTTCCTGGGGCTGCCGTACCCAAGCACCGCAAACCAGGGGGCTTAAGACAGCAGAAGTTTATTCTGTCGCTCTCCTGGAGGACAGAGGATTGAACTCGAGGTGTCCTCAGGGCTGTGTCCTCCCAGATTCCATGCAGAAGCCTTTCTTGCCTCTCCCCAGCTCCGGTCAGTCCTTGGCACTCCTCGGTTTTCAGCTGCAGCACTCTGGCCTTGTGTTCTGCCTGTGGGTCTCTCCCCTCTTCATATAAGGACACCAGCCATATGGGAGTACGGGCCCATCCTACGCCAGCATGACCTCATCTTAACTAATTATATCTGCAACAACCTTATTCCCAAATAAGGTCACATTCTGAGTACTGGGGGGTTAGGGCTTCGACATATCTTTTTTGGAGAGACAATTCAACCCATAACATGTCATTAAAGTGCTTGTCATATAGATAAATCTGGAACTTGAAAAAAGATCCTATACAGATTGTCTGTCCTGGTTTGAGATTCAGAAAATAAATCGCTTCTCGGCCTTTTGGCTAAGATCAAGTGTAGCATCTGTTCTTATCAGTTTAATAAGAAAATATAGCCTCAACGTATCTGTCACCCACACTAATACTTTGCCCTAGTGAGTACAAAATAAATGTTTGAGAAATGCTTGACTTGTGGTCCCCTAAGGCCCTCAGGTCTTCCTTAACAAGTTAGAGAAATAGAAGGAAAGTCCCCAGAGAACAAAGCCAAGCTGCCCTCTGTCCTGGATTCCTGGCAGGCAGCTGCTCCACTGACCTGGGCATCTCCTTTCCCTCCTGCCTGGGCACCAGCTTGGGGCATAGCCAGTCATGAGAAGGACAGAGAGGAGAGGCCTCCGCTCCCTTCCTCCCTGGATTAAGCAGAACCCACTGTTCTCAGTCTTCTCCATCCAAATAGGCTCAGACTGTTCCATTCAGAAAAACATCCATGCTCTCTACCCTGCCTCCTCCACCTGGTTCAGGCCTTTATCTCTACCACTGGGACTATTGCCCTAGTCTCCAAACTGATTTCCCTGCCACCAGCAGCCAATTAGATCATCATAAACATAAATCTGATGACTTTTCTTCCTGCCATAAAACCTTCAATGGCTCCCTATTGCTCTCAGAATAAAGTCCTGATTCCCTAGCCTACCACATTAGGCCTTGTACACGTTGGTCTCTAGGTAGCTATCCAGACTCATTTTTCACTATTTCCCTACACGTGCTCTCTCCTACAGGCAATGGAGTTTCCAGAATTTCCATTTAAAAGAGACTGGGGTGGTCCATTCTGTTTGGAAGGGGAACAGTGGGGGCTTGTCCTGATGCTGTTTCTATAGGCAGGAATGGCTGAGCATGGCAGGCTTTGCTTTCCTCTTTTCTGCATCCACCCCTTGGCACACACAGGCTGTGCCCTCCATACAGAATGCTCCCTCCATTTCTCACCACCAGACTCGGGGGACACCTCCACCCTGATCACATAACCGAAGGGTCAGCTCCCTTCTCCAGGTAAACTTCCTTGCAAAGCTTATGCCAGGCCACCTTGACCTGTGGACATACCTCCCTTCCCTCAGAGTGAGGGTCTAGCCCCAGGCCAGCAGCTGAATGGCAGGAAGAGTAGGTGAGCAAAGTGCCAGACTGGAGACCTAGCTGGTTATAGACTTTGCCAGTGTCTTGCTTGGTGGCCTTGGGCAATGCACTCTTCCTCTAAGGGCCTCAGTTTCCTCTCTGTAGTGTGGGATATGAGGAAAGACATCCAAGCAGGGTGAAAGCTTGCGCCAAGTTTCTCCTTCCACCTCAGGTCTGGCCAGATCTTGGTCCTGTGAACAAGAACTTCTGGGGTCCTTTATTTTGTTTTAATTTGCATATATTTGAATATGTGCTATAAGAGGCCACCGGCTACATTTCATTCATAGAAAGAATTGAGACTGTCATCTAATTGATGTCCAGGGATGGAAAAGACCCAGTGGCTCATGGTTCCACTTAAATCTTAGCAGTAAGAAGCCTTCAGTGATTGATCCCCCAAACCCCCTCCTTTTAGAAATGAGTAACTGAGGCTCAGAGAGGGAAAGTGACAAGGCCAAGTTCACCAGGAGGAGCGCCTTGGAGGAACACCAGGCTTCCTCCCAGGTGTCCCACTGCCTGCCAGAGGATTGCACTGGGCGCCTCCCTTGTCTCTCCATGCAGGGTACAAGGAGCGGGGCTTAGTTTTCTTTTGAGGCCCTTCTTTGCACCCTAGAATAACAAAGCCTGCCGGCTTGGCAGCCTCCGCAACCACCACAGGAAACCAAAGTGTAGTAGAAAGGCAGATGGGAGTGGAAAATCCTCTCAGAGATGTTAGATCGTTGCTTTCACCTGTTCTAAAAATAACCCGGTTTATTAGAAATTGATAGATGACAAGGTAACCCACAAGTTATTCCACTGAGGCTGGGGAGGGGAGACAGTGCGGTTCTGTCTGACCCAAAAGGGAGTTGGGAGATGCTGCTGGGAATTGATGAGCTGGCTGGGCCTATGGAACTCAGTGTTTGGCCAATGGCAACAGAGGGACAAAGACACACCTGGGTGCCGCCTTCAAGAGATCTTAGTCTGCGTGCGGGGCGGGGGGCGGGCAGGGGAGACAGATACCAAAAGTCAACAGAAAAATGCCAAACGGGATAAGGGTTATGCGGGGAACAAGCAGTGCTGGGACAGACTAAGGGGACAGACCAGGCTGGGCAGGGAGGCCCCTGGGAGGGGAACATTGAAACTGCGACCTGCAGAATGAGAAGAAGCCAGCCCAGCAAAGAATGGAGGGCAGGGCATGTCCAGGAGAGAGGCCGGCATGCACCGCAGCCAGAAGGTGGGAAGGAGGGAGCTTGCTGGTCCAAGAAAGGCCAGTGCACGGGGAAAGCGGGAAGGGGTGCAGACTTGCAGGAGGAGGCTGGAAAAGCTAGGGCCAGACCTGTGTTGGCTTTGAGGACCTGCTTAGACTTACGGGTTTGATTCGAGGTCAATGGGAAACCACAGAAGCAAGATTTGGAGTGGTGGAATCATGGGGTGCGGTTTGTGGGCCTTTTTGGAAGTCTCCTCTTGCGTGTGGTGTGGGACAATGATGGGGTGGGGGTGGGGTCCAGCTACAAGAAGGCCAGTTAGGCAAGAACATAGTATCCAGGTAGGAGTGCCGGTGGCCTGGACTAAGAGGGGAAAGGGAGAAGGGAGAGAACATGACGCACTCAAGGTCCGTTTTGGAAATCAACTTCACAGGAGTGGCAGGTGGACTGCATGGGGGTGGGGTGGACGGTCGAGAGGACAGCCCTGCGGGGGGCACCCAGGTTTCTGGCCTGAGCACCGGGTGGGTGGCCGTGCTACTCCCAGAGGCGGGCAAGCCTGCAGGCCGGAGGGACAGGTGAAGGGGTTCACTGGGGGCATGCTAGGTTAAGAAGCCTGTGAATCGCCAAGAGAACAGCCAGGAGGCAGCTCCAGAGGCTCTAGCCGTCTTGGGACATCTGATGAAAGCTGACAGTTGGTCCTTCCATCGTTAACCAAGTCTGAACAGCGAGCTCCAGGGGACCAGGGACTAGCTCTGCTTTGTATTGTAGCTTCAGCACCCAGGAAGGCGCCTTGCACACAGTCGGTGCTCAATAAGAAGCTAGAGGAATGAAGCTGGACAACCAGCTGAGGGAACTGGCTCATAAATACAGTGGTGCTTAGTATTCAAGGGATCCCCTGACCCCTCTCACGCCCACAGCCAGCCCACAGCCAGTCAATCGATGACTCCTGCAGACTTGACTTTCTCTGTGTTTCTCAAACCAGTCTCCTACTCCATCCCTGCTGCCGTTGCCCCGGTTCAGACTCTCAGCATTTAACTACATTTAGGGTGACCTCTCACTGAGAACCTACTATGTACCAGCCACTGTGCAAGGCTCTCTGTGGAGCGGGGAAGCTTTCCCCCCTTTTACTACCCTCAGCGCTACTGCACCAGCCTCCCGTGTGACCTCGGTGCCTTCAGGTACCACCCTTCCTACCCACCCACCACACTTCAACCAAAACCTGGCCTGTTCCTCCTCCCCTAAAACCCTCCCACCGCCCAGGATGGTGACCCAACCCCTAACTGGGGCTTACAGGAGCCTGAGCTCCAGCTCGGCTGCATCGCTGCATCACCCTACGGCCTCATCTGAATCTTCCCCTGCACTTCCCTGGAGCACCTGGCGCTGGTTCTGGTCTCCAGGCCTTGGCTCATTTGCTCAAGCTGTGCCCTCTGCCAGGATTGCCCTTCCTGCCGCTGCTTCATTCACACTCACCATTTCAGGCTCGGCTCTTCACACGTCTTCCTTGGTGGGAGCCCCCCAGGCCACCCCCTCCCCACTCCATGCTGACTTCACCAGTGCCTATAGTAATAACTCTTTTACTATGAAATTCTCTCTTTTAATGTACAGGGTTACTCCCCACTCCTTAGGTCTAGTGGTTCCTGGCTGAACCCAAACCCAATCCAAAGGGCACGGAGGCCCTGCCCTGTCAGGGGCCATTCATCTCGCTCTCCCCCAGCGCGAACAGTCTGGGGACAGAGGCCTGCTTCCCGTCCTCTCGGCCCTTAGGGTCTGACACCTCTTCAGGGCAGGAAACTCTTCCTTGTCACAGAGCTGAAGGCCTCCCTCCCCCTTTGGCTCCCCACCCCAGACCACTCCCCTCCTTATCCCCCCTGGAGGGTCCGGGTTAAAGCATCCGCTTGTCAGTGTAAATCTGCTGGGTTCAGACCAGCAGCTGGAGATGGATGGGCAGGAAGCAGTAACAATGGATGAAAGACCCTCTGTGCCCAGGTGGGTGGGGGAGGGAGAGGCAGGAAACAGAAGCCTCCCTCCCAGGACAGCCGGAGCGGCTGGCGGGAGGCCTGGGATGCCAGAACCTGCGGGGTTTATTTGGATTCCCCAAGGATCCAAGCTGGGAGCCCTTCACAAACAGCGGATCAGCTCATCTCCATGGGGTGCCAGGTCCAGGATGTGTGTGACAAAAATGTCGCTTTCATACATCACTGTTTGTCCCCAGGGCCTAGCACAGGGCCAGCTACGCACTAGGGGCTTGTTTGTCGAAGGAGAAAATTAACCTGGCACTACTAATAACTAAAAAATTACAGTTTTATATCGATGTTCTTTTTTTGGAAAATAAAAAATAAAAAGCATCCACGATGATCCCTTTCCTCCTTCAGAGTTTTTGCACATCCTGTTCCTTCTGCCTCACATGCTCTTCCTTCTGCTGTTTGCTAAGTCAGCACCTTCTCGTTCCTCTCCAGCCCAGCGCCCTGCCGATTTCCTTCAGGGCATTATTCTTAATCAGAACCCGTCTTGCTTAATATGTATCCTTATTTTTTTACATCCTGTCTCTCCAACCAGCATGTAAGCCCCAAAAGGGCTTCTTGTTCATTGTTATATCCCCAGAGCCAGGGCTTCAGAGATGCTCCCTAAACAGCTGTTAAAGAGAAAAAGAGGTGAACGAATGAGTCCCATAATAATGTCATTCACACCAGATGCTCTGCAATCTGCTTCCTCGAGAACAAAAGGGAGCCTTGCTCTTGCACTGAGGATTGTAAAGCTCCAACTCACAGTGAGCGCCTAGACTCCAGGTTGATAATTGTGACCTTTGCAAATCATTTTAGGGCTTTGCTTCCCCTGCAAAAATTGTGGAGGTTCATTAGAATCTGCGTGAGCATGGGGCGGGGGAGGCCTGTGCATGGGAATGGCCGCTGCCTGCCCAGCCTGCCGCAGTGGGCACGGGGGTGAGCAGGGCCGCCCCCATCAAAGGGTCCCTTTCAAAGACGGGAGAACCAAGGCTCAGGGGTGCCAAGGTCACACACACACATCAGTCCAGAGCTTTCCTGGCAGAGAGCTCCATAGGGCTGCAGATATGTTGAGTCTTACGATTTGCTCATTCTTTTAACAAATATTTATTGAGCAGCTCTTACGTGTCTGGCATGGTGCTAGGAACTGGGGGTATAGCAACGACTCAGTACTCAGGGACTGAAAATCCCAGCCCAGCTGACACGAAGCTACTTTAGTGACCTTGAAAGCAAGTCCTTGCTTGGCCTGGTATGAAAGCTGTGCAAGGAATGAGGAAAGAACGTCAGTCTTAGCAGAGAGAGAGAGAGAGAGAGAATCTGGGCCTGAAACGGGGAAAGTGTTGACTATGACTGAGAAACCAGCTTAGCTGGGGGTGGTGACCCTGATTATGCACCTACTGTTGCCAGTAGGGATTAGATTGGAGCTCAGAAATTAAGCGCCTTCAAGTGGAATAATTTGTGTCCTTTCAACAGTATGGGACCCAGTCAACAGAGAAAGCCCAAGGCCGCGCATTCCCTCTGGAAACTCATGTGAATCACCTGCCCTAGGCCAGACCCTGTGCTGAGCCCTGGAATTCTCAAGGTGAAGGAGGCACAGTCCTATCCCTGAAAGTCCTCAGTGCTCGGCATGGGTCAGGGTGAGTGCGGGGCACACAGACTTGTAGACAGGCCTGGGGTCCTGGCCACCTGAAGCCAGCACAGATCAGCAAGGAAATCCGCTAGCAGTGCCTTCCTGACTCCCTCTGTGTCTACGTCAGAGAGAGCAGGGACCACTAAGGACGTCATGAAAGCAGAGAGAGCTGGGTCTGGTCTCAGCTCCACCTCTAGGTCAACACGTGACTGCAAGCATGTGACTTAATGTCTCTATACCTCAGTTACCTCATCTGTAAAAGGAAGATAATAACAGTACCTGCTTATGTGGTGCTGTGAGAATTTGATGAACTAAGCTACAAAGTTCTTTGCATACAAGTGCTTAAGAAGCCAAAAGCTGGCTTCTCTTTTGGGTGGGAGTGGTGTGCAGCCTACTGTCACAATTGCCACTGTTTATTCTCACAGGCTCCGGTCCTGGATGGAATCAGTCAGTCGTGTGGCAAACATGCGTGGAGCTCTGACGCTGTGCCAGGCCGAGTGCGTGCACAGAGCAGCAACAATGAGTGAGACCCAGCCCCGACCCAGGAGCTGGTTGCCACCCAGCGAGGAGCAGGCATGGCAGTGCGCTTGCCACAAAAGCCCTTGGTAATGTTACTACAGGGAGGGTCTGAGGCACGGCTGACAGTCCTCTGAGGTGACCTCATTTATACCTCACAGTGGTCCCTTACAGGGTGTACCTTGTTATTTCCGTGTCACTGATGAGCAAACCGAGGCTCAGAGAGACAAATTCACCTGTTCAGGGTCACATAAACCTTGTCTCTGTCTGTCTGGCTGTTTACCTCCAAAACCCAAGCTCTGTCCTCCCAAGCACCCTGCACACAACAAATCTCTGTTCTCCAAAGTCCTTTATGTACGTCAGCTCCTTCAGACAGTGAACGTTGTCGCACCCTGCTGCAACGGGACATGGCCCCCGCCCCCACCTCCAGCCACCAATGAGGTAGATTTCTGGCATATTGGCACTCTGTCCCCATGTATTTTTGGTGACACTGGTGAGGGACCCTTTAGCACTGGTCTGGCTTCCCCTACCCTCTATCAAAGGGCTGCTGGGAACCACCGAGGGAGGAAGGTTGTGACAACTTCAGGCCCTCAGGGCCACTGTGTGCGCTCAGCCTGGCTCTGACTCACCACCCACACCTGGCGCTGGCCTCAGGCAGCCAGGCTGCTGGAAATAGACACGGGGCAGAGAGCAGGAGCCGAGGACGGTAGGGAGGTGGCACCTGCACGCGTGGCTGCCGTTCCCACCCTCCCTGCCAGGAAGCAGAGAAATGTCATCCAACAGAGCCTGCCCAAAACAGCCAGGCTTGGGGGTGCTCCTCCGAGTGGAAGACCCCAGCCCCCCCAGAAGCTGTCTGAGGAGCTTGATGGTTACAATTAAAATGATGGTGTCCCTCTTCCCCCGAGGCTCAGGGGTGACTGAATTCTTGCTGGGTGCCAGGCGCTGGCCTGAGTAAGTGCTTTGCATGTCTCAGTGATCTCATTGAACTCTCACAGCTCGCCAGGAGGCTGTGATGTGATTAAGCCCACTTCACAGATGAGGAACTTGAGACTCAGAGGAACAGTAACTTGCCTAAGACCACACAGCTGCTGTATTAGGCAACATGGACCCACCTCAATTTCCCCACCCAAACCCAACAACATTTGCTTGGGCAAGTCAGGATAGCTTCCGGGGCTCTCTCCCCCGGTAGGCATAACAACACCTTTGTACAGCGATGAGAGTGAGGGGGCTGATGCGTGTGAAGAACCCAGGAGGTATGCGGTTGGTGGCCGGTGTTTAGGAAGCCCTCCTGCCCTGCTACCAGCTCCGAGCCAGAGGCTGGGGTAGAGCTGGTGACGTGTGAAATAGCCCCTGCTTTCAGCCTGGCTGGGGTCAAAGGCTTCCTGGGAGGCCAGCCCAAAGGCTGTCAGAGCTACTGGGCTTCATCTTTTTGAGAAATTCTGAAAGACTTCAGGGAAGCAGTCGTTGGAACTGAAGGGGAAAAGGGCAAAGGAAACCTTGATGAGAATGTGAAATGGTATAACCGCTGTGGAAAACAGCATGGTGATTCCTCATTCAAAAAATTGAAAGTACAGTTGCCACGTGGTCCAGCAACTCCGCTGCTGGGTGTATATTCAAAAGAATTGAAAGCAGGGTCCCAAGGAGATAGCTGTACACCAATGTTCATGGCAGCATTATTCATACTAATTAGAATGGAAGCAGTCCAAATGGTCACTGAGAGATGAATGGATAAACAAAACGTGGTGCATCCATATAATGGAATGTTATCAGCCTCAGAAAGGAAGGAAACTCTGACACAGGCTACGACATGGATGAACCTGAGAACAGTATACCACGTGCAATAAGCCAGGCACAAAAAGACAAATACTGTGTGATTCCACTTATATGAGGCACCTGGAGTAGTCAGATTCCTAGAGACGAAAAGTAGACCGGTGGTTGCCAAGGGCTGGGGGAGGGGCAAGGGGCGTAATTATTTAACGGGGGCAGACTTTCAGTTTTTTTACAAGAGGAAGAGAGTTCTGGAGATGGATGGCGGTAACGATTGCACATTGTGAATTAGTTTAATGCCACTGAACTGGACTTAAAAATGATTCAGATGGTAACTTTTATGTTTGTGTATTTTTACGACAATAAAAAAAAATCGGGAAAGAAAAGGCAAAGGAAGCCAGCTTTCACGATAGGGCCATTTTTACCTTTACCACAGCCTAAAAGCAGACACACTCGCTCTGCGGGAAAGAACCCCGAGGTCGGCAGGGTGTTAGGGAGAGAGCTGCGTCTGGGGTGCTCTGCGGGCCTCCGAGGCCCGCGCTCTTCCCGCCCCCCACCCCCACCCCCGCCGGCACCCCGCACTCCCGAGCCTGGGAGATGGCGCTGGCTTAGGGGAGGAGGCCCTAGAGGGGGGTTGTGGGGGGAAGGAGGATAAAAAGCTTGAATGGAGGTCTAAGGCAGGGCTGGTCAAGAGCTTGACGCAAATGCGGGCGCACTGAACGGAGGTGAACAGTGGGGAGGTCATCTGTGACAAGCAGTGAACTTGATCCTTCCCCTCCCCTGCCCGCATTTCCCAGATAGGGAAACTGAGGACCTGTGCCCTGCCCAGGCACGCATGATGCGGTGTGTAGGTGGATGGCTGGGGTAGGCCTGAGGGGAGAAAGAAGAGGCAGGTTGAACAGCAGCTGCCCCCTCTCCCAGCCCTCCCCACCCTCCCTGGACCGCACTCCCACCCCCGGGCTTGGCCTGGTCACCTGCTGCGTGGGCGGGGCGACTCAGGCTGGGGGCCTGTTCGGTGGCCCTGGGCCCTGGGCCACAGCAGCTCTGGGCCTCTCAGCTGCGATGTCAAGGCTCTTCCTTCCTCCCACATCTGCTTGAAAAGGTCGCCTATTTTAAACTCTTTCTCACCCCACCCTGTCCCTTCCCCCAAAAGAGGATGAGTTTTTCTAACCTGTGTCGACAGCTCAGTTCAATAATCCCAACAGCTTTCTCTTCTGGTGTCCACCAGACCCCCAGCTCCCACGGATTCCCCAGGTGGTCGTGAAGCCACTCCCCATTTAATGGATGGCCTGGAGTATCTGCTGCAGGCCAAGCGCTGTCCTAGACCCCCAAGGACAGACCCTGCCTTTCTGGAGCTTACATGTTTAGTAGAGACAGACAGACAATGAGTAAACAAGTCAACAAATACAGTAACAGGATCATTTCCAATGGTGACCAGCACTCTAAAGAAAGCAAAACAGGGCAAGACAATAGTGACCAAGTGGATACTTTAGGGTAACCGGCCAAGGAAGGCTTCTCTGAGGGGGTGACAAGGATCTGGGGAAGAGCATTCCAAGGAGAAGGAGCAGCATTTCAAAGGCCTTGAGAATGGGAACGGGGAGGTCCATTAGAGCAGTGGTTCTCAAGGCGGGGTCCCCTGACCAGCAGCGTCACCTGGGAACTGGTTAGACATGTACCTTCTCAGGGCCCACCCCAGACCTATTACAAACTTTGGGGGGTTTTGACCAGTCCTCCAGGTGGTTCTGAGGCACCTTAAATTCTGAGTCACTGAGTTCGAGCTCAGGAGGAAAGCCCCACAGGGGAAGCGTGGGGAGGGGGAGGGGCTGGCCACTGATCCTCAGCCTCACTCTAGCCCATCCACTCGCTGCCCTGGCCCCCTCGAGGCAAAGCTGAAACCCCTCCAAGGCACCTCACCACATCACGAAACCATTTCACCCGTTTCACAAAAATCAAACCCTCTCGGCTGGGCTCATGAGGCCCCGCAAGAGCTGCTCCACTCGCCTCCCCAGCCTCACTCCTCGCCTCTCGCCCTCGCAGTCTTGTGTTCCTAACAGCAGCTACTCCTCTACACCCCCCGACACACTCTTCCCTTTGTCTGGAATAATCTTCCTCCACCTCTTCCCCTGCCTAGATGTTCAACCATCCCTCAGCACATAACTCAGGACCCACCTCCTGGGGGAAGCCCTCCCTGATTGCCTGGTCATGGCGAAAGCCACCTCCTCTCTGTGTCCACACCAGCCAGCCCCCACGCTTCCCTGTCACGGTGCTCATCACATAGGTCTGACATTATCTGGGGGAAGAAGCGTTGTTCTTATATTTTATTTCCTGTTTTATTGAGAGATAATTGACATATAACATTGTATTTAACTTGTAAACATAATGATTTGACATACGTATATATTGTGAAGTGATTATTACAATAAGTTTAGTAAACACCCATCAACTCGCATAGTTACAATTTTTTTTTTGTGATGAGAACTTTTAAGATCTACCATCCTAGCCGTTTTCAAATCCTCAATACAGTATTATCACTATAACTATAGTTTTATACTATAACTGTAGTCACTGTGCTGTATGTAACATCCCCGGGACTTAGTTACCTTATAACTGAAAGTTTGTACCTTTTGGCCACCTTCACCCAATTTCCCTTATTCCACTGGATTGCTTCTTAAATCAATTGTTTTCTATTTCATTACCCAGGTAATACATGAACATGTACATAGATACAGTAAAAGACTTCCTTTTCCTTGATGCTAGTTGGGCGTGTCCATTCATTCATATCTTTGTGGTGCAGTGTGCACACACACATATAGATGTGTTTAAGATTCATGTTTATTTTTTTCCACATGTAAATAGAATCCTGTGGGTAATTATTATTTCACAACTTCCTTTTTTAGTAATGTCTTAGAGGCCATCTCCATCAGAACTGCTGTATTGTATTCCAAAATATGAGTATACTGTCATATGTTAGTCAGTCCTCAAATGTAATAATGATGCTTTTAATTTTCTGTATTTTCTGATAGTTTCGCATCCTAGGGCCTTGCTAATCCTGGAAAGACAGCCCCTCCCAAGGCGAGCTAATTCCTAGAGGTAGTATACAACTTGCCTGAGGACGCGCTTCTCATATTTGGGGCCCTTGCCCCCAGCCACCTCCTTCAGCTGACTCTCACACACCAAGCCAATGTTTCCCCTGCCCTAAATCACCCGGCTAGCTACCAGACAGCTTGAGAATGCCCCCCAAGCCAGAGCCTGCCGACAATACGCAGACTATCCAATCTTAAACGTGTTCAAACTCGTCTGCCCTACCTTGCCCATTCCTACTCAGAAAACCACAGTTGAGGCGGTGGGTCATGTTCTCCCACCCGACCGTTCCCCCTCCTAACCTCAGCTCCGGTTCCTTCTGCCTCCTGACCGACCATGGTGCTTCCCCATGTGGCCTCCTGTGGTGTGATGCGGCCCCTCCCCTAGGGAACTGTAAGTAACAAAACTTCTTTCTATGGCATTGGCCTCACTGTGTCATCATTCGGCTGCCTCTATGAATTAAATCCCAGGTACCATCAAAGCACTGAATAATGGACATTTAGAGGCTTTCTATTTTTCCCTGTTACAGAAAAAGCTGCACTGCTCATCGTTGCCTAGGCCTCTTTGCACTTACGAGTGTGTATTCCTCCAGGAGGTGGGATGCCAGGTGGTAATGGCCTCATGACTCATCTGTCTCCCTGGACCATGCCCCTCCCCCGCCCAGCGCCCCCCCCCACCTTACCCACCCCCCCACCCCCCCACCCACCCCCGCCCTGCAGGCCTTTCCTTGTAGGTTTCACAACTACTGACTCACAGAATGAATGAGACTCATCCCCCTCAGAGGTGGTCCTGGAACAGGTTGGTAAGCACAAAGGGGCTCCACAGTGTGACCATCTTCCCTGTCATCAGTCCACCCTGTCCCCTGAATTTCCTCCCCTTTGAGTCTTAGCATCACCCAGTCAAGAGAGATTTCCCCGAAGGTAGAACATGGCCAGGAAGCCGGCGTGAGCCCTGTCAGAGCCATGTTGCGCAGAAAGAACAGCGGGTTTGGGGTCAGAAGATCAGTCAAGTGACTTGACCTCCCTGAGTCTTGGTTTCCTCACCTCCCAGAGCGACTGTCAGAATATATGTAATACGCAGATAATGCATGTAAAGCCCTTCGCACACACAGGTGCTAAAAACAAAAACAAAGCTTGCTGTGCGTTATCCACGTGCCGCTCCAGGTTGGCCCTCCCTTCTCCCCCCAGGGAAGCACCTGGGCTTCTCTGCTCTCTGGCTTCCACTCCGGTTTGTTCAATGGAAACACTGGCAAAAGACTGGTGTCTAAAGGAAGAGAGGGGGACAGGTTTTTATTGCCCTGGCTCCCTCCTACCCTGTGGGCTGGGTGGACTGTGTTTAGTTTTACTGAAGGCCACAGCTTCCTCCTGGACCTACAGCTCTCACCGCTCTTTCCCCTCACCCCTCAGGCTACGGTGCCCAGGGCTTCCTGCTGCCACTAGCCCCTGGGTGCACTTCCGTCCCTTTACCCTGCCAGCCCCTTGAGAGATGAAGCCCTTTCATTTAATTCTCTTTCCAGTTGCCCCTTCCAGTGAGCCCTCTGGTTCCTGCTGGACCCTTCACTGAAGCAAGGAGCCAATGCCCCTGTTTTTATCAAGGGGTTCACTCTGCCCCTCACCCCAGCTGCAGAAAGCAGGTCCCTGTACCCCAAAGGACAGAGTAGTCTTGGGGAAGTCTCCAGAGGTGTGGAGTAAGCTGAGCAGCTGAGCAGCTGAGAGGAGAGGCCTGGGAGGGGGGTGTCTGCAGCGCTGCCTGCCCAGCGGAGCCCCACAGGTAGCAGCCCTGGTGTCCCCACCTTCCTCCCCAACTTTGTGAGGTCAGGGTCTCGTCCCCCCCGACCCCGCCACCTTCCACCAGACCAGGAGTCCAGGCTCTGGGATCCTGACTCGCACCAGTGAACCCATCCAGGACCCACTGAAAGCAGCATAGTCGTTGATCCTCAGAGAGAGAGAGGCTGAATGGCGGGAATCCTGAGGCCAACGGCTCAGGAAGTTCTCTTTCAGGAATCAGTAGTCATGATAACAGTGACCGGATACAGAGCACCTACTATGTGTCTAGGTACTGTACTAGGAACTTCCGTTCATTCGTTCAGCAAATATTTACTAAGGGTCTGCTCTGTGCCAGCACCATTCTAAGCCCCGGGGATACAGCAATAAAGACAGCAGACGAGGATGCCGCCCTCGTGGAGCGCTAGGAGATGGGGAACTGCAGCCCCGGCCAGTCCTTGAATAAGGATGTTAAGGTCAGAAATTTGCCAAGGGAGCTCAGCTGGTAAGTAAGTGGCTGAGCCAGAATTCAAACCCCGGCTTCCCAGCAGGAGCCATCCTCTTAGAAAACCGCAGGAGGATCAGGTGGCAGCTTGGGAAGGGACTGATGCAACCCTCCACAGAGAGAGGACCGGAGGGGAGGATGCCCGGAGCTGGGGGGCGGGGCGCAAGGCTCCCATCTGCATTCCAGATGCCTGCAGTGACTAAAACACAGGGTCAGGGGCCCGAGTGACACCACCAGAAAAGGACGCTCTGTGAAACGATGCTCCTAGTTATTACTTGTTTGTAATTTCCTTCTTGACGTAAAATTTGTGAGTCATGGTCTCAGAACCTTTTTAGGTTTCACAATCCACAGAGATGATTGCAGACGCCATTGTGTCTCCTGCCAACACATTTTTAACAGTCACCCCTACCGCCATGGCCACCCCCTCCCCGAATTGGGACATCAGGGATTTATTTTGGAAGGTTGGTAGAAGCAAGCCAGGGAAAGGTATGCCACCCAAGGGCCAGTTGTGCCAAGGGCCTGGAATGGCTGAACAGCTGGTCAGAGCTTCCTCTTTCCAAACACATGCAGACGTCCATTTCATTGAGCACCTACTATGGGCAGATAGTGCAATCGGCAACGTTGGGCAATGGTTAAACCACAGGCCCCGGATCAACTGGATTCACATTCCAGCCTCACCACTTTCTGGTTGTGTGGCTTCAGGTAAGTCGATTCACCCTTCGGAGCTTCAGTTGCCTTATTTGTAAAATGGTGGAAATAACAATGTCTAGCTGACAGGGTTGTTATGATGATGAAATGAAGCAACACATCACAAAAATGTTAATTATTACCGTTATCAAATGCTAGTAGAGAAAGAAACACGTGACATGTGCACATCACATTCGTACACTTACAACAGTAATTCAGCTGTAGTACCGATGCATGCTCGCGGTGGTCCGTTTCACCCTTCGCTTTAGCACTTACACAGCGCCCTCACTAGCATCAGTTCGCTAAGTGCCCACCTCTTTGAGGTGTCCGTTCAAACATCATCTCGGTTCAAATGTCACCTCTTTAGAGGGCCTTCTCTGACTGTCCGATCTAGGCAGAAATGTGCTCTGTCTCTACATCACCACCCTTTTTATTTTCATCATAGAACTTATCATTCTTTGACATTTTCCTATTGACTTTTTGTTACTTGTTTATGATGAGCCTCTCCCATAAAAACGTAAGTTTCCATGAGAGCAGGAACCTGACATTCTGGTCCTTCCTCGATTCTCAAAACCAAGTACTATATACCTCACACATAGTAGGCACTTTAAAAAATTTGTTCAAAGAACAGCTAATACATTCAATCTTCCCAGCAGCCCTCTTTAGGCACTGGTAACTCCTTTTACAGAGGGAGGTGACTGAAGCTCAGAGAGGCAAGGTGATTGGACGTCGAGCCTCAAGTTTGCTGCTTTTAGTCCCCATATTGGTTCCACTTTGTATCTGAGCTGAGCTCCAGAGAGTGACGATGGGATCAGGTGGTGACTGTCAGATGTGGCAGTCAGAACTGTCTGTCCCCCACAGCGCCCTGGTGGCACATGGCGTAGAAGCAGCCTCTGGCATGTAGCAGAAGCCCTGGTTCCCATTCTATCACTGATGAGTTCATTAGGTCACCACAAATGGGCTGCTTCTCTTGACTTGGCCTCAGTCTCCCATCTGGAAAATGAAAGGGGAAGTATAGATTGGAGGTTTGTTTTTGTTTTGCTTTTATTTTTTATTTTCATTTATTTACTTTCAGAGAGAAGGGAAGGGAGTGAGAAAGAGAGGAAGAGAAACATGCAAGAGATATATGGATAGGTTGCTTCTCACACGCCCCTAACTGGGGGCCTGGCCTGCAGCCCAGCATGTGCCCTGACAGGGAATCAAACCGGCGACCTTTTGATTCTCAGGTTGGTGCTCAATCTACTGAGCCACAGCAGCCAGGACTTGTTTTGTTTTTAACTGAGATACAATTCAAATAACATAAAAGATCAAAGTTTTTAAACTTTCTTTTGTTGCAGAATTTTTTCCCTAAAATTAATTTTCTATGAAGATCCAATACATAAACCAGATAAAAGGGGCTGTGTAGAGGAGCGGAGGGGGTGGCCCGAGAACTGGCCTGCTTGGTGTGCCCCTTGCTTCCACCTTGGTCCACCGTCCCTGCCCTCAGTGGTCCCTGAGGCACTTACACAGAATCCTGGGGATTGGAGGAACCCAGTTTGAAAACCACTACACAAGAGTCACCCTTTAGGGTCCCTCCTATGGTGCAGGAGCCCTGACTAGTGGTGGGGGACCCCTGCTCCTCCAACTTGCAGATTAGAGATGCTCCTTGAGCCGCTATCCAGCTGTCTCCCCAGGGTCATGAGAAAGCAGGCAAGGGCAGGCTCGGGGTGCAGGAAGTAGAGCCGGCCAGCTGGGAGGCAGTGACAGGCGCTGGTACCCTGGCCTCTTGGATGGGCTGATGACATCACAACCCCAGGAAGCAGCTGCCTGAGAGGCCCTCACTGTCCCTCAGTCCTTCTCTGGGAAAATCAGCCACCAGCTGTTGCAGTCCTCTTCTCATCTGCTTGCTGTTCTGGACTGTCCCCTCCTGAATCATCATCTTTGGCAGCAGCGGCCACTTCCTTTCGTTAACTACCTACTAAGTGCCAGAACAGCACTATCCTGTACGAAGAGCGCATAATTGCGTGCAGTCCCTTATATCATTTAATTCAGACATCATATCAACATTATGAAGTGGGGATCAGTACCATCCCCATTTTACAGATAAGAAAACTGAGGCTCAGAGGAGCAGTGCAGATCTCACCAGTTCACCCAGCTCGCCCACACCACAGTGAGGATTTGAACCTGGTCCTGTCTGACTTCGCCTGCGCTCTCTCCATGAATTACCTCATTGTCAGATTGAAAGCAAAACGGTGCCAGATGGAGATGTCTCCATACATGGCAAGGTGAGATTGTAAATTTCAAGCCCAGTTTTTTTAAATTCATGGTGATTCCTAGCCTGTTATCCAGGCCAAGTCATAGACACATGCAAAATGCTTAGTACACTGCCTAGCGCTACACGGATAGCAGCTATTACTATGACTCTCCCCATTTGACAAAGATGAAAACTAAGGCTCTGAGGAGCAAAGTCGATAATCAAGACCATAGAACAGGTAGGTGGAAAAGCCAGGTCTGGGTGACCCCAAAGTCAAAACCATTTCTCTCTGAGCCCTGACTTTCTCAGCCAGGTTGCCCTCCTGCCCGACCCTTGTCTTCCAGGGCTGCCGTAACGAGCTGGGCGGCTTAAAACAGCAGACACCTACTCCCTCACAGGCCTGGAGGCCAGCAGGCCAAAATCAAGGTTTCAGCAGGCCTGGTTCCCCCCGGAGGCTCGAGGGGGCGTCCACTCCATGCCTGTCCTCCAGCTTGCGCCAGCTGCCAGCGGTCCTTGGTGCTCCTTGGCTCGGAGCTTCAAGACTCCAACCTCTGCCTCTGTCTTCACTTGGCCTCCTTCCCTCTGTGTCTCAAATCTCACTTTCCTTCCTCTTAGAGGGACACTAGTTCTTGGATTTGGGGCTCACCCTAAATACAGGATGTTCTCATTTTGAGATCCTTAACTTAATGACATCTGTAAATACTCTATTTTTAAATAAGATCACATGCACAGGTACCAGAGTAAGAACTTGGCGTATCTTTGTAGGGGGCATAGTTCAACACACTATATCCCCAGCCCGTTCACCACATCTTCACTGAAACTGAACAACGGGCCAGCCAGGGACACAGCAGCCGCATTGCCTTAATGCCACCCATACTCTAGCGGGAGAGGCAGACAGTACAGGTAACAGGGCAGTGGTTTTAAACTAAGTACAGAAATAAAAAATATGAACCCACACAAGAGAGCAGCTGGTAATATCTGGGATGGGGTAAAGGAGGGAACATGATGGTTGTCCTATCAATCAAAAGCTATTTATTAAGCACTTACTGTGTGCAAGATACTTTAGGGAAATGTATACAGTACATATATTTGGAAAGAAGCAACACAGAATAGAAGAATGAGCCTGGACTTTAGCTTTGGAGGCAGAAAGACCTCAAATCCAGGCTTTAACCTCTGTGCCTCAGTTTCCTCATTTCTAAAAGGGGAACAGTGCTAGCATTTGCCTCAAAGAGTCATTATTAGGTTTAAGTGAACTCACCCAAGCAGTCAGACAGCAAATATTTATTGAACATTTTCTGTATGCAGGTACATAATGTACAGTAGGCAGCTAGCAAAATGCCTGGCATCAAGAAAGCACTTAATAAATATCAGTTTTTATCCTCTTTTCCCTAATTCACAAGTTAGGTAAAAGTTCAGTACAGAAACACAAGAGAGGTCACAAGGCAGGACAGGCAAAGAGCCAAGTAAGGAGCACGAGTTCTGTGCGTTAAGGAATCAGTGAGGACACGGCCAGATAGGCCTGCAAACGCTTCCTGGGGGACGTGGGCTTTGCATCTGGCCCTGGAGAGCAGATGAGAAGGAGAAGCGGGAGACTCCACGTAGAAATGGTGGTGTGAACATATTCACCTATAATGGTGTGAACATCTGGCTTGGGCCAAATGGTGGCCCTTTCTGCAGGATTCTGGGGAGCAACTGAAGCATCAGTGAAAGTTAGAGGTTTTCTAAATCTAAAACAAAAAATCAAGGTTAAGTGCTGATGAAAACATACTTAACCATATCGCAAGAGTTTACATTTCTTTAAATTTTGTTTGATCCTCACCCAAGGACATGCTTATTGATTTTAGAGAGAGCAGAAGGGAAGGAAAGAGAGGGAAAGACATCAGAGAGAGAGAGACAGACAGACAGAGAGAGAGAGAGAGAGATTGGTTAGCTGCCTCTGCTATGTGACCTGACTGAAGATCAAACCTGTTGGAACCGCAATCCAGGTATGTGCCTTGGCTGGGAATCGAACCCATGACCTTTCAGTTTATTGGACTACATTCCAACCAACTGAGCCACACTAGCCAGGGCAATTTCTTTAATTTTTTTTTCCAACTTTGGTATCACTTTTTATGGAGGATATTTCCTATAGGGAATTGTTCCATACATTTCTACCGTATTTAACTTGCCTGCTTTTCCTATTCAATTCCTTTCCCTATTTCCTTGAAGGCAGGGGCTGTATCTTAGCAGCAGTACATCTCTGGTGCCTAGCCCAGTGCTTGGCATAGAGTAAGTGCTCAATATGCATTTCATTGAATGAATAAATTACTTTTACATTTCTATTTTACGTAAGAACATGACATTTTGAATGATGTGTTAAAATTCATGTCTCCTGGCTTGAGGCAAATATAATGTTGATATGCACAATACCCAAGCCAGGTAGGATTGCTTAGTTGGAGACAGCTATAGGAATGGCCGGGCCGGAATCTAGTAGGATGGAATCTTGCTAAACAAAACTTATGAACTCACAGGCTGCGTTGTAAAACCATTAGGTTCTGTTGCTTTAAACTCGGGTCAGCCAACCAAAGGTAGATGCAAAAGACTTTCTTTAAACAAGCCAGCAGCTTGAGACTTGAAATAGAACAGAAAGGGAATTCACAGGACTCAACTTTGTCTTCTGGCTGGAGCCCTTGAGACGTGGTGATGCTGGCAAGGCTAACTCTGTGTTGAGATAAGAAATGGCAGCTTCTTTAAGGTTTATTTTGTTTTTGGAGCCACTAGATCCAGTGGGCGGATCATGCCTTGAAATAGAAGCATCTTAAAAGGCCTCTGAATCATTTCTTAGCACCAGCTTGCAAGGTTTCATATCCTGTTCTCGGAGTTACCTTGGGTGTTGCGTGTGTGTGCATGCGTGTATGCATTGTTTTCAGGGGTGTTTGCTTAGGATTTGGTTTTGAAACTTTTACTTTCTTTTAATAGATTTTTTTAAGCTGGAAGAATTTTTCAAATGGCTTCTGCGAGAAAGTTCAAACTTTGGAATGACTAAATCTCTGAAAGAATTTGGACTTTGTGAGGGGAATTTGTTTGTGTTTGGCATGAATCACTCAGTCACTGATTTCTGCAGTGAGAAGACTTTTTGGAAAACTTCTAGATCAGCCCTCTTATTGTACACATGGGGAAACCGAGGCTCGGGGAGGAAAAGGGGTTCCGCCTAGGCCACACAGCCTGTCAGTGGAAGTGACGGGGCCACAGCACAGGTCTGACTCCTGCAGCCAGCTTCAGGTTTGCAGGAAGCTCTCAAGCATCCAGTCTACATTTAGCTGGGCCCACCTTCAAGATCAGTGAAGGAACAGAAAGAAAAAAGCAGTTGTGAGGAGTCAGGCCCTGGCTGGTGTGGCTCAGTGGATTGCGCGCCAGCCTGCAAACCAAAAGTCACCATTTTGATTCCTGGTCAGAGCACATGCCTGGGTTGCGGGCCAGGTCCCCAGTTGGGGGCGTGTGAGAGGCACCCAGTCCGTGTTTCTCTCCCTCAATTTCTCCCTCCCTTCCTCTCTCTCTAAATATAAATTTTAAAAATCTTAAAAAAAAAAGAATTCTAAGGAGTCAAAATTCACCAAGCCTAAGCATAGAAGGACGGAAAGAGGAATGAATGGAGACATCTTGCATGCTGTGTGTTAACTCATTTAATCCTCCCCAGATCCTGTGAGAGCCGTGGTTCTCAGCCACGGTTAAGGTTGCCCCCAGGGAACACTTGTCAAGGTCTGGAGATGTTATTTGCTTGTCAGACCTTAGGAGGGAGACTTGCTACTGTCATCTCATAGGTAGAGGCCAGGATGCTGTTAAATGTTCTATGATGCTCAAGCAACTCCCACAACAAAGAATTGTCTGGCCCAAAATATCACAGTGTCAGGGCTGAGAAACCTGCTAGGCGGAGGGTGCTCTTATATACATCCCACTATAACAGCTGTGAAAGCTGAGGCTCAGAGAGTGTACCCACTCCCTAGCCATGTGATCCTGGGCAAGATACTTAACCTCTCTGTGCCTCAGTTTCCCCATCTACAAAATGGAGTTAACAGTACCTTTGTCAATGGTTATTACTATGATTCAATAAATTAATATTTGTAAAGCACTTAGAGCAGTGCTTGGCATATATTAAGTATTGTATGATTATTTTATTTATATAAATAAATATAAACAAATAAACAAAAAACTTGCCCAGAATGTACAGAAAATAAGTGGAAGAATTGTAAATGAAAGCCTGAGGACCTTTAAGGGCACAGGGCCTGGGAGAGGGAGACCTTCTGAGGGTGCGGGGCCCCAAAAGCAGGAAAAGCATGTGGCTGTCATGAAACATCCTACATACCCCTGGCCGCGGGCTTTCCTTCTCAGACAATGCCACCGGTAATGCCCTCTTTTTATATTCAAGTGATAGGCACTGTTAACATACCTTTGGCAAGTCTGACACAGTAAACCACTGGCAGTCACCAATAATTTCTCTGGATAAATTAGATTGTCAGGTCCCTCCCAGCATGTCTGCCTACTTCACTGTGCCCCGCCCCCAGCAATCGTGAACCACCAGTCACGCCACACTAGCCAGCGCTGCCTGGAACAGCCTGGACCAGCGCCGTGCCCTGCCCACCTTGCCCCTCACTTCAGGATCTACCCCTACCCTCCCACCTGCAGCTCCAGCGGCCCTCTTCCCAGCCTGGGCCTAGTTCCTGCTTTTCTATTTTGACCCTCTAATCCTGTCTTCAATCAGCGATCAGATCCCTCCGCTGGCTGCCGACACCTGCCACCTTTCTGAGGGACTTCCCTGTGCAGCCCCCAAGGCCTAACTGCGCAGCCCAGCTCTCTCAGGGAGCGCTGGGCTCTGGGAAGAAATCCAGGGCAAGGGGTGCGAGGAGAGCAGAGACAGAAAAAGCCAAAGCAGGAGCCACTCATGTCTCCCCTCTGCCGGGGACCTCCCTTACACACTTATGCCTTATAACAATAGGTGCCATGTACGGAGCATTTTAAGCCAAGCATCTACACACTTAGAGCAGTTCTCGCCAGCCGTGCCCCACTCCCCCAGCCGCAGATTTCACTGAGCTAAAATCGAGGGATCCGCAGGACTGTATCTCTTTCTGGGGGCTCTAGAAAAGAACCCATTTCATTGCCTTTTCCACCTTCTAGAGGCTGCCAACATTCCTTGGTTCATGGCTCCATTTTCAAAGCCAGCAACATGGCACTTCTACGACCCTGATTCCATACCCACATCTCTTTCTCTGACTCTCTTCTTCTGACTCCTTCTTCCTCCTTTAAGGATCCTTGTGATTACATTGGACACAACAAGATCATCCAAGATCATCTCCCTATTTCAAGATCAGCCTATCAGCAACATTAATTCCCCTTTGCCACTTAACCTAACATTCACAGGTTCCAGGATTAGGGTGTAGACATCTTCGGAGGGGCTGTTGTGTCTACCACATTACCTGACGGTGTGCAATAGGGACTGAGACAATCCAGAGAGCACATACTCCTTCTAAAGGGGACAACTGCCACTCAGCCCCAGCTGATGTCATCATGAATGAATACAGGGTCAGCGTGGCTGGATCTGCCAATATTTAAAAAGAAGCTGGAAAATTGGATTTTCAGGTGACGTTTTCCAATTTTGAAACCACCAGGCAAAGCACCCCCCCCCCACCACCACAAAAATATTCTCATGAGCTAGATTTGGCCTGAGACCACCCAGGTGTGATCCACATCCACCCCATCAGCCACGGTGGGATGATGGCGCGTTCTCTGGCATTTACAGGCTCCGGGGGCCCCAGGGGATGAGGAACAAGAGGGCCCGAAGGTATGAGGGCATGTGGCCAGGAGAATAATGGGTACTTGAGGGGGTTCCTGGGGGAAAGTTTGGAGGGAGAAGGGACCAACCATTTCCCTAAGGGACCAAGCATCACCTGCAGGAAGCAGTGATGCATCAAAGGGTACAGGAAATCAGGCAGAGGCCAACCTGAAGAAATCAACCAGAGTAAGGTAGACTTTATGCCTGGCAGCTTCAGAGCAAATCAAGCACACATTTTCTAATTTCAAAAAGTATCAGTTCTTCCCTTCGCCCTGAAAAAACTAGCAATATTGGCTGGCTGTGAGGAGGTTGGCAGGCTGGGGGAGGTAGGAGTGGGGGCGGGAAGGAGGTTTTCACCTGATGCCATTTCATGTTTTTTGAATTTTGAACCAGGTGAAAGTGTTACCTATTTAAAACATTAAACTGATGTTTTAACATTAAAACACTAACATTAAAACATTAAATGACTACCCTCATAGTCATTTAAAAAATATTTTGAAATACAGTGTAATAGCTTACATTCAAAGTCAAATCACGAATGCAGTTGTCACGGTGACTGTATTGCACTTCCACGAAGGTGGTAGATGGGACCTCCTTGCAGGATGGTTTAGAAATGGTGAAACATTAATTTTGGCCAGTTATTATGGATCTGTCATCTTAACTGACTGCTTCTTTTCCTTATCCTCACACACCAGGACTTGAATAAATCAGATGGGTATCTTCTTGAGGTCTATTTTAATTCATTTTTAATGGCAAAAAGTTAAGGTTCTAGAGTCAGTCCACTTGCCCCTTCCACACTGGGTGACCTTAAGCAACTTACTTAACCTCTCTGAGCCTCAGTTTTGCATCTGTAAAATGAGGGTAATTACGATATCCACTTCATGGGTTGTTGCAAAGATTAATGAGTTAATGCATGTGAAACACTTGAAAAGGCACAAGATCAGTGTCCCTAAATGCTGACTCTTAGTATTAACTATTTTTACCATTCTCGTTTAACTTTGCTTCTTTTGCATGGGGGAATTATTAAAACCGGAACAACTAAAACAAGAGAATTTCACCTCTGGTCCACCAAATCCTGGCAACCGCCCTTTGAGAGGGTATTGCTGTCTCCATTTCATAATACGGAAACTGAAGCTTGCAGAAGGTAAGCTGCTCAGGCACACTGATGTCGGCGATAAGATAGGGGCTGGAAGCAGGTTTTCAAGGCTCTAGGTCCCATGACTTTCAACTCAAGTCTGTCCTATAGTGCGATTATAAAACAACAGGGTTGAGTGGGACAGTTGGTTTTTGGTTTGTTCGTTTGTTTTGGGGACAGTCGCTCCTCCATCATGGCCTCAGATCCCATAGATTCCAAGGTGGGGGTCAGGTCAGGTCTCTGGCTCATATTCTGCCCTCAGCTATGGAGCCAAGTTCCCTTGTCCCTTGGGAGGAAGACAGGGTCGCGGAGGGGGTGTCAGAGTGTGGGGGTTGCTGTGATGGCCTGGCCCTGGCCGAGCTGCGGCCTGAGCTTTCTCACGGAGCAGGACTTCCCAGTGTCCCAGGCCCTCTGCCACCTCCTCCTGGCCCTCGTCATCTAAGAAGCAGTTGTTGTAGCTTGAAAACATGTCTGGCATGGAACTTGTGAGCTAAATTCCCCAGAAAGATGGAGGGCGCTGCCCAGGGAACCTCCAGGAAGGAGGAGAGCCCAGAGGCCAGGAGCTCGGCTTTGCAGGTTTACAACTGGCTCCTCCACTTCCGAGCCTTGGACTTCACCTTTCTGAGGGTCCCGCGGCTGTGAAGTGGATAATAATGGCATCTATCACAAAAGCTGTTGGGAGAATTCTCTTCCTTTTTTAAAGAGCTTCACTGAGGTGTGATTTACATACCATAAAATTCACCCACTTTAAGTATACAATTCAATGATTTTTAGCATATTTACAGAGTTGTACAACCATCACATTAATTTTAGAGCATTTTAACCACTCCCTCCCCCCCCCCAAAAAACCCCATACCCATTAACAGTCACTCTCCTTCTTCTTTCTAGCTTTGGGCAACCACCAATGTATTTTCTGTCTCTATAGATTTACTTTCATGTGAAATTTCACATAAATGGAATCATACATATTATGTGGTTTTTTGTTTCTTTCTTTTTTCACTTAGCATAATTTTTGAGGTCCATCCATGTGTTGCATATGTAAATGTATGCAATATACCACACTTCGTTTATCCATTCATTAGTTAATGGACCTCTGGGCTGTTTCCCCCTTTTGGCTATAATGAACAATGTTGCTATGAATTTCTCTACACATTCTTCAGGTAGATATATGTTTTCATTTATCTCGGGAAGATACCAAAAGAGTAATTGCTAAGTGATATAATTGGTTTACGTTTAACTTTTTAGGAAACTACCAAACTGTTTTCCAAAGTTTTATATTCCCTTCAGCAATGTATGAAGGTTTAAATGAGATTTAAATGAGATAATTAATACAAAGTGCTTAGCATAGTGCCTGGTCATAGTGAATCTTCAATAAATGGTCACCAGTACCCACAATACTGCTGCCTCCTTCCCTGAAAAGAAAGCAGATCTCAAAGAGGGAGCCATTCTGAAGAATTAATGCCCATATTCTTTATGCTCTTAGACTGGCATTGAAGGCCCTCCACACACGCTACCTCCAGTCACCTACCCAGTCTTGGCTACCATCTACCCATCCTTTAACTTCCTCCCCGCCAAGCTAGTCAGCACCTTTGCTCACGTCATCCTCTGTCTTCTCCTTTCTCTTCCTCCTGCCCTCTTTTCATGTGTTAAAATTACACCTGGTCTTCAACACTAAGCTCCAATGTCATTTCCTAAGGTCTATCCTGACTTTCTAATGAACTAAATCAGCGCTGTCCAATTGGTAGCCGCTAGCCATATGTGGCTATTGAGCACTTGAAATGTGGCTAGTCTGAACAGAGGGAGATGTGCAATTCAGCAAAATACATTCCAGTAAAATACATTCCAGATTTTGATGACTTAGTATGAAAGATAATGTAAAATTAATAGTTTTTTATATTGATTACATGTTCAAATAATATTTTGGGCATATTGAATTAGGTAAAATACATTATTGAAATTGTTTTTTAAAAATGTGGCTGCTAGAAAATTTGTAATTACGTATGTGGCTCACATCTGTAACTGCACTGAGTTCTCTTGGACAGAAGTGGTATAGATCAGAGATGTTCAACCTTTTCATCTCATGGCAACACATAAACTAATTACTAAAATTCTGTGGCACACCAAAATATGTATTATATGTTTTGCCAACCTGACCAAAAAAAAAAAATAGGTAGAATTGTGATTCGGTCACATGGGACAGCTATTGTTGTGTTGGCTATTGTTTTGTTTTGTTTTTTTATTTGACAACATGAGGGAAAAGAGCTTAATGCCCCTAACTAACTAGTCAGGTATTGCATGTTTTAACATTCTCGTGGCACACCGTATTTTCACTGGTATATCCGCCAGAGCAAGGAATATAAAGGAAAGAATAAACAAATGGGACTACATCAAATTAAAAAGCTTCTGTATGACTAAAGAAAACATCAGCAAAATGAAAAGGGAACCAACTGTATGGGAAAACACATTTGCCAATGATGGCTTAGACAAGGGTTTGCTCTCCAAAATATATAAAGAACTCACACGGCTCCACACCAGGAAGATAAACAATCCAATTAAAAAATGGGCAAAGGACCTGAACAGACACTTCTCAAGGAAGACATACGGAGGGCTCTTAGACATATGAAAGGATGCTCAGCATCACTAGCCATCAGAGAGCTGTAAATTAAAACCATAACGAGACACCGGTCAGAATGGCCGCCATAAACAAATCAACAAACAACAAGTGCTGGGGAGGTTGTGGGGAAAAGGGAACCCTAGTGCACTGTTGGTGGGAATGCAGGCTGGTGCAGCCACTGTGGAAGACAGCATGGAATTTCCTCAAAAAACTAAAAATGGAACTGCCTTTTGACACCGTGATTCCACTCCTGAGAGTATAACCTAGGAATCCTGAAACACCAATTCAAAAGAACCTATGCACCCCATAGGAGCGTTATTTACAGTAGCCAAGTGCCTAAGTGCCTATCAGTAAATGAGTGGCTCAAAAAACTGTGGTGCATTTACACAATGGAATACTACGCGGCAGAAAGAAGGCAGGAACTTCTACCGTCGCAACAGCATGGATGGAACTGGAGAGCATTATGCTAAGTGAAATAAGCCAGGGGGTGAAAGACAAATATCATATGACCTCACCTATAAGTGGAACCTAATCAACAAAACAAACAAGCGAGCAAAACAGAACCAGAGACAGGGAAATAAAGAACAAACTGGCAGTGACCAGAGGGGAGGGGGATAAGGAGGGAAAGAAGGGGAAGGGTCAAGTCAAGGAACATGTATAAGGACACATGGACAAGGACACATGAATGTGAGAGAGGGGAGTGGGCAGGGCAGGGGAGGAAAATGGGAAAATGATGACCACTGTAATTGAACAATAAAAAAGTTATTTAAAAAAAAGAAGATATAGTATTCATATACTTAAAAAGGAGTATTATTCAGCCTTAAAAAAATAAGCAAATCCTTCCACTGTGATAACATGGATGAACCTGAAGGATATTATGCTAAGTGAAATAACTCAGACACAGAAGAACAAATACTACTACATGATACCACTTACACAAGGAATATAAAATAATCAAACTCAGAGAAACAGAGAGTGAAATGGGGGTTGCAAGAGGCTGTAAGGAGGAAAATATGGGAAAGTATTAGTAAAAAAGTAAAAAAGTTTGGTCATGCAAAACGAATGTCCTAGAGATCTATTATATAGCACAGGGCCTATAGTTAACCATAGTTTATTGGATTCTTAAAAATGTCTAAGAGGATAGCCCTGGCTGGAATGGCTCAGTGGAATGGGCATTGGCCTGCGAACCAAAAAGTTGCCGATTCAATTCCCGATCAGGACATATACCTGGGTTGCGGGCCATGTCCCCAGTTGGGGGACATGCAAGAAGCAACTGATTGATGTATCTCTCACACATCGGTGTTTCTCTCCTGCTCTTTCTCCCTCCTTTCCCGTTTCTCTACATAAATAAAACTTTAAAAAAACACCTAAGAGGATAGATCTTATGTTATATGTTCTTATACCAAAAAAAATAAATAAATAAAAATAATAAATAAGAGGGTGACAGGAAGCTTTTGGAGGTGATATGTTAATGGCAGAGATTGAGATAATGGTTTCACATGTGTATATGTATCTCCAAATTCATCAAATTGATACATTAAATATATACAGCTTTTTGTATGTAAAAGTAAATTAATTAATTAAAAATTTAAAAAAATTCTTGTGGCACAATCAGCTGAAAATTGCTGGTATAGATCATCAACATCCTAACAGTTGCTCTTTATTGGGCACCTATTTCTTACATTTTTATATCCGCTATCTGACATAATATAATGCTCTGCATAATCCAGGAGGGTAGATATTATGAATATCTCCTTTTTACAAATAAGGGAACAGAGGGAGGGTGTGACCTCCCCAAGGTCACACAGCTGGATACTAGCAGATTCAGGATTCAAACCCAAGCCTCCCTTGGGATTTCGCTGCACAGACTACTAAAGCACCAAGTGCTTTGGGGGTCTCCCTGGGGTGTCTTTGGCTGGAATTAGGACAGCTCTGCATGGTAATGAATCATGCTAATCAGACGCTCTGACTGAATGCTTGTCTTTCATAAATACAAAATGAGAAAGCAGATTAATTAATATAAGCAACACATTTGGAATAAACCGGATCTTGGGGTCTGTGGGTGGAAGAAAAGGTTGAGGACCACTGGTCTAAACAAATACCTCACTTTACAGGTGTGGATACTGATGCCCAAGAGGAGAAAGGATGTACCCAGAGCTGTCAGTGAGTGGCAGAGCCAAGTGCAAAGGATGGGTTTCCAGGATCCCAGACTGAGCTTCTTGGACTCTACCTCACTGTCTTTGCATTGATGGTCCCTGCCCCCAGCCACCTGGAAGCCCTTTGTCTTGAACCAGCCCCCTTCCTCCCCTAAGCCTGCCAGTCCCAAGGACTGGAGAGGAGGGAGCCAGGAGACCCAACCCATTTCCCATCAGGGTCCCAAGGCCACCATCCGGTCCTGAGCCAGGAATTCCTTTCAAAGACTGATTTAAACTGAGCCGAAAATAATTCTGAACCCTTGGAGGCCTCCAAGAGCCCCTATTCCTACCCAACCCTAGTCTAGGGGGCCAGGCCTCCCCAAGTCTCCCTGGGGCTTTTAGGCTCCTGCAGACTCCCCCACCAGCTCCCATCCACACTCACATGTGTGTAGAAGGAGGGATGTTTCGATAAACTACCCACAGTCCAGGTTCCCTCTTCCCAACCCTCTCCAAACAGACAGGAGAAAGGGCGACAGAAACTGTTCAAGGCAGCTGCATCCCTGCCGAGGAGAAACAGAGCCAAAGGCACAGATAAGGAGCCCTCAAGAAATAGAGACACAGAGAGGCAGAGAGTGTGTCCGAAACAAAAGAGGGAAGACAAAGAATGGATGTTTAGATCAAGATAAAGACACAGAGGGAGACAAAGAATAGAAATGAGAAAACGAGGAGAAAGAGGTGGAAGAGGAAGGAAAAGGAAAATTAGAAGAGAAAGGGGAAGGAGACAGAGAAATTAGAATTTGAGAAAGCTGATTGAGGGAAGACAGAGCAAGGGCGCCAAGGGGAGAGAGCACCAGCGCTTGAGAGAGGATTGGCGAGCGGGGAGCGCGGTGGGGCGGCGCCGGGGCCACAGGGGACTCAGGGGTGCCAGGGCGGACCGTCCTCCCGGCGGTTCGCCCCGCCGCGTCGGTCCCAGCAGCCACATTCAGCCACATTCCTCCGGGTTTCCCACACACTCGCCATCAAAGAGTCCCCAAAGCCCCAGCTTTTCCCGCGCCCCTCCCCCCGCCAGGGCTGGAGAAGCTATTTTTCACCCCCTCCTGGTCTTTAATCTGTTGTGGGGAAAGAAAGGGGCTTTTGTTGGGCGAGGGGCTGCGCGGGGGGCGGGGAGGGGGCGCTGCGATTGTGTGTCCCGCAGCTGCGCGCCTGAGGCCGCCGGGAGTGGGGGCCACCGGGGCGCGGGGCCCGAGTGGGGAGGGCCGGGAGGGTCGGGCAGGGCCGGAGTGGGGGCCGCTAGGGCACGGGGTGCTGGCGGGGGTGGGGGGGGGTGGGTATCGTGTTGGGTGAGGGAGTGGAGGAAAAGGCCACCCGGGCGCACAAGCCCATTGTCCTCTTGGCCCTGTGCTGCACCTGGCCTGGAGATTGGGGGAAGATACACACTTACTGAAGGGGTGCCGAGGCAGAGGCCGCACACCCAGAGGAGGTCATCTATTCAGGCGGGGGCCACAGCACTTAGAGAGACACACCGCACGTTTAAATAGCCTCCAGCGCACAGGGGGAGACACACTCTCCAGGGGCCTAGACACGCAAGGCTCCTGGAGGGTCTCTCACACTCAGAGAGGGACTGATCACACACTCAGGGAGAAACACACATACTCAGGGCAGAACCCACTTACTCAGAGACTCTCACCCACTTATGCTGCTTGACACCATAAGGGTCTGTTGAGCAAAACAGATTTCAAATAAGAATTTCCTTCTTCCATCCCCAAGACATTCTCCTCAAGACAGTCGCCCATTTTCCAGCATTTCTCCCTCCAGCTGGTAGTCTGGCTTGCACATCAAAGCATAAACTCTGGACTCAGGCAGCCCTGCTCTGCCTCCCAACAGCTGTGTGACCTTGGGCAAGTCATCTCACCTGAATTTCAATCCATATGAGGATTGGGAAGATAAAATCATGTAAGATGCCTGGGTCATTGTTGGCACTCAGCAAAAGTTATCTTGTACAAGCTTGCTGATGCTTAGGCTGCTGTAGTGATTACACTGAAGGACATCTTTGGCCCGCTGAACTCACTGCAGAGTCTGGCCAGATTAGGGGTGGAGGAGCCCTTTCCTCTCTGACAGTGTCAGCTGTGTCCCCAGGCCAGGTCCCTCCCTTCTACCTCCATACCTACTACCCTTGAAGCCTTTGAATTGCTGCTGGGATGTAGGCCAACACAAGACAATATCTAGCAGAGTAAACATTACCTTCCAAGGCCTTTTTTTTTTCTTTGCCTTCATCTTTTCTTGCCTTGGACTCCATTATCTTTCTAAAGTATTTCCTGAACTCCATTAGTGGGAGCCCAAATCCAAATGTCAGCATCTGTCTGCAGCAAAGGGCATTATGCCTGAGAGCCACAATCAGAGAGTCATGTGGCACAACTTGTATTTGAGTTTTAAACCCCTTTCTAAGGGGTCTCCCGAAAGTGATTACTGGGGTGGAACTTAATTCAGTACATTTTTACTAAGTACCCACTCTGTTTCAGGCACTGTGATACTGAGATCAGGGAGAGAAGACTTGACTACAAATCAGGTGAGCTCTATGCCCCGTATGGTAGCTGAGAGTGTTCAGTAATACCATGAATATAGGTGCTTTGGAAATAGCAAAACAACTGCAATCTATTCTTGTTAAGTCAGAGTTAAACCCCCACATAACCTACTGATGCTTTCCAGCTATCCTGGTTTGCCCTCATTGGCCTAGAAATGCTACGGTGAGGGAACTAGCCCTTCTGTGTCTGGACACTGCAATTTGAATGTCAGTCTCCATCCTTGTGTGTGTCAATGTTTGAGCCACATCTTGATTGTTAGAGATTTTCCCTACCAGCTGTGTGGGCAAATCTCTTTGACTGTCAGTATCTTTGTCATAGTAATACCTACCCCTAAAAGCTCTAGAGAAGATGACACAAGACAATATATAAAGCACCAGCACATGATAGGTTCTCAGAAAATAAACTTCCTTCTCACTTCCCTGCGGGTGTCAACTTCCCCACCCCACCCCAGATGCCAGGCTAGTCCCTGGGCATCCCATGGGCACTGTCTTCCTGCTGAAGCAAGGGGTTAGATAACTTCAATGCTCTCTGAGTCTCTGCTTAAAAAAAAAAACAAACAACAACAGTGCTTTTCCTGAGCCAGGTAGCTCAGTTGGTTAGAGCGTCATCCTGATATGCCAAGGTTCCCAGTTCAATCCCTGGTCAGGGCATATACAAGAATCAACCAATGAATGCATGAATAAGTGGAACAACAAATCAGTGTTTCTCTCTCTCCCTTCCTCTGTCTCTCTAAATTTTAATGCATTCCTCCACTCCTTGCCATGCAGAATAAAACCCTCTCAGATCCAAGCTACCTTCCCAGGAGGTCTTTTGTGAAGGAGCAGAATGAAAAGCGTAGGCACAAAAGGAAACACTCTTTGAGACAAGCAGACATGGTTGCAAATCTTAGCCCCATCACTTACAAGTTACGTGACCATGGGCAAGCACATTAACCTCCTGGAACCTCAGTCTCTTTGTCCATAAAATGGGTCAATGAGATAATGTGAGAGAAGGCAAACGGGACTTGGCAAATAGTTAAGAGCCACTGAAGGATGGTGATGAGAATGATGGCACCAAATACTTCTAAACTATAGAATAACCCAACTTGGAGGCTCCTAAAAACCCCAACCCTATGAAGACTCGTGCCTTAGCTTCAGATGCTCCCCATGAGCCCCTTCTCAGTATTTCTCAGATTCTTGAAAACAGTCTCAGCAGGAACCATTAAACTCACCTGGCACCACCTATCCTACTCACCAGAGGCTACTTTACATCATAGCACATAAAAATAATTACAGCCCTGGCTAGTGTGGCTCAGTTGGTTGGAGCCTCGTCCAGTAAGTAAACTGAAGAGTTGCGGGTTCGATTTATGGTTATGGCAAATGGCTAGGTTGCCATTCAGACTGGTTGGTTCCCTGTCAGGGTGCATATGGGAGGCAACCAACTGATGTTTCTCTCTCACATTGATGCTTCTCTCCTCTCTCTCCCCCTCCCTTCTCTCTAAAAAAAAAAGTCAATAAGCATGTCCTCAGGTGAACATAAAATAACAACAGCAGTTGTTCCCAATTGGGAACAGTAATTGGTTCCCAATACTTTCCATCTCTTGTCCCTTTTGACCCTCCCAGCTGTGAGGAAGAGGGGTATTATTTTTCACCCCATTTTACAGAGGGGACAATTGAGGCAGAGTGAGAGTAAGTAGTCTGTGAAATGATTTGAGGCTAGCCTTGCTTCTGAATTCCCTGTGCTTTCTGGTATTGCACAAGTCTGAAGCAGTACTTTGAGGTGTAGCCTTGCTGAGGGGAGAAGGGGTAGATATATTCTCCGTATACCGCTGGGAAGTCCTCAGAACACCTTTACAGGACCTTTGTGAGCAAACAAGTACAATGCAGTGTCTGGGGGTGTTCTGAGACCATAGCAAACCACTCTAATGCTAATGAGAGCTGGAGGGCAGAGTGGACAGAAAGCCAAATGAGAGGGAGGTCTGGGTCTTGGCCACAGGTGGGCAGTTGTCATCCCAAGTAACCTGGGGCAAATTTCTGAAGTTTCCTTGATCCTCACTTTCAACATAAATGGCGGAAGAAAAAAAAAAGTAGATAGAAGCTCGGTTTAGGCAAAAAGACATCTGCAACTCTCATCATCATTAGTTTGGCTTTGAAATCGACAGCTCAGAGACCCCCCACCACTTTAAAAAAATTTAAAGACAAAACAGTATAACTTAATAGTTCTGCCAACTCTTCAAAAAAAAAAAAATCAGAGAGCACAACACTTTTTTTTTTCTTTTCTCTCTCTCTTTTTTTAATTTTGGCAAAGGAGGATTCAGTTCCTGGAAATGCTTACAAAATAATTCCTGACACTGGGAGGAGATAGTTAAAAAAGGAAGACGACGACGACGAAAAACTACATACATATACAGATAAAGGAAGACAGTGGAAAGAACGAGAACAAACAAAAGAAAGAAAAGAAAGAGGGGTGAAAAAAGACTCTAAAAGGCACCAATTCAAGGAACGTTATCAAGTTCTCAGCATCTGCGATTCACAAGCCGCTCGCGGGCCGGGGCGGCACAGACTCCGCCCCTTTCTCGGGTGTCGGACGCTCATTGGTGGGGGCGGCCGTCGCCGGCCGGTGACTGCCCGAGGAAAGGTTGCCTGGGACACGCATCCCTGTGTGAACGCATGACGTCCCACCCTGGCGCCAGGCTGTCTGGGGCTGAGTCTTAGATCAACACAGCTGTGGGACCGGGACCCACAGCTGGGCAAAGGAGCGGATTCCTCAACAAAAAATAGGATTGTGAGAAAAGTTCTGAAACAAAAACAGTGCAGACAAAAGCCTTAATGACATCCTTTCATAAAAATAAAAAATGCAAGAGGGGGGAAAAGCTGGTAAAAGGAGCAGAACTGGGAACAGAAAGTTCAGAGGCATTTGGAATAAGAGGCTGAGGCCCCGCCACCGCTAAGCAACTTGCATAAGACCTGAGCTAGCCCTCCAGTCTGCTGTTGGGAAAAAGAAGTCTTTGGGCTTCAAACTTCATTTAGTGTTCCAACCTTAACCTGCTTCTTTCAGAATTAGAATCTTAAATTGGAGAGGACCTTAGAGGTCATTTGCTCCCCTCCCCACACCCAATTTTACAGAAAATGAGGTCCAGGAAGGAAGGAAACGGGGCCACACTGCAAGTTATTGTCATGGCCAGGACACAATTTTGTTTGCTAATCCTACTGCATCTCTCTCTTGCCTATCTCTCTCTTGCCTATGTCACACAGCCCAAAAGCATTTCAATCTGAAAGCATCTTGGGAAATAACAAACATGAAGGTGTTTTGAAAATGGCTTTACAGGCTTGAGGAAAACCTGTGAGGACCTGTGGACTGTGCACCTACCACACACCTGGCCCATGCTGAGTCCCCAGGCACCAAAGAGACTAACAGATTTGATGGTGAGAGCATGTCAAGTGCCTTGCAAAGAAGAGGCATTCGACAATTACTTGCTGAAGGAATGAGGTTGGTCTAATTAGGTTCATTTTATAAATCAGGAAATTGATGCACAGAGAGGTGACATCATTAGTAAAAGAGAATGGGGATGTGAACATAAATCTGCCTGGACCCGAGGACCATGATATTTCCAGAACCTACTGGGCTTCACTATTTTGCACAAACCATGGAACGCTCCATGACAGAAAAGGAAAGGGCTTTCTATATGGTCATTCAGGAGTCACCATGGTCGCCATTTTCCCTTTCCATGACCAAATAGCTGGCATGCTCCCCATTTCATGTTTTTAGTATATATGCATTGACTTGTTTACTCACAGGTTCTTTCTTTCCTTTTTCTTATACTAAAGACGCTGTCCTTGAAAACATAGATGTCTTCCAAGGACAATTCTTGGGACACAGAGCACTGTGATATGACAGCAAAAAACAAGACTTCAGGTCTGACTCGGCCCTTATTTATGGTGTGGCATTGGACACGCTTTATAGCCCCTCTCTGCACCCTTTACCATTCCACGTCTGCCTGCCCAAAATCATAAAGCCTTAGACTTCTAGAGTTGGAAATTATTTAAAAGTAACACTTAGAACCATCTCCCCATTTTACTCACAGGCAAATGAGGCCAGGGTAGCTGGGCTTGTTCAAGATCACCTGACAAATTTTTAGTGGGGCTGGGATGTTGAACTGTAAGCCTCCTGATTTCTAGTCCCATGTCCTTTTTATTATGATTATTTTGAGAAGCTCCTAGCTCAGAGCTCTCATTGTCCTGTTAATCAGTGCCTCCTACTATAGAACTCTTAATTGTTTCCTGTGTTAATCTTGTCTCCCCAAATTGCGAGATTCTTGAGAGCAGGAGCCACTGCTTTATGTGAAGTGACTCCATAAATATTTACCAACTGATTGATTGAGGAAGCAACCATTGGGGGATCCTACTTGGTCAGTGTCAAGATGGGAACCAGCATTTTAAGATTGCAAATTCCTGAAAGTTCTGGGAAGTGGTAAAAAGACAAGCAAAGGATACCGAATGGAATGACTGTCCTGTTGCAAGACAGGGCTCAACTTGCATGTCCTCTGGTCCCTTTCCTGGGCTCTCAGATGGAGCTGGAGCTATTTCATCAAGGCCAAGAATAATCAGGTCCAGGTGGCCTGCCACTTCATAGCAGAAAGGGAATAGACAATAAAGCTGTGGTATCACCAAACTAATGTTTTCTGCATAGAGGTGTTTGAAGAGTGGGGAGAAAGGAGGAAGCAAGAGTTAAGAGATTTGGTGACTCCATGGGTGTCTCCTATAAAGGTTATATAGAAATCATCCCTTCTGTCACCTCCCCCATTCAAAACTGTCCAAAATTCTAATCAAATCAAACTCACTTCCAAAACATAACTGGGCATATATTTGGCTCCTTACGGAGTGCATGAAGCCAGAGGATGGTAGCTCTTTTCCTTTCCCATGCAAAAAGCACCGATTCAGGCTCCTTTTTTTTCTTTCTTTTCCCCTGTTGCTCAAATAATGTTTTTTGCTCAAATCCCTTTCCCCTCCTCCTTCTGTAATCTCAGCGCCTAGCCCAAATCTGTTTTCTTCATTGTAACCTCAGCTTCACCGCAATTAATTTTTTTCCCCTCTGGTCACAAGATAATTCCTGACGCCAGTGAGTCTGGAGGTCAGACGAACAGCAAATTGGGGAACAAGGCGGCACTAATTCCTTACAAGTTTCCCTTGAAAAATCTTTGCTTTTGGAAAAAAAAAAAAAAAAAGCTTCTTTGCTGTTCAGGGATTTATGACCTCAGAGGAGCTATGGGTTCGAACTAGTGTTGGGCTGTGGGTGGACTGGCAGGGGGCAGGGGAGCTCAAAGACCTGGGTCGCTGCCAGGAAAAGGCAAATTCTTAAAGCTAATGGTTTTAAGTGATTTTTGAAATCCTTGCTGGCAAAGAGGCCCGCCTTTCCTCAGTATCAGCGCTTCCTCATTCTTTGAATCCACGACTCCGCGGTATTCGCCGTCAGACCCGCCGAAGAAAGCCTGTTTGCAATTTAACCGCGTTGTGAACGCCCTTGGCCGGCGGGGGCGGGGCCGAGACGGGCTGTTTTGCATAAAAGGGCGTGCCTCCGACACTGGCTCTATAAGTAGGAGCTGCAGAGAGCGTGCGCGCACAGCAAGCTGCTGTAAGGTTTCTTCTTGCGCGTTTATTCCTTTCCCCACCTCCAACCTCATTCCTCAGCATGAAGGCGCTAAGCCCGGTGCGCGGCTGCTACGAAGCGGTGTGCTGCCTCTCTGAACGCAGCCTAGCCATCGCGCGGGGCCGCGGCAAGGGCCCTGCAGCCGAGGAGCCGCTGAGCCTGCTCGACGACATGAATCACTGCTATTCGCGCCTGCGGGAACTGGTACCCGGAGTCCCGCGAGGCACTCAGCTTAGCCAGGTGGAAATCCTGCAGCGCGTCATCGACTACATCCTCGACCTGCAGGTGGTCCTGGCCGAACCCGCCCCTGGACCCCCAGACGGCCCGCATCTTCCCATCCAGGTACGTTGGGCGTGCGCGGAAGCTGGGGCGGGGCTGAGTTCCAGGACTGGGATGCTGCTGCACTCCTGGAACTCCCAAGTGCCATGCGTTCTCTCATATCTTTTCCTTCTCTCTCAGACAGCCGACCTCTCTCCTGAACTTGTAATCTCCAACGACAAGAGGAGCTTCTGCCACTGACCTGGCCGTCCTGGCATCTCCAGGTGAGTATCCTCACCTTCTTGGAGGGGTGTGGGGGTGCAGGCGTGGTGGTGGTTAAACAATAAATCTTGGAGTGCGTACATCTCCTAAGGGATTACCACCCCCACTGTATAGAGAAACCAAGGCCAGAGAGGGCAAGTAACTTGCCCGTAGCCATATCACATGAATGACGGAACCAATTTTCGTCTTGTGCGCGTTTCAACCTTAAACGCACGTTGCTCCTGCCCTCCCACAGTGGCCAAAGACCCAAGAAAGTACACGCAGGTCCCACTAAATAAAGCAGACGTCTGTTGGTAGTCGGAGCCGTAAAAAGAGCTGTGTCTTCCTCAGCCCCCTTCCAACTAGTGTCAATTCCAAAAGGGAGGGGTGGCGCAAGCTCCGCCTGTGGTCCTTTGGCGCCAACTGGGTGGGGGCAGCGTGGGGCGCGGAGTTATCAGCTGGAGGTAGAGACCAAGTTTCCTCCCTGGCGCCGGCCAGTCTGCGGACGGCCCCCGCCTCGGCTCTCTCAGCGGAAACTGACGGCTCTCTGGTCTTCTCTCCTCCCCCGCCCAGAACGCAGGTGCTGGCGCCCGTTCCGCCTGGGACCCAGGACCCCAGGACTCTGGCCCGAAGCCCCAGAGCATGGATGTGCCCCAGCCTCTCCCTGCCCACTTGACTCCCCCAAACCCCTGCTTCGAGGCTGGACCTGGCGCCCGGGAGCGAAGGACTGTGAACTTGGGTGGCCTAAAGAGCCAGAGCTAGCTCTGGGCACCAGCTGGGCAACGTCACCCGGCCCCACCCCATCCCTAAGTTTTAAAGACTGTCTTTCAGAGTGTGGGGGTGGGGTGGGGGGGAGAGTGGCTGCTCTCCAAACTCTGCCAAGGCAGCAGTAGAGCTGGTCTTCTGGTCTCCTCGGGAAAAGGCTCTGTTGCCCTGATTATGAACTCTATAATAGAGTATATAGCTTTTGTACCTTTTTTGCAGGAAGGTGACTTTCTGTAACCAAGCGATGTATGTTATTAAACTTTTTATAAAAGTTAACATTTTGCATAATAAACGGTTTTTAAACACTTGTGTATATAATTTGATTTCCGTAAGTGCTAGTAACACTCTCACAAGGCTGAATTTAGGGGGAGTAAATGCCCTTCTTGGAGTCTGAGAAAAGCAAACTTACTTATTCCCCTAAAAGGGAGATGGGGAAAAGTCCAACTAACACTGGGGTGGAGGGGGGAATGTAAAGAGCTCCTGATGGGAGCCCCACATCTATTGAGGGTTGGATGCAGAGAATATCCTGGCCCTGGCCTCTCATTTTACAGATGAGGGAAGACCGGAGAGGGGAAGTGACTTAACAAACTCACCCAGTAAGTTGGGAGCACAGGATAGAAATTAGGCCTGAATCCCACTAAGTCCCTTGGGCTTTTGTGCTACACTAGCAGATGGCTGTCTCAATTCACTGCCATTAATTATTCTTGTCTTTCTAGCATGGGACGTGGAATAGAGGAGCCCTCACCTGGTGCCCAGACGGGTGGTTTATAGACCCATTTCAGAGATGAATCGTTCACTGGGTCTGGTTTCATTTCCCTCCTCATGCTCTCTGGTTTGCCTTCCTCTTGGGCCTCCAAAATTGGTTAACATGGGTAAGGGGTCTCTGCCCTCAAATCCCCAGACACTGATCAGGACTTTGGTGTTGGTTGGGAAGTACTGGTACCAATCCCTCCTCTCCCATCAGGTTGTTGAAGATTTTGACCCTGGACTGGGATTTGGAGGAAGAGGCCCTATAGCCTCATTCGTGTGGTATTTCCTTCCCAAACACCTCTATTGAGAGCCTACTCTGTGAGCAAGCCTCTTTATCCCTATTTCAGAAATGGAGAAACTGAGGCTCAGTTGATAATGAGTCTTAGGCAGATTATCGCAGCCCCTTGAGAGGCAGAAATGGGATTTTAATTTTAACTACAGTGACTTAACATTGTAACAGACAGGAGCAGGGCCTGAGACTGGATATTCCATGGGGCCAAACCCAATCCATGCCAATCTGCCTCCTACCTGGCAGCTCCCCAGGTGGGCTCCACAGGCATCTGGCATCGCTAGATTCTTGTTTATGATATGATCTCATCTGTGTGTTGGCCCCTGGCATGAGTGAGTTTAGTATTTCATAACAAACAGCTCACGTCATCACCCTTCACACCTTAACCCTGGTGAGCTTTTCAGGGGTGAACAGGGGCATCTGGTGGGGAGGGAACCAACCTGTCTTTGCCAACCATCCTCCCAGCTGACCAGTGGTTTTCAACCTGTTTCCTGGTCTCCTGATGATATAATGGAAGGTATGAACACTCTTCATAAAATAAACACAAATACATACAACTTTGAAGAGCAATAGCAGATCTCCAATCCCCTGGAAAGCCCTTAGTCTTCATGTGAGGAACTCTTGTCTCAAACCAAAACGTGCAAGACCCAGGCTGGGTCTACCTTAGATCATTAGTTAGGTGTGCTGTACTGGTGCCTGAGACAGCCACAAAGGAGTGCAAATCCTTGCTCTGCCACATACTAGCTGTATAACTGAGCCTCAGTTTTCACATCTGTATAAAATTGCAGATCTTGAGGATACAGCTGAGGCACCTGGCTTCACATTACACCATTAATTGCAGTAGAACCAGGCACTGAACTCAAGGGTCTGTACCCTTTTTGCTATAGTATGCTGCTTCCTGCTTGCTCAGAAGTTGTGGTGCTGAGGAAGGCTAGAATGGGCAAGCCACTTTACCTCTCCAAGCCTCTCTCTGCCCCAGCCCAGCAGCTGGTGGTTCTTGTACTACTGCATCCCGGGACAGAAGATAATGGTGGGAAAGTTCTTTGAAATGCATCACACACCTACAAGGTATTATTAAGCTAATTCCAAGGAAATTGCCTGTTAGCTCTGCTGAGACTGAGCTGTTCAGGTGGCTGAGACAAAAGCTGAAACCAGCACACCAATTCATTAGTCCTTAGAGAGTGAAAGCAATTTGGCCCTAGGTCAGAAAACTCTCGGAAAGATGACAGTGTATTCTGCCATAGTCACCTATCCAGTGCCTACCAAATGCCAGGCTCTATTTTATCTTAATATTTTCTAATCCTCACCACAATCCAGAAAAGTACCATTATTTCCATTTTACAGAGGAAACAGATTCAGAGAAGCTGAGTAACTTGATCCAGGTCACACAGCAAGGATTAGTAAACTCCATCTGCATCTAGGTTCAAAACACACCTTCTCACCTCTACTCGAGGCCAGCTATTTTCCCTCGCCATTCCCCGGACTTGGCACCTATTTGGTCCTCAGCGGGTGCTTGGTGAACTAGAAAGACCTAAGACCACCTGAGGTCTCCCTTTCATTTGATAAAAGGATGATGGTACCTCCCTTACAGGTTTGTGGTTCAGATTAATGATAACACGCCTAAAGCATCTACCAGGCTCCCTGAAATACAAAGTTCATTATTAATCGTGTGTCTTAACGGTCATTATCGCATCAGCTCTGAAATATGTATATTTGGAGGGAATTTTTACTTTGTAAATAAGAGACAGGCTCAGAATAAAGTAACTTGCCTGTGTTCACACAGCTCCTAGGCAACAAAGCAGTGAGTCGAATCTTTGCCTTTTACACCCGAGATAGTAGTGCCCTTCCAAGACCAGTTACAGCTTTTCCTAGCTGTGGATGCGCCGGACAACCTTCAATTGTGTCTTCCCGGCCTCATCAAGTCTCATGGTCACCACTCTTCTCCATTCCCAAGGCTACACTCCAAACCTCCTGTAGTTCTCTCTGTCCCTCACAGATACTTTTCAGGGTGCCCTCTGCCCACCCCCGGCCCAGCAGTATGAGAGCCGCTCCCCAACTACGGCTTCCCGGCTGCCCGGCAGGGGCGGAGCCTCGGCCCACGTGGACCCGAGCCCGGCTGAGCGGAGTCGACGGGCCCCGCCCCTCGGCCCGCCCTCGGCCGGGCGACCCGCGCTCCCCCCGCGGGCCCTGGGGGCCGCTCGCAGGTGTTCGCTGGCGCCCGGATGTCTGAGCTCTGGCTCCGCTCTGGCTCCGGCTCCCTCCGCAGCCTGCGGGCGGGGCTCCCAGCCCATCCGGAGTCTCGCGGCGCCCCCGCCGCTCTGCCAGCAGCGTGGCCTCCCGGTTCCCAGCCTCCTGGCCTGGGGGGCCCCCCACCCAGCGGAGTCGCTGACCCGACTGCTCTCCCGCTGCCCCCAGCTGCGCTCAGGCCGCTGCAGCCTCGGCACGCCCCCACCCCGCTTCCTGCCTCGGCAGTTTTGCAGCTTTGCCCCGGCCGGTCGGGCGGCAGCCCTGGATCGCACCCCGTTCCTTCCTTCCTTCATTCTGTCAGGCAACTCGCATTCCTCGAGCGCCTGCGAAATGCCCCGCACAAGGCCTCCCCGACCTTCTGAGTGTGGCCGCAGGCCCACGGGGTTCCTCCGGGAAGCCTCTGCCCTCCACCCCAGCCTCCCTCCCCACCCCGCCTCAGTCTCTCCTCTCTGATGTCCTATCTCACTCATAGAGTTTAGCGTTTACTTGCTCTCTGATTATTTTTCCTGTTAAGAGTTTGTCAGTGGCAGGGTCAGGGAGTAGCTTTGTGACCAAAGTCAGGGATCAGTCCGAAAGGGAGGAGCCAGAGTGTGGCCAGAGCTGGGGTTCAGCCTGACTGGGCAGGGTTTGGGGCTAAGTGTGGGTAGAAGCTGGCCGCAGTCTGTGTCCCGGGTTAATAGACAGGGTGTGAGGGTTAGTCTGAATAGCCTCAGTGGCCACGTTTAGTGATTTTGGCCTTTGGGTAGAGTCCAGGTCAGGGTAATAAGTCATCCTAAGACCAGGATTGGGGGTTGCCTTTGACAAATCAGATAAGGGGAGGGAGCTCTTTAAACCCTCTGAACTCAGATTCACATCCCTCCATAGCTGGGGGCTGACCACAGTCTCCCCCTAAACCTCACAAGTGGTGGTGGGACTGACCTGCTCTCTGGGGACACTCCCTCTCCTCCTCAGCAGCATCCTGCTCCTCCTTTGTGCCAGAAGCTAGAGGCAGAAGGCCTCACTGGGCCAGACTGTGGTCAACAGGAGCCCAGAATGGTGGTGACATTGACCATAGTAAGACCTTAGGCTTCCAGCGACCCAAGCCTGGAGCCAGCCATATTTAACAGGTAAGTTAGTGCTCTTCCCTGTGCCTTCTGTCATTTGTTCATACATCTAAAGCCTGTCAGCGAAGGAAGGGCCCTTAGAGGTCATAAGTTCCACCCGAGAGGGGAAAGAGCTTACTCAGGGACACACAGCAAGTTACTAGTCAAGACAGCCCTCAGATCCAAGCCTCCTAGTTCCCATCTAGAGCTCTTTCTGCAATACTCTGGCCACCCTGAGCAAGGATTGTTATTCCCACTTCAGAGATGGGACAGCTGAGGCCTCACCCTCGGCTCTCACAGAGGGACTGCAAGGGGCTGGTGGACTGCACAGCCCCTCACCCAGAGGATCTGGAATGTGAAGTCAGGGAATGGTGATTCCCTAAGGCGCTGTCTCCTTGTCATTGCCACCCAGCCCCCTCCCTCTCGATCTCATTAGGAGTAAATGAAACAAGGGTGGCCAAGCATGAGTTGGAAGCCTGGGAGGGGAGAAAACACTTTTTAAGAACTGCTGGGGAAAAGCTTAGCTGGTTTCTTATGGAAACATATGGAACTCATTACTCTTAAGTTGAGATGGTCGCTGGCCAGCTGGCAACTGGTTGGTTTAGGGCTAAAAGTGTGTGTTGTGTGGCAATGAGGGTACCCAAGGCACGGCAGACTCCCCAGAATAACCCACCGGCTCACTGACCCCGGTTCTTCCTAAACCTGGTTTTGTTTTCAGCCTCTGCCATTTCTAGCCTCAAAAAGTGTGTGTATGTGTGTGGTGGGCAGGGGGCGGGGGATCAAGACACACCAGGATATGGGACCTATAGGTTATGCAGGAAGGAGATGAGGACTTGGGGACTATCAGGACAGACAACCACACGCCCCTCTCCCTGGCACATACCCTGACTCACACCAGGGGCCCCTGGCAGATCTTGCTGTGGGTCCAGATGTATGAAGGGTTGATCCCAGCTTCCATCGAAGTTTTCATCCAGATGGGCCCCTAGGGGCCTAAATGTTGGTCCCACATCTTGCCAATTGCGTTTTCCACTGTAGATTTGTCTCCATATACAAAGAGAGTGGCAGGAAAGTGTCTATCAGGTAACGGGGCAGGGGGAGGGGTGCTCCCTCCATTTCACCCCTGGAGTAAGCGTCAGAGCCCAGGTCTCCAACACCACCTGCACCTCTGCAGCTCTTTTAAAACTGTACAAACCAGTGGGTCACACAGAATTGGCCTCTGCTAGCTACTGCAGCCCTCCTGGTGTACTTTCTCTGAGTCTAAGAATTGGAGAGATGCTTATTGAAATCATAGCTTTGTTCTGCATCAGCTCTGCCGCCACAGATAAGTCATTTGTCCTTTCGGAGCCTCACATGATTACTGCGTGGTTAAATTAGATGACATATGTAAAACACCTGGCACTTGGTAGATCCTGTGTGACCCCCCAGCCATGGAGCTGGCTGGGCATCATTGTCAGATTCCTAACATAATTCCTTCCTTAGTGTTGTTGGCATAATCCAGTCATAGCACCTCAGCACAGCCTGTCCAGCATCTGTGCTCACCAGAGCCCTTCACGCACACGCAGGAGAGTCCCGTGCCTTGAGGAATAGCACAGGGACTGAAAGTGGGGCTCCAGACCTCTGCTCACAGCCTCTGCCACCATGGGCAAGCTCTTTACATCTCTGAGCCTCAGTTTCTCCGCATATTACTGCCTGGAACCTGTCCACAGAGCCATGGTGTGGATTTAGTGAGGAACTGCTGTAAAAAGCACCTAGAAGCCTGCCAGCATGTGGTAGGCACTCAGTAAGTCACGGCTGGTGAGTGTTACTATTCCTATTTCACAGATGGAGAAACTGAGTACCAGAGTGAGGAAGTGACTCACCCGATGTCATGTGGAAAGATTCCCTCACAGACCTGGGTGTTAAAAGCCAGATCTTCATACTCCTGGTCAGGGCCCAGCTGCTGCTTTCTCATTATTGGGGTCTGTAATTATTTCACGGCAGATGTGTTATCAGCTGGTGGAAAGACAGAGACTCAGACCCTGTGAGCCTGCCCAGGCTCAGCCTGATCCAGAACCAGCTCACTCATGAAAGCATCCTTATCTGGAAGAGACTAGGGGTTGGAGGTTGGGGTGGGGCGGGTGACCCAGAGGTGAGAGGACCTGGAGACCAGAGATGGTGCAATCATGCACATGAGCAGTAGCTTTGTGATCAGAGAGACCTGTGCTTCAAACCTGTCTCTGCCACTTCAGAGCTGTGTGACCAGCTAAGTGACACCACCTCTCCGAGCTTCAGTTTTTCATCTGTAAAACTCCAAATAGTCACTCTTACAGGGTTGTTGTAGAAATTAAATGAGACAACAGAGGTAGAGAACCTGGCACAGGTAAGCTGCTAGCAAGTGGCAGCCCTTAAAGTTTTATCAAGAGGAAGAAGGCCAGTGGGAGCCAGCTGCTCCTTCATCATCCTTCTCAACTCAAAAGCTGTTTGTGGACTTTCAGTAGAGCAAACAATGGATAACAGATTGTTCTAATATTTGGCTATTAAAATGCCTATGTGTGCCCAAACTCCTTTACTTACTAGCTGTGTAAACTTGAACAAGTTACTTAACTTCTTTTGTTTTCAGTGTCTGCCTCTCTAAAATGGGCATAACAAAAGTCTCTGCTGCAGAGAGTTGTTGTGAGGACTGAGTTAATTTACATATGAAACTCTGAAGACTAGTGCTTGGCCCTAGCAGGAACCCCCAAGTGCCAGTTGTCATTCATTCTCTTAGCATATTTTGTGAAGTTTGCGTTCTCATGCATTCTCTAACCATCTGTGCTTTAATATAAAATCATAATGTCTCTCTTTTTTTTTAAGTAAAATTGACATTTCAGGAAGATGTACAGATTTTTATCACATGGCTTTGTGAGACTTGGCACCCAGCCAACTTCTCACACAGTCACTCACGTACATGTGTGTACCTGCATGCATGTCAACACGTATGCTTTGAGAAGGCCATGCCACACTGCGCTGCTTCCCAAATGGGCTGAAACAGGCCCTCTTACCTTGCGGAACTGCCTGCACTCTCCCTCCCACTCCTCATGCTCTGTGGAGTGAGGCAAGAGAGCGTGCGCACCTCTCAGCCCAAGTGTAGTCCTTGGCAAAACTGACATGGGAGGAAATCCTGACTCCAGCTCTTAACCTGCATGTCAGAGCCCAGGTCCCGGTGCTGGCTCTGTCCCTTCCTTGCTGTGCAACCTGTGCACACAGCTTCACCACTCTGAGCCTTGGTTTCTCATCTGTGAAAGGTGGCTGACCATGTCTAACTCTGAGGATTTTTGTGAGAATTACGGCGACACATAAAAAGTGCCAAGCACATAGTCGTTGCTCATAAATGAGAGCTCTTAAAAGCCTGGCTGGTTTTTTAATTCTGTAAAAACTATCTGTTCTATATGCTTTAGTGACACAGGGCTATGGTCTCTCTGCCTTACATAATCAACAGACTTTATCACTCTGTAACACATTTGTTCATCCAACAAAGTATTTTTTCCTCCTAAAATTATTTTATGTCATGTTTTATTCCTATTTTACGATGTCTGGGCAAGTCAGTGGAGCCTGCTGAGCCTCCATTTCCTTATCTCTTAAATGGGAAAAATGCCTTCCTCATGAGGTGGTTCTGAGAATTCAGTGGGGTGGGGTGGGTAAAAGGGCTTTGTAAATTGTAAAGCTGAACAAGTATAAGAGATTATTTTTTTTGCAACCCCCCCCCACCTTCCCTCTCACTAGGCTGAATTCCTCAAAGACAGGAAGCAGTTTTATTTACCTCTGTGTCCTCAGCAATGAATGTGTAGTAATAAATTTAATAGTAATGGTGATTGTGATAAGAACTTTCATTTCTTGAGCACTTACAATGTGCGGGGCTCTGGGCTGAGACCATTTACTGGAAAGATGAGTGATAGACATTTGGAAGTGTTTGGTTCCCTCTGCTGATTACTTAAAGGTGGAGAGATTGTTTTCTTTTTCCTTTGGGCAAGTTCTGTCTTCCATACCACAGACAAATTAATTTTATTCTTGGGTCTTATACATTGTTTGGCCAATCCAGTGGAATAAGCAATCTTTAGTTTCCTTATCTATAAAATGGGGCTAATGATCAGCTTGCGTCATGTGTGTCACATAAATGACAATAACTTTCCCTTACTCCTCCCCACCTCTGCACACCTTTCCATTGCAGAATATGGCGATGACAGGCAAGATGATTAAACTGGGCAGCAGAAAGCTGAGTCCCTTCATCCTTTGTTTCTTTTTGGCACAGGGTGGCAGATCTTTCTGGAGTAATGCCTCAATTCTTAGACCCTCCAAGTTCTGCCTCCTTCAGAAAATCTCCCTTATGTGCCATAGCACCAAAGGTTTGACTCGCCCAAATGCCACATACCTGCCCCCTATAATCATGTGCTGCATATTCCAAGGAGACTTAAGTCCTGGAAGGCAGAGTTGTGTGTTAGGGGTTTGACTTCTATTTTTCCAAGCATTTTCTTAGCATCAAATCATTTCACCTCTTACAAACCTTTCAAAGCCCCCAAGTCACAGATAGGGCAGCTAAGGCCCAGAGAGAAGAGGGCTTTGATGAGGCCACAGAGTGAGTGACAGAGCCAGTCCTGCCGCCCGAACCATGCCATGAGCCTCTCTGAGTCCAGGTACTCTCTGAGCACCTTCTCGACAGCAGACTTTGTGCCTGGCACTTCCTCACAGTAATTTTTGTAGAGCAGGTATTGTCCCCACTTTCAAAATGAGGAAACTGAGACTTGGACAGGTAAAATAACGTGCCCCAGTCAGACAGCAGTAAGGGTCAGAATCATGATTTGATCAGGGCTGACTACAACATGTGTGTTTTTTATTTAATACCCCCAGGCGTCGGCAGCTTTGCTGTTTTGGAGCCTCAGAAAGACAGGCCTCTCGGAGCATCCCTGCAGCAGTAGTGTTGGACCCTAATGCAAGAAGTGATTACCAAGGCTGACCCCCCTGCCCGACTCTCTCAGCCCCAGCAGCCGGGGTCAGGAGATTCACAGAGCAGGGCACACAAGGCCCTTGCTGCAGTACTGATCTGCATGGAGTGACCCCCCCTCAATCCCCAGAGCCATTGTCTCTCCCGGAGACAATACGGATAAAGGACCCAGCCTAGTGGGCTGCCTGCATCAATCTGTAACCATGGAAACCCCTAGGGAGACAATTCCAAAGCCCTCCCTGCCACCTTCCACCCTGCAGCTGTGGTTCTAGAAACCCAGCCTCAAGCAGGAGGGGCATGGCTGATAATTGTCACCCCCTACCACTACCACCACCAAATAGGACACAGCTGGGCTCCCCTCAATATACATCCGCCCACCCTGTCCCCACCCGCGCTACCCCAGTCCCAGAAGTGCTGTTGGCAAAGGAGCCCTTGGATGTGTTTAAGGCCTAAACCTTATTTCTTTTGCAAGAAGGTCTATTCTGAGAAGTTCTGCACTGGTGACATAACATCCTCGGTCTCAGGGTTGGACACGGGGGTGAGCGGGGAAGGAGTTCAGCCGAGTCCCTCACCGTTGAACTGTCAACCAGGTCCCGCGGAAGGGCTTAGGTCTTCAGCGCGTGACTTCCCTCTGGTGGCCAGTTGCTGCAGTTGTCAGCTGAGGCTGTGGAGAGGAACAGAAGTTACCGTATTTTGCCGTGTATAACGTGCACCTACGTTTTTGGCCCAAACTTTCAGGAAAAAAATGTAAAAAAGTCTTTTGTTTTCAATTTTTAAATTCTTTTTTATTTATTTATATTTAGACACTTGTTTTTATATTATAAAGGAATTTTAGCATTTACTTGTGAACATATTATGGTACAAGAAATTTTATATAACAATTACAAAGCACAAGGACAGGTACTAGGTACAAGAAATTTTAGGTGCCGGTAACAAATTTACGATATTCACTCATCATGGTAGGCCAAGACTCTTCATCACTGTCAACATCAGAAGTATTGTCTTCTTCAATTTCTACATTTTATTATAAGTGTAAATAAAAGAATTAAAAACACTTATATAGATACAGAATTAGTACTATCCATATATGATGCACATCCTTATTTTTCCCTCAAAAATTGGGACCAGAAGTGCTCATTATACACGGCAATATACGGCATCACCTCTCCTGGGTACCTACTGTCTTCCGGATGCCCAACATACTCCCTGTGAGGTGGGTGTTATCCTCCTTAGTCAAGCTGAGGTCAAGGCTCTTGGAGGACATCCAGAGGGAAGGACACAGAGCAGAGGGGTGGGCAGGGTGAACCCAGACTACCCTGGCTCAAAATTGGCTCCACCGTCATCAGCCCTGTGACCTTAGGCAAATTACCTAAACTGTCTGCGTTTCACTTTCTTCATCTGTAAAGTGCAAGTGATAACAATACATATCTCATCGGGACATTATGAGAATTATATGAGTTAAGATTTATAAGCCTTCAGAACAGGGACTGGCATATAATAAATAAAATTCCAGGCCCTGTCACTTGAGCTGTGTACCTTCAGGCATGTCATTGGACGACTCCTGGCTTCAGCTGTCTCCGCTGTAAAGTGGAGCTAATCACCACTTCCTCACAGGGCTGTGGTGATCACTGAAGTGGATTTGGGGTGTGACTATCCTTACTTTGCTACTATTAGCATGGGGGGGGGTTGGAGGGGGGTTGGGTTTGCTTTTTGGGGCAGGAATGACCTTGGGGGCAGGGGGATGGATGAGGATAGGCAGTGAGAAATTATGCCTCTCCACAGGCCAGGAGAAGGAGATACCTGAAAGTTCGGGCCCCCCATTTTTCTCCATGCAGAGTCACAAAGAGCCTCTAACAGTGTGGCCAGAGACTGTCCTGGGAAGAGACTGCGAATGGTCTTTCAACTGTTCGAAAACCCTTTCACTGACTTCACTTCAATAATCAGTTGACGAGCTTCTGCTCTGTGGTGAGCAGTGGGCTGCATGTTGGGATGTGAAGATGAAGAAAAGGAGCATCTTAAATCTGGCAAAGATAGAAATGACAGAAAGACTGTCATTACAGTGTGAAAGGATGACAGACTGGGATTCCTAACAGAGGTGGGGAGCGAGGTCAGAGTCGGCCTCTGAGCCCTGGGCAGTATAAGCTGCTAGTGCCACCTGACTCCAAAGACTGAATGTCTTGCTTGTTTCAAAAGAATTCTGAGCCTGATTTTTCAGTGTAATTGATCTGGATTCTTGATTGTGCTGTCCCAGGTTTCAATTCTGTTAATCTGAAGAGTTAAAAATACCCGCTTTTTTTATTGACGTCTGAGATCATGTGTGTACATGGGACACACTGCATTCTCAATGACTTGTATATCTGAGAAACTTGTGTCTGAGGACAGGCCTTTTCTTCATGGTGGAAGAGGTGGAGAGAGGAACCCAAACAGAAGGAACAGCATGGCCAAACAGGGAGAGCAGGGAGGTCTGAGGGAGTCTGAAAAAGTGTGTATGATCAGAGCCTAAGGTCCCCCTGTAAAGGAGACTGCAGACCATAAGGGCTGGGGTGGGGTGGCCAGGCCACAGTGGGGAACTACTTGCCAGATCTTAAGCTAGAGAGTAACAAGGTTAGAAATGTGTTTTTAAGAGTTCCAGTAGGAAAAAGAGGGTATACATTCATAATAACAGGAATGATAGTAGCTTCCCCGAAGCTCTTCTGGGCACCACTACTGGGACCTGCATCCGATTGCCCCCTTACCCCCCAATGTGGGGCCACCACCACAGGACCAACATCTGTGAAAAACATCTCCAGGTCTGGAAACATCTGGAAAGAATCTGACCACTCTGGTAGCCCTGGCCTTCCCAGAGGGGTTCCATCTTTCACTTCCATTTTCCTCCTCCGCAGGCCCATAGGGAGTTAACTTGGCTAGACAGCCTCGCAGGCTTTTGGCAGGTGCTGGAGTTCACCTCTAGATGGCAGCCTTAACCCTTAAACCCTATCAACTCCCATGCAAAGGCCAGAGAGATGGCAAAGGAGCTAACGTACAGGAAGGATGTGCAATCACCCTCTCATGTGTGCATCATCATCTCTATTTTACAATTGAGAAAACTACACCTCCGAGGGCTGAAACCACTTTCCAAAGCCACAGAGATAGGCAGACACAGTGGAACTCTGCTTCTCTGACCTCAGTTTCTTTATCTGTGAGATGAAACTGATCCACCCCTATCAACACTAATCTCCTTTCCGTCTCTATACATATGCCTATTCTGGACATTTCACATAAATGGAATCATGCAATATATGGCCTTTTGTGTCTCATTTCATTCACTTAGCGAAATGTTTTCAAGATTCCTCCGTATTGTAGCATGTCGGTGCTGCTATCCTTTTTGTGGCCGAATACTATCCCTTTGTATAGACGCACCACACTTGTTGATCCATTCAATAGTTGATGGGCATTTGGGTTGTTTCTACATCTTTGTTATTATGAAAAGTGTTGCTGAACATCCATGTATATGTTTTTGTGTGAACATTTGTTTTCAGTATGCTTGGGTATGTATCTAGGAATGTAATTCCTGGGTCATCATATGGTAACATTCTGTGTAACTTTCTGGGAACTGCCAAACTGTTTTCCAAAGCAGTTGCATCAATTTACATTCCCAACATGTGAAGGTTTCAATTTCTCCACATCCTGGCCAACACTTGTTATTGTCAGCCTTTTTGATTATAGCCATCACAGTGATTGTGAATCTCACTGTGGTTTTGATTTTCATTTTCCTAATGACTAATGATGTTGAACATCTTTTTATGTGCTTATTTGGTCTCTGTATATCTTCTTTGGAAAGTTATCCATTCAAATCCTTTACCTTTGCAATGCATTTTGGTAATACTATGTGAAATCCGCACACGCGTGCGCGCGCGCACACACACACACAAAGTACATTCACATAATTATCCCAGATTGATTTAAACCGCCACAATAGCCCTGAGGCAGCCATGATTAGCCCCATTTCTCAGGTGAAGAAATTGAGGCCCAGAGTAGTGCTGTTAATGATATGATCCAAAGCACACAGCTTAAGGAGTGTCAAGCCCAGAATTTTATTTATTTAACATTCATGTAGTATTTACTCTGTGTCAATCCAGAGAACCCATGAACCTCGCATTCCAACAATTTTCCAGTAAAAACATTATTATCACTAGCAGAACTTCCCTGAAGCAGCAACTTGTTTCTTTTCTTTTTTAAATATAACCTTTTATCTCCAATTACAAAGTAATGCATGCTTATTGTAGAATAGGTTGAAAAAACTATACAGAGAAGCACAAAGAAGATGGAGCAGATGTTCCTTCCTTTCTGCAGCTCCAACATGGCTTCTTTCTGACTGTGGGGTCACGGGAACAGGTAATCACTGGGGAACCACGGAACAAGAGATCCGTGTCTTCAGGAAGCTAATATACAGCATTTTGTATTTTGATATATAGGACTTTAAGCAGAGGGAACCTGAGGCGTTTTGCAGAAGATAGACCAGGGATAAAGAAGTTTGCTTTGGGGTTTTTCCAGGGTTTTGAGCCTGGCTGGCCCAGGGGCTTCCTCTTTACCAGCTGTGCCACATCAGTCAAGTCACTTAACGTGCCCCATGCCTTGCTTTTTCATCCGGAAAATGAAACTATGCCTCCCTAACTTACCTAGTTGAGGGCACACCTTCCATGCCCAACGATGTCTGCAGCTCTGGAACCCCTGGTTCATTGGCAGAACACTCCCTCCTTTACGTGGGTCCTGGGGCTAAGTTCTTTGTTCAAAATGCCTCCGTGCCTTGGGAGACAGATCTGAGTTCTGACCCTGGTTTCATCTTTAATCAGTCAAGTCCTTTTACATTTTTGAGCCTCGGTTTCTTCATCTGTCCAAATTGTACCTATGTTAAAGGGTAGGTGGGATGTTTCAACACAATAACGCACGTAAAGCTCCTGGCTGGGAGCTTCAGGGTGAGAAAGTGCGTGAGAGATGGGAGCCCTTACCACTGTCCTCACCGACTGCAGCCCTCCGTGCCTGGCACTCGCAGGGAGGAGAGCACAAAGGGGAAGACGGACCCTGGGTCCTGCTCCCAAGGGGTCTGAAGTCTCACCGGATGTCTGATTTCACATGCGTTGTTCTTACCACTCTCCCCTGTGAGTTGGGTCTTGAAGGATGGATCAGATTTGAACACATGGGGATGGAAGCGAGGACGGGCCTCATGGATATGAAGCAAACATGGATATGTAAGCAAAGCCTGGGAAATGGGAAAGTGTAGAGCATGTCGACATTAAGGAATGTCTAAACCTGTAGAGCGTTTTTATGAGTTTATTTGGGTCAAACTGACAACATGTGCCAGGGAGCAAGATCTCAAATATTCTGGAGAATAATAGTTTTGCAGCTTCTTTTATACACTTGAACATACATGGAGGTGGAGAAAGCAGCATGGGGATTGGATTACAAGACAGTTAACAAGATTATTTGCTCTCTTGAGGGTTGATATTCCCTTCTAGGGGTGTTACTCCTGGTATTTCAAAGGTATGTTTACCTAAATACTCAAAAACAAGGGCAGAGGTTGCTTAAAACCTTTCACTAAAGAAGTTACAAGCCTGGGGCATGACTACCCACCATGACCTACCCAGTTAGGAATTTATGATCAGATCACCCTGTGAGGTTACTTTCCATAGAACCCCTCCCCCATTTTTTTTTTCTGTCCAAACGCATGAATGCAAAACCTGCAAGTATTTTAGTTTGATTCCATGTGAGGGCCTCGTCTGGTTCATCTCATACAAACTTTAGCTAAAACATGTTAAGTACCCACTTGGCATGCACCCTTCTGAATATTTTATATCCTATAACTTATGGATCCTCACAGTAAATGGAAAGGTCACTTGTGCCATTCGCATTGCAAAGATGAGGAAGTCGAGGCTCAGAGAGGTGCAGCAGTCTCACAAACGCTAGGAGTGGATGGGGCGTGAATTCAAGTTCAGGGAGACAGACTGCAGACCTGTGCACACCTTTTGCAGGAATTAGTTCCCAGGCAGTGAAACTCAAAAGCCAACCTCAGCTGCCTGAAACTCAACCACAGAGTTGGCTCTCAGCCCCCTTGCTGGCTCCCTTTGGTCTCAGCCCCACCCTGCCACCCCCATTTCCCTTCCTGACCCTGGGGCTCTGCTTCTTCCCCAAACCTGCTCTGCTACAATTCCTTCCAGGTTCCCACATCTGTAAAATGGGGATAAAAAGAGTGCAAGTCTCCGAGGGGTGTTGTGAGGCTCAGGGGAGATGCCCAAGAGCTTGGAGCACAACACGCAGTAGGTTCTCATAAATATTGATCATCACCTCCACCACCATTTTTTCTTTCTATCTTAAAAAAAATTTTTTTTAATTCTTTAAAAAAAATTACCCTCGGCCTGGGTAATGTACTTTATTTATTTATTTATTTTTAGAGAGAGGAAAAGGAAGGGAGAAAGAGAGGGAGAGAAACATTGACGCATGGCCTCTCACACACCCCCAGCGGGGACCTGGCACACAACTTAGGAATGTGGCCTGACTGGGAATCAAACCGTTGATCTTTTGCTTTACAGGCTAGCACTTAATCCACTGAGCCACACCAACTAGGGCTATCTTTTTGGAACTTTTTATCACCACTATGTTAATAGTGTCTCTGAAGTCCTGTGAAATAGGCTGAGTGGGAGCATTACCCATATCTGAGGGTTGAGACGTGAAGCAGCAGTTCACTCAGGGTCACTTAGGAAGTGCACAGTGGGACTTGAATCGGGGCCTCCTTGTCACTCTTTGCTGGGAAGATGAGTGAATCATATAGTCGATATTTATTACCTACATTCCACATGCAAAATCAGGTCCTAGATGCTGAGGGGTGTTCAGATAGAGTTCTTACCTTTAAGGGAGCTTAGAACCTAACTAATAAACAGGGTATGAAAACAAAGCCTTGTTTGTTGAGGTAGAACACTCTAAGGGTTGAAAGTGTAAGAAAAACCCTGGTAAAGGGGAGTAAGGCAAGGAAAGCTTCCTGGAGGAGTTGAAGGACCAATGAAATAGGTAGATTGGAGTGAGGGATCTGTGTACAGGAGATGACAGAGAAGTAACCACGGCTACCATTTCTTGAGGTTCCTTATGAACCAGGTTTTATGTTGAGAGCTTTACATGCATGATCTCATGAAATTTTCCCAGAATTCTACAAGATGGTTGTTACTAGGGATGAGAAAACTTGGTTTACAAAACTTGCGTGGGGTCACACAGCTAGTCAAGTGATAGGGCCTAGGTTTAAACTCAAGGCTGTCTACAAAGTCTGGGCTCTTAGTCACCATGGATTATTGCCACCTCAGCCTCACTATCTGAGGATGAGGACTAAGCATTAAGCTGGGAACTGACTCTGAATGGCTACAAATGCCAAGCTCAGACATGCAAAAAAAATCACATGGCACCAGGAAGGAATCAGCAGACCTAGAATTTAGCAGCAGCTTTGGGCAGCATTGCCATTCACTAGCCAAGGTCACGTCTCTGAGCCACAGCATCTCTTAACTGGAGAGAAGAGGAATGTAAGTGGATTATCAACAATAAAAGTTTTGAATAAAGGAGGGAGGCTCTTGTGACAAAAGGATTGTTTAGGAGAAACCTGGAGATTTTCAAGTATTTACTGGGTGTTGGGCTCTGGGAATACAACTGTGAAAAAGACAGAGCTCTGAACCCTGGACCCCCACCCCCATACCTGCAAGGGGCAGGGCACAGGGCACAGCTTGGAAGAATTGAGGAGGAACCTTTTACTGGAACAAACGAGGGCTGAGGAGCTGGCCTGTCCCAGGTTGGACTGCCAGTTCTCAAATCAGCAAATCTCTCCATGTGACCTGAGGCAAGTTACCCATCCTCTAACACTCTACATCTTTACCAGGAAGATCCTTATTACTCTTCCCAGGAATTTGTTGTATTAAATTCAAAACAATGCATGTAATCATCTAGCAGCGGCTCGGCAACTGTAGGCGCTCAATAGACGTTAGCATGCCCCTGCTAAGAGGTATGTTAGGCTCCGTCCCTCGGCCGCGGCCCCCCTCGGCCCCCAAGAAAGAGAACAGATTCCTGGCCTTCACTTTATCAAGATAAGGATAGAAATGCATATATGCTAGCTAAGCAACCTGCCAACAAACAATAGACCCTCGACCTGGGTAATGTACTGCTGGGGCTGGGTTCAGGTCAAGACTGCGTTTCCGACCCACCCCCAGGGAATTCGGGCCCATTCCCCGGGGCGCTCCGCAGTGCTCAGGTGCTTCTCTGCACATTACCGGAACCACCCTCCCAGTCTGTTTCAAGAGCGACAGCAGGTGTGACTGTCTCTTTAAGCAGCCAAACTCCTCCTGTAATCACCGCCTAGGGGATGGGTCCTTTCCGGGAGGTGGAGCCTAAGCTTGTTGCAGCGACCAACGGAAGCGCGGCATTTTCCGCGGGAGATCCGAATTTCGCGGCACGCAGTTTGGCGCTAAAAAAAAAAGAAGAAGAAAAAAAAGAGGCAGAGAAAGGCTCAGGGACTGCAGAGCGAAGCGAGAGTCAGTGCAATCGGTCCTCCTACCCTGTCCGAGCGCATCACGTCTCGGTCGAGCCCGCGGGTACGCCAGAGACCCCTAGGCGCTGCACCCTAAGCGCCGAGGCCTCCGGGGGCGTGGGGCCGTCGCGGGTCGCGGCCGCCCTTGGGGCGGGGCAGCCCCTGGCTGTGCAGCAGTCCCAGCCGCGGGGCGATCTCCAAGCAGGGATCTCCAAGCGCTGCTCAGTTCGGCCCTGGGCCAGGAGGGGAGGGTCCGGCCTTACCCGGCAGGCGTCCATTGGCGGCTTCCCCCAGCCTCCGCACCATGCCGCGGGCCGTGTGAGCCACCGCTGGCTCCGGAGTCCGCTGGTGCCCGCCGGCGCGCCAGGGGAGGGGGCTCTGCGCTCGCCATGCTGCGAGGGCCCCGGGCCCTGGCTCCGGCCGCTGGGCCGACCCTGAAGGGGCTGCCCGTGATGAGCCCCACCGAACTGTGGCCGTCCGGCCTCGGCAGCCCCCAGCTGTGCCCGGTCACCACCACCTACTACGCCCCGCTGTACCCGCAGACTGTGCCTCCGGCCGCGGTGCCCGGCACCTGCCTCGACGCCACCCCCCACGGACCGGAGGGCCAAGCTGTGCGATGCGTGCCGGCTGGCCGGCTGCCGGTAATTCTGGGGACCCTTTCTACAATCTCCCTAACCGCTTCCCCTTATGCTTTCCTGGTGTGGTCAAGGAGAGAGAGGCGCCTGGGACCCAGTCTGAATGAAGCAGGTCGAGTTTGGGGAGGAAGAAGGGGAGTTTCCAGCTTCCAGAACAATCCACCCCCCCCCCCCCCCGGTGGAGAAGAGCCCTTCATTTTCAAACGTGGGGTAAAATAACATTGGAATGGAGTGGAATGAACATTGGATTGGGAATGTCGAGATCCAACCCACCACCCCTAGTGCACTTTGTGACCTTGGGGAAGTCCAGGGAGCCAACTTTGTTGTCATTCATTCATTCTTCATTCATCGTTTGGCTCAGTAACCAGTGCTGGGCTCCTGCTATTGTGCCAGCAGAGAGCTAGGTCTGCAGATACAGTAAGGACTTAAAAATGGGTGTGTGTAAGGGAGGGTGGTTAGGTCTTCTCAGTCCAATATGGCTTGGACAGACTCCAAATCTCCTATTCCAGCCAACTTCTTCCTAATTATGTGCTCTGGGTTCTCCCCCAGGCCCAGTCTTCCCTCCCAGACAGCCAGTAGCAGGTGCAAGTTGGGGGCAGCTCGCTGGGGTTCCTGTTCAGATTGACTGTTCCCTCCTTAAGCCCCCAAGCCTGTTGCCAGGGAGAGCCCCAAGTGCGGTGGCACTGGGCTCAAGGGTGTGTTTTGTGGGAGTGGAATTCCTGGCTGGAGCTCATGAGAATCTAAACAACCATAGGGTGAGGGTGGGGTGGGAAAAGCCCTTGGGGAACTGGGGGATGGTGGTTGGAGAGCCTGGTTTCTGGTCTTAACTGCCACTGATTCACTGTGTCCTCGGACAAATCTTAGCTTCTGTTTCATTTTCCTGAAAATGTGTGTGTGCTTGGAGTAGCTGTGGAGCTAACTCATCTCAGGCCACTTCCAGCTCCAGGTGCTGGGTTTTGGAAGCAGGCTGCAGGGAGTGGGGTTGTAGGCTTGCTTAGTTGTGAGAGATGAATAAGTGCAGGTATAGGGGTAAGACCATGCCCCTGGAGGCACCTGGTCAGACCCACGTCGGTCACCAGGCGCAGACCCCAGCCATGTATGGATGCAGGCAGAGCCCTCACTCCCTGCTACTGGAATCCTGCTTTGCCCACATTCAAGGCTTTAACCTACCCAGAGCCGCTTCCTGAGTGTTATTTCCAGCTAGGCAGGAGAAGGCAGGAGAGCTAGTCCCATTTTACAGGCCAAGCAGTCAGGACTAGCTGGGACTAGGTATCTGTCTTGTGTTCAGCATTTTACAGCCTAAAACAGTTTTGAATCCTGTGAAGTAGAAGGCAGTAGGGGGAAACTGAGGCTCAGAGAGGGGATATGACCTGTCCAAGGCCATACAGGGAGATGTATGAGGCATGGGCAGGTGGTCATCAGTCTCTTCTCTGCAGCCTTGACTTTCCCTCGTACTGGCTGACTTAGAAGCTGGGGGCATTCCGGGAAGGGGCTCAGTGGTTGGCCCTGTCCCCTCTGGCCAGCTGCTTTCAGGAGTCCAAGCAGAGTTTCAGTAACAGCTGTGGTTTTGAACTGCTTCCCTCCCAGAGGAGCCTGAGTGCATCTGTTTGTACCTCCCTCCAAGAGGGGCTCAGTAATCACAGCAAGAATGGCTCTCTTTTACTGAGTGCCTGCGAGGTGCCAGGCACTGCTTGGCACTCTTCACATTCGTTATCTTGGTTGAGATGCCTGGGATGAGGCATCTTACAGATGAGGAAACTGAGCAGAGGCGTGAAGCCACTTTTCCAAGGAACAAGCCAAGAAGCGGTAGAGTGGTCTTGCAAAAGACCACCCTAAGGGCCTACCAGGCCCAGAGCTCCCTCTTTCCTGTCAGCCCTCAGATGCCCGGTGCCCCTGGCCCTGTGAGCAGGCCTTGGCCCCCTGCTTACTCATTTTACCAGGGTGTGACCTGGAGCAGTTCCAAACCCAACCCTGGGTGTGGTCGCTTGCTTTGTGGCCAGGCTGCAAAGTGCAGGGTGAACAGGATTTGTCAGTGAGCTGCTGTTTAAAGGGACCTCAGGCACTGCCCAGGGATGGCAGAATGAAGGCCAGAGGCTGGGTCCCTGCACTCCCTGTCTAGTGCTTTTCCCACCACTCTCCGGAGAAGGCTTGGGACGACCGTCTGTTGAGTCTCTGCTCCGACCAGGCACTGCATCATTGTCTTTGACACCTGCAGGAACCTGTGAAGGGGGTGGGATTCTGCAATGTTCTCTTCCTTTTAATTTCTCTCTATTTTCCAAATTTCCTCTGAGAACCATGAAAGAAAGTGAGCATTTTGATGAACAACTCTGCAAGGTGGGTGGGGTGAGGAAACGCAAGCTCAGGGAGTCAAGGCAGTGAATCCCCAGCTGGGACCTGGAAGTGAGGCTCTCAAGTAAGGCCTTTCACTTGCTCCTACCCCCGCTGTCCAGCTTAAGACTGGGTGCTCAGAGGCCTGGCTCCACTCCCTGTGTGACCTTGGGCAAGTCGCCTCCCCTCCCCTGAGCCCCAGTTTCCTCACCTTGCTGCCCCAAGAGGGGGTGGTGTCTGGCTCCCTCACTCCTGGGGCTGCCAGAGGAAGGGCCTCTGCTCTGCTCCCTGAGGACTGGCTGGGTGGCTTCGAATTTTAGCCAGGCTTTTAGGAGACAGCCAAAGGGGCTGCCTCAGAGGGCCCAGGTTAGAGCCAGCCTGGCCTCTGGGTGTGGTCCCAGATATTTGCTCTTGGCAACCTCTGTCTTTCCAGCTTGCCTCTGAACATTTCCCTTCTGGTGCTTCTGGCACTTTAGTGACGGCAGCTCCCGAGTGAGCAAAGAGCAAAGCACTTCGCTGGCAGAGGCCGAGTGGGTTACCCCCCGTACTTTACAGGCAGGATTTGGGAGGTGAACTTACTTGCTCAGCTCCCCCAGCTAAGAAGTGGGGTCGGAGAGCTGGATGGGAACCCCCGGTGGCCTGGCTCTGAGGCTTGTGCTCGGCCTCTCCTGGGTCCTCCTCCTGTGCTTGTCCTCTGCTGCTGTGCTCTGCAGGCCCAGGAACATCCATGCGCTGGCCTTTTTCTGGGCAGTGCACAAAGGTATCAGAGAGATGCCCTTGGGTGGGGGACACTTTGTGCTCTGGGACTCAGAGTGCAGAATAAGGGTGATTGAGAGTGAGAAGGGAGGGGACTGGTGTGTGTAAAGTAAAGTGATGGAGGCAGGTGGGTATAGCCAGGCCTTGGCCCCTAGTCCAGCAGATTCTGAAGGAACGTGTGTGGGATGGAGCTGAGGAAGCCTGGTACATACATGGCTTTGGAATCAGGCAGACCTGGGTTCAGACTGGCTCCTCCCATGTGCTCCCAGACTGGGCACATGGCTTAGCCTCTCTAGTCTCTGCTTCTCTACCAAGAGAGATTGCCAGTACTGATGTCGCAGCTCTGAGGAGCACAGGACAGGCTCTTCACGGGTACTCTGTTCAAGGTCCTCCCCTACTTCTCCCCACTCTGCGGGCGGTGAGGTTCTTCCTGGAGTGTTCTGTGAGCTCAGCAGGATCAGGCTCCTGTCGGGTAGGGAGGTCGTTGGGGTTGGGGAGATTCTGGTTGCCCCACCCCTGCCTCAGGTAGAACTCAGCCTGACTTCCCTTCTTTGCCCTGCCCTTAACGTTCCTTCTGAGGAATGGATGAAGGATTCTGGGATCAATAACCTTGATCAGGATTGATAAAGGCCTTGGAGCTCACCAAGTCTCAGTTACTTTAGCTGTAAAATGGGGATTAGTGGTGCTGGGAAGATTCAGTGAGGCGATGAATGTTGGGGCTTATACCAGGGCATGTGGAAGTTTTCAGCGAAAGATTGGGCCTTTCTCTAGAGCAGGCCACCTTCCCTAGAATCTAAGATGTCACCAGCTGGGATATTCGAAAAGGAATATTCCAAAGAGACTTCAGGAGGTGTTTGGATCATGTCCAGGTCTGGGCAGGTGTGGAGGAGAGAAATATCATATTCAGACTCCTGAAACCAAGGAATGGTACTCCTCACATCAATCCAGGAAGACTCCCTGGAGGAGGTGGAATGGGGCACTGCAGCACAAAGGAGAGCTTAGAGCAAGAACTGTCAGCACCTCCTACACCTGTCAGCCCAGCTGTGCTCGGTAGCGGTTAGAAGTCTCAGCCCTGCCGAGCATGACCTCACTACAAAAGGTTAAAATAGGCCTCTCTGTCCCAACTGGGGTCGGGATGACTGGTTGGGACAGAAAATAGAAGAAAATAGGCTCAGTGACCCCCAGAAGTGTGTGCCGAGGAAGAGGCTGAGATTGGATTTTAGAGTAGGGACTCCGTGTTTCCTGAACAACTACTGTGTGCTGAGCCACGGGCTGAGCAGTACGGGGCTTATCTTCTTGAATTCTTACAACGGCCCCTTGATGGAGGTATTTTTCTGCCCCACTTTACAGAGGAGGAAACAGGTTCCTAGTCGTGGGGCATTTCTCCAAGTCTTGTGTGCCTGTGAAGGAGCTGGGAGGTGCAAGCAGAGGTCTCTGACTCCAGTGCCCCAGTGCCCTAGCCCTGCCCCTGCCCAGCTCTAACCAGGAGTGAGGCCCCTTCCGGGCCAGCGCAGCTTCTGGGCCTAACTGGGGCCGGGTGGCAATGGGGTGTAGAGGAGCAGATGGGTCTGTGGTTTGATTTCCCCAGCAGGTGTTTCCCAAGCTTGGCGGGAACAGGGAGGGGGAGCAGGGTGACCTCAGCTGCTTGTCCTTAAGACATAGGGGAAGGATTCATTGTCTGCCCCTCTCCGCTAAGAAAGAATGGCAAATGGAGTCTATTCAGGAGGCCCTGGAGCCCTTGAGCTGAAGCCCAAACATAGGGGTGGGGGGTGTTTGCACTGCTTCCCAGTGTGGGCACCTCCCTGGGTTGTGGCACCAATCCAGGAAGTCCCCTGGGCCTGGGCGGATGCCCAGCCCCACCCTGATAAGGGACAGCTGTGGGGCTGTGATGGGCACCCAGCCTGGCTAGGCCAGCTGCTTGGGGGGGGGGCACTCTCCCCAGTCTGTGGTTTAGGCCCCACCCACTCCTTCCTGCATCATCCTGTGTACATTGGGGGGAGGGGGCAGATGTAGAAGTGACCTTGTGGCCTGTTACTAAGGAACTCTGAGCTCTTGGCCAGGCTAACTTTGGTATGGTCTCAAGTGCCTGGGCCTCAGAGATGGGAGTGTGGTGTGCCTCTCAGAAAATAGGACTTCCTTCCCCTGAAAGGTCACTTGTCAGGTCATTGATATCTCCTCACCAAGTACAGTGATGTTTCACCAGGACTGGGGGTAAACTGAGGTGGGAAGTGGCTGCTGGTGGCCTCAGTGCTTTGGCCCCAGGCCGGGGAAAGGCTGCAGGAGGAAGGATTCTCAAACTCTGCCTCTTCCCCTCCTCTCTCTCCAAGGCCAAAAGGAAGCTGGACCTGGAGGGGATCGGGAGGCCCGCGGTCCTGGAATTCCAGACCCCCAAGGGGAAGTGCATCCGAGTGGATGGCCTCCCCAGCCCTAAAAGTAAGTTGTGCTGGCGGGGCCGCTGGGGGCAGACTCAGGAGACTTGGGGGCGGGGGGGGGCCAGGGGCAGAGGGCAGCAGCCCTGCCCAAATCATCAGGTGCAATATTTGTGGCACACTTCCTGGAGTAGAAAACAGTGCCTGTGCGCTCTCTCAGTGGATCCTGCCAGGCAGGTCGGGGTGCCCGCCATTGACTGAAGAAGCAACTTGAGACCCAGAGCCTGAGTGTCTTGCCCAAGGTCACCCGGCTGGTACGCGGGGTCAGAGCCCCAAGCCAGCCTTGCACTGCTTCCCTCACACCTCTGCCCTGGGGTTCGAAATATGATGACCAACAAATTTTGTTGGGAGCTTACTGTTTCAGAAGTTTCTTTAGTTTAATCTGACCTTTTCTAAAAGAGAGAATCCAGCTCAGAGAGGAGTAGGTTCCTCCTCCCACATGCAGACAGAGAGCTAAATAAGTGATTCGGCGGGGAATGGAGCTGGGATTAACCCAACCCATGCTACCTCAGAGTTTTTGCTGCCTTAACTTTCTAAAGCTAAGCTGGAGAGATGTTTCCACCTTGTTATTTGCAGTCATCCTAGTTAGAGTGGGAGTTTTAACACCTGTGTTAGGAGCGAACGCTAATTTTGGCGGTCAGAGACCCGATAAAGAAGGTATGTGACTGGGTGGGAAGCGACAGGGTCAGGAATTTGGAGGTCCAGGCAGAGCTGTGTCCTGACCTGACATGACTGGCCACTCCTCTCCTGTGCACCTTAGTTGTCTCATCTGTAAAATGAGGTACAGCTAGAGCAGGAGTAGCACCAGAGTTTCCTTTCCTGTTGGTTGGTAGAAGCTGCTCAGAGCTCTTTATTGCAGGATCCTAAGAGCGTTGATCAATTAGTGATGCTTGCCGTGGACGCAAAAGTTGGAAAAGGAGCCTGTGTGCCAAATATTTGTCATCTTCATGTTAAGGGACCGTAAGGTCCCCTTCTAGAGGAATCTGAGACTCTCTAAAACTCAGTTTCCTGAACTAGTTTGGACACTAACTTGCTATATGACTTGCAAGACACTTGATTGCAAAAGTTCTTTTGTGGTTTAAGATGCTGCAGCTGAGATGTGGTCTTGTGACATCAGCTTCATTAACAAAGGGATCTTTTTCATGAACCTGCCCCACTGGAGCACATAGAAAGAGAAGGCAAGTCTGTAAGAATGTTCTCAAATCCAAGTTTGTCATTCACTCCCTATCCTAGCTCCAAATTTCTGACCTACCTGGCAGGATAGGATAATGATTAAGAAGGAAGACTGAGAGTCACAGTGCCTGGGTTTAAATTCCAGCTTTGCCACTTTCTGGCCGAGTGAGGAGAGCATGTAACTTAACCTGTCTGTGCCTCAGTGTTCCCATCTATAAAATGGTTATGCACTGAATTTATAGGACGTCGTAGGGATTAAATTTGTTATACATGGAAGGTGGCCTACACCCAGTAAGCGTTTGTTGTCCTTGTCGGTGGTGGTGATGTGGCTGCCCTAAGCTCTGTTGGCAAGGTGCTTGCTCTGCACCAGGAGTTAGGACACTCGGTTTCCAGCCCTGACACTGCCCTTGACTGTGAGACCTTAAGCAAGTGACTTTCCCTCTCTAGGTATGAGGCTCCCTCTTCGGACAATGGTAGCAAATGACTCCTTGCCTCCTAGTGCTCCGTAGCTGGAAAGTGGGTGCACACATGAACGGTGGTACTGAATGGGTCCAGATCAACGAAGGGGGCTCCCCAGGCTGGCCTTCTCTCAGCACTGACTGGGCCTCTTTCCTCCTCAGCACCCAAGTCCCCTGGGGAGAAGACACGGTACGACACGTCGCTGGGGCTGCTCACCAAGAAGTTCATTTACCTCTTGAGTGAGTCCAAGGATGGGGTCCTGGACCTGAACTGGGCTGCTGAGGTGCTGGACGTGCAGAAGCGACGCATCTATGACATCACCAACGTGCTGGAGGGCATCCAGCTTATCCGCAAGAAGGCTAAGAACAACATCCAGTGGGTGTAAGTGCCTGAGGCTGATGGCACCTATGGGTGCACATGCTGGGGGACGGAACCAGGAGCAATATTCAGTGGGTGTGAAAGTCGGGGGTGGGGCTGAGAGTAACATCCAATGGGCACAAGTGCTAAGAGCCGACCAAGAGCCACATCCAATAGGCTTATATGCGGGGGCGGAGCCAATGTGTCTAGGAATGGAGCGTAAGAGCAGGTATATAGCTGGAGTAGTACTGGGAGAGCATGGCGCGGGCAGGGTGGAGAATGCTTTCTAGGATGTGTAAAGGCCTAAGAGCACTGCATCTTGAGCCAGGAATCCCAAGATTTCCCATCTAGTGTAGGAAAGTCCCCTGGTTGCTGAGCCGTAGTAACCTAGACTCCTTCCAGCTCAGAGATATAAGGGCTCCACATTCCTCTTCTCACTTCTACAAGATTTTAAAGAGCAGACCTGCAGCCCTGGCATGAACCCTAAGAGACCCCAGGCTGGGGTGGGGGGGGGTTCAGGACTGAGGTCATTTCTAGCTCCCTGCCATTTGGCGGGGGAGGCTGGGGCATAGGGTCGACAGAATTGAAAGCCTCCCATAAGTGGGATCAGGCTCTGACTTGTTTCTTTTCCCTAGGCCAACCCCCAAAGGTCAGGGTTCAATTCCTGGCAGCTACCTGGGAGCTGGACAGGACTGCTGCTTTGCACAGCCCAGGAGCACCATCGTAGGCCACGTGAATGGCCTCACCTCGGGGTTGTGCACTTTCTTTGCAGTTGAGCACAGCAGCCCTCGGGTTGGGGTCCCTAGGTGTGGACTAAGACTGACACTGGGGGGCTGCTCTGTTCCCAGAGGCAGGGGAATGTTTGAAGACCCCAGTGGGCCCAGGAAGCAGCAGCAGCTGGGGCAGGAGCTGAAGGAGCTGATGAGTACGGAGCAGGCCTTGGACCAGCTCATCCAGAGCTGCTCGCTGAACTTCAAGCACCTGACCGAGGACAAGGCCAACAAGAAATATCCTCTTTGGTTGGGAGAAGGTTGTCGGGAGGTTGGGACCTGCTGCCTGCTCACATCTGTCCAGAGTTGACGCAGTACCTCCCTCAGGGCCTGGCATATCTGTTTTTTCCTTTCTGGGTGGCTTTTCCTCTTGATTCTACTGAAGTTACTGTCCCATAGTAAAAGTAAGACAATATTTCTTTAAATGCAAAATGGAGAAAAGAAAGAAATAGCTGCCACCACAACATAGCCATTGTTTTCCAACTTTACAGAGGTTGTTTTGAATATAGTGTGTGACTGCTGTGCATGACATTTTATATCCTGCTTCTCTCCACTTAGTATATTACCATAGACAATTTTTATGTGGTTACAAATCCTTCCTTCCTATTTGGTTGATCTATATGAAATTATTGATATTGAACCATTTTTTATCTACAAAAACAGCAGTCTCATATGGTTTAACCTCATATTTAAAGTGCTTTGAGAATGTCCCACTCAGACTGTGCTCTGAGTTTGATAATAAGGCCCAAAATCAACATTTAGATCTATTCTAGATTTCTGCTTTTATGAAACAACACAACAATGGATGCCTTTGTATGTAGAACATTTTCCTCCTTTCTTTTACTTATTTCTCTGCAACTAGGATTGAAATGATGAGGTCACAGAGCATGGGCTTTGTTAAGGCTTTTTATATGTTTTTCCCAAATAGTTTCACCATCTAATTGGTTTTTTTTTTGCATATGACCTTATATTTTTTGGAAGGATGCTGGGCATTGTGAGAGATTTAAAGCAATAAGACGTGCCTTTCGGCCTTCTCTAGTTTGAGAGAGGAAGCCTTTATGTAAAAAATTGATAAAAGGCATCATTTAAAGAAAAATGATTTATACCCTCATTTGCTTTCTAAAGAGATCCGAAGTACCTTATGCTATTAAAAGAACAGGTTACGGCTTGGGGTCATTTCTAAGCCGTATAAGGCGTGAGGAAAAATGTTCAAAGGCTTAGGGGACAGGGACGGGATCCCTGCCTGATGGACTGAGAGTGTGGATTTTGACTTCCCTTGACTCTCCTGCCCCCTACACTGGCCTATGTGACTTACCAGGACATCCGTGCTATTGGCACCTTTAAGGAACAGACAGTGATCGCTGTCAAGGCCCCTCCGCAGACAAGACTGGAAGTGCCCGACAAGAGCGAGGTGAGAGGGGGCAGCATTCAGTGGAAAGGAGGCTTAGGAGGGCCCCGGGCAGCTCTGCAGGCCCTGTCCCTGGCGCTGCCCGACCCCAAGGTTCCCCAGTCCTTGCTGGTGTCCACGGCAAGATCTGAGCTGAGGCAGAAAGGACAGAAGCTGGAAAGGGTGACAGATTCTGGCCTGAGAAAAACCTCTGCTTCTGGTTCCTCTCTGCATCCCACCAGCCCTGCGTCCCTGCACACAGCGCTGTTGGTACTCACCATTATGCTTTCACACTAACCATGCTGTTCGAGATTAAAGACCAGAATCCTTAACACCCGCTGCGAGGCCCGCTGTGCTCTGACCTCACCAACCTCCTCTTGGATGCCACCGCCCCCCACCCCGTCCCTTCTTTGCTTCAGCCACCCTTCTGCCTGCAGTTTCCCCACCACAGTAAGCTTGTCCCCAGTACAGGACCTCCACACGTGCTCTTCCCTCCAGCTGAAATACTCTTCCCACTCTCCACCTGGTTTACTGCCATTGAGCCTACAGGTCGCAACTCAAACATCACTTCCACCCAGAAGCCTTCCCTGATCACCCCCAGACTTCATAACCATCAGTGTTTTCCCACCACACCTAGCCTCCATTTGCCAGGATATCTTGGTGCTTACATGGCTGTGTCTGCTTCGTCCGTTAGACTGTAAAGGCCCTAGAAATACTTTTCTCTCATGTACCCCCAACCAAGAGCCCAATAAGGGCTCAAGAAATAACTCATTTAATGGAAGGACATCAAGATAAGTAAGGCCCTGCCTTCACTGCCTTGGAGGAGCTAGGAACCTAAAAGAGAAAAGACTCGAGCAAGCAGCGATTCATAGACTGAAGATGGGCTTAGAGGGCCAGGAGAAAGGGAAGTTGGAGGAAGCCCCCATAGGTGGTGACAGTTAAACTGGGTCCTAAAGAATGAATAGGATTTTTAAAAATTAAGCCCTTTATTTATTTCCATATAGTTGGTATACAATATTATATTAGTTTCAGGTGTACAATATAATGACTCGACAGTTGTACGCCTTACTATGTGATCGCCACACTAAGTTTAGTAATCACGTGTCACGGTGCAAACTTCTCTCAATATTACTGCACAGGACTCTTGCCGAGTGCAGTAGGGGGAGGAGGGCACTGCACAAGCCCCGGCCTGGAGAGCCGAGTGCAGCCGGAGCGGCAGGTGTGTAGTAGGCAAGAGGCAGGCGGAAAGCCATGTATCAGGACTCACGGTTGCACGTCACAGACAAGTCCAGCTGGCTTCAGTGAGGGGGAAGGGGGAAACAATGGAGGTTGCAGGCCAGGCTGGCCGCAGGGGCTCGCCTTACGGCTTTAAGCCCCCCTCATGCTCTCCATCTCTCACTCCGCCATTCTCTGTGCTGACTCTGCTCACAGGTGGGCTCTCCCGTTGTGGCAAAAACAGCTTTTATGTTACCAGCTCAGCAAGCCCAGTGGGAATGGAGCATCCATTGCCAGGCCTGCAGCCTGATGCTGGTTGGACTGACCTGAGTCACATGCCATCCTGCCCCAGACACTGTCACTTGGACTTTCTTGTCCTGCATCCCAAGCTCACCCAGTGGAGCTTGAGAGTAGGAGTAAAGGGATTTCCCACAGGAAAATCCAGGCATTCTCCCTAAAAGAAGGGGGCATGGGGGGCGGGCAGACAGGCAGAAGCAGCAGATGTTACATGGGCCAGACGAGCGGGCCTCAGTGCCCAGCTCAGGAGTTGAGCTTGCTCCCGTGAATGGTGGGAGCCACGTGTGTCCGTCCATGTACACGGACCCCTGAGTGAGTGTTCAGCTGCCCAGAGCCATGACCTGGCTTCTCTCCCTCCTCCAGGACAACCTGCAGATATACCTGAAGAGCACGCAAGGGCCCATCGAAGTCTACTTGTGCCCGGAGGAGATGCAGGAACCAGACAGCCCTGCCAAGGAGCCCGTCCCCTCCACGTCCACCCTTAGCCCCAGCCCTGACGGTGCCCAGCCCAGCAGCAGCGCCAACCCTGGCATTCTGGAACCCACAGCCTCCCCAGGTAGGGCCCTCTGTCCGGGGGGACAGGAGGTGGGCAGACCAACTGGCTTTAGTTTCCTCTTCCATGGCAGCATTTGTTGGGTGTCGACCTTCTGGCCAGCGGCAGGGGATACAGTCCTCCCGTGTGTGTGTACTGCACTCCACACTCTGTAAAGCACATGCGCATTGCTGCCCCATTGGCAGGCTGATCCTGCTTCGCAACAGTGGGGGGCTTGGGTTTGAATCCCAGCTCTTCCACTTACCAGCTCTGTGACCTTGGATACATTATTTAACCTCGATTTACCTCAATTTCCTCATCTGTAAGTTGGGCCTAGTAGTTAATAGTATTTACTTCATAGGTTGTTGTGAGAATTAAGTGAGTTAATATGCGAAGAGCACTTAGAACTGTGCCTAGCAATACATGTTACCTGCTGTTATCATGATTATTGCCACTACCAATAGTACTGCTGCTTCTGTGACAGCCATGAACAGCAAAGCTCCTGGCGCTCAGTAAGCCCACAGGAAGTGGAAACTATAGGCTTTTTTTGAGGAAGACTCAACACTTTTGTGAACAGTAATAAGTAAGGTTTTTGAAGCATGACTCTACCAGGTACACCTATTTTCACTTTACTCCTCACAGCAATTCTTGAGGTAGGTTTTATTATACCCAGTTTAGAGATAATAAACTGAGGCAGAGGGGCAATGTGACCTGCCCAAGGTCTCCCAGCTGGGAGACAACAGAGTGGGGTCCTCAGCCTTGATCTCCGCACTCCCAGTCCAGTGCTGTCCCCGCGAGGCACAGAACAGGTCAGGGAAGGGGGTCCCGGCTCAGCCCCAGCTGGGAGGTGGACAGCGCAGCCAAACGCTGCTGCACCTGCGGGAGGTAGAGTGTGGCAGCTGCCAGGGTGTGAAGAGGTAGGAGAGGTCCCCGCGCGCTTCCCAGGGACGGTTGGAGTCCGGAAGGAGTAGGAGCGGGAACCGGCGAAGGCCCCTCCACCAGAATGGTTTTTGCCCTTTCCTGGGACCACACTTCAGGTCAGACTGGCAGGATTCTTGAGGCCGGTGTTCCACTTTTTGTGTTTTTAGTAGCAGAATTTCCTTAAGTAGAACCCCGATGTTTAAACAGATGCAGAGCTAGAACCAGCCTGATGGAAGAGGCATGTTTGGGAGGGTCTATAGAATACATATTGGATTCCATTCTTTCTTTAACTCAAGGATTAAGAAGCTATTGCCTAGAGGCCAAATGTGGCCTGTTTTTTTATGGTTCATGAGCTAAGAATGGTTGTCATATTGTTAGAGTTGTAGGGGGGGAAAAAAAGAAAAGAAAGTGACTGTGACAGAAGCCCAGAGAGGGAAGGTGACTTCCCTAAGGTCACACAGCAAGTCGGTGGTGGAACTTGGGCAACAGCCCAGACTCCCAGCTCTTCTCTAATGATCTCGCCTGTGTCCTGGCCTGGTCTGGGGACCAGGGCTTCTCCCTGCACCAGCCATCTGCCCCTCTGGGCACCTCCCAGTGCCTATCTCCCACTCCAGACCTGTGCCCCACCCTGCTCTTCCTCCTGCTTCTCACTCCGCTGTCAACAAGTGCACAGCTCTCCCAAGTCAGAACCACTTTCACTTCAGTTGTCCTCTGACACCATCCTTCCAGGCTCTGGCATTCTGAGGTAAATCTAAATAAGGCTGACGGCGCAAAAGTTGAGACGGGGAGACTCGCCTGCACCTCACCTCCTCTGACTTGGTGATGGTGGGTGGGTCGCTCTAGCCCCTCTGAGCCTATTCCCGCATCTCTAAAATGGGACACTTAAAACTCCCTCATGGAGAGGGTTTTGGAGATGATACTGGGTGAATGTGATTTTCTAAAAAGCATATGTGCACTGAGCACCTACTGTGTGCAGTTTGGGAGATATAGAAGTGAATACGAGCCATTCAGAGGACAGTGGAGGCTCAGACAGGACAAAGCAATTCCCTTCAGCATGGAAGAAAGAGAGCGAGAGAGAGTGAGTGCGCGTGAGCGAGCTCTGGCCTGCAGCAGAGGCTTTCACACGTGTTATCCCAGCTGCTGCTCCCAGCAATTCACTGAGGTCGATCCTTACTTTTCCTGGTGGTAAAATGGAGGTGCTGGGTCCCACTGCCGGTGAAAGGGGGCTGGGATCTGAGCCCATGTCCTCCCCACTCCCGAGCCAGACCTCTTTCTGTAATACCTGCAGGCCCCTGCAATGTGATAAATGTTTGTCTGTTTGTTTTCGTTTGGATACATTTGATGGACTTCTTTGAGCCTCAGTTTCCTCATCTGTAAGTAGGGGTGACAACACTAACATTTGAGTGTCCCAGGAGGTGAAACATACCCCTCCTTGAGAGCAGAGCTGGGCCCGGGAAGCCCTCGGTGACTAGGGGTCCCTGTGGCTGTTGACAAGGGCAGTGCAGGCCCGGCGCAGGCTTCTGCACACCAGCCGCTCTTCAGCTGCGCTTAGCATTTAATCCTCTCAGCGGCCCTCCGGGGTCTGTATACTCGTCCCCGTCCTAGAGGTGAGGAAACAGAGGCTGAAGCTTAAGTCGCTTGCCCACAGGCGGTCAGGCGCACAGCACAGTTGCATTGTCAGAGCAGTGCTTGGTTGGGCTTTGAGGAATGACTCAAATGGTGAGAGATTCTAGGCATCGGGATATATTGACAGGGGACTTCTGTGCCCTCCTCCACATCTCTGTGTAGGAGATTGCCTTCTTACCTCTATATGACAATGAACTTGGCGCTGGAGGCTAGCTGATGGCCAGTGCAGCAGGAGCAGCTGCGTGGGAAGTGTGGGGGCGGGGCCAGATCGTGCAGGGCCTTCCCAGCCCTGGTCGGAACTTGCATTTTATTCTAAGTCCTTTTTTTTTTCCCCAAAAGAAAGATTTTATTTATTTATTTTGAGAGAAGAGAAGAGAGGTAGAAAGAGAGGGAGAGAAACATCAGTGTGTGAAAGAAACATCATGTCCCCAACCAGGGACATGGCCCACAACCCAGGCATCTGCCCTGACGGGAATCAAACCAGCAACCTTTCGGTTCAGAGGCCAGTGCTCAGTCCTCTGAGCCACACCAGCCAGGGCTCTAAGTTCTTCTTTTTTTTTCTTTTTTTAAAGATTTTATTTATTTGTTTGTTTGTTTTATTTATTTATTTATTTTAGAGAGGGGGAGAAAGAGGGAGGGAAACATCAATGTGTGGTTGCCTCTCATGCACCCCCATCCGGCGACCCTGCCCACACCTCAGGCATGTACCCTGACTGGGAATCAAACCTGTGACCTTTTGGTTCACAGGCTGGCGCTTAGTCCACTGAGCCATACCAGCCAAGGCTCTAAGTTCTTTTTATATCCGCACAGACGGCAAGGGGCAAGAGTTGAAGGAAGGTGGCTGGTCAGGAGGCTCCTGCAGCGGTGTGGGTGAGAGAGGAGGGGGCGGGAAAAGGACCACAACGATGGAAGAGGAGAGAAGTGGGGAGCTTTCAGAATCCACTTGGTTGCCAAGATGCACTTGCTGCTGGATTGGATGCAGGGGAAATGGGCAGGATTCCAGGACTCTTGGGCCTTTGGGCCTAGCCAGCTGAGTGGGTGGTGGTTCATTCATCATGACAGTGAGTGCAGGAAACTCGTGAGAAATTGTACTCTCAAAGGGAGCAGTTACATGGGCGGGTAACTGGAGAGCCACGAGGTCAGGGGCGGATGCTGTGTCAGAGTCAGGGGTTGTTAGATATGTCCCTGTGTGGATGGGAATGATCTAGTAGAGTGAAACTGATGATGCAGGAAAAAGAGAAAATGATTTCGGGGACATCATGGTGAAAGAGGATGGGTTCTGAGAGCAGGAGACCCCACCCACTGGGAGAGGACGGAGGAGAGTATGGGAGACGGAGGGCAGCTGCTAGAGCTGGTGCCAGGACAGGGCGGTGGGCGGGGGGGTGGTGTCCTGCGCCACTAGGTGTGGGGCAGGGCGAGAGAGAAGAGAAGGGTACACGGTCATCCAGGGAACCAGGAGGCTCTCCCTATCCTCTGAGGTCTGACCAAAGGCTTCTGGGCACCAGGGCCAGTCATAACCCTTGTCTGTTTGTCTCCAGCGCCATCGCTGACTCCCCAGCAGGAAGGTGTCCTGCTGCCGCCACCGTCCCTCGTCCCTCTGGAGGCCACTGACAGCATGCTGGAGCTGCCGCACCCGCTTCTGCAGCAGACCGAGGACCAGTTCCTGTCCCCAGCCCTGACAGAGAGCTCCCCTCTGATCAGCTTCTCTCCGCCCTTGGACCAGGACGACTACCTGTGGGGCCTGGATGGGGGTGAGGGCATCAGCGACCTCTTTGACTCCTATGACTTCGGGGACCTGCTGATTAATTGAGCGACGCTGCCCGCCCCCAGCAGCCCCGCCACTGTCTCTACCTCCTCACAGACAGACTGACAGGCCCTCTGCCTACACAGGGACGTTGGACACAAGGTGTTACCCTTAAGCATGGTGGTCTTCTCTCCTTCCTGTCCCCCCAAACCCCTGCACCAGCCGAGGGTGTCTGGGCGGCTTGTGGAGGGTACAGGTGAGGATTGTATCAGGGGATGAGTACTGGTTTTCCTCTTGGAAGCTGGGCCTGGGAAAGCCCATCTAGTCTTCTGACCTCTAACATGAAGGGCCACAGAGGAGGTGACTAGGTCTTGGGAAAGGCCCTGCCACTGCCTTGGGAGGGGTAATTAGGACCCTCAGTTTATGGAAAAGCACTTAATGCCTTTTGTATTTATTTCAGGTTGAGTTTTGTTTGTGTGTCTTCCCTGAGTTTTAGCAGGGACATGTTCCAGTAGTTCTAGCAAGATTTCTCAGACAGGCCCTGCACTGGCTGTTGTCCAAGGGCAGCCCTGGGCTTCCGGGCACCCAGGCGCACTCCCTGGTGCCCCACCGCATGCGGGCAGGGTCTCCCAGGGGCCACCCTGTCTGCAGCAGCTGAGGTCCCAGCCTTGGCTTCCTGGTCTCCTCTGTCCCAGAGATGGTTCCAGGAAGCCTTCCCAACTCAGACGGCACTGAGGCTCCTGAGGAAACAGGACCAGCCAGTTAAGGAGCCTCCCTCCCTGTGGAATTCCGTATCCCCCTCCCTTAGAATGTAAAAAATGGTCCCCCAGGGAGACAGCAGAGAAGTGCTACTGAGGAAGCAGGTTGAGTGGCTGTCCACTGCTCCTCCATTTGGGCCTCTCGCTGGGATGGGCAGTTTCACACTGAGGACCTGGGAGGCAGAGGCAGCTACACCACAGAGAAGGGTGAGACTAAGACAGGAAATTGCCAGAACACACCCCCACTGTACCTGCCGGTATCCTCCTCCCCTCCCTGCCCCTCCCTTTCCTTGGAAAGATTTATTATTATTATTTTTTTGCCTTGTTTGTTAAAGGGGGTGGTTCTTTAAGGCCTTCTCCTTCTCCCCAGTTCTCACATGGACCCCCAGGGACAGAGGTGACCAGGACTTGATGACATGTTGGCTCCTTTTGTCACAGGAATGCAGAAGTGGTGACAGAGAGGGTCTTCATTGCAGACCGGATGTAGGCAGCAGATGGGGCGATGGACTCATGTTACCTCTTCAGACCTGGGGTTCTGAGGTCTTTCGGCCTCACCCCACCCCAACCCCCAGAGGCTTGACCACCCGTTGTCCCTGTAGCCCCGTCGGGCGGGGGCTGTCAGCTCTCCTCCCGCACCGACTTGGGGCGGGGTGCCCTGGGCTAAACCAAGGCTGTGCCTTCTGGAGGGAGGCGGCCAGGGTGGTGGTCTGAGAGGCCCGCCACCCACCCTCAGGGAGCTGTTTCCTCAGGGGCTCAGCTGGGCAGCACTTTCTTTTCCCCCCAAGTTTGTAGCATTAAGTTGGTTTATAATATGAATTTGGCCTCATGGGATTACTCTTGAGGTGACCTATAGGTATCTGAAGTATGGCAGGTGGGTGGGTGTCTTTGGGGACTGGGGACCAATGTGAGCTAACGTCCAGCTGGGGACAGTTGTGCCTTGTTGGTCACAGGTCAAAGATGCCCAGCTCTCTAGTTTGTAAATTATAGTTTTCTATAATTTACAGAAACACCTTTGGGCTCGCCGCCCCCGCAGCTCACTGGGGCTCTCGTCAAAAGCCCGTTTTGCGGCCCAGCAGGCCCGGACCCCCCCGGCCCTGGCAAGAGAAGGGGATGCTGCCTGGGATCTGGTTTTTGGGATGTGTGGGGCTGGAGATGGTGTGGCTATTCCGCGCTCTTCGCTGGGCTGCTGTTTAGCCACTCACCATCTCTGAGGACAGAAATGTTTGACTTTCATGCTTTGGGCTCTATCTAGAGCTCTTTCCTAGAATTAAATTTTTTTTAAAAAAGGATTAAGAAGCCTGTAGGATCCATTGGGAATGAGTTTAATGGTGAAACCTGGCCAGAACTCAAGCTCATTCTCCAAATGCCCAGCCACAGGATTGGACGGGGGCTGGGCCACCCAGGCCAGGCCTCAGGCTCAGTGTGGGAAACAAATTCGAGCCTCTTTCTTACCAGTGATACTTGAAACCCCCCAAGTTCACTCAAGTGCTTTAAGAACGCATTTGGAGGGGCATTTCCTTTAGGGACCAGGTCAACATTAAAACTAGGGCAGAAGGAAAGCCAGTTTCTCCTACGGTACGTTATTTCTACCAGGAAATTTCCCAGCCTCCAAGTCACCTGTGTCCCCAGGGACATCAAAGACTCGGGGCTCCCGGGAACCCAGTAGTATTACATTGTTGAATAGAGTCAGATTCTAAGAAATTTCTTAAAACCAGGAACATGGTCCCATGTCCCTTCCTGTTGAAAGTGTTTGCTAGACCAGAGCGGTGTCCCTTCTCCACTGCGGTGCTGGTCTGACTAGCACGGCTGCAGGGAACGGAGGGAAATGGGGCTCATAAAACTGGCTCTTGGATGTTTTGGGCTTTGTTTTCTCTCCCCAAATGTTTTCAGAATCAGTTCTGCACAGTGTTTAGTGTCTTAAGTGAAAGAGTTTGGATGTCTCGTGTCTGAACATTGTATGGCTTAGTGCATTTGAAGTGAAAGCCTTTTGAGGTTGTTTACCAGCAGCTGTCCTGTTCTCATCATTGTGCTCCGAGGTCCCCACCCCATCCTGGGGCCTTGTTCTCCCATGAGGACCCTCAGTAACCAGAAGCCTGGCCAGCCTGTGTGAGTGAAGAAGACTTGTGTGCAGCACATGTGTCTCAAGGATGAGCAAGTCCGAGGGAACCTGGTCCCAGTGCTGAGATGCTGTATGGGTCACTTACCTCCTGCCTGGTTTGGTTCTGGGTCCTACTTTGATGAGCACCATGTACACCTCCTTGTGTGTGATAATCAGGCATTAAACAGCAACTCTGGGCACCTTGTCTCCGTTGTGCTTTCTGAAAGTCATTACCGGTGTGGGTCTGGTCCTGCCAGAGCAGGCATGAGGACAGTCCTGACCAACTGGCTGATTTCTCTCTTCCGCATTGGCTTATTACCGTGCCTGAAATCTGAAAAGATTAAGACTAAAAAGTTGGCAGTACCCAGATGTAAAATGTGAGCGCCTTCCCTGCTCGGCCTCCCTCGCCTGTCACCTGGGTTATTTCAATGCCTTCCTTACTGTTCTCTCTGCTACCCATTCTTCATCCCATCCTCTCTAGCAGCGGTTTTCAAAGTGTGGACCTCAGACCAGCATTAGCTGGGATCATGTGAGAAATGCATATTCTCAGGCCCCACTCAAGACCTGTAGAAGGAACACAGTGGGTAGGACCCAGAACCACAGCTTAATAAGCCCTCCAGGTGCTTCTAATGCAGCTGAAGTTAGAACCATGTCCTTTGCTACCCCAGAGAGGTCCTCCTAAAAGAGTTGAAATGATGCCGTTTCCCTGGATGACTCCTCTGCCCTTTGGATTAAGTTTTCCCCTTTGCTTGACAAGAAAGTCTACTTACAACCTTGCAGCTGGCTTGCCCTAACTTTCCAGACTCACTGGCCACTCCTTCAAGGCACCACTCAGCCACACTGGACTTCTCTATTAGTACCTGAAAACAACACATTTCCTCCCTTCTGGGCCCTTACACGTGCTGTGTGCTCCACTTGGCACGCCCTCCTCCATTTCGGCTGACCAGGCTCCTGCCTATTCTTCAAGGTTCAGCTCAATAGTCTTTGTAGTTTTCCTCGACACTAACATGTAACTTTTAATGCTTTGCACGTGGATATGGTTATTTATGCTTGGCAGTGGGGAGATAGACACGAATAAGAGTCCCCATCCTCAGGATGCTCACAAGACACAGAAATAAAAGTATAATTACAAACGATGTGACAGTTGCAATAATACACATTATAGGAGTCGGGGGGTCATTAGGGAAGGCTTCGTGGAAGAGGTGATGTCCAAACTATGTCTTAAAGGATAAGGAGGAGTAGCCTGGAGTTAGAGCATATGGGGACGGGATTCCTCCCTTGCAAGCACAGTGATCAATACATTCTGTCCTGTGGTCCGGCAGACAAAGGTGGGGCACTTTGGAACACTGCTTGCCCCAACTCTGCTTACTTAGAGCTCTTGCCCTGGAAAGTCCACTGAGTCAAAGAGGTTGACAGAGACCCTGAGGACAGTGGGGGTGGGGTTGGGGGGACAAGGTCTGGAGGTCCTGTTAGGTCACAGGGGACTAACTGACTAATGAGAAGGGTCTGGAACTTGACACCAAGAAAACGGTTTACATGGAAGTCAAATAAAATGCCAGTAAATACATCTGGCTCTGGTATCATTAGGAGTAAAAAGCTCTTGAATGCAAATATCATTCTTGATGATAAAGCATTAGAGACAAGACAATGACACCTACTATCTCTCCTACAAATCAACATCACCCTGGAAAAAGCAGTAAGACAAGGGACAGGGAAAACTTAGATCTGACTGCCCCCAGACCCATGCAATGAACTACTGTGCTCCCCTGGACAAGGGTCATTTATTTGTCAGACATTTATTGAACACCTACCCTGTGCCAGGGTGGGGTCATAACTACTGCTCCTTCCTTGCCAAAGTTATCAGCGTGCGTTAAGAGCCGCTTCCTCTTTTCCATGGATGGACAAGGCTGGGCAGATGTGTGTCTGCAGCAGAACTCTTGAGGTGCCTTAAGTTCTAGATTAGGACAGGGATGGGAAGACCAGGCCTCTCTGACTGTCTGGAGGAGAGTTTCTCACAGGGCTCGGCAGAGGACAGTACTATTTTATTATGTGGACTCATATATTTTGTTTGCCTCTTGACCCTTCCATCAATCCCGGAAGACAGAACAGGTAATAATAGAACTGCAGCTTGGAAGGTTTAAGAACCACAGAAAGAACCAGAAGAGGTCTTCACTCACTTGTTTTACATTCTTTAAGCACCTGCCATGAGCCTGCGTCTGTGAGGTGCTGCGGGAACCATGGCCCCTGCTGCCTTCCTGCAGCTGGCAGCCTATTTGAGTTCAGATCACGTATTTGACAGATTTGTACATTCATGAGAACAAATGCTTTAGAGCCTCTGTTCTAGGCCGATGGATCTCAAACTTCAGCACTCAGCAGAATCACCACAAGAGCGAGTTAAAGCACAGGTTGCTGGGCCCCATCCCCAGAGTTTCTGTTTCAGTAGGTCAGGGGCGGGGCCTGAAAATGTGCATTTCTGACGAGTTCCTGAGGCTGCTGGGCACAGGCACCTTACTTTCAGAATCCGGCACTAGCCATGTGCCCAGACTGGGACTCAGGCATTCTGCAATGTAAAAAAGAAAGAAAACAGCCCTTACCCCCGAGGAGCTTACAGCTCAGTGGCTTTTTATAGGCATTCATTCAACAAACCAGGACTATGAGTGAATAATGTCATCGTTTTCAGGAATCCCCTGTGAGCTGGGTATTGTTATTGGCCCCATTTTTACAAACAAGGAAATGGACTCAGAGAGTTAAGGTAATGTATACGTAGTTACAAAGTAAGTGACAGAGCCCAGGCTTTGGGCCCCCAAAAGTCCCTATTGTTAACCTCCAGCTAAACTGCACCTAAATAAGTGATTTAATGTTGTGTTATAAATGCTACCATCAAGGAAAGACTAGGTTGGTTTGGGAGCCCCGATGGACGCCATCTATGGAAGAATGAACTCAGAGAGGTCACATCGGGGATAGACCTGAAAGAGACATTTGCCAAAGGAAAGAGAGGGAGAAGGCTGTGCAGCAGGCAGAAGGAAGCAGTCTGGGAAAGCCAGGTGGTTCCGTGGTTACAGCGTATAGAATAGAGTATTCTGGTCAATCCCAATTCACTGGTCTCGTAGTCAAGTGACTACAGTGGAGAGTGGGAAAGTGACCGGCAGGATAGGATGCCCCGTGTATCTGCTGGCGGATTGCTGTGTTGACCCAATCAAGGCCATACACCCCTCCTGGCATGTGTGAGCACGCATGCTACCGCTCACACGCACACACACTCTCACAGGTGGTTTTCTTCAAAGGGATCCCTGATCACCAGGCAGGTTATTTTCCTGTCAGGGAGACTACTGCCCTCTGGAGGCCACTCTGACAAATGCCGAAATTGGGGGAAAACTACCCTTCATGGAGACTGTTAAGGATCACTAAGGACCAAGATTTATTCTTTTTTAATCTCCCAAAAACCTTATTGAATAGGTATTATTGTTCTCAGTGAGGCTCAGAGAGGAGAAGTTACCTTCCTAAGGTCACACAGATGGAAGTGGTAGACAGGACCAGGAACGGGGTGAAGCAGTAGGGTGAAGCACGAGAGGCACCTCACCTGCCTCATCCTAGTCCCAGCCCCGGGCACGATGGATCCTGGAATTGGGCCAGCCAGCTCCAAGGTGCATAGTCTTAAACACCATGCAGCCCTACCTCCTAACTGCAATGAAGGGGGTTCCATTCTGACCTTGGACATTTCCTTTGTGTGTACCTGTTAGATGCCGGGGAAACAAAGACACACCCCTTTATCCATGAAGAGCATAACTTACGTCCTGCAAATGTAAATTGTGAGAAGACACCTTGCTCCAGGAGCAGCGAAGGAAGCATTATTTGTGTAGGTGTGTGGGGATGTGCTTGTTGCCCTAACAGAGCAGGTCTCAGGGAAGACTGAAGGCAGTGTCCCAGCCACAAGGAGGCCCCTTCCCCAGGCAGTGCGTCTGCTGAAGCAAGCAGTCAGCACCAGGCAAGCTCCTTGGAGGTGCTGGGGGAACATTTGTTGGCTAAGTGACCATGAACTCGTGATCTAGTTGATCTGCTGTCCACTGTGATGATACACGCGATTATTATTGTACTGGGTGGTCACAGGTCATAGAAGAAAAATGCTCAGTGTAAACATAAACTTGGGCATGACATGATATCAAACACCTATAGATTATTTAAAGATTACCCTAAACCTGGATATTTAGGGAAGATTTCAGTGCTATTTTATTGTTCACGTAATATTCAAATAAGAGCAAATGGTTATTTTACTGAAAAGAAAAATATTAGAGGAGAGGCATTGGATGCTGTGAATATAGTGGCAACGTTTCAATGACTCCTGCTGCAATGGGGAGCAGGGAAATGGGGCAGTAGCTGGAGGAAGAAGTAAGGTCAGGAGAAGTTGTCTTCTGGGAGGTGTTATAGCATGTATCTATGCTGATGGGTATGGACTTCTTTGTACTGTCTTTTTCCCCTGGTCTTTGCTCATTCTGTCCCCAGCCCCTTCAGATCCCTCAGGGATCAGCTCCGGTGCCTCTTCTTCTCTGAAGTCTCCCAGCTTTCCTGAACCAGACACAGAAAGGGTTCTCTTTTCCTGTCTCCACTGCTGATTCCCATAGGTCTTCTTTAAGGGCGTTTACAATTTGCATCTTATGATTATTTGAGTACCAGTTCTTTGGGAACTGTGCTCTGTATCTTGCCCATCTTTCTATCCACAGCCTCCCCACTCTTCATTTTCCACTCAAGAACTGCTCGATAAATGTTGCATGAACAATTAAATTCCAGAAAGCCAGATTTGTACAGGCTGTTCCAGAGGCCTAAAAAACCGCTATTTTATATGTAGTTGGTCTCAAACTCCTTCCTTGAAATAGCCCTGATAAAGTGAATGTTTATAGGTCCTGGCCAGGTAGCTCAATTGGTTAGAGCATCATCCTAATATGTCAAGGCTGTGAGTTTGATCCCTGGTCAGGGCACATGCAAGAATCAACCAATGAATGCATAACTAGGTGGAACAACAAATCAATGATCCTCTCTCTCCCTTCCTCTCCTTCTTTAAAATCAATTTTAAAAATTAAGTGAATGTTTTCATAGAGGAAACAGCTTGAAGCAACTGGGAATTTCCTTGAAGATACATGTTTTCTCTGAAAACTCCTAAAAAAATTGTAACCTACTGTGATATTGATCTGGGTTCATCTTATTTCCATATAATACTATAATTTATTTACCATTTGTTTTTCTGTTTTCTCCCAAAAATCTTGAGACAAAATTTATGCTTCAGAAAGGGGCTCACCATCAGTAGTATGTGCGTCTCAGTTTGAGTAAATGATATGGGAGTTGACATTGAAGTAGTTGCCTTACAAGATATTAAGGAATTTGTTAGCCTGCAAGATACTATGACAGCATTCTGCCCCTGGTGGGTGGCATATTTTAATTATAGGAGAGACTATATGGAAGAGTTCTGTCTACTTAATTTAGAAGAGGCAATATTTTCTAGTTAGGTAGCTAGTTCAGTGATTGATAATAAAACAAAACAAAGGCTTTGGAGTCATGCAGACCTGGGTTGGAATCTTGGTTACACTGCTTGTTCAGAAATTCTGACTTTATACACATAAACCTCTCTAAGCTTTAGTTTCCCACCTATAACACGGAGATTGGAAAAGTTATAGTACCTGCCTGATTGGGTTGTTGTAGGTATTGAGTGAGCTATTGCTTGTTTTTTGTTTTTTTGTGGGGTTTTTTTTGAAGATTTTATTCATTTACCTTTAGAGAGACGGGAGAGGGAGAAAGAGAGGAACAGAAACATTGATCAGTTGCCTTTCAATGCTTCTTACATGGACCCAACTGAGGAACTGGCCCGCAACCCAGGCATGTGGGCTGATTGGAAATCAAACCAGCAAACTTTTTGGTTCACAGGCCGGCGCTCAATTCACTGAACACACCAGCCAGAGCTGAGTGAGCTATTGCTTGTATTGCCCTTGGCACTGTGGCTGGTACATAGTAAGTGCTCAATAAATAAGTAGGCCAGAGACCCAGACCAGCAAACAGGTGAATACAGTCCACAGCAGGAAGTGCTGTGGCACCCTGACCAGTGTGACTCGGTTGGTTGGGTGTTGGTCCGTAAGGCGAGAGGTTGCTCATTTGATTTCTGGTCAGGGCGCATGCCTGGCTTGAGGGTTTGTGGGTGAGGGTTTTTTCTTCCCTGGGTGAGGGTTTGTTCTTCCCTGGTTGGGGCACGAATGAGAGGCAACAGATTGATGTTTCAAACTGATATCTCTCTCTCTTTTTCCCTTCCTTCCCCTCTCTCTAAAAATAAATAAATAAAATCTTTTAACGGGGAGGCAGAGAAAGGAGTACGTGGCAGGGGATACTAGGGCCTATAGGAACCCCTAAAAGGGTGTTGGGGAAGGTTTCCCGGAGGAACTGACATCTAATTAGACCGACTGAAAGGAGGTGGGGGAGTGTTACAGGCAGAGGGAAGAGCGAGAGGGCTCAGATCATGGCAGGGAGGGAAGAGTGAGAGATAAGGCTGTAAATGGCAGGAGCACTGAGATCATGCAGGACCAGGTAGCCATGAAAAGAAGTTAATCTTTCATCCAGACAGCAGTGGGGATCATTGAAGAGTTTTAAGCAAGAGCAATAGATCAGATACGCAAAACTGAGGGCCAGGAGACCAGTGAGCAGATGGTGTGGCCTGGACTAGGGTCGGCATGGAGGTGGAGGTGGTCACATATGTGAGACATTCAGGAGGCAATGATAACACAGTGACTGAGTGGAGGTTGGTGGAAAGAGATGGAGAGGATGACTCCCTGGAGGTATATGGTGGTGCCTTCCACCCACCGAGACACAGACAGAGAAGCTGGAGCCAGGGCATGGTACGAGGTGTCGAGTTCAGTTTTGGACATGTAGAGTTTGAGGTGTCTATCTGTGAGATAGCCACGTGAAACCATCCCGTAGGCAGTTGGATACATAGAGCTCAAGCCAGGGAAGGGTCCGGGCTGGAAATGGAGACTTGGAAGGTGTGGTCGGCTCAGTAATGGTCCCCCAAAATACTCAGGTCCTAATTCCTGGAATCTAGAAATGTTACCTCATATGGCAAAAGGAATTTTGCAGGTGTGATTAATTTAAGGATCTTAAAATGGGGAGAGTCTCCTGGATTATCCAGGTGGACCCTAATTGTAATCACAAATGTGCTTATAAGACCAAGGCTGAGGGAAATTTGACCACAGAAAACAAGGCAATATGATGCCTTTGCAGACACAAGATGCCCTGGAAGATAGAGGAAGTTGGCCACAGGCCAGAGAATGTAAGGAATGCAGTTCTAAAAGTTAGAAAAGGTTAAGGAAATGGATGCTTCCCTAGAGTCTCTGGAGGGAGTGCGGCCCTGCTGATACCTTGATTTCAGTAGAGTGAAACGCATTTCAGACTTCTGGCCTCCAGCTCCATAAGAGAATAAATGTATTGTTTTAAGCCACCAAATTTGCGGTAATTTGTTATAGCAGCAAAAGGAAACTAACACAGAAAACATCAACAGGAATGGTGTAAAGGAAGCTGGTGGCGTTGGATGGTATCCAAGAAGCCTGGGTAGAGTGAGAAGAGCAAAGTGCCCAGCAGAGGGCTCCCAATGACTCCAGCATTTAAGCTACATTCATAGGAAGAACATCTCAGAAAAGTCCCTGAGAAGGAGCAATGAGAGAGGAAGGAGGACCACCAAGGAAAATGGTTGTCCCAGAAGTCAAGGGAAAGTGTGTTTCAAGAAGCGGGGAGTGGTTAACAGTGCCAGATGCTCCTAGAAGTCAAGCAAGAGAAGTAACTGCCTGTTGCCTCTTAAAAGAAGGAGATCCTAGTTGACCTTAAAATAATTCTGGGTAGTTGGGGTTGAAAACAGACTAGAATGGGTTGAAAGGTGACTGAGGTGTAAAACAGAGTTGTATTTCACACCACATTTGTCCTGCACCTCCCCCAGATTGCACATATTTTTTCAACTTTTAATTTTGCCACACAAGTAGTATATGTTTCTTACAAAAAAGTTAAGATACACAATTAATCAAAAGAAAAAAAATTACGATGTCCTCAAACGGTGGTATTTTAGTGTATATCTTTTCAAGTTTTCTTTATTAAAAAAAAAAGATTTTATTTATTTATTTTTAGAGAGAGGAAGGGAGGGAGAGACGGAAACACCAATGTGTGGTTGCTTCTTGCCCGCGCCCCGCCCACTCCCCCATCCCACCTCACCGGGGACCTGGACTGCAACCCAGGCATGTGCCCTCAACTGCTGGGATCTCTTGGTTCGCAGGCTGGCACTCAATCCATTGAGCCACACCAGCTAGGACTCAAGTTTTCTTTTTTTTTATGCAAACTATACAATTCTCTCAATCACCTTATGGGGTAAAATACCACTAGGCCATTTTAAGAAGAAACTCCATCTTAGAGAAGCAAGCAATTTCCCCAGCTGTACATAGTTGGTCAACAACAACACCAGGATTGTAACTTAGATCTATCAGACTCCAAAGCCAATGTTCTTCACCTCGGTGCTTCCCTGAAAATTTACTTGAAGGAATCTTTTCAAGAGGGCCTCAAGGTCCAGAACTAAATCAATGTAGATTTCTGTTCTGAACCCCATAGGTTATCCACCCAAAGATAGGTGGTTGCCAAGAGGAAGAAGTTAGTGCGTGATTAGGAGTGGCAATCTTTTAGCCCGGTAGGGACAGTGAGCGGGGGTTGAGGGGTGAAAGCCACCAGACTAAGCCAGGGAGAAAGAAGGGCGTGGTTGAGGCCAGGTAAGAAGAACAGGGTTACCGAGCACCTATCGGGTACACGCACGTATTACATTTTTTCCTGGCAGCATCATAACAGAGTGGGCATCAGACTTCCCATTCTACAAAGAAGGAAAGAGGTTCTAAGAAGGGGTATCATTTTTTTGCAAATCACACAGGGGAACCGAGCTACACCAACCCTGGAGGCGGGGCACAAGGCTAGGGGCGGAGCCAAGGGGTGGGTAGGCGGCCCCGACGGCGCGCAGGGAACCGGAGGCTGAGAACTGGGCGTGGGGAGCGAGGGAGAAGTAGTGTGATTCCGGGTGGAGCGGGATCAGGATGCTGGCAGGGCTGGGGGGGGGGGCGGTGCTGAGGCTTAAGGGACGAAGCCAGGGGGACTGGGAACGAAGGGAGGCCCATGGGAGGGAGAACTTGGGGGACCAAGGGGCGGAAAGAAAGGGAACCGAGCACGGAGTCATCCGGAGGGAGGTCTCCGGAGGGAGAAGCTTCTAAAGAGAGGCAGGGGGCGGGGCCGAGGAGCCCAGCGGGAGGGCAGGGGCAGGGCCATGAGCCCGGGACTTAGCTCTCAGGGGCGGGGAATCTAGGGGGCGGGGCCGAGGAGTCCACAGAAGGGCCTGCGACGGCTGTTCAGGCTAAGCTGGGATGGGAGGCTCGAAGGCCGGGGCGGGGCCGAGAAGAGGACTGGGTGGGGAAGCTCGGGGCTCCCGGGGCCAGAGGGAACTCCGCGGTACTCATCTGAGGCAGTCGGGGGCGGGGCGACGCGAAGGGGGTGGGACGTGCGGAGGCCCTGACTTCGCCCGCGGAGTGCAGTGAGGCCAGCCGAGCGCTGAGTAGCCAGCGCGCTCTGCGCCCCGCACCCCACTCCCGCAGCCCCGGAGCCCTCGCCCCGTGTGCACCATGCCGGAGCAGCTCAGCGTCGCCGAGTTCCTGGCCGTCACCGCGGAGGATCTCAGTTCCCCTGCCGGGGCCGCCGCCTTTGCCGCCAAGATGTCCCGGTGCCGGGGGGCGGCACTGGCGCGAGAGGAGGTGAGGGGGTCGAGGCGGGAAGGGTCCAGGGTCGCGGCAGGGCCTTGCCTTGACTTTCACACGAGTGACTGGAGCCGCGTTGGCCCTTAGTGCTCTCCAGAAACCTGCTACCTCCCTAGATCTGTAAGAACCGAGTGCATCTCAAACATCCTCGTCTTCACCGTCGAGGCCTTGGGGAGGGCTGGAGGGACTGTTTGTGGGGGGCCTCGAGGTCACCTCGATGACAGACTTAATAGATCGGAGGACATACCTCCATGCTCTTGGTGACCTGCATCATCGCATGTGTTTGCTCAGCTCTTCACTACATCTGTTTGGGTTTTCATCTTCAGAGCCCCACAAGTTTGGCTCCCAAGTCACTCCCCTTCTGGGAAGCAGGCCTTCCCGCCTCACTCATGAACTTACTTCTCCCTGGCTTCAGGGAGGCCCCCTCCCCCTGGCTGCTGGCTCAGAGACTTGGCCGGTGTTTGTGGAATGAATGCGAATGAGAAGGCGCCAGGAGACGGGGTTCACCTTGGCCTGGCTGTTGGCAAGTTTCTAGTCTCCACCCCCCTCCCCTCTCCTCTTTGTCTTTCCCAGCAACGAGTCCCAGGCCTTTTTTTTTTCACCCTTGCAGGCTGCCCCACCCCATTCCCCTACTCTTTGGGGTTCATTCCTCTTCTATGACCTGCTGCACTTTACTGGGCTTCCCCTGCAGGGAATATTCTAGGACAGACACTCTGCAGCTATGGGCCAAAGGAGAATAAGGTGTTTTTGCAGCTCCCTTTCAGAGGATGCCCTGAATGTGGGCGACGTTTTGGACTTCAGCCGTGTCTCTCACCTTCCATCCTTCACCAGAAGAGTATTGAGCACCTACTGTGTGGCTGATACAAAGCTCAGTAGTACACGATACCCTGGATCAGTGTCTTGGAAAATTTCTCTTCCTCCTTTCCTTCGGCAGGCTGAACCCTCATCTCAGAGCTGTGTCTGTCTCTTTGTCATGGGGTGACAGAGGATTGTGGAAAGAGCATCATCTCTGGGGGAGGCAGGCTGTGTTCAAATTCTGGCTCTGCAGTTTGCCAGCTGGGTGAGCTTGGGCATGTGACCTGATTTGTTTGAGTCCCGCTTTTGGCATCTGTAAAATGGAGATAATAATGTTTACCTTACAGGTCTATGGTATTACATGAGGCAATGCATGTAAGGCATGCATCTTGATAAATGGAATGAAGATGAGGTTAATTGACGGACCTCTTTTGTCCATTTCTCTTGCAAAGTGCAGCCTAGTGTTTTGTACATAGTAAGGGTACAGGTTTTAATTTAAATAAGAAGCCAATGATCTTTGGCTTCCTTCCTTGGGCAGAACCAGTAGTTTGGAGTCCACCACTTATGAATATGGATTGTATTTTACTGGGAGGCTCATAGGGAAACTGCCAGAGTCTCATCCTGAGGAGAGAGCTTCCTAAGGTTTGTCTCCATAGTCTCACGTTTCATGACCCGGAAGAGCTCAGTGCCATGGATACCCCTAGGGTTGTCACAGTTCACCCTCTTCTCTGGGTTGTTCATTGAAATGTTAAATCAGAGCCAGAGCAGGAGAAGCGGCTGTACTATGAACCCTTCTTCAGGGACAGAAATGGCCATTTATGCCCATGCATCTGGCCTTGCCCGGCTGGTGTGTGTAAGCAGTTGTGTGTGCCTGGAGGGGATGGGGGAGCCCTTGGAATGGGCCTGGAGGCCAGAGCAGGCTCAGGTCAGGGCTCCGCTTTGTCCCAATTCAGTCCCGATAAAACCAGCTCTCCTTTGCCTTTGGGGCTTTGGTGTGGTGCACACAGGATTCATTTTTACAACAGAAAGCCTGTGGCACCCACACACGGCTTTACTCCTCAGCATTTCACTACCCAAAAAGTTAGAATCTGACCTTTGGATTGGACTTTCCTGGGGATTCCTGTTTGGTTTTGCATTTGTGTTTATATTTACATGTAGTTTGAAGCTGGCATTTCCCTCCCCTTTTCTGGGCATGACTAACCCACCCCCACGCTTAAAGGGGGGTGAATTTGGCTGAGTCAAAATGCAACTGATTCTTAAAGCAAGTGTTCCAGTCACACCTGGTTTCCTGGGAGTCTCTGTCCTGGGACTTGCAACCCTTTTCTGCAGTCCTGCTGGGAAGGACCCTGGGCAGGTCACAGGAATCTAGAATATCGGTACTGAGGAATTCTTTAAGATAGAGATCACCTAGGAGGGCTTTTATTTGGCATCGGGAAACTGATGTTCCAAGAGCACAAGAAATTGTTCAAGCTCCCACAGCTGGGTAGGAGAATTATCATTTCTACCCAAATGTTCTAACCTCTAGTCCTATTCTCTTTCCTTCTAAAGTCCAACTGCCTGTCTTCCCTATGTAACTTCGCTGAATTTCAGTTATTTTATCCTTACAGCGCGTTTAATCATCCCTCCTTGCTTATCTCTCTGGGTTGTTGAAGTTTTTTGTTTTTAATTATGAAGCACCATAGAAATATGAGGGAGCCTTAAGGAGACAGATCATCATTCTGTCAACCACCTTTTTCCTGTCCCGGCCCCTTTACATCCATCATCTCATTGATAGTCACAATAACGTAAGTTAAAATGGGCCCAGGGAGGGTAAGGCAGTTGCCTCGTGTCACATAGGGGGTCTGTCTGACTCTAAGGCCTCTCCATTTCTCCATGTCATCTTTGTACTAGACACCAAGGACATTAAGATGCTGCTCTCTTTTGCTGGCTGGATAGGGAGATGTAGCCTATCTTAGGGAGATGAGTAGGAACCCTAGGAATCTGTCCTGAGTGCCCAGAGAAAGGTACAGTCAGTGCCATAAGAGGCCAATAAAGTGCAGCAGAAAGAGAGCAGTGAGGATTGGTGCAATCAGGGAGAGCTTCCTGGAGGAAGTGACACTTCCAGATGGATATTGAAGGAGGGAAGAACTCTCCCCACCCCAAGATTTTACTTATTTATTTTTAGAGTGATGGGAAGGGAGGGAGAAAAAGAGGAAGAGAAACATTGATGTGTGAGAGATATATTGACTGGTTGCTTCTTGCAAGCCTCCAACTGGGAGCCTCGCCCGCAAGCCAGGCATGTGCCTTGACTGGGAATCGAACCAGTGACCCTTTGGTTTGCAGGCTGGTACTCAATCCACTGAGCTACAGCAGCCGGAGTGGAAAGAATGTTATTAAGTGAAGAAAATAAGTGAATGAATTTTGAGAATGGTGGGAAGAAAGCATATTCAGGGGTCAAGTAAGCCATTTATGCTATATCGTTCATTTCAAACTGCTAGTCAACTTTTATCTCCTAGTGGGTCTCAAATGAAGCAGTCCATCATAAATAGGAGATCTTCAAAGGCTTGTGAGAGAGAGAGATCTATATATATATACATGTCTATATTTTTTGAGATTTAATGAAGTTTTAATTGCACAAAGGACAATAATTTTTAATTAAAAAATTTAAAAACATAACTGAAAAGTCTAAAGTCACCTCTGACTGTGTCTCACAATCCCTATACTCTCCCCAAAGGTACTTGCTGTGGAGATGTGCATGCTTCCCAATGTGTGTCCTCAGAGAAAAGTATGTTATCCGGGAGGAAGTAGCGGTTAGGAGGAATATTTGCCTAAATTGGTATCATGTCTTTAAATCCACAGGTTTAAATTTTATTGGACTCAAATTTACCTTTTCCTTTGTGACTTTTGCCTTTTGAATCTCGTTTAGAAAGGATTTTGTTCTTAATTCTTAATTTTCTTGTGAATTTTACATTCTGCTTTGTCTATATTTGTTTTACCAAAAAATAACAGGAATTATGTAATCTTAGAGATTGTTTGTAAGAAACATATAAACCCTCTCAAGCTTGTTTACACTGAGGGGAATTTTGTTTGAAGCAATGAGAGGTGCCTCACGGGCCTGAGAAGCCGTCAGTAACAGTAGACCTCACCAGGGCCTTGCTAGAGGCTGAAAACTCCCCAGGGCCTCAGGGAAGGCTGGGAAGTCGGTCAGAAACAAAGGCAGCTGCTCCATCATTCTCTCTGTCTCTTGCCTCTACTTCTTTCTGCATATCTGAAAGGTGCTTTTAATCACTTGTCATCACACAGACCCCAAAGGATATAACACAGTCTTCTGTGGAAGACAGGCACTTTTAACACTCACATTCATGTGACCACACTGGTCCAGCCTCTAAAGGTAATCAAGCCAGTCTTCTGTGCCACATCCAAGTTCTTGGCAGAGAGGTGAATGGCCTGACTCAGTTCTGGATTGGTTCCAGAAGCCAGGTCTCCACCTTGGTGTCATCAACAGAGGTCATGGAGGGATAGATGTGGGCAGGGTAAACATGGCACAGATCTACACTGTGGAGGGGTTGGAGGGGTACACTTCTCAGAGAAGAGGGGCAGGGCCTAGAGAGATCCCCCCACGTGTCCTAGGCAGTTCTGCTTCATTTGGCACAACCTAGGATCTGGGGAGAGACACTGCTCATCCTGTTTTGTGCCCACCTAGTTACCCAGGTATAGATGAACCCTAGTTTGGAAACCTCAAGTGTAAGAGACTTAGCAAAATGGATTGGAGAGCTCACTGGATACAGCACAACTTGGAGGGCCTTGGATGCCAACTAGGCATTTGGGGTTTTTGCTGGGCAGTAGGGACCAGTAGACCTACTCATGTTGCAATGGCTAAGGCTGGTCCTGCTGCGGACACAGCAGCCAGCATAGTGCCTGGGGACTATTTCTTTCCAGGCCCTGTATTAGGCACTGGATAACAAACACATAGCTCATCAAAAGAGATGCTCCATTGAGCTTGTAGTCATCTGGAGAAGTCAGGTAGTAAACAAGTAAACAAACTAGTCAGTAATTGCACGTTATGATTAAGTGGCATGAAGGCTGGCTCATCCTTCGGGTCAAGGCCTCTCTTGACGTTTAACCCTGTGTCCACATCTCTTTGCGTGCTAGAGGTGCACAGGGCACCTCACCGCAGGCCGTCTCACCCGCTTCCACGGCTCCAGTCCTCTCCCATCTTTAGATGACTCACACGTTTGTACCTCCAGCCCGGACCCTCATGTCCAACTGCTCATTTGGCTATTTCACTGAGACGTCTCAACATGTCCAAAACCATACTCTTGACTAAGTTCCCCCAGGCTGGCCCTTCCAGTGTTCCCTTCTCACTGAGCACTACCCTCCCTCTATTCTGTTATACAAGCCACTCCACACACACGCTACTCCACCACAGGTCATCAGTTCCACATTCTAATCATCGCTGCAGTCTACCCATTTCTCTGTATCTCTGCCCTAGTCCAGGCCACCACTGTCTCTCCCCTGAAGCACTGCGTGGCCTCCTAACTTGGCTCTCTACATGTCCCCTAGCCCAGTTCTCCTTACTACCCCTGTATCTCTCTCCTCTGCAGTACATACCATAGATAAAGCTTACATTTATTTGTATAATTCCTTTATTAAAAATCTGATTTTTTACTAGTTATTTGACTTCCACGAGACCAGAGTGTATCTCACCATTGTGTTCCTAGTGTTTACCATGTCACCATAATAGGTGCTCAGAACACATTGGTTGAATAAAAGAGAAATAAAAGAAGAAAACGAAAAAGGAGCATTCATAGAGAATAATGTTGTGAGGGTGCTGCAGAGGGAGGGACCAGCTTAGGAAAGGCCCAGAGGCAGTGAAAAACCTAAAGTATTTGTGACACTGGAAGGGTCCAGCGGAGCAGAAGCGTAGCGATGGACAAAGGGAAGGGCAGCGCCAGGTGAGTTTGGGGACGTAAGTGGCGCTGATTACATTCCGCCTTCAAGGCCCTGGTAGCAAGTTTGGATTTTATTTATTTTGCAGACAAACAACATGATCCAATTTATATTTTAGAAAGACATAGCAGCTGCTGTGCAGAGGCTAGGTTGGAGGGGGCAGGAGAGGACCCAAGGAGGCCCTTGCAGTTGCTCGTGGACGTGATGACGGTGGTGTGGACCGGGTCCTGACTGGAGGCGAGAAGTGGGCGGATGCTACAAGTATTTTCTCAGTCCAGTTGACCCTTGAGTTTGAACTGCATGGGTGTACTTTTACATGGTTTTTTTTCAATAAATACTGTAAATGTATTTTCTCTTCCATATGGTTTTTTAATAACATTTTCTCTAGCTTAGTGTATTATAAGAATATCGTATATAATACATATAACATATAAAATATGTGTGAATTGACTGTTTATATTATTGGTTAGGCTTCCAGTCAACAGTAGGCTATTATTAGTTAAGTTTTGGAGAAGTCCAAAGTTGTATGTGGATTTTCGACTGCACAGGGAATTGGGAATTGGTGCCCCTAACCTCCGTGTTGTTCAAGGGTCAGTTGTATAATCACACACTGCATAACGTTTCAGTCAATGACGGACTATGTGTATGATGGTGGTCCCATAAGATTATAATAGAGCTGAAAAATTCCTATTCCCTCGTGACATCATAGCTATTGTAACATCATAGCAGGGTGCATTCACAATTGCCTGCAGTATTCAGTACAGTAACATACTGCATAGGCCTGTAGCCTAGGAACAGTAGGCTAGACCATATAGCCTAGGTGCATAGTAAGCTATACTGTCTAGGTTTATGTAAGTGCCCTCAAAGATGTTTGCACAATGGCAGAATCATCTAACGACACCTTTCTCAGAACGCATGCCCATTGTTAACTGATACATGACTAGTAATATGAAGATGTGTTGATGGAGTGCATGTGGGAAGTGGTCAGGAATGGCTCCCAAATTCCTAATGGGGGAGTACCATTCTCCCTTCTTAGGAAGGGGGAACCTGAGAGAGGGACAGGTTTGGGGGAAAGTCAAGAATTCTGATTGTACATCTTATAAGCCTTGGAGACATCCAAGTGGCATTTGGATATATGAGTTTGGAGATCAAAGGAGTGGGTTGGAAGTACACATTTGAGAGTTGTCAGCGTTGAGATACTGGGTTTCAAACTTGATTCTGTGTAAGAGCCACCTGGCATCATTCCCAGAGAATCCAATTCAGTAGCTGTATCTTACTTGGGCTTCCTATTGCAAGTAACAGAGACCAACCTGAGCTGATTTAAACAGAAAAGTAGTTCATTGAAAGGGAATATTCAGCAGTTCACAGTACTTCTGGGAAGCCAGAGACTGGGGTGAGGCATCAGGCAAGATCTCAGCCAAAATCACCCCACTGAGCCAGTTTGGCGAGGACACGGCCACCACATACTAAATGTCACAACTTGCACTGCCACCATGCCCTGGGCACCTCCAGTGCTGTTGCCACCTGCGTAAGAATGGATCTTCTAACTCTCTCTGCTCCTGATTCAAAGTTTGTAGTGAGTGCCTCTGACTGGCCAAGCCTAGCTCATATACATGTCCCCTAGTTGCAAGGGAGGCTGGAAAACCAAGAATTTGGTCTTACCAGCTTTTATATGAGGAAAACTCTTCCAAGACTTGTGCAGCAAGTAATTTCCCAGACTGGCAAAAAGAAAGAAACGAAGGAAGGGAGGGAGGGATGGAGGGAGGGAGGGAGAAAGGAAGAAGAAAGAAAGAAAGAAAGGGAGGGGGGAACTCAAGAGAGTACAGTCCCTCAGGAGCCAGAAGAGCGATGTTTCAGTGAGGGAGCTCTGTCACATGCTCCCTACATGTCCAGAAATAAAATAAAAAAATGGCAGGCACGACCCCTGGCTTTGACAACATAGAAGTCATTGATGACCCTAAGAACAGATTTAGTACTATTTTCCCTTCCACACCGGCCTGGACAGATTTCAGGAGGGGGCAGATGAGAAGTTGTCCACCACGAAGGGGAGCAGAGACCTGGGCCAAGAGAGTTTTCCAGGATGACCTTAGAGTCCAGCTCCACTGAGCTCAGCCTCTTCCCATACCAGCTGGCTCTGCACAAGGGCAGAGGGTCTTCCTGGAGTTGTCAGCCTTGAGCCCAGTCTCCCAAAGTCCCCTCCCCTCCTCAAATTTTAGTCTTAGGTGCTTAGTCGCTTGCCTCATGTTCTGCTGTTTCTGGCCAACAAGGCAGCATAGGCAGGTTTGGGAACTTTAGGTCAGAGCAGAAGGAAAATTCTTTCCCTCACAGGTAATTTGGTAGTAGAGGCGTACCTGGGAGACATTCAGCGTTTGCTTCCAGACAGCTGCAATAAAGCGAGTATGGCAATAAAGTGAATTATAATCTTTGTGCTGGTGAAGGGTCTTGCCTTTAATTTGTAAAGAATGCAACATCTGGGAAGCACAGTAAAGTGAAGCACAATAAAGCCCCGTGTGCTGCTATAGTTCTTAGAGCTAGACATTCCCTGATAGGCCCAGTGCTTGGGCCCAGAGCATATGAGTTGGTGAGGCCCACGGAGGCACAGTGGGTTCCCCAAGACTCTAGAGCAGGGTTTTGGCCTCTGTTTGTCTGGGGAACGTTGTGATTGGGCCTCAGTACAGAGGGTAGGGAAGGCCAAGCTGGGAATAGCTGATAAATGTTCCCTAACTCAGCTGGGTTTTGACCTTGACGATGTTTTTAAGAACTTCAGGCTCCACCCAGACCTACTGAATCAAAACCTCTCAGACGTGAGGCCTGGACAGGTGATCAGTTCGGACGTCCCCCGGGTGACTCTGTTGGGCAGTCAGGGTGAAAGCATCGCATGCCCACTGAACGTTAGCAGTCCATTGAGCTCTATTCATTGAGCGCCCCCTGTGTACAAAGTTGGGAGGGTAGGTTCTGAGGGCGTGGAGATGACAAGACCAGGCCCCCGTCTGGGGAGGAGGAGGAGGACCCATATCCGTGAAAAAATGATTGACAGCCCACAGCCTGTGGGCTTGTGGCTGAGGTCTACGGAGACAACACAGGAACTGAAATCAGATGGACCTGGGTTTCAGTTTCTGTTGCTTGTGTGACCTCAGGCAAATGACTCAACCTTTCTGAATCTCAGTTTCCCCATCTGTAAATCAGGAGTGATAATAACAATCTTATGGGATTGTTTGAGGGGGTTATGTATGAAGTACCTAGCATATACCTGGCACATAATAGGCATTTAATAATTTTTTTAAATTCCCTTTTACTAAAAACACAAGTATACCTGCACGTGGGATAGTTAAAGAGATCAGGAGCCATGCAGAGAAAAGGGGGAGATACTGGCGACAGGGATGAGGTCATTACCACAAGCGAGCACTGGAATTGTCTGCAGTCCGGGCACCAGAGCAAAAGGAGAGGCCTTGTGAACCGTGAAGGTGTCGGGAATGAGTAACTGAACCTCGTTCTGGACAAGGCAGGTTCTTGCCTCAGCTCTGCCCTGCCTCTCCCCCATCTAGTCATTTCTTCATCAAACATTTGCGTGCCTACCCAGTTCTCAGTCCTGGCCGGACAGTATAATTCCCTGGGTTGCTTTTCAATAGATTTTCAAAAATAGAGGTAAAACTCACTGTTTCAACTATTTTAAAGATAGAGTTCATTGGTTTTTATTCACAGTGTTGTGCAATCATCACACTGTCTAATTCCAGAACATTTCCATCAGCCCCAAAAGAAAAACTGTGTTCAGTAACAGTGACTCCCCATTCCCACTCCCCCAGCCCCTGGCAACTTTCTGGCTCTGTGGATTTGCCTACTCTGGACATGTCATATCAATGGAATCCTGCAATATGTGGCCTTTTGTGTCTGGCTTCTTTAGTTAGTGTGATGTTTCAAGGTTCTTCCATGTCATCTGGATTGACTTAAAAGCAATAAAAATAGGGATGGCATACCAGGCAGCGTTATAAGAGCATTTCCCATATATTGATTTATATAATCCCCATACGGAAACAAGGGCACAGAGAGATAAAATAACATAGTAAACAGGGTCGCCGAATAACATGCAGGATGCCCACACAAAATTTGGGGCATACTTATACTGAAAACTTATTCATTGATCATGTGAAGTGCAAATATAACTGCATGTCCTGTATTTATTTTTGCTAAATCTGGCAAGCCTACTAGCAGTGAGTGGCAGAGTCAGGGTTTGGACTTGGGCGGTCCCAAGCACACGGCGGCATTTCTCCCCACTCCGTGACGACACCTGGCGCCCCTCCCCTCCCCACGGACTTTGATTTAACGGATCTGAAGTGAGACTCCAGCACCCTTATTTTCTCAAGTACTTCAGGTGATCCCACGGGGCAGCCTGGAGGGGTGTGCCTCAGCCCGGGAATACAGCGATGTCTGCTGGGCAGGAGAGCTACCACGCAGCCCTCCCTCTATGCCCAGCACTGGGCCTGGTGCTTAAATGCTTGCTTGCTTTCAGTCTTATAAGACAGGTGCTGTTATTGTCCCATTTGACAGATGGGGCAATGGAGGCTCGGAGAAACTTAGTCACTGGCCCCAGGTCGCACAGCTGAGAATTGGAACCAGAATTTGGACCTCATAACAGTGTGATGTAAAAGCTGGAGTCTTAGCTCCTGCTGTCTTTTCTGTGTTTCCATAGGGCCTTATTAATACCCGTTCATTCATTTACTCACTCATTCATCCCATACACATTTACTGTCGCTCATGTGCCGGCCCTTATACTGGATGCTGTGGATGCAAAAGCAAAGAAGCTAATCCCTGCCCGTTTGGAGTTCTCAGAAGACAAACATGTGGGGTAAATTAGGGCCATGTGTGCCCTGATAAAAGTGGGCACGGGGTGACATAGAGGTGAGAGGGGTCAGTTCTGTGTGGTTAGATACAGGGATGACCTTTAAGCTGAGTCGGGAAAGATGAAGTGTTTACTAGGCAGAATGGGGAAGGGCTCTTCAGGCAGCGGGAGCAATATGAATAAGGGTATGGCAAATTGAGGAAATTGCAAAAAGTAGGACAGGGCTGCGGTTTAAGGGATTAGTGATGGATATCAAGTCCAAGTGGGGGGGCAGGGAGGGATTCATCCAGGCCTGCAAGGTGGCCCAGAGGATGGGAAAGCATGGGACCCTTTGCTGCTCTGTCCAGGAGGGCAGGCTAGGCTCTCCCCAGGGCTGGGTGGAATTCAGGGCTTGGGGCCAGGCTCGGGTCGGAGCAGAATCTTCAGCAGTCTGTCTGCAGAGTTCTTGCTCTCTTAGCTCATCCCTGCTGAGCAGCCTCCTGAGGAAAGTCCCAGCCAGGAAACTTGGGGTTTGTGAGGCCTCAGCATGTGGTGAGGGTGAGGCTCCCTTCCCGCAGCCCCTCTTCCTCCCTGCTTCCCACCACCCTGCAAGGGACAGCTGGTGAGGCTGAGCTGGTGAGGCTGGACAGGCTCCCGGGCTGGGGAGAAGCCTGTGGGGGCCCCACCGAGGGGCACATGGCCGGTCACGGGCTCCAGCGGTGCAAGAAGGAAAACAGTGAGAGGCTGAGGGATCCCGAAATAATAAGTGTCAGAGCTGGCAGGAGCCTTTCACGTCACCACCCCACCCCTCTGCTTCAGATGAGGAGCCAGGCCAGGGAGGGAAGGAGACTTAGAGAGGTCACACGAGAGGCCGGGGCTGGCCCCAGGTCCTGGCTCCCAGGCCTGCAGTATAGCCGCTGCAGGGGACTCGGGCGGGCGGGCAGGCGGGGCTGGGGGTCCGTCCACATGGGTGATGCGAAGGGCAGCTGGGAAGAGCCTGCTCGCCTCTGACACCTCCTGACCGGCCCAGCGTGAACTCTCAGGTGCTCGGGCTGGGGACTTACCCAGATGAAAAGTCCTCACTTGGGAACTTTTGCTCCTGCTGGTGGCTGAAGTTGGAGCAGTCTTGCAGGTACAATTAACCTTGACTCTGAGTCCCAGAGCCTTGACCTCAAACGGTGTTTAGAGCTCATGTCCATCAGTTCTAAATTGTACAGATGGAGAAACTGAGGCACAGGAGAAAGGAGCTTGCTCGGAGGGGCTCGTGGCAGAGGCAGGCCTAAAATTCAGCACCTTCCTTCCCTCATGGTGTTTCTGCATTGCCTCTCAAGATGCCCAACATCCACCATTAGACAAAACATGACCTAATTTAATCTTCACAGCAATCCTCACAGAGATAACTGAGGCTTGGCAAGGGGCGATTTACCTCCTGGTTTGCTCTGGCACAACACTGAGAAAGAGCTCTACACTTCCTACAGCCACCTCCATGACCTTGAGCCAGCTGCATAACCTACCCCAGCCTCAGTTTTCTCATCTGTAAAAGGGGGAGGATAATAACTACCTCTCAGGGTTGCTGGGAGAAATAAATGAGGTGCCTGGCCCACAGCGAGTGCTCAGTAAGAGTCCCCGTTGCTCTGTCTTGCCTGGTAGACAAGGCGCAACCCCTTTCTCCCACCTGGTCAAGAGTCTGCCGCTGAGCCCCAGCATTGCTCTTTCTACCAGCAGAGTGTACCAAGTCAGTCCTCTCCCATTTCAAGCCCCCCAGGAGCTCCCCGTCACTTGTGGGTGACATGTAGAGGTTTGGGTTAAAAGCACGGACTCTGGAACGTGACACCCTGGGTCTGAGTCAAGGTTCCACTCCCTGTTAGTTGCATGAGCCTGGGCAAAGGCCATCACTTCCCTGGGCCTCTTTCCTCATCTGTAAAGGCTCCCAGGGGTGTTAACAGGATTACATGCAGTAATATAAAGTATGCCATTGCTTAGAATGAGCCTGGCATGTGGTTGTGATGATATAGAAGCATCTGTGCAGCTTGCTTTAGGAGCATGGTCTCCCGGCGGGTCAGTCCGGGCCCTGCTGAGCCTCACTGCTCACCGTTTCCCCTCCGGCCCTGGTAAGTGCCTGCTCCAGTGAGCTCCTGGCTGTTCCCCAAATGTGCCTAGCACTCCTACCAGGGGCTTAGCAGAGGCGCCTCTCTTCTCTGAGTCATCTTCCCCGTCCTACTTTGCTTCATCAATGTCTCCTCACTTTTCAAGGATCTGAGGTAGCAGCATCACCTCATCCTAGGCTGAGGTGGGTGCTCCTCTTCCGCGCCCCGATACAGCTTTCTCTCCTGCTCCGGGCTCAGCAAGGCCTCCTCAGCCCTTAGCAAGTGTATCCCTGTCTCCTTGTGAGCACCTTCAGGGCAGCACCCAAGCCCGACATCTCTCCCAGCCTCTGTGCAGGGCCTTGAATACAGCCAGACGCTCAATATGTTTGAATGAGCTCCTACTATGTGCCAGTGACTCTGTCAGAGACTTCACCCCAGCTGCTCCCTCTCCGCCCCACTGGGTGGAGAGGAGCAGGTCTGCAGATTTGAGATCCTGGAGTAGACGCTCTTAAGGGAGTGGAGCTGCGCTGGGTTTGCGGGTGGGATGCTAGCAAATACTTCTCAGTCCCACCCTTTCCCTCCTTGCTGGCCACCCAGGAAGGGCCCTGTGGGGCTCCCTGCCTTTCTCTGGATCTGGTGGTTGGGCAGGTGGATGAGAAAAAGCAAACTTGGAGCATGACATGAATAGGACAGCTCATGTTTGCATGGGCTGCGAATGTTCCCTGTCTTTATGTGATTAGATTCGCAGTGGGAGGGGGCTGAAGCAGCAGTGACTGTCATTCCTGTTTTGCTGGTACAAATTCGCTTAGAGAGGCAGGGGACTTGCTCAGGGTCTCAGAGCTAGCAAGGAATTGGGTCTGGAATTGAACCAGGTCTCCTCATTCTACATCCTGTGCTCTTTCTACAATGTGTCCTCTTTGTAAATATTTAGGCCACAGAGCTTGGCAGCCACCTTTTTAGCCAGGAGGTCAATCTAAACCCCTTCCTGCCAATCTAAACCCCCTCTCCCCACCCCCTCGCAAGGACCCTCCCACCTGGCCTTTGCCCTCCGCTGGTCATGAGCCCCAAGCCCTCGGGCTGATGACTTCTTCAAATCCGATTCTTTCCCATCCCACCCCTCTGTGGAAAGCCATGCCCAGGCAGCTGTCCTGAAAGGGGCCAGGTCAACATACTAAGGTGTCAAGGACTAGTTTCAGGTAACTTAGTGCAGTGGTTCCCAACTTTTCTGGATATAAGAGCCTCTTGTCTTCTTCTATTAACTTAGTATTGTAGGAATTTTTAAACATACACAAAAGTAGATTCACACAACTTAAACAGTTAATATTTTGCTGATTTTATCTTCAGAACAGAAGGAACAGAACAGAATGATGAACTCCCCCCCATTTACCAGTAACCCAGTCCTGCCCTCTCCACATCCCCACGTGCTTCCCTGACTCTCACCTTATTTTGAAACACCATAACACTTAAATATTTCAACATGTATCTGTAAACAGTGAAGACTTCTTTATGTAACTACAGTACCATTATTGTACCCTAAAATATAAAGATAATTCCTTAATCATCAATTATCCTGTTTTCAGATTTCCAGTTGCCCCATTTTCATCCTAACTTCTTTTATTCATTCATTCATTCATTCATTTTTAGAGAGGGGAAGGGAGGGAGTAAGAGAGAGAAACATGTGCAAGAGAAACATCGATTGGTTGCCTCTCACACGCCCCCAACTGGGGACTTGGCCCACAACCCAGGCCTGTGCCCTGACCAGGAATCAAACTTGAGTCCTTCCAGTTCCTAGGCCAGTGCTCAGTGCACTGAGCCACACCAGCCAGGGCCTAACTTCTTTTAAAGCTTATTTTCAAGTCAGGCCTGTGCATGTCCATTTGTTGATGTATGTTTTACGTCTGCCAAGAGTCCCGCTCTGCCATTTGTGCCTTTGTTCTTTGCGGCCACTTGTTAAAGAAGCCGGGCGGCTCATCCTGTGGCCGCACACAGTCTGCTCGCCGCTGCACCCCCTGCACGTGGGCAGTGTCTCCATCTTCTGCCCTTCCCGTAAATTGGTAGTTGGATCTAGAAATGAGAAAGCCCAGGTTTGGTTGTCATTTTGCATTTCATATGTCATTTTATTAAATGTTTTTAAGTCTAACTTTTAGTTTGCTCATTAAAATATCATTTTAATTTTCACGTTTAACATGTACACATAATTTAATCTTTTTGTGGACATCAAAGATCAAAGGAGCTGGGATTCTGCCACCTCATGAGAGGACCCCTTTTTAAAAAAATTGGCTTTTCCTCAACAGTGGTACTTTCAGTATTGATTGATCAAGAAATGGAAAAGGACAAAAAGCTACCATGAATTCAAGAATGCTTTTAAAAATTTCTGGGTCGTATTGATCATAACAACTGCATACATATTTGGTCATACACATTCGTGAGACATTTTTTAATTGACCCGTAGTGCTCACGATAAGTGCGGTTTCCTAGGGCCCCGGTGGTGACTCCATGGATCCCCAGGGCCTAGGGCCCACAGACTGGAAATGAACAAGGCAATTACAGTCTAACAGTTTGGGTCCCGGGTCCATCCCCGCCACTTCCTCTCTGCGGGATTGACTAATGAGGCCACAAACATAGTGCCTATGCCTTATAATGGTCCAAAGGAGTGAATGTCTAATGGTGGAATTTAATCGACATCTCCCAGGGCCTTAGCTTTAGCAGCTCTGCCCCCTTGGCTGAGTTGCCATGGTAACCACAGCTGGCTCTGAGAGATCACAGGAATGAAGAATGGGTCCTATTGATGAATCCTGACCTAGGAGGGGGCCCATGCAGAAGGCCCTTCCAAGCAGGACAGCTGGGCATGGACATAGAACTGCCATCTGTGGTCCTTTTGGCTGCAGAGAAGACAAATCAGAGAGCCAGGGCACAGGGTGGGGTGGGGTGGGTATGTGTGTGTGTGTGTGTGTGTGTGTGTGTGTGTGTGTGTGTGTGGTTTGGGTGGGGTGGGGCAATGCTACCAGCTGGAATTCAGGTTTGGTCTAGGACCAGCCAGGCAAGGCTATCTGAAGGCCTCCAATTGGTTTTCCAAGTTCAGACATGTCCCCGATGGTCTGTGTTTTACCTGCCTTTCTCCAGTGCCTGCCCAGGCTCTTGCGTGAGCCATTGACTCAGCTTTGAGAGAAATCTAAGTGACCATCAATACTAATCCCAAATCCAGTGCCTGAATCACTGACTAGCATCTGAATTCCTTGAATACTTTAAGCAACAGGAAGCTCACTCCCTCCGGGGATCCTTAATTCTTCCTTAGAAACTCCTTCCTCTCATTGAGCTGGACTCTGTTTTTATCTCCCTAACTTCCACCTCCTGGTCTGAGAATGCTGTCCAGGGCCAAGCTGAACAGATCTGTTTTCTCCTCAGCAGGATCCCCCTTGGAGCACTTGTAGCTGGGCCCCGCCACTGTTGTCACCTTGCTTTCTTTGGATGGGTCTCCTCTCCCCATCTCTCCTTCCTTCCCTCCTCTTCCTTCCTCCCTCCCCTGTGTTTGAGAAGTTGGTGGGAGGATATGGTAGAGGTGGTGGAGTTGGGGTTCAGGTTCAGAGACAGATCTAGTCCTAGGATCAAAGAAGCCATGTCCCCTAACCTTTGTGGGGCAGCTTGTCGGTATGGGAAAAACGTGGGCCCTGGATTGGCCAGACCTCAGTTTAAATTATGACTGCCGTCCTTCAGCATTCTCTGACCAGGACATACCTGGACACGTCTCCTCCCCTGGCAGCTCCATCTCTGAAGTGCAAAGGGTGGCTGGGAGTGACAAGTACCATTCTTGGCACAAAGCCAGCACATGTGACGTTTTGCACCCTGTGGCTGCCCAGTGGTAGAGGTTTCACTGTGGCCCCTCTGCACCTGTGGTTCCCACAGCTTGCTGAGCAGGATCATCTGGGGGCGGAGTATCTTTAATTAGCTCAAGGAAAGTTGAGAAATTCCTATACCAAACTGCATTTAATTTTGAAATAGATAACATTATTAGCTTTCAAATAATTGTGTTACAAGCACTTTACCTATGTGAACTCATTAATCTCCCCAGCAGCCCTATGTAGTAGGAACTATTATCATCCTCATTTTATGAATGGGGGAATTGAGGCACAGGGAGGTCATAGAGCAAGTACCTAATGGAGCTGATATTTAAAACCAGGTAGTTTGGGGCCAGCCCCATACTTTCAGCAGGATGGATTACTGCATCTCAGAAGGGTAGAATTAGATCAGTGATTCCCAAACGTCAGTGTGAATCAGAATCACCCAGAGAGCTTGTTAAAACACAAATTGAGCCCTGGCTGGTGTGGCTCGGTTGATTGGAGTGTCGCTGGTACACCAACAAGTTGGGGGTTCAATTCCTGATCGGGGCATGTATAGGGGGCAACCAATAGATGCTTTTTTTTCTCTTCAAATCAATGAACACGTAAAAAAATTTTTAAAGAGTTTATTTATTTATTTTTAGAGAGAGGGGAAGGGAGGGAGAAAGACAGGGAGAGAAACATCGATGCGTGAGAGAAACATCAATTGGTTGCCTCTTGCACATCCCCAACCAGGGACCTGGCCCACAACCCAGGCATGCGCCCCAACCCAGACTCCTTGGTTTGTGGGATGACTCCCAAGTGACCAAGCCACACCAGTCAGGGCCATATTTTAAATTTCTAAAAAAACCCACAAATCGATGAGCCCCACCCCAGATTTTCTGATTTAGCCAGAGGTTTTGCATTTCTAACATGTTCTGAGGTGATGGTGATGCTGCTGGTTCAGGGACCCCACTTTGAGAATGACTGACTATTGGGGATTAAATGGAGCCACCTAATTCCAGACCTGATCTTTTTCCCCCTGAGCTATCCAGGCTCAGACATGGGAAACAAGGGTCGATCTCACACAGAGGCAGAACACAAACCACAGTAAGAACCATACTCATTTTTTCCAAATGCCTGAAGCGTTGGCACATGTCTGCGATCTCATGTAACTCTTACAGTAACTCTGTGAGTTAAGTGGAAAATGGATTTTTCCCCCAAGTCATATTATTTTTCTCCCATTTTAAAGAAGAGGAGGTTTGGAGAAGTGGCTGAGCTAGTATCTCCCAGGGAGAGCGTCTTGGGGGAGACCAGGGATAGCATCTCAGCTTGTGACTCATCACTGAGGGACACCTCTGTGCCTTTCCGCAGATACCTTCCCACCCCCAGGCTATGATCAGAATTTCCTCCTTAAGACTGTTGTTATTTAGCTTAAATATTTGCCCATTGTATCATAGAGGATGGGTATTATCATTTTTACCCCAATGTGAATGATTTTCAGATACTTTCTTGAGAAAGCGGTGATTAAAATTCTCCCCTCTTGTGCCCCCTTCAAGCACTTGTGTCTTTATATGTCTGCAGGCCTCTTGAAGGAAGGGGCCATGCTTGGCTGAAAAAGGCATCCATAGGTGTTTGCTGGAATGGATGAATGAATGAATGAATGAACGAACGAACAAACGAACAAGCAAACTATGTTAACCTCCTTGCCCATTCTTCCCAGAGCAAGCCTCCCTCCTCTAGCAATCCTACCTTTATACCCAGTGCTTCCCGCACTGCCTCACAGTGCAGTCAGTCTCTTAGTTTCTTTTCTTCCTGTCGCACCCTAGAGTTGAGCATTATACCTTCAGGGAAACCTTCCCCCCTGCTCTTCCTAAGCAGGCATGGTTCTGCTTCCCCTGGGCTCCCAGGTACCTTGTCCATCCAACGTCGCAGCCCTAATTACATTGCTTTACAAGTATCTGCTTACTTGGCTCATTCTCATCTTAGATGGTGATGTTCTGAGAGCTGAGGTTGTGTCATTAACACAGGGTTTGAATACACAGCAGGCGCTCAATAACTTGTTGAATGAATGAGTAGCTGTGAGAACCTTGATCGTTAAGAGCAGTAGGGACAGGAACAGTATCTTTGTGAGAGGCTGTTTCCTGCTATATGTCTGCCAAGGCCATCCAGGGACAGTTTGTGAGTGATTAGAGGGGCTTACCTGTCTATACCACTTAGAGCTAGGTTCAGCTACAAGTGAGAGAATACCCGATATAACAGGAGCTGGAAAGTTCCCAGAAACCAGGGCAGCTCTTTCCTTCTGTTTCTCTGTGGCAGAATGGGTCTCATGCTTCTTTCTACATACCTGCTTTGTTCTTTTTTTTTTTGGCACATGGTGGGCAGGATGTCCCAGCTTCAAACACTTCCAATCAATTAGCCTCTCAGAGCCCAGTTCTAAATTCCTTGGAGATAGAGTCTGATTGGCTCACCTTAGGGCACGTGTCCACCTTGGTCCAGTGGACTCTGGCTAGAACAAACAAGGCAGCAAGGGTTCACCTCCAGAGGGGAGGAAGGCAGTTTTCAGAGAATGGGCGTCATGGGATGGGAAGACTCCCCAAAAGATACCTAGAGCATGGACATAGTAGGCCTCCCAGGTCAGTGTCCCAGGACTTTGCAAACTACTGTTCATTGAGGTGAATAATTTCGAGCACTTTCTGTATGCTAGGCACACAGATCTACCTTCTAGGGAGTTTCCTAAGTCTCTTTGGAATTTGTTCATACTGACTTTTGGAGTAAAGTCACAGCTCCTTAAGTTAATCACCTCCTAGCTTTCCCTTTTCAAGTTTCAAGGTGGGAATCAAGGACTTTCGCGGACACGTCTTTGGGAACTATAGAGATGTCCGTGTCCTCTCTTCTTGTCTTTGTCTCTCCAGGAAGAAGTGTCTTAGTTCTTTAGCTGATTCAGTAATGGCCCCGTCTCCCCAGTCTCCCTAAGTCCTTGACTTTCTTTCTTCAGCCCTGTGATGGGCCTCCCTGGGTTCCAAACATGAAAGTATCTCAAGTTCATGCTCAAAAAGGAAAACATCAGGTTTCTAATCTATATAAGAAAAGAATCCCAGAATTTGATGGACCTTTTTATCAGCAGCAGCAGCTGCTGATAGTGATCATAGGTACTTTTCAATGAGGACACACTCCATTTAGCGCCATGTAAACCCTTTATGTGCATCATCTCATACAAAATAATCTTCATTACAACCCTGAGAGGTAGGCATTCTTTTCCCTCTTTTACAGTAGCTGATCAGGAAGCTCAGAGACAATCGGCAACTTGCCCAAGGCCACACAGCATCTGGGCAGTGGAGCTGGGCTTCCAGACCTGACCCCCTCCCTCCAGGGGCTTCCCACACGCCCCAGGCTTCTGAGAACACTCCCCGTTGCCTCTAAATTTCTGCCCTGTGCATGTCCTTCTCTGAGCATTGTTTAGAATCTTTGGAGATACCATTCCAATGTGTTTGCTAACTCTTGTCATGGTGTAGCAACTCTTTGGAGAGGAAACTCTGATCCCATTTTAGTTACTGGACAAAACAGGTGGGGCTGGGGTCGGGCGGGGCCGTGGATGGAGCACTGTCCTGGGCCGCCCCTGGAAGCGCAGCTATGCCGCCTGCGCACTGCTTGGCTCTGGGCACGGCCCTCCCCTCTCGTGGCCTCACATGCCTCATCTGTGGCTCTGTGGGCCCTTTGCTGCCCTGACGTTCCAACTTAACTATGTATTTCATAAGGGTTTCATGAGATTGGCAACTTCTACACCCCACTGGAAGAGGGGCAGTTTCCATATGGGGTGAGCCCCCAGGCATGGGAGGCCTGCTTCTCGCCATCACACCTGGCCTGCCCCGGCCTGCTGTTTGTCCTGCAGCCCCTGCACTTTGAGGCTGCCCGATGTGTCCCACCAATCCGTTTCGGTGGGGTGTCGAGGACGTGCCCTCTGATCCCACTGCCCACCCATGGAATCCCGCCTCTGCCCCCTCGTCCTCACATGGCTGCTTATTGAGCCTGGGATTTGCAGAATGAGATTTCCCCCACCTCTGTCTTTCAAGAATATAAAGAGGTCCATGTTCTCTCCCTGGTCTTTTGCTAGGCATTTTGTACATATTCATGAAGTTGTTTATTCCCTCAGCAACTCCTTGAGTCCACAGTGCCATCCCTATTTTGCAGTCAGAGCATCCAGGGCTCAGAGAAGTTAACAGCTTTGTCTAGGTTGACACACCCGGTAGTGCCAGAGCTGAGATCCAAGCCAGGTCTGGCATGTCCCACAACACCCATGCCTCAGAATTGCTAGGGTTAGTCAGCCTGCGTTGGACCTGGGGACAAGCGTGTGGTCCTTCTGGAGTGGCGTGGCTGGTCTGTGGTTTCCTGCAGGGTCTGTTGCTGTTTGGCGGAGGGTGCAGGGGAGCCCTATAGAGGGACCTCTGTCTGTGTGTGTGGAGGGTGGGATTGTGGAGTCAGGCACCCCTGCCAGCTGGGCATCCCTGAACTCCTGTCCGCGTTTGCTTCCAGATCCTGGAGGGAGACCAGGCCATCCTGCAGAGAATAAAGAAGGCTGTGCGGGCGATCCACAGCTCTGGCCTTGGTGAGTGAGCCTTCTTGATGCGCGGCCCGGCCAGGCAGCCCCTTCCCCAGCCCTAGCCTGGAACGAACTCTGAGCTCCCTTCCCTATCTCCACAGGCCATGTGGAGAACGAGGAGCAGTACCGAGAGGCCGTGGAATCCTTAGGCAATAGTCACCTGTCCCAAAACAGTCATGAGCTGTCCACTGGCTTCCTGAACTTGGCCGTGTTCACCCGCGAGGTGGCCGCACTCTTCAAGAACCTGGTGAGGCCCCTGAGTCATTCTTAACCGGCCTCTAGCCCAGTCTCAGGGTAAATCTAGTGGGATTAAGAACCTGGCTATGAAAGGGTTTGTTTCTACCCTTCTCCCAGGTTGTCATTGACCTCTAGTCTCTCTTGACCTCTGACCCATGACCTCAGGTCCCTTTCTAGTTCTGACCTACCTTTGTATTCTTCCTCTCTGACTTCTCACCCCTGCCTTCCCTCTTTGTCTCCTTCCTTCTTCCCTCTCTGTCTTCCTCTTTGTCTTCTGTGGAAGCAGGAGCAGAGGGGGTCTCAACAGAGATGAAGAACCCCACACAAGGGAGGGAGGGCTCCCTGGAGGAGGTTGGGGAGATGAGAGGGCAGATTCTGGGGTCCTTTTTTCGTTTTTGTTTTTTTTAAAGATTTCATTTATTTATTTTTAGACAGAGGGGAAAGGAGGGAGAAAGAGAGGGAGAGAAACATCAATGTGTGGTATCCAGGCATGTGCCCTGACTGGGAATCGAACCAGTGACCCTTTGGTTCGCAGGTCAGCACTCAATCCACTGAGCTACACCAGCCCTGGCTGGGGTTCCTGTTTTTATGCCACAACCTCTCCTCAACCTTCTTTGTCCTCTGTTTTCCCAACCACATCTGCTTCATCCTCAAAGCCTAGAACCTGCCTTGTCTCAACAAGCCTCTCTGCTCTGCACAGGGCCCAGCGGCCTCAGGCTCCTTCTGAGACTGCCTCCTGTCCTGTCCTTGAGTTCCTGCCTCGAGGCCACCTGGGATACAAGCTCTTCCCAGCGTGAAGGCCTGGTCTCAGTACCTTACGTGTTAACTACTTGAATCGTGGAGCACAGCTCAGTGGGGTTGGTTTTACTGTTGTCCCCACTTCACAGGCTAGGAAACTGGGACACAAGGCTAAGCAACTTTCCTGAGGTCAGACAGCTGGATTTGAACCCTGGTTGCCTGGCCCCAGCGTCTGGGCACCAGCCTGGCTGTACCCCTTCCCAGGAAAGCCCCTCTCTCTCCAGGCTTCCTTAGACTGCCTCTCAGCTCTGGTGGCTCAAGGCCCACCAGGGTCCTCCAAGGCTGGCAGGGCCACATCATCTCGAAGAAGCAATTTGCTCCGTGGTTAAGTACCTGGACCTTAGACTTAGACTGGGGTCTCGGATCCCCGCTCTGGGGCTCACTAGGTGGGTGACCCTGGGTGAGCCACTCAGTCTGCCTGGGCCCCCGGTCTCTCATCTGTAAAACTGGGACAGTAATGGTACCCGCCTCACTGAGCCGTAACGAGGGCCACACAGGTTGAGTGCCCACTCCAGAGTAAGCGCCCGGTGAGCGTTAGTTCATATTGCCGTCTGTCGTTACGTCTCCGTGTAGCAGCGCCTCGCACACTGGCCCACACGTACACGCCCCTCACAGTGTTCGAGTCCCGCTGAATTCGTGACCTCCCTTGTCTCTATGGCTCTTTCCCTGTGTCACCCAAGCTGGTGTTTGCTGAGGGTCCACTCTATAGTAGGCATTGTGCCAAGGGCTGGCGACACAGGACAGAGTCAGCCCCTGCCTGAGGGAGCCACAGTGTAGTGGGAAGGACAGGAACGGAGATGTGGGATGATATCAAGCAACACCAGCAGCGTGACATGAACTCAGAAAAGGGGAGGTCGGCGTAGGCCACGGGCCGGAGCGGTCAGGAAGGCCCCCTGGAGGAGGGGAGACCTGGGCTGTACCTTGAAAGGTGGGCTGAAATATTAGACCGGCCGTTTGAGGTTGCCAAATGACAGAAACTCAAACCAAACTAGGTTAATTTTTAAAAGGGGAATTCGTTGGCCCCTGCGATGGAAAGTCCGGAGTGCAGCTGGTTTTAGGCTCCTCCTTTCTCTTATTTTCCTCTGTCTCTGCTCGGTGGGCAAGGTGGCACCGCCGGCCCAGGTTCATATACTACCTGAAGCCTTTCTCCCATGACTTGCACAGACAAGTCCCAGAAAGGATCTGATTGGCTGGCTTGGGTTGTGTGCCTCTTCCTGATCCAACCACTGTGGCCCAAAGATGGGTACTTTCTGGTTCTGACTCCTGTGTTCACCCCACGTGACCACAGGGAAAGGGTTCCCCACATTCAAGGGGAGACAAGGAACTAGTGAGACAAAAACCACAGGTGGGCACAACAGGAGGACTTCAGAGAGTCAGACAGGGGCGGGAGGAGGCTCCTGGCAAAAGAGCAGATATGGAGCTGATCATGGATGTTCCGGGGACGGTGAGCTGCTGAGAGGCTGGGTTAGGGCAGGGCAGGCCTAACAGCTTCTATGGGAGGCTAACTCCGCCATCCCTTTCCACCCCCTACCTCCTCGCCTTTCTCTCCCCTGCTTCCTTGACCCCCAGCGATGTCCTTTGCCTCACGCTGCTTCTTTGTACTTGAGCCCCTTGGGGCTGGACAGATGGTCACCCAAGGTGTGCTATGGGGGCATCTGCTTTTTCCAGGTTCAGAACTTGAACAACATTGTCTCTTTCCCACTGGACAGCCTGTTGAAGGGGCAACTGAGAGACGGGCGACAGGTGAGTTTCAATGTGGCGCTGGGGCTGGGGTGGAGGATACCCAGAGGTGGTGGCATGGAGCAGGACAGGAGCGGGCAGGAGATCTTAGGGGAAGACAAGCAAGGCTGTCACGGTGGAAGTACTGACCCTGTATTACTGACCTCGGAAGGACAGGAGGCCTTGGCTCTGGGGTCAGCCTCGGATGGCTGCCCTGCTGTCTGCCAGGGCCCTATGTGGGGTAGCTCATGGAATTCCTACAACCCTGTGAAGTGGGTTCTGTAGGTACTATCATCCCCAGTTGAGTAAATCAAGGTCCAGGGAGTTTGGGTGTTTGGCAACCTGCTTAAAGTTTACAGTCCGTCTGAGAGGGAGCCAGCGTGGGATCCAGGCTCCCGGCTTCCTGCTTGGCTGCTCTCTGCATCTGGCAGCTCCTGGCTAGAGGCAGACAGGAGCTCAGAGAAGGTGACAATAATCTACCTGGAGAGGCTGCCCCAGAAGACCCAGGGGAGGAGCTGCCCTCCCCCCAGAGGCTTCCCTCCTGACCCTAGGCTAGACACCAGATTGGGAACCACCCAAACCAGATGGGCAGCTTTTTCCCCTGGCTGACTGGGGCACTCAGAAGTTGGGGCAGTTCTGAGGGTGTGAGCAGCCTGGCCCAGGCAAACTAGGCCAGGGATCAGTCGGGTCACCCTGGCTTGCTGTGTGGCTTTGGGTAGACTTCTTAGCCTCTCTGTGCTTAGGTTCTTCTACCTATGCCCTTCTTATTGAGAGGATGATCTAGGACCAGACAGGAGAAAATGGAGGGATAAAGTTGGACAAGGGGGCTCTGAACTTCATCCCCCCCATCCTCATCCTCATGGTAATCTCCATCTTTTGAGAGAGAGTTCAGGGCAGACCCCCCAAAATCTCCCCACATCCTGGGCCTGGGCCCACCAAACCCAACTGATTCTTGGCAACTGTGGGAAGAGATTAGGTGCAGGGTTCCCCTAACGGTAGCAAAATGTACTGTTGATTCCACACCCCAAGTGCCCCTTTGGGCTAATTGTTCTTTTTAAACCACAGGATTCCAAAAAACAGCTAGAGAAGGCGTGGAAGGACTTTGAAGCCAAAATGTAAGTGGTTGCGGACAGGGCGCTTCATCCAGGAGAGTGACGTTTATGTTGCAGCAGGAGGCTGGATTCGGGAAGAACCCAGATGCTGCCAGGATATGTTACCCAAAAGCACGTGACATCTAGCTCTCTGGAGGCATTTATGGGGGTGGGGGTTGTCGTGGTGGTAGTGGTTTATGAGCAGGACTAACAGGAGTCTGGGGGCTGGACCACAAGACCACCAAAGGGGAGCTATTGTGAAGAGACTTCAGAATGCTGCTAGCAGAGATCACATGCTCAGTGGCACCAGATGTGGCAGAGACAGGAGCTACCATTTACTGAACACTTCTATATGCTAGTCATTTAACCTTCACAATCACCCAGCCCTGCAAGGGAGACATTAGTGTCCCAGTTAACAGAGAAGGAATTGGGGGCTTAGAGAGTTTAAGTCACTTTCCCAAGGCCACACAGCTAGGCAGAGGCAGAGCTCGGGCTCATGTTCCTTGATCCTCTTTCTGCAACACACCAGATGGCATCTATAACATTTAGCTGGATGTAGAGGAGGAAGGGGAGTTGATGTCATACCCTGGCCTCTTGTGTGCACCACCGATGACATCATGGGGACAGAAGGAGCCTCGGGCACCCAGAGACCAACTCCCTCTGAGTGGAGACGCCTCGGGCTCTGTCTTCTGGAATCTGTACAGGTCCTAGCCCAGCCCTCTGCCAGGGCCCAGCCAGGCTTACCGTACCTCAGAGCACTGTTTGTTCTTCTTGTGTAAAATTTTTTCTCTTGCATTTTGCTATATATGCTATATATGCTCATTGTGAATAACTTAGAAAACATGAAGAAAAAGAAGAAAAAAGTTTAATTATGCTCAGGAGAGGATTAGGGTCATGTGGGGAGTATCTAGTACTTCTCTGTTGTTTGAATTTTTTTTTACACTGTATGGGTAGCACAGTAATTTTATCACTTAAAAAGAGCTGAGGGAGGGAAGAAGGGAGGGGGCAAGGGAAAGTGGTGGGGGGTAGGCAGAGAAAAATGTATTTGAAAAAATAAATTAAAATAAAAAAATAAAAAGAGTGGGAGAAGGAGGAACTACCAAAAACTAGAGGAAAACCCTTAATTTCCAAGGTTAAAGTATTAACATCTTTCTAGCTGTTTTTCTGTATATAAAGGAAGATTTTTACAAAACTGACATCATAATAATCATACTGTTTTGTAATCTTTTTCGTACTTAAAAATGCTTTGTGTCCCTGGCTGGGTAACTCAGTTGGTTAGAACATTATCCAGATATGCCAGGGTTGCAGGTTCAATCCCCGGTCAGGGCATATACAGAACTTAAAGAGAGAAAAAAATGCATCGTGACCATCTGCCTACATCATTACATATTCTTATACATCACTTGCATGATGCAATGTGTGCCAACATCTGCATAACCCACAGTGTATTTCACCCCTATCACCAGGGAAGCATCCTTGGAACTAAACCTTTGCTGTCAGCCATAATTATTTCTGTAGGTTCAATTCCAAGAAGTAGATCCTGGAGCTTTATTGTTCCTCCAGCTCCCAGAGCCATGGGGGCCTCCCTGAGCCTGAACGAAGGCTACGACTTCTCCCTCCACCAGCATCTCCCTCCACACGCCAGCTGTGGGTGTAGATCCTGCGGTGATGGGCGTGGGAGCCGTGATGGGCGTGGCCAGCTGCCCTCATTAGAGGCCTAGAGAGGGGTGTGGACACACAGGCTTTCTCTTTATATTTTGATGTGGGTTACATGACCTTCTTTAGATACCTTGAATAAGGCCTTGGCCTTTCAGGACTTCACCTACCAAATGGGAAGAATAAACCCTACCCTGCTGACCTTCCCCAACCAGTTCTGCTTTTACCAGGTTTATATATTGAACTTGCCTATGAGGTTTCATTTAAAGAAAAGGTTCCGTGTAATTGATGGGGAAAGGGTTTTGGCCGAGGTTATTTAGGGAGTTATCAATAGAACCCAAAGCTTCTTAGTCCAGTGTTCTTCCTGCCATGCTACATGGCCTGGCTCCTGACATGCGTGTTACATAGGTTGAGCTACCTGTCCTGGCACAGATGTCTGTGTACATTTCTTTTTCTGAGCGCCCCAGGTACAGCTAGATATTGATGAGCCAGGAGTCGATGAGTAATTCCACCTCATTCTTACCAAACCAGTCTGGGTGGCAGCTGACAGGGCGCCAACAGCATGTGTCTGATGCCACCAGGAGTCTCTTCCCTGGGTTTTTCATATTTTACTTATTTTTCATTTTTTACTACTGAGGAGGAGGAAGGTTTGCCTCTCCACCTGGGGCTGCTAAGAAAGGCATCCCAGGCCCTGTGCAAGAGCCAGGTTTATCTAAGGCTGTCCCACCTGCGGGTCTGTTTCCTCATCTGCAAAATGGAGCCAGCGATACCTCGCAGGGTTGACACGGGGGTGAAATAAGTGCGGTGCATAGAAAGCACCCGGCACTGCAGTTCCGCAAATACTTAGTGGCCATCTTTCTGAGCCACAGTTGGGCCCAGAATAACACAGCAAGGGGCTGAGAGGCAGGAACCCAGACTGCTGCTCCCAGCACGTCCCCTGGCCAGCTTGGGATCGCGGGCAGTCGCTTCCCTTGTCCGGGCCTCGGCTTCGTCATCTGTAAAATAGTTCCTGACCTCTGTGCTGGTACCGGCATTATGGCGCTGTCACTTTGTGCTTTTGTTACTTATTGAGCCACCTCTCTTTTTGCTTATAAACCAGGGGGACCCACTAAGGCGGGGATTGTGGTGGTTTTTTCCCCTCCCTGCTTATCTATCAATTGGGGATAGCAACAGCATCTTTCCTTGCTAAAGGGACTAAATCTGGTAACAGATGTAAAGGACTCATCACAGTATCTGGTACAAAGGCAGCTCTTAAGTATAAGTATTAGCTGCTATTGTTACTAATTATTATTTTTAAGCGCTCAATCAGTAGCCCCATTTTACAGATGAGGAGGCTGAGATGGTAAGACGCTTGGTCAAGTCATACAGCTGTTAAGTGGTAGAGCAGGATTTGAACCCAGATCCGTCTAGTGCTAGAGCCCTGGGTCCGGCTCTGGTAACCAATACTGGGCTCAGACTTGCTCCATCCCTCCTTCCCTGCCTGGTTCCCCCAGACGGTGATAGTCACAGTGTCTTTTTTGATGGGTCACACAGTGATGGCGCCCTAATGACAGTACTGGGCCAGAGGTGGTAGAAAAGGCAGGCAGTTTTGTTTGGGTGGAGGGAAGGGTGGTCGGAAGAAGCATCACAGGAGAGCTGTGTCGAGGTCAGGCTGGCGGGTGCGTGATCCGTTTGGATTCCTTTCCTCGCCCCTCTCCCGACTCCCTGACCTCCTCCCTGCCCCAGAGAATGCCTGTTCCCCGTCTCCTCAACGTGGCTCCTGTCACCCCCTCTCCAGTTACCTCAGTCTTCTGAGTAACGAGCATTCCATCACTTCTTACTCACCATTTCATTTCATTCCTGCTGCTGCCAGTCCATTCAAAGGAAAGAAAAACCTTCCTATCATATGAAATGTTTATAAATGTTGGTGATCCTTTGAGGACAGGAAGGGAAAGGGAGTTGCTATTTTATGGGTTAGGGGTTGATGGGGTAAAAACACTCCCCAGCTGTTAGTTGGAGGTGTCTCAGGTCATTTCAGGTGGCTATGTCAGACTTTGCAGGGTGAATCTCTGTAAATTCCCAGAGCTGAGGCTGAGGGACAGAGCTATGGTAATTCACCAAGTCATGAATGGTACTTTACAGCTTATCTTCATTCTGAGCTAACTAGTTGTGTCCTTTAATCTCCACTGAACCCTGTATTTAAAATACTGAATAAATAAATAAGTACCCTATACTAAAAAAATTATCTAAAGGAATCACTGATAGTTATTATAATCATTAGAGTCATTAGCATCATCATAATCCTGCCATTTATTGAGGGCTTACTGTGTGCCAGGAATGATACTAAATGTTTCCCATGTAATCACATCATAGGATAATTAGGCAGTGTTAGTCTTATTTTTGAAATGGGGAAACTGCAGCTTGGGAAGATTCATAAAGGTTAAGCAAGTGAGGGAGCTGCCATTCAGATCCAGAATCCACATTTCTAGCCACTGTATTATATTGAGACTTCCTTTCTGTCCGTTGCCTCTGGAGCAGACACTTTTCCATGCCACAGTATATAGAGAGCCTCCTCGTCCTTTTTAAGAGCTGCATAATATTCCTAATGTGGAAATAGCATAATTGATTTAACCACTTCCTATTGCTAGACATTTAACTTATTTTTCAGTTTTTTACCACTGAGAGAAACGGGAACAATGTGTACTTGGGAGAGCCCCCGCCCCCCGCCCCCCTCCCAGCGCTTAGTCTGCCCCCTGCTTAGCAAGCTGCCAGGCTCATCGCTGCTGAGGCTCTGCAGGCCCGGCCGTTGCCTCCCTCTCTCCTGCTCACCTTCAGATCCAAAAAGAAGCATCTGCCTCGATCCTCAGGCCCGTTTTCCAGAGCTGGTACTCACCCCCCAACTCCACCCTGCCACAAACTCCCACTTGGAATGAAAATAACCACTTATGAGAAAATTTAAATAAAATTAAAAAGCCTGCAGAACCCCACTCTAAAGCAGGGGGTCTCACCCAAGGGTGATATGGCACCTCTGCCCTCACTCCCAGGAGACATTCCTGGTTGTCACAACTGGGGAGATTGGCATCTAGCGGGTGGAGGTCATGGATGCTGCTAAGCATCTTACATCCACAGGACAGCCCCCACACCAAACTGTGTGGTCAAAATGTCTTCGGTTTCAAGGTTGAGGCACTGCTCTAGGTGCAGATTCTGCCTGTAAACACGATCCCAGAGGTTGGACCTCAGTAAGGCCTGGAGCTTTAGTGCCAGGGGGACCATTCTAGGCCACTGCTTCTTCAGCTTACAGGTAGGAAACAGAGGCCTAGAGGGGCCTGTAGTAATAATAGCTATTCTATCTTCTATATGCTGAGGCTTTTGCATACTTTATCTCATCTGGGTATAGATAAGGGTCCCCATTTTCCAGATTAGAAGACTGAGGCTCAAAGAGGAAAAGTAGTGCAACTCGTAGTATATCCTACATCTGTCTGTTCTGCTCAGGCCTGGCACCCACGTGGGAGTAGAACTGTTAAGTGAGATGTCTCCTTTCTACAGGATTCATGATCACTTGTGCCCAGACTCTGATATGGAAGGACTCTCCTGGCTGGGAGTGGGTGGTCTGAGGGGTGTGGGGTTTCCAGGAAACCACGTACACACAGTTCCACCCTGCTCCAAAGAGAAAAACTGCCAACCTTTGAGATCTGCAGGGAGAAGGCCCAGGTTACTTTCATTTACTAGGATAGGAAGCACTTTCTGTCTTCACTTACAAAGAACAAAGGTTTTCTAAGCTTTAAATGGGAAGCTCCACAGCTCAGAAGAATGAAGGTACTTAGTGGTCTTCTAACCCACATGGTACTAAATCCCTTTCAGTAAAAGCAGATGGAAGTGGTCAGTCACCCCGACTCCCCCCTGGCCCTTATCTGAGTGCATCGCCTCCCTGCATAAAACCCTCAAGTCATTCCCATTGCTCTTGGGATAAAGACCAAGAACCTTGACAGGGTCTGAATTAGGCCCTGCATGGTCTGGCCCCTCTTTAGCTCACCAGGAACCACCTCCCTCTCCATCTGGCCTCCTGATCCCTCCTGCCTCCGGCCGTCACATGCTCTGATCCTCCTACCCAGCCCTAGATTCCTCCAAGACAACTTCTCAGACTTCAGATCCCAGCTCAAACATCAATTCCTGGGCAGCTGGAAAAGGTTGAGTGCCCTATTTTTCTCTCCCACTGCTCTCCTCAAGGCTGTGATTCGATCCATGACTTTTCCCCCCTTGAGCCTGTGGGTTCCCTGAATCTGCCTTTTTCACTGTGTACCCCAGCCCGACCACACAGGGGGCACACTGGAGGCCCCTCACCCTCCTGTGCCCGCGGCAGACAGGAGGATGTAGGGATGGTGAGGTGTGAAGGGGGTCGGCGAGAGACATTCAGACCTCTCTTTCCTTGGGGCCTAGGGCCAGGCTGGAGAAGGAGAGGGACCGGGCCAGGGTGACAGGAGGGAACCCTGGGGAGGTGGCCCAGGACACACACAGAGAGCGGCGCGTCTTCCAGCTGCACATGTGTGAGGTAACGGCTGCTCCTGGGGAGGGGCGGGTGGGTTTGCCTTCCTGTCTGCTTCTCCTGAACGTCCGGGGGCCCAGTCCCAGGCTCAGCTCAGGTCCTGGTCAGATGGCCCTTGGGATGTCACCAAGCTTCAGTCATGGCCAAGAATTAGTCTGGGAAGGGGACTACGACCCCTAGTTCCGGGGACTGGGTTTCTGCTCACATGGCCCGTCTTGCCCTACCCGCCCCGCAGTATCTGCTCAAAGCTGGGGAGAGCCAGATGAAGCAAGGCCCCGACTTCCTGCAGAGCCTCATCAAGTTCTTCCACGCCCAGCACAAGTAGGTTTCTTCCCATGTCCCCAGCCCTATCCCCAAGCTCCTCGTCCCTTAACCCAGCAGGCAACACAGAACAAGGCCCATGCCCAGGGTCTGGCAGACCCTCAGGGACTCAATATGTCTGTACCTTGTTGGTAATGTTTTTTACAGCCCTTTATTGAGCACTTTCCGTGTGTGACTTGATCTCACTCAATCCCCTAACCCCTCTGTGAGTGGGTACTCTTATTATCCCCATTTTACAGAAGAGAAAACTGAGGCTCAGGTTTACCAAGGTCACACACCCAGTAAGTGGGATCTGGGCCCAGACACCAGAGTGCCCGTTCTTGACCATCAGACTATACTGCCCGGTGATCCTTAGAGCACCTGTCCCATACTTCATGCTTTCTCTTTCATTTTCATTTCTCTCTGGTCCCTTTGTTGGCCTCGCACCTCTTAGCTTTTTCCAAGATGGCTGGAAGGCTGCTCAGAGCCTGTCCCCCTTCATCGAGAAGCTGGCAGCCTCAGTTCATGCAGTAAGTCGGGCCTCACCCTTTGGCACGTGGTCAAGCCCCCTGTTCTTCCGGAAGAATCTGTGGGCGTGGAAGAGCTGGCCCCGGCCCAGAGAGTGAGGCCCCTGCCCTGCTGCTCTGGTTCTGGGCTCTGCATCTGGCACGTCTGGCGGCTGATGATGGGGTCCTGTCCTCTGTCCCATAGCTGCGTCAAGCCCAGGAGGAGGAGCTACAGAAGCTGACCCAGCTCCGGGACTCCCTCCGAGGGATGCTGCAGCTTGAGAACAGAGAGGTCAGCCCCTGATCCCTCCCAGAAGGAATGCTTTCCCCCAGGGCACACCATGCAGGGGCTGGGGAGAGAAGCAAGACTTTTCACCCTAAGTCTCCTTGCGGGAGATCCCTGCAGAATGGGGCTCTTTCTAACCTGAGGTCACCTTTGCATGTCTGAGAAACAGGAGAATATGAGCCGGAAGAACTCAGGAGGTGGCTACAGCATCCACCAGCACCAAGGCAACAAGCAGTTTGGGACGGAGAAGGTGGGCTTTCTATACAAGAAAAGTGATGGGTAAGTGACTTGGAGAGCTTAAGTAACTTGCCCAAAGCCACACAGACAGTGAATGTCAGGGCTGGAGTTGCTGACCAAAAGGACTATTCTTATCATCTGGGTAAAACCCTGAGGGTTCCAGGACTCTGCCCTGTGGCAATGCAAAATCATCACAGTCCTGGGCAGTGAACTTCTAAAAGTCACTGGTTGTTCTTAACTTGAAGAACAACAGCAGCAGCTAACACTTTTTGAGCACTTATTATGCCCTAGACAGTCTCCACGCCCCCACTCTTAACCTCTACAATGTACTGAACATGCCTGGAAATGAAAGCGTCACCTGTGCCTTGCTCCCTGGTGGGGTGGGGGCGGGGGGGGGGAGCCTGTGAAATGCAAAGGCGCTATGGGATGCGTTCATGTTTCTACTTTCTTTTTTTTTTAAAGGCTTTATTTATTTTTAGAGAAAGGGGAAGGAAGGGAGAAAGAGAGGGAGAGAAACATCGATGTGCCAGAGATACATCAATAGGTTTCCTCCCGCATGCCCCCAACCGTGGACCTGGCCCGCAACCCAGACATGTGCCCTTGACTGGGAATCGAACCAGCAGCCTTTTGGTTCGCAGGCCAGCACTCAATCCACTGAGCCACACCAGCCAGGGCTGTTTCTACTTTCTAATCAGTTTTTTTTTATCAGGGAAGAATAACTTAAATCAATTAATATTTACAGAAGTGTTAAGTAGCTTTGGAGCATGGATTTGCTCATTGTATTTGGGGTCTTAATATTTACCTTGCTTTGTCTTTAACCATAATTATCTCTTGTGGTCAAGCGCCTGTTCCTCCACTCAGATAAGGAGCTCCCTGAGGTTGGGAGCTGTGTCTCCTCCGTCAGATTAGAAGCTCTCAGAGAGTCAAGGTCACGCGGTCCCTTTTAGAGGACTCCAGAGAGTGAAGCTGTTTCTCCCATCAGTCTGGGAGCTTCTTATGGGCACAGCTGCATCTTCTTCAGAAGGGAGCTCCAGAAAGGGAGGAGCCTCAGAGTCAGGAGACAGGAGGGATGAAGAGGAGTGGCTGGAGATCCTTTGGCGGGGCTGGGATCTGGTCCAGGACTCTTCTGATACAGGGAATTAGGTGTAAGCCTTGGGTCACTGTCTCTCTATCCCTCTGGGCCCTAGAATTCGAAGAGTCTGGCAGAAAAGGAAGTGTGGAGTCAAGTATGGCTGCCTGACCATCTCACACAGCATGGTGAGGCTTGGAGGGGTGGGGGTCTCGGAGGGGTGGGGGTCTCGGAGCACCAAAGGTCCTTTATCCTCCTGGTGTTCTGAGCAGGCACGTGTCAAGCCCTCTCCTCTAAGACCAACCCCCAAACCTGGATCCAGGTTGCTGGAGACCCCCTGTGGAGGGAAAGCTGGGACCCAAAGCCCCCAGCCTCATCTTGGCCCACACTCCACCACCTTGAGGTGCTGGGAGAGGGGAGACATTAAATTGGAACTGGGCTATGACCATTGAACAGATTGAGAAATAGAGGACTTAAGAGTTTGAGAGGCCCAGAGGGTAGCACAAACATCCTCCACCCTCAACTTCCCACAGATAAACCGGCCGCCAGTGAAGCTGACCCTGTTGACCTGCCAAGTGAGGCCAAACCCCGAGGAGAAAAAGTGCTTTGACCTGGTGACTCGTGAGTAGTCCCTGCCTGCTTCTCACAACAGCCCAAGGCTTCTCTAAGACACATGTCAGCAACCAAGAGGCAGTGACTGGAGGCCTGTGTCCAACCCCACACTTGTTTACCAAACAGCTGCTGTGCGGGCAGAGGACTCCTTAGGCCCTGGACATTCAGTAAAGCATATTTGAATGCATTTGGATGATTTGGCTTTCGGAAGTATTATTACTTCAGAATGTTCACTTTTCATCCTTCGGAGCCTTTGGTGCCAGGCCTTTCCAGGGCAGGTGCAGGCGGAGAAAGGCCTGCGTCTCGTCCTTAGGGAGCCCGCTTGGCAGGCCTGTGACGAGAGACCCAGGAGAGGCAGCGTCCAGAAGAGAGGTGCAGACAGACACAGCACTGTCACAGTTTAAAGAGGGGGAGGCCTGCCCTGCTGTGGGGAATCAGGAAAGGCTGCTTGGAGGAGGCAGCATTTGACGTTAGCTTCGAAGGACACAGGAGGTAGAGTTTGGGGAGGGCATTTAAGGAGACAGGATTGGCATGAGGACAGGCATAAAAACAGGAGCGTAGGTCTGGCCAGTTTGGCCAGAGTGCAGGGTTCACCCAGGAGTAGTAGGAGATGAGGCCTAGGAATGCCTCTGAAAGGTGTGGACCTTATTTCCTGGTAGTAGGGAGCCAAGGCGGGTCTTGGAGCAGGGAAGAGGTGCGGTTAGAGCAGAACCTTGGGCTACCACCATCTGGCAGCTGGTAGAGGTTGGGCGCGGGGACAAGATGAGGAGCAGGGAGACCGAATAAGGGCTGTGGGGCCAGGTGGGGCGGTGGCAGTGGGTTCAGAAGAGACACTACCTCTGAGCTGGGTGGGGTCCTGTGCCCTAGAAGACCTCCTCTGACCCTGCATCCCCGGCTGCACAGAGAGCCTTGCTGTGATCCTACTTTGAAGGTGTTTGTAGGTGACTTCTGAGACACTGTCCCCCTCTGCTGGCCACTGCCATTACCAGCCCACACCTAGCTTGGCTGTGCCTGGGCCCACAGGGACTAGGGCTCCGTCTGGATCCAGAGGTTTGGGTGCGGGCTCCCTGGGCTCAGGGAAGGCCAGGGGCACTTCTGTGGGCCAGACATCTCCCCTTCTTCCCACAGACAACAGGACGTACCACTTCCAGGCGGAGGACGAACACGAGTGTGAGGCGTGAGTGCTCCCCCACCGCCAGCCTGGGAGTGGGAGCCTGGGAGCCTGAGGGGCAGGACCCAGAGCCCAGTACCTTCCCCACACCCCTCCCCCCACACATTCTCCGCAGGTGGGTGTCAGTGCTGCAGAACAGCAAGGACGAGGCTCTGAGCAGTGCCTTCCTCGGGGAGCCCAGCGGCATTCCGGGGCCCTGGGGGGGCGCTGGGCTGGACGGGGAGCTCCAGGACCTCACCAAGCTCCTCATCGCGGAGGTGAAGAACAGGCCCGGGAACAGCCAGTGCTGCGACTGCGGGGCTGCAGGTCCGTCGGGGACTTGGAGGAGGGCGGCGGAGCGGGAGGGGACGGGCCCCCACCTCCAGGAACGAGCTGCCCTCCCTTGCAGACCCCACGTGGCTCAGCACCAACCTGGGCGTGCTCACCTGCATCCAGTGCTCTGGTGTCCACCGCGAGCTGGGCGTGCGATTCTCGCGCATGCAGTCCCTCACCCTGGACCTGCTGTGCCCCTCGGAGTTGTTGGTGAGAGTGGAACTGGGACAGAGGAATTTTGGGGCGTGGCTTGGTCAGGAGGCGGTTTTGGGCAGACGACTCAGCCAGAGCTTGTGGGTGGCTTGGTGGCTGAGGTGAGGCAGGATCCCGACCTGCCAGAAAAGGGGGACAGTGGCGGAGGGGGTACCTCTAGGGGCTCGTCCTCCAGGGGGCGCTGTTTTAACCACCCTGTGTTTTCTCTGACTCCAGCTGGCCTTGAACATGGGAAACACGCGCTTCAATGAGGTCATGGAGGCCCAGCTGCCCTCACACGGGGGCCCTAAACCCTCAGCTGACAGTGACATGTAAGGGGATTCTCAGATGGAGGGCGCCCAGGCTGGGGATCCTGCCCCTCCAGCTCCCGAGGTCCCAGAAACGTTTTGGACCAGAAGTCTGGGGAGAGGGGAGCCTCAGATCTGTAAGAGTCCAGGACAGATTCTGAGGAAAAGGCGGTCCGTTATCCCCTGTGGAATGGCGCCAGGAGCCAGCCGGGTGGAAACTGCTTTTGCTCTGAGATCCTGTGGTTGTCTTTGGCAGGAGTGCCCGCAGGGACTATATCGTGGCCAAGTATGTGGAACACAGGTTTGCCCGGCGGTCCACACCCGAGCCTCAGAGACTCTGGATGGCCATTTGTAACCGGGACCTCCTGTCTGTACTGGAGGCCTTCGCTAATGGGCAGGACTTCGGACAGCTGCTGCCAGGGCCTGATGGGCAGGTGAGAACCCCCTTCAAGAACCGCTTACAGCCCACCCACACTCACATACTCCCCAGCCCCCTGGGTCCAGCTATTACTCCCCTCTGCCCACCTCTGCCATCTGCTGAAACCCCACCCATCAGAGGAGTAAATGGGAAAGAACACAAGTTCATTCGAGCAGACCTGAGCCAGAATCTGTCTTTTCCTGGCTGTGCGATCCAGGTTACCTAAGGTCCCTGCATCTTTTCTCGTCTGTAAGACAGGTTTATGGTAGCGCCCACAGCGTTGAAGTGAGAATTAAGTCATGTATGTAGAGGGCCTGGTGCACAATATGTGTGCAATAAATTTTTAGTATCTTTTTTTTCTCGAATACTCTTAACAGTGGATAAAGGTGGGTCAGATTGGAGCAGGGAAGGCCGTTGTATGGCTTTGCCTGTAACAAACTTTATGTGAATAGGGATGGGGAGAAAATGAGAGACATTTGAAAGGTAAAATCAACAGGCATTGCTGACTGACTGGACGTCACGATGGGATGGCGTGCCTTTGAGCCGTCCGCTCTCTTTGGGGGCTGCCCAGGGGGCAGCGCAGTGTGAAGGAGAGGTGAGGACCTGGAACAGCCTATGTGGGAGACAGCTGAGGCATGAGGTTCGTTCGCTGAGGTGCTGGGTGGTAGAGAGAGGAGCCCAGGGCCAGAACCAAGTTTAGGAAACATCTCCCGCTGGGGCCAAGAGGAGCCAGAGCCATTGACGGAAGAGATGAGGGAGTGGCTTTTCACCCTCCTCTCAAATATGAGGTCTTTCCATTCAGTCTCATCTCACAGGGGCTCTGGCAGCTTCTTGTCTGGAGGTGCCAGGAGCAGCAAGGGTTCAAGCGGGTCATACTGGGCTGGGGGCAGGTGAACTGGGGGAAACTCAGAGGTGTGGACTTGTATGCAGGCACCTGCAGAGCTCGCCCTGCACTTGGCTGTCAGAGTCGCCACCCAGGCCTCCCTGCCCCTGGTGGATTTCATCATTCAGAACGGGTGAGACCCTCCCTGCCTGTCCGGCCGTGTTCTCCCGCCGACCCCTTGCCTGGCTCTTCTCCCACTCTTCCTCCCTCCTCTCCTCTGCCTCCTTTTACCCCAACCTTGACCCCTCATCTCTCCTTCCCCCTCCCTTCCTCTCCGGCCGCCCCTCCCCAGCGGTCACCTGGATGCCACAGCTGCTGATGGGAACAGTGCTCTGCACTACGCTGCGCTCTACAACCAACCCGACTGCCTCAAGCTGCTGCTGAAAGGAAGAGCTTCCGTGGGCACAGGTGGGGCCCAGCGCCTCCTCTGTCAGACTCCCACCCCTCGCTGCCCCTTGCGTGGGGCGCCCAGCCTTTCGTCCAGACAGAGCGCTGGTCACGAGCACGCACTTCTCAGTCAGACTGAGGTTCTAGTGCTGGCTTGCTTCTGCCCGCCTGTGTGACTGTGGGGTTTGCCATTCAGCTCTTGAACCTTAGCTTCCTGCTCTGTAAAATGGGAATAATACCACTGACCTAATAGGCCTGCTAAGAGGGTAAAATAAAATATTTTTTCTGAAAGTACCTAACCAAATAAACATGAGCTGAACCTGAATTATAGTGATTATAATAGCTACCATTTACTGTTTAACATGCGCCTGGTAATCTGCCAAGTGCTCTATACATATTCATTCATTCAATTTTCACAACAACCCGGTCAGGTAGTTACAAGCATCATACTTATTTTATAGATGAGAAACTTAAGGCCCAAGGTCACACAGCCAGGAAGAAGCACAGCCAGGACTTGAACCCAGACAGTTTGATCCCAGAGCTCATCTTAACCTCTCAGCTCTAATGTGCCTTTGACCCTCACTATGACTCCTGCCTTTACCCCTCACAGTGAACGAGGATGGAGAAACAGCCCTGGACATAGCCAAGAAGAAGCAGCACAAGGAGTGCGTGGAGCTGGTGAGTCCAGGGAAGGCGGGGTTCCCTGACCCTTTTGCTCTCTCCTCTGAGCCCTGACCCTCTGAACGGTCAAGGCTTTGTTTTTGGCAGCTGGAACAGGCCCAGGCTGGGACCCTCGTCTTCCCTCTGCATGTGGACTACTCCTGGGGGATTTCTACAGAGCCTGGCTCTGACAGTGAGGAGGATGAGGAAGAGAAGGTGGGTCCGCATCCCTGCCTCTCAGGCTTCTAGACTGTAGAAGGAAAGAACCTGATTGGGCCTGGCGTTGGGGGTGGGGGCTGAACTGGAGGACGCAGGCTGCGCCCCCACCCATACCCCTGCCCCAGCAGTGCTGCCCGCTGAAGGCCCCGGCCCAGGCCCACTGCACCAGCGGGAGGATGGACATCAGCAACAAGACCTACGAGGCCATCACCAGCCTGGGATTAGCTTCCCCTCAGAGCCAGAGTGAGGACTGTCCCCCACCCTTACCAGTCAAAAACCCTTCTCGGACCATGGTCCAAGGCCGCGCAGGACATACCAGCGGAGGTATGGTTGGCTTCCCAGAAAAATGCTCATTGTGCCACTCATTGAGGGCCTCCTGAGCACAGGTACATGTGTTAGTCCGTATCATCCTCACAATCACCTGACAGGCTGGGGTTATCATCTCCCCCTTTACAAGTACAGGAACAGAGGTGTTAAGTAACTTACATAAGTCCCTTGTGTGGGATTCAAACCCAGGTCTGTTTTACTCCCAATTTGTCAATGCTTCACTTCAATAAAAAGAGAGAAGCATTCTTTGAGCATCCACTTTGTCCTGAGGCCTTTGGGGGCTCCTGAGACATGGTCAAGTGTGGGAGACAAAAACTGGAATACAGGGGAAGGCACAGTGCAAGGGATGTGAATCCCAAGGGTTCAGGAACGTGGAGTGTCCTGTTGACTACTGTTTCTCCAGCCCCTGGCACCATGCCTGGCTGCCTGGCTGTTCTCAAGAACTATGTGCTGAATGAATGAATGAACTGGCTTGTTCTTGGATTTCAGGGGAGAGAGAGAGTGTGTCCTGTTGGGACTGGAGGGTGGTTAGGGAAGGCTTCCTGGTGGTGGGGACAGCCTCTGAGCTGAGCCTAAGGGATGAGCAGGAGAGCCCAGTCTGAGGAGAATGTGTAAGCAGAAGCCAAACAGTGTATCTCTGTTGCCCTGGCTGTTGAAAATGGATGTCGTGGGTGGATAAGACTGTGGCGCTTTGGGGAAGACTTGAAGGAGAGAGCTGGAGGGGTAGATGGGGCGTGGGGAATGGGCAGAGCCTAGAGGCCAAAGACCACTTTGAAATTGAGCAAAATAAGAGATAAAGACAAGCTTTATCATTTCTGATTCCAGATCATTCCGAAGGCCCCAGCCTGAGCTCAGAGCCTCCTGGGGCCCCTGAGAGCCAGGGCAGTCCAGCGTCCTCCTCCTCCAGCCTTACAAGCCCTGTGGAACTTGGCGGTGCCAACCAAACCCCACCCAGCTCTGAAGAGGGCCTCTTGGATCCGCCGAGCACCTCCCGCCCCAGCCTGACATCTGGAACCACCCCTGCAGAGACGTATCCCCCAGTCAGGTTCAGGTCGGTGAGAACCCCGCTGTGCAGCCTGGGCGAGTGTCCTGACCTCTCTGAGCATCCTTTCAGTTCCCCACCTCCAAGCTTTGTCTGCCTGAAGACTGGGATACCTTCCAGCTCTGAGGCCTGGAACTAATACAGAAATACTAGACCATAAATGGAGGGTGGTTGGACCGCTTTCCCCCTTACACACATGCTCCCGAGTCTGGCCTGGAGTGTTGACTAACAACCTGGCACCCTGAAAGCTGAAGCTGGAGTAGAGAAGACTTAATCCCATCTGTGTGGCTTGTTCTAGGGACTGTCAGTGGAGTCCTCACTCTGTCCCCACCTTCAACCCCGGATCCAGTCCTCTCTTCCTTATAAACCCTTTCATTTTGGAGTTTGGGGAGTAGACATGGGGAAATTTCCAGAGCTCTCCAGAGGTCAGTTCCTGGCCTCTGGGGCCTGTGACAGACCCAGCCGGGGGGACTTGTGGACTCTCCCCACCCGCCCTAAGCCCCCCAGCCTTGTTCTACACCTGAGCCCTTTCTCTCTGCTCTGAGGGCGGGGGAGCTCTGTGGGCATCGGGGTCCCATGGGCTTTTCCCTGCTTTCCAGCTCCGAGAGCACGCGCTCCTACCGGCGCGGGGGCGCCAGAATCTGGAAGACTGCCCCTCAGCCAGGCAGCCCCTACCCAGAAGGAGCATGCCAGTAGGTAGGAGCTCAGGACTGCGGTTTGAGGGGAGAGGACGGAATGCCTGGGAGGCGGAGTTGGTCAAGAGGGGCTGTATTAGGGTGGGAGACCCCTCCCCACGATTGGGGTGCATCTGGGCCGAGGCAGCCAGAGCTGGTCATCTCTTGTCCTGGTGCCCCTCTTCCCCTGCTCCAGCCCGGGCGGAGTGAAGCAAGGGAGAGCCTAGGCCTTGAGGGAGGGCAGAGATGATGAGCCCAAGCTCTGGCGCTCCCCAGGAGAGGATGAGCAAAGCTGCATCAGCTGGGCTGGCTGCTCAGCTAGAAGGAATCGCTTCCCTTGCAGCTGAGGCAGGACTAGGGTGGCTGTGGACCAGCCCTCGGTTTGCCTGCACTCTCCCCTTGTACAAGGGGCTCCTGCAGTCTGCTGAGCCTGCCAGCTCCCGGGCAGAGAGGATGTGCATCTGCGTAGTTGAGGAACCTGGGAGTGGCCAGGGACAGTCAGCATTGGGAAGGACACCTCTGTTGCTCGTTCCCCTGGGAATTCCTCAGGGGTGGCGTTGGTGGTCTGTGTTAGGAGTGGTGGAAGGCAAGGGCAGGAGCTGGGCCTCTCGGGAACTGTCATTCTCGGTCCATCAAAGTCAGGCACTAAACACAAATCTGGGTCCCCAGCCAGGTATCCATCACCCAGCGTTTAGCGGATGCCTGTTGTTGAAGCATGTATGATAATAAGATCCCTAGCCTTAGAGTGAGGAGACTTGGGCGAGTGGCTTCACTTCTTCAAGCCTCAGCTTCATTGTAAAATGGGAATACTTTTATTACCTACCCCCATATTATGATATAAGTTCATCACAATAGGACAGTGTGAAACTGAGTGAGATAAACAGCTGGTATATAATAAGTGCTTAGAAAATGCCAATTTTCATCCTTCTCTCCTCAGGTTGGCTTCACGGAAGGAGAGGGCTTAAGAACTGGGGTTCTCCCGGCAAGTTCTGTGCAGCTTTTGCAAGACTAGCTCCTTGCTGGCCCTTGCACGCTTGAACCACCATCTTGCTGGACCCTGACGATCAGAGCCAGGACTTGAGCCCATAAGACTGGGGAGCCGAGGTGTTCATCTCTTTGGGTCTTGCTCTCTCTGTCCCTGTGCCTCTGCAGCTGGCCTTCCTCCCTGCCACGGGCCCATGCCCCTGCCAAGGACACTGTGTTAGGGCTGATGGTGGTTCTTTCCCCTCTATCTTATTAACCTTCCCCCCCAACCCCCACCCCGCCGGTGCAGGGAGCCCTTTGGCTGGATCTGAGTGCTCCTGAGCTAGCTTCACTTGCAGGCCCTCAGCCGCCCATCAGACCAAGACTCCGTTTCATCCTTCAGTCTGGGGGCTTCCCAAGAATGGGACCAGCCAGGCTTCATCATGCTCCAGAGCCGGGATGCTACCAGACTAGGGACACCTCCTTGTGCATTCATTAGTATTTCTTTGCTGAGTTCTGGCTCTCTGTCCGGACCTCTACAAGGCACTGCAGATGCCACATGAATAAGACAAGGGTCCTGTGGATGTGGCCCCTTGCTGGGAAGCTGGTCCCAGGGGCTGAGCTTGGGAATGGGCAGGGCAGGTGGTTTTGGGATCAGGGCCAGGCTGACAATCAGCTGTATGACATTGCGGTCGTCTGCGGCCCGCCCATATCCATTCTGGCTGGTCAGTGTCCATGCTGCGCTTACTTCCCATTAACTAACTATTCTGAACATCGCTCCTTTTGAGGGACAGCACAGCCTTCCCAGGACCTCTACAATATTCCCAGCTGTGAAGCAGAGTAGGACTCTCTGCTTCTTGGCAGTGGTGGCAATGGGCACCGCAGCAGCCCGGCCTGGAGGCTGGGCCGTTTTCCCTGGAGACCTGACTGTTCTGTGATCCCCCAGGAACAGAGATGGCTTCGGAGCCCCCGGTGTCTGGACTTGTTCTTTTACTCATCTCTAATAAAAAATGTATTTTTCTTTCTTTTTTTTAGCAAATCCCAGTGTTTTTATTTATGTAATCTGAAGAGCAATAGGGAAGGGGAGAGAACCTTAGGGCTTGGAAACCTTTCTTGGGACCCAGTGAGGGAGACAGCCTGGGGCAAAATTGCCCCAAGGGACACGTGGTTACTGCTCCCAGTGGGATGGTGCTACTGGCATTTAGTGGCTAGAGGTCAGGGTTGCTGCTAAACACACTACAATACACAGGTCAGCTCCCCACAACAATGAATTTCCTGGCCCAAAATGTTACCAGTGCCGTGACTGAGAAACCCCAGAGTGGAGGAAAGAGCACCAGTCTAGGAGTGAGGAGACCTGCCGTTTAGCTCCGCTCAGTTCTTATCTCAACTTGATTTTCCCTGAGACGCATATTTGGGGTCAAGTAGTTTATATGTGAAGTGATCCCAGGAAACATAAGGAGGGAGTAGGGAAGTGAAACAGAAGATGAAGAAGCAGCGAAGGGTGTGTTAATGAGGGGCTATCACCATGAGTATCTGGGCTTACTTTATTGACGACCTTTGAGAGACTGTATAGATAAGAACATACCTTCAAGTTGTCCCAGTTAATGAAGAAATTGATTAACTACCAACTCTGGTCTCTTTTATTTATGTATTTATTTTTTAAAGCTTGTGTGTGTGTGTGTGTGTGTGTGTGTGTGTGGTTTTATTTATTTTTAGAGAGGGAGAGGAATGGCATGTGTGGTTGCCTCTCGTGCACCCCCTACTGGGAACCTAGCCCACAACCCAGGCATGTGCCCTGACTGGGAATTGGACCGGCAACCCTTTGGTTCACAGGCTGGCACTCAATGCACTGAGCCACACCAGCCAGGGCTTTTTAAAAAAGATTTTATTTACTTATTTTTAGAAAGAGGAGAAGGGAGGAAGAAAGAGGAAGAGAAACATCAATGTGAGAGAGAAATCAGTTGGTAGTTGCCTCTCATACACACCCCGACCAGGGACTGAACCTGCAATCCTGGCATGTACCCCAACCAGGAATCGAATCAGTGACCCTTTGCTTTGGGCAACAGAGCCCAAGCACACCAGTTAGGACGGGTTTCTTGGTTGGGAAAGCCCTTACTGGGGGGGTCACTTCCCAAGCTCTTCCAATCTGCCTCGGAGCCCTCAGTCAGAGATGTGGGAAGATGTCAGAAGCATGTCCAGGAATTGCCTGCAGGTGACCTCCGGGAGGACAGGTAGGCAGAGGGAGTACAAACGGGCACCAGCTGTTTCTGAGACAGTTGAACAGTGCAAGCCTGGGCCTCTCTGGGCCTCGGTCTTCCCATCTGTGCCATGAAGGAGTTGGAGTCGTTTTTCTGAAGTGCTCTGAGCCCCGATGATGGAGGAGTCTTGGCTTCTTTTATTGTCATACATCTCAGAATGGGAACTGGGTGGAAGTTTGTGGAAAATCCAATTTATTTGTTAACGAATGATCTTTAATTGAACTATTTTCTTCGTTGTCCTTAACTAGCCAGGCATGCCGCTGCCCCACTGCTGATGTCACGAGGGCGGCAGCCATCAGTGTTGCGGCCCCAGACTGGGCCGGCCTCAGGATCTCTTCAGTGGTTCCAGAGAGTTCTCTAGCTAAAGATGGGTGACACAACTGTTGGGCAATGTCGACAATCTCATTAAAAGTGATATTTCCACTGTGTTTAATTTTTTTTTCTTCTTTCTGTCTCATGGCCGTTCTTTGAGGGCTTTGATGATCAGGGCAGAGGGAGAAGACACTACCTCAGTCAGCGCCTGTCGGTTCCGAATGGCCAATTTCACTATAATCCTCAGACCCTTCCAATCACCAGCTGTGTTGGCGATGTCATCACCAACATTTTTTGGAGGCAGAACGGAGGGGGCGGGGGGGCGACCTAGGGGCCCAAGGCAGATGTGTCACTGACTCCTCACCGGTGCAGAGGCAACCGGCGTCGACGCACCTGGATTCAGGATGACTGAAGAAAAGTTGCACCTAGGCCTCCTCCAAGCCAAAAGCTGAAAGCAATTTTTTTAAAGGCGATCCTAAGTAACTGCAGACAGCTGTCCCCTCAGCCTAGAGGGGCTTGTTGGGGGTTGGTCAAGAGACCTCCCTAAATCCCAAACTGCTAGTCTAACCTCTTAGAGGTAGCCTACAGCACTCTGGCCCTGGGGCCCCGCCCTCCTCCGACTTTCTGCGCCCTTTCTCCCCTGCCCCCTGCTCCCCTGCTCCCCTCACCTCTGCTCCAGCCACACCGATTTTCCAGTTCCTCCAACTCTGGCACGCTAAGCACCCTCCCATCCCTAAGCTTAGCACTTCTGAAACTCCAGGAGGACTGCTTTGTTCCTCTCTAGATGCACAGGGCTAGAACCTCCTGGCACATAGTAGGTACTTGATAAATATGTGTTGAATGAATGAATGTTTCTTCTCTTACTGTGAACACTCTCTCCTCCCTCCAACTCCTGCTCTGCACTTCTGCCCAAAGTTTAAATTTAATTTCTTCAGAAGAGATGACACCCCCTCAAGTGTGTCCTTAAGGTATCCTCCCCTTCTCCCTGCCCCTCACGCTAGTTGTGACAATATAGAACAGATGGAAGATTTCTCCAGCCCACGCACCCAATCTCAAGCTTGCTGGGACTGGGTCTGTCTTGTTGGTTGCTTGAACCCCCCACACATTTCTGAATGAATGAAAAACATCCCCGCTTCCTACCTTGGTCCCAGGACACGCAGCAGCAGCCCAAAGCCAGATGAGCCCACACTAGGCTGTCTGTGTGACTAGGCCTGGGGGAGGGGGGCGGGGGCGAGGTCCTCTAAGGTTCTCTCAGGAGAGTCTGGAGATTTCACTGAACACTCCAAACCACAGCTCCCCACCCCGCACGCACTGTGGACCACTGTTCATGCCTTCCCTCCAAAAGATAATTTTCTGCCAATTAAACTCTTTTGTTTAGGAAGAGATCTGGGTCTGCTGGAGACCCTTGGAAGGTCCTTCCTCAGAAACAGATGTGTGCACAGCTGCGGTGGCACAATCCTGTTTCCTCCTCTCCACCCAAGAGGACCCTTCCAGGCTCCCTCCCGTGGGGGTCGGGGCGGCGGGCAGTGCCCGGGCCCCGAATAGAGGGCGCCCACGCACCTGGGCCAGCATTTCTCAAAGTTGGGCGCACTTAATCTGCCAAGCCCTCACTACTCAAGGCAGCCCTAGACCGGGCAGCACAGAACGTGGTTCTTCTGCAGGACCTTGTTAAACCTGGCAAAATCTAACGGTTCTAGAGTAGTCAGAAACAGAGGGCCTGGATACGCGTGCGCACAGGATGTGAGTGAGCACAGGGTCGGGCACAGTTTGGTGTAATGATCACGCCCAAAAATGTGATCTGAGTGCACCAAGCTGCCTCCACTTGGGCACAGGCACGGAGCTGGGTCCGCCCGCTTTGAGCTGTAACGGTGCAGATACGCGGGAGTCCTGAACTCTTGCCGGAGCTCCCGGGGCACACTCAGGCGCCCTTCTCGCCGTGACAGCCTTTTGTGTCCCGGGACGACGGCCTCCGGACTCGCCAGAAAGCCCTCCTGCCCAAACCTCGCTCAGTTCCCGATCCCCCCGGGAAGGGCCAGAGGAGAAGAGCCCTCTCTCGAAGGCTCGTCCCGCTCAGGAGGCCCGACCGGCCGGCGCGGGCAATCTTTGCCCCAGCAAGTCCTTGAAATCTATATTTAGTGCACGCCACCCCTCCCCCACCTCGGAGGCAGGCGGGCGGGGAGGGGGGGACCCCGCCCCCGCCAGGCGTGTGTGTCGTGTGTATTTGCGTCCCGCGCGTGTTGCACGCCCTCCGCCTCTGCGCCTCCCGCCCCCGAGGCCCGGCTGCTGCCCCAGCGCCCCTCGCCCCGCCGGGCGTCGTGGGCCAACATGGGCCAGGAAGAGGAGCTACTGAGAATCGCCAAAAAGCTGGAGAAGATGGTAGCCAGGAAGAACACGGTAAGGCTGCAGAGTTTGGGCCACAGCGTCCGACCCCGGGAGGCGCGGCGCCGACGAGCCCGAGAGTCCCGGACGAGCGTGCTGGCGGGGCGCGGGGGAGGCGCGCGGGGTTGAGGACCCGAGGGAAACACCGCCGGCGCCAGGCTCGGCACCCTTTGGGGGACCGCTGGGCACCTCAGAGTGGGCGTGTGCGTGGCTCGGGGCGCCGGGGGTGGGGATCGTGCGGGCCCCGAAGATAAGGCTTGTGCACGTCCCTATGGACATGTAGGGTTCGGGGGTCCCGGGGTAGCTTGTACCGGGAAAGCGAGGGAAGAGATCGGGACCTGAAAGAGGACTTTCCGCGTCCCGGGACGGACGACGTGTGCAAAGCCGGGGGAGTGGCGGCGACGGCGGGGTGGAGGGAACAAAATCCTGGTGGCCCCAAGAAGTGTCAAAGAAACTTGAGCTGACGAGGGGCGGTGAGCCGCGTCTGCCCCGCACTGGGGAGTGGATCTGGGCGGGAGAAGCAAAGGGCCGCGGATTCCGGGACCCCACGGTGTCGGGCGCAAGGAGCGGTTCTGTTTGCAATTTTCCTTTTCCCTGGCCGCGGGGTGGGGCCTGCGCCGGCGGGGGCCGAACAGGTGCGGGGCAGCCGCAGCCCTCGGGGCCCGCGGGGGGAGGGGAGGGGGCCGGCTGGAGGCCTGGGCTTTGCTCACCGACCCTCAGTTTGAATCGGGGCTGGCGGTCCTGCCTAAGGATTCCCGGAGCCCGGAGCGCAAGCCCACTTGAAGTTAATGTTTGATCCTTCCCGTGATCTTTGCCTTCAGGCTGGCGCCGCGGGATTGCCCGGCCAGAGCAAACCTGGCCTTCGTTCTGGGAGGATCGGGGCACACCCGGACAGGGAAAAGAGGGGAGGGTAGCCCAGAGAGCCTGCCCCTCGGCCCCCCATCTCTCCCTGACCCAGGGCCCTCCTCCTCTCACCGTCCATAGCCTTGTGCTGGAGCAGGACTGGCCTTTCCGGGGCCTTCTGCGACCCTAGGAACTTGGAAAAGGGATGGACTTAGAGCACAGAAAAGAGAAGGGTCGCTGGAGCCCTGGAATGTGGGGCAGAAGCCCTAGAGTAGCCATGGGCAGTAATGCGCTGATGTTGACATAGAGGCCAGAGCCTCAGTTTCTTCCTCTGTAAGAAGGAGCTGAGATGACCTACCGTCTGGGAAGGAGCGTCACTGGATTTTTGTCTCTGCTCTTGGTGGTGAGGGTGGAAGAGATGTAAAATCCTTAGCAGGACCTGGGATGGTGCTAGCTAAGAGTTAGAGATGAGACCCGCTTCTGCAAGGCCAGATGAAACAGAAACCTGCAGAGTGCTGGCAGCTTCTCACCCTTACATTCCCCGCCTCCACCCGCCCCTAGTCTGGGATCTTCCAAAGTCAGTGAAACTGAGCCTCAAGTCATGGGGGGCACTTCCAACTGGGGGCAGCAGAGGCCAACCCCAGTCTTCTGAGCTAAATTCCACAGGAAGTAGACAGGTTATCCCAGCCCTGCTCCTTGCTGACTCAGGTTTAGACCAGGAGGTTCTGGGTCTCTGCATGAGGGAGGTAGAGGGTGGGGGATGGGTGGGGAAGCTTAGGAGAGCTGAGAAAAGCAGCTTGGTTGGCAGTAGAGCTCTGGTTGAGAAGGAAGGGACTGGCTGTGGCTTCCCCTCACTCCACTATGGCCATAGGTCCACCCCCTACTTCCCCTTTCTGGGCCTGGGTTTCCTTTTCCATAAAAAGGGAAGAGGAAATGGTATTCCTTGGAATGCATTCCTGTGGAAGTATTCAGAGCTCTCTCCAGGAATGGTGCAAATCTGGCCACAGGGTCTCTGTAGCTCAGAGCCAGCCTGCAGCCACGTCTGTGCCTGGGCTTTCTGCAGCCTCTGAGTGGGCACAGAGCTCTGGGCATGGGATCAAGAAAGGTGGGGCTTGCTCTGGGAGTGAAAATGGGCTCCGCCAGGGGTGGTTAGGGAGAGGAGGACACACTTCCTGTTGTAAGACGGATCCTCCACCCTCCACGTTGCAGCTCAGGCCCAGGGTCTACTGCCAATTACTGAGGGCCCAGCAACTTAGGGCTTTTGTCAGATGCTGTCAGTGTGCAACCATTGAAGCAGCTTCAAACACGCAAGCACCAAGTCACAGCTACACATACACACAAAGACACACAAAAATATAGCTACACACACAGTCACACACAATGCTAGCCAAACAAGCAACTATGAACATAATTGCTTATGAGACATGGCTTCTGACCCGAACATGACAGATATACTGACTGTTATATTTACAGAAAAAAACACAGAGACAACTATACATGTGGGTACATGTGTACATGCAGTCAATAAGCAATACTGAGACGTGCAAATCTACAAACTTAACAGTTACACTTACACATTTGGACGTTACAACGCAGGCCTCATCCCACAAATGCGCTTCGAGCTGCACACCTACAGCTGCACGCCTGGACCGGAGGTACTGCTGGCTACATCCCGTGCATGCATACCGATGCACACGTGGCAGTGCAACACTCGCACAAGGCTTCGTGAGCACAGCTACAAGCAGGAGAAGGCTCATATTCTTCACTATGACTCAGATGTACAGTGTGGCCTACAGAGACACGTGCCTAAGGAGGAGATAGAACCAGTTTAACATTCATGGTTAAACTTTCAGGAATTTTGTAAGTCTTGTTAATACAGCCATTATTTTAAAAATTAAACTATAAGTTTGCAATTAAATAAATTATATTAAAAACAAGGCCCATAGCTCTGGTGGGTGGCCTAGTTGGAGCGACATCCTGTGCACCGAAGGGTCATGGGTTCGATCCCAGTCAGTGCACATATCTAGGCTGCAGGTTTGATCCTCGATCAGGGCGCGTACAGGAGGCAATTGATCAATGGTTCTCTTTGACATCAATGTTTCTCTCTCTCTCTCTCTCTCTCTGTCCCTTCCTCTCGCTCTAAAATCAATAAACATCCTCAGGTGAGGATTAAAAAAATAAATAAAATAAAAAGCATTAAGGCCTTCAGGAAAAAAAAAGGTAATAAATACTCTAAAATCATCATTTCCTAATTATCTTACTATCATCTATGGTCTAGAGGTTATTTACTTCTATTACATCAATATGGTGGGAATACTATATAATGGCATGTTACTCGTCAATATCTCCTTCAGCTCAGTGACAGCATGCTTATAATTTAAAATTGGCTGTGGGAAGAGTATTTACACCAGAAATCAGCAAATAATTCAGATCATGTTTTTCTTTTCCCTTGAGAATTGGTTGTTAGACATTGACCAGCATACCACTGCACTTCCCCGTGCTGATAGTCCATGACTGTATAAATCTGGACAGATGGATGTCCATACCTACACAGTTGTTGTATAGTGGTTCGAGCCTGAAATGCCTGAGTTTGGATTCCAGCTCCATTCCTTGTAACTTTAGGCAAATTATTTAACCTCCCTGTTTCTTGGATTCCTCTTCTATGAAAGTGGGACAATCTATAAAAATGGGAATAGTAAGAGTACCAACCTCATAAGGTCATTATAAGAGTTAAACAAGGTAATGCATGTAAAATAGTTAAGACAGTGTCCAGCACATTGGAAGCCTTTAATTAATGTTACACACAGAGTTATATGCCCACAAGTTTACATGTACATACAAACCCACAGGTCACACCTCTGAAAACATACTGTGAACCCAGGCGCTGAGGGAGGCTGAGGACAGGCAGCCCTTGGGACGCGGTCCAGGAAGCCTGGCGGGGGCGTACAGGACACAGTCAGCTGGTGCTCCCCAGGGAAGCAAACTCAGGACAGGAGGCTGGGGCTGGCTTCTAGGAAGTGGGTGGGAGGAAGGAGAAAGCTGAAATGGGTCAGAGGCAGCCAGCAGATTTTCAAATGTAAATCTCCTTTCTTCCCCGCCCCGTCTCCCCTCCTACCCTCTGCTTTCTGTTTGATTCATTCACTCAGGGAGCCACGTGCTGAACCCTGAGGTCTCTGAGATTAAAACAGTCCTCTTTACTCAAGAGAAATGAAAGTGAATGTTCACACAAAGACTTGTACATGAATGTTCCTTGCAGCCTTATTTGTAGTAGCTCCAAACTGGAAACCAGAGAGAGTCCATCAACGGGTGAACGCATAAACAAACTGGTATATACGTACAATGGAAAACGACTTAGCAGTGAAAAGGAACTGTTGACATACACAGCAATGTGGATGAGTTCCAAATAACTACGCAGAGCGAAAGAAGCCAGACCAAAAGGAATCTATTATATTACCCTTGACATACATTCCTTAAAAACGCAAGCCCATCTATCATGACAAAAACTGGCGTGTATTTGCACACTGGGTGGGGGGTGGGGGGGCATGGGGTTGGTGGTGCAAGGAGGAAACTTTGGGGGATGATGGCTATGATCTTATCTTGACTGTGGTGATTGTTTTATGGGTGTACACATATGTCAAAACTCATCAAATTGTAGCCTGCAATATGTCCAGTTTATTGCATGCCAATTATACCTCAATAAAACTGTAAAAAAAGAAAAAGCCACTCTCCTCTCCCTGCTTAAGCTCGCAGTTGGAAAGTGAGGAGAGGAAGAGGATACAGACACAAAAGCAATAATGATAAGCTGCAAAGTAATTAATTTTAGAGGAAGAGATGGGGAAGAAGAGAGTATATGTAGAGGAAAGAAGAGCAGAACCAAGAGCTAGGGGTCGGGGTGAGTGGTTAGGGCTGAAGGCCGGCTCAGAGGGGCCCAGCCTGGGGGACAGGGAGGAAACAGAGAGCTGATCTGGAGCAGAATCTTTTCCTCCTCTCTCCTTCTCACTGTCCCTTGCCTGTCCTTCAACTGCGTGTCTGCCTGTATCCTGGAGCTGGAACAGCCTCCTCCCTACTTCCTCCCCTCCTCTTTCCTACTGAGACCCCGCAATGATCAGAGAGGGACCTGGGGCAGAGCCCTCGGCCCTCAGTTCTCACCTTGTGGCCTCCCACAGGAAGGGGCCCTCGACCTTCTGAAGAAGCTGAACAGCTGTCAGATGTCCATCCAGCTACTCCAGGTGGGGTGGGGGTAAAAAGCTCTGGGGATAGTGTTGGCCGGGGGGGGGGGGGGTATCGACCTTCCAAGGGGGGGAACCTGATGGGGGAAGACCCCCAAGGGTGGGGCCCTGGGGGGAACTTCTGAGCAGAGGGCTGGAGAATCCTGAGGTACTCTGAGGGTGGGGACGCGGTCATTTCGGTGGGGACAGGGGACCTTCCAAGCACAGGGGACTTCTGGGTCTGGGAGGAAGACTAATGTGCTTTCCTTGAAAACCACATTCCCAAGGCCCTGGGCTTGTGGGATCCAAGAAGCCAGTGATGCAGGGAAAAGCCCTCCACTTTTCAGTCATCCCTGTGTTGCCCATATAGCCCCCAAATATTACCAAACGCTCTTGGCCCTGAAAAAAATTAGCACAAACCCAAGTTTTAGTCAGAGCTGTGTCTTAAGCTGAAATGAGTTCAAAGACATGCCTCCAGCGCACCAGGGGGCCGGAACCGGGAGGGGCCCTCGTCGTCAGCCAGACCCCCGCCAAGCCGCAGTTACCTGTCAGCGCGGGGGCTGGGCCTGGGGCACTGGCCCTCACTAAGGATGGCAGGTCGGGGCCTCAGTGACAGGATCAGGGTTATTTCTCAGCCACAGGTCAGGCCAGGGCCAGGGCGGGGAGTGGGGTGGGGGGTGCGGCTGGAGAAGTTGAGGTTGGGGAAGGGGGTGGCTGAGCCAGGGCAGATCTTGCCAATTAGGGCAGCCAGTCCTGTGTTTCTTCCCAGATCAGCCCCTAACCCTCTCACTTTGCAGACAACCAGGATTGGAGTCGCAGTTAATGGGGTCCGGAAGCACTGCTCAGACAAGGAGGTGGTGTCCTTGGCCAAAGTCCTCATCAAAAAGTGGAAGCGGCTGCTGGGTGAGAGGGGGAAATGTTGACTGGGACCCTGTTTTCTCTCCCAGCACCTGGCACAGGACTGTGCCTGGCTCGTAGCAGGCACTCAGTGTATGTTTGTTGAATGACTTAACAAATGACAGATGGTCTCTAGTGGTGAGTGTCAGTATTTGTCTGCTCAAGTGCGAGATTTGTCGTTATGTAAGTTTTCATGTACATGTGCCTGTGTGTGCATTTCTGTTCGCTGTGTTTGTACATCTATATATGCATACTTGTATGAACATGTGCATAGGTGTGTGTGCAAGTGCCTTTCTGTCCCCGTGTGTGAGCGTGGATTTGCACACAGATGTGCATTTTGTACATGCATCTGTGTATAAGTATGTATATGCATTGGGGGAGTGTGTGGCTGTCCTTGTCCCTGCCCTTTGCTCCTTCCTCCCCTCAGCCATACTGGGTTCAGCTGAAACAGAGCTGAGTGAGCAGTGCCACCGCCCCTTTGCTTTCAGACGCCCGTGGGTCCCCCAAAGGAGGAAAAGGAGAGGAAAGAGAAAAAGCCAAGAAGAAAGAAAAAGAACTTGACTGTTCCAATTGGAAGCCAGAGGCAGGCCTTTCTCCACCACGGAAGAAACAAGGGGAAGAGCCCAAAGACAGGTAATTTTTTTCTACGATGGGGAAGGAATATACATACCTTTCACCCAGTATATCCACTATAAGGAAATTATATTAAGACATTAATCCGATAAAACATAAAGATGTATGTTCTGTTTGTAATATTTTTCAGCTGGTGTTCCTGAAACATTTTTCCTCTGAACCCTCTTTTTCTTTTTTTTTTTTTTTTAAGATTTTATTAATTTTTTTAGAGAGAGGGGAAGGGAGAAAGAGAGGGAGAGAAACATCTCTGTGTGAGAGAAACATCGATCGGTTGCCTCTCACACGCCCCCTGCTGGGGGCCCGGCCAGAAACCCAGGCCTGTGCTCTGAGCAGGAATCAACTGGCCACCTTTCAGTTCACAGGCCCGCGCTCAACCCACTGAGCCACACCAGCCAGGGCTGACCCCTCTTTAAACGAATGTTTATTATAATCTTATACTATAAGTCTCCTGTGAAAAACACTTTAGGAAATGATGCTGTAAGAGGAACGATTCTTGACCAGGAGGGAGGTATGCCTCCACCACTGCACTCCCATTTTGGGTTGTAAAAATAACTGTGGGGCTGAAGGAAGGCTACATGCTGCTCTTCCTGCAATGCACAGAGCAGTCCCACACATCGAAGATCCATCTATCATGTTCAGAACACCAGCAGTGTCTCATGGAGAAGCACTGCAGGACAGAAGAATGTTTAATGACATGGGAAAATCTTCATTCGGTATTAAGAGAAGCCGTGTACTATATAGCATATATAGTGTGATCCCATTTTTATAAAAACTAAGTGAATTTTATGTATATGCATAGGAGAAAAAATGAGAGAGCTATACACCAGGGTGGTAACGGTGATTATTTCTTTTTTTCAACTCTTTATTTTAATTTACTGAATTTTAAGAGAGATTGAGAAACATTGATTTGTTGTTCCACTCATCCATGCATTCACCAGTTGCCTCTTATATGTGTCCTGACCAGGGATCAAACCCATAACCTTGATGTTTCAGGGTAACGCTCTAACCAACTGAGCTACCTGGCCAGGGTTTGGTGATTATTTCTAATAGGTAAGGCTTAGGAGGGGTTTTTCCTTATTTTTGCAAATTCCTATCCAATTTTTTTCCAGTAAATAATGTATTAATTTTGAAATAAGAAAAAAATAAAGCTATTTTTAAAGCTATTTATTTATTTTTAGAGTGAGGGGAAGGGAGGGAGAATGAGAGGAAGAGAAACATTGACATGTAAGAGATACATTGATCGGCTGCCTCTCGCAAGCCTGGGGACCTGGCCTATAACCTAGGTGTCCCAAGTGGGGATTGAACAGATGACCTTTCAGTTTGAGGACTGACATTCAGTCCGCTGAGCCATGCGAGCCAGGGCAAAGATATTTTTTAAAAACAAAAATATATGTGATTATAACTAAGAGCTTCATATTCTATATTATACAACAAAATTTGTATTCATATTGTTGGATATGGATATTTTCCCACAAAGATCCTGTATTGCTTTTGAAATCAGAACAAAAAATAGCACTTTAAAAAAAATTAAACAAGAGTGATAAAAATTTGTTGTAGAAATAATGAAAAATAGGGAAAAACCATTCACACTCCTACCACCCAAAGACAATTGCTTTTAATATTTCGGTATATGATTTTTCTTTCTATTCTCTCTTTGACTTGTTTTCTATAGTTATCATTCATTTTATAGCTTGCTTTTTAAAATGCTGCTACCTGTCACATGGTTCTATAATCACTTCTATGTTCTCTTCCTGGCCTTGCTCACTTTGCAGTGGCATCCGACTCGGAGAAATCCTAATTGACATTTAACTTCTCCCATGGTGTACTTTGTATTCCCAAAGGGCTTAGGAGGTTGGCTGGCAGGGATCCTCTGATCCACAGTGCCCAGCACAGAGTGAACATTTCCTGAATGCTGCTGGGCCCAGCTGTACCAGCGCCTCCGCTGTGGGCATTCACGCTCTGGCTGGCCCAGCCATGTCTGGACCACCTGTTTGGTTGTGAGCCCTGTGGCAAATGAAGGAGCACGATAGGGAGGGGTCTTGTGAGATGACGCTGAAAGACTAGAGGCTGGACTATTGGGAGAGAAGACCAAATGGGATATAAACTAAGCTGCAGAACAGGGATGCAGATATCATGGTAAGATGGCAGCTCGAACCCACGCGTTTCCTGTGCTCCATCTCCAAATCCCACTAAATGATCAGCAGAGTAGTCTTTTCTAAAGGCCTATAAAAGGACAACAGATATGGCTGAGGAGACGGCTGGAAAGCAGAAATTCTGGGCTTAACTTGATGACTTACTTACACCCTTTGTCTCTGAGACTCTGTATTGTGGCCTGAAAAATGGGCAACGTTATCTCAGTTTGTTCTTCCTCAAAATAAAATGTTTTATTTTAATATATTTTAATTATATGTATTGTTTTAACTATTTTGTATTATATTTATTTTATTATACAAGTAATTACTTGCTCATTGTAGAAAATTTTAAAGATATAAATAGGAAAATTAAAACCATTCATTATCTAGAGACACACAAAAGTGTTTATATAACCATGTACATATAATAATGTGTATATATACATATGTAGTGTATACAATCACATATATATCCTTCTAGACTTTTAGCTATGCATCATCACCACCCATAAAATATTTATTGTATTAATAAAATTGAATTATATTTTATACACTATTTTGTAATCTTTCCACATTTATTTCAACAGTAAATCATGTTTAGTGTAAGATATTTAGAAAAGCAAACATAAGAGAATAATATTACTGTTAACATTTTGCAGTATATCTATCGTCTTTTAAGAACATATTTATGTACACTTATATTTTCTTAATAAAATTGGAATCACCCTCTATATACAATTTGGCAACCCGCATTTACACTTAACAACGTCTTGAACTTTTTGCTGGGAGGTGGAATTGCTAATGTGCGCTCACTTGTCACAGCTGTGACGCTATGATACAAAGCTGTCAATGTGGCTGAGCGGAGAGTGGGGTAGTTGTCTCCTCACCTTGCTGGGTGAATCCAGTTGGCAAGGGTCCTACTTCAGCTAAATTGGTGAACTTCTTTCCTTTTTAGTTTTCTTAATGATAACTGATCATCATTATTTATTATATAATCACTGAAACCACGTTAGTGCAATTTGAAATAAGAGTTAAATATATTTGTTCACAGTGGGCCACCTCCAACAGATGAAGCAGTTTTTATTTTTTCCTCTTTTCTCCCAGTCCTGAGCTACTCGCGTACATAGTTTTTCCATTCCTGTAGGTGGCGTGTACAAACTACTGTGTTCTTGTTACCTTATCTTCCTGCTGTATTTTAGACATTTTTCCATGCTCCCGAAGAGTTTTCATAACGATCATTTACAATAACTGCGGAATATTTCTGATTCATTCTAAAAAGAAAAGCAGTGAGGAGGGACCTGAAAATGGTGAGGCTCGGGGGTAGAGGCTCCTGTCTTCTCTCCTTTCTCCGCCTGCAAGAGTTCCAGCTTCTCACGCCGGTCTGGACCGGTCAGTCCTCAGGGGGCACTCAGAGAGGAACCTGCAGAGGGGTTCCAGGGCCTGGCATGGGGCTGGAGGGGCGTGTGGATGAGGGTGAAACTTCCCCTCTCCCTCATTGCCGCCTCCCCCAGTCTTCAAGCTGGAGTGAAGGTCCAGAGCCTAGGAGTCTGGTCCGCGGGGTGGTTAGGGCTAGCCCCTAGCTCTGCGCTGCCCACTGTCCCCCAGACCATCTGGAGGATGAGGTGGGACCTGGAAATCCATGCAGAAACAGTGCGCAATCTGGACAACGAGAAACCAGGTGCCTGGGATAATGGAGCATCAGGGCTTCCTCGTGCTGGGAACTGCTGTGGGGACATGAATGATCTAATGTCTTCCTTCCAGGCAGCCCCAAGACATGGGTTCTTTTCTTCTCACTTGACAGGTGAGGGAACCTGACACTCAGAGAAATGACCTGCCCCGGGAGCAGGGCTGGGAATACAGCTCATATCATCACTCTCTTTGTACAATGATAAATGTTATATAGGTTTATATGCATGTCGAAAAAGATCTGGAAGGAAGGACATTAAACTTAATGGTTGTAACCTGTGGGGAGATTTGTTTTTCCCCTTTTTTAGGGTTTACATTTCTGTACTGTTTGACTTAATAGCATTCAGCAACAAATATTTATAGAGCGCCTACTCTTTGCCAGGCACTAGTCTATTAGCCTGGGATAAGTCAGTGAACATGTTAGGGTGCGTTCCCCAGAAGCAGGCCCTGAGACTTGCATTTCAGTGCAGGGGGGTTATTTGGAGAGTGATTTCAGGAAGTGCAGGCAGAGGAGTGAGGAAGGGAGACAGGGTAGGGAAGGAAGCCAGCACAGGGTGAGTTAGTGAGCAGGCTACTGCTGTGGGTGACCAGGGTGTAAATGCTGTTCGGGAACTGTGTGTGACAACTGGGGGCGGACCCACTTGAGAGCCCAGGACAATGGAATGCATACCCATCCAGCACCTGCGGCCCGCTGCCTGCTGGTGCTAACTGGAGCAGAGAGCTGTCTCAGGCAGACTGTGCCCAGGGGAGCTTGCAGGAGAAGGTCTGTGTGTGTCCCTGTACGCTGGGGGAATGAGTGCCCGAGAGGATAGGGCTCAGCAAGGACAGTGTCCACCGCAGTGAACAAAACCCACTGAACTCTGCTCTGTGCCATTTACGTGGCCGGGGGTGGGGGGTGGAGGACAATGCATACAATAAGTAAGAAAATTACAGTCAGTTAGAGGGCGACAGCTGTGTGGGAACCAGAAGGAGTGTTCGGTAAGTGAGCTGGGGAGTGGGGGCTGCAATTTACGCACAGATTAATTTTATAAAACCAATCCAAGAAAAAAACACATTCCGTTTCAAAAAGTGCATTTTGGAAGATGGGGGAAAGTTTCATCTCTAATCTGATCATCCTAATATAACCTTGGTTAACATTTGGGTGTATAGTCTTTCAATCTTCTGTCCTCTTAGGCGTTTTCTTGCAAGACTTCAGGCACAATATGCATCTAATTTGGTGTTCTGCTTTTTCCTTATTTTAACGCAACTCTTCTACCTCCAGGGCCCAGGTGCCTCTCCTCTCCTCCTCCCAAGGTGCCGGCAGGGGAGGCTGGAGAGGATGTCCAGTCCCTTGTGAGGACCGGCGATCCCGGGAATTCCAGTCTCCATGGACTCCAGCTTGCCAAGACCTGCCTGACAGCCAGGAGGAGAGGGGCCTGCTGAGGCTTAGCTTTTCATCCTTAGTAATACATGACATGACACGCGCAACACATCTGGCAGATATTCGATTTCCTTCCCTTGCATTGCTTCATTTGATGGGGGGTAGGTGAGGGTGACCCTCCAGCACCACCTGGAGCTTCCTCTCCCAGGTAGCAGTGCTCCAGGTGGGCTCTATCACCCTCAGCCCAGCCGGCCTGGCTCCAGCATGCTTTCTCTCCAGCCTCTGGCTTCTCTCGATCGGTACTGATGCGAGCCTAGGAGAGTCTCATCTTCGATTTCTCTTCTTTCAGGAGAGATTCTGTGGATTCCAAGTCTTCAGCCACCTCCTCTCCAAAAAGACCATCAATGGAAAGGTAAGGGAACCAATGGACTTCTCTATGCCAGAGGTTCTGTTCAGCATGTGTCCCTCTCTCTGCTTTAATGTGGGAAGCCCGAGGCTGGAGAAGGAGAAAACATCCTTTGTTACGTTGCCTCCAAAATCTAGAATCCATACAGTAAGACCAAGGGGGAGGGGAGGGAGGTTGGGATGGGATGAAAAAGGTGAAGGGGTTGCGAAATACAGGTTGGTAGTTACAGAGCAGTCATAGGGATGTAAAGTACAGCATAGGAAATACAGTCAATAATATTGTAATACCTATGTGTGGTGTCAGTTGGGTACTGGAAATATCAGGGGGAACACTTTGTAAAGCACATCATTGTCTAACCACTAAGCTGCACACCTGAAGCTAATACAAAATAATATTGAATGTAAGCTGTAATTGAAAAAAATTTTTAAATAAATATTTTTTAAAAAGACTAAGGAGGCCCCCGAATCTGAGGTGTCACTCCCTCCGTGCAGTGGCTGAGCAGTCACTGTTGTCCCACCCCTGCCTGGGGAACATTTTCAAGGTGAGCCTGTACCCGGTGAGGACAGAGGCCTTGAGAGCCTGTACGTGGGGTGGGATCTCTGGTTCGGGGCTGAACTGGTTAAGACATCTACCCCAGAGTAGGTGTCCTAATCAAGTCATTCCTTCATTCATCAGATATTTATTGAGGGCCTGCTACGTGCTGGGAACTGTTCTAAGTGCCATGGATACAGCAGTGGACGAAAGAAACAAAAATCACTGTAGCTATGAGGCCTATATTCTAAAAGAGGAAACAGCAATACATAGAATAAGTAAGTTATACACCAGTTTAGAAGGTGACAAGTGCTAAGGAAAACAACAGAGCAGGTGAGGGGAATTGGGAAAAAAACAATAATGGTTATCGGGTGGTCAGAAGAGCCCTCCCCGAGGACATGATCTTTGAGCACAAGCTTAAAATACCATGTAGACAGTGGGGTCATTCCAAACCTATGGAGCTGCTGGGTGGCCAGCGGGGCTGAAACGAATATGTGAGGGGGGAGAGTTGGAGGACAGAGTGAAGCAGGAACCACTAGAGGGTATTAAGCCTGTAGATTATATGATCAAACTTATCGGGACCCCTCTGGATGCTGTGCCAAGAATGGATTGTCGAGGCAGAAGTAGAGAGACCAGGAGAGAGACTATGTTGATAGTTCAGGCAAGATATGACGGTGGCCCAGGGTGGCAGTAGGTGGGGAGAAGGGGTGGGCTCCACTCCAGATACATTTTGAAGGCAGAGCTTATTGGATTTCCTGACAGATTGGATGTGGGCAACAGGAGAAAAAGAAGAGCCAGGATGACTCCAAGACTTTACACGTGGGCACCTATCTGCAAAGACGGAGTTGCCACTCATTGGTAGGGGGAGGACTGTGTAAATCAGGCTGCGGCAGGAGATCCAGAGTTTAGATTTGGATATTTTGGGTTTCAGGGGTGTACTGGTCATTGAGGCGCAGAAGCTGAATGAGCAGTTAGGTTATACCAGGCTGGAATTCAGGAAGAAAGTCTGGGCCGGAAATATACATTTTAGAGTCATTAGCGTTTAGCTAGCATTTGAAGCTGGGTGAGATCACTACAGAGAGAATGTGGGTAAAGGAGTGAGTGTGAATTGTAGTCCAGGAGGGAGCTCAGAGGTCAGAACAGGAGAAGCAGGGCCAAGGGAGAGCAAGACAGGCCAAGAACTGGCTTGGAGGTGGATGGAGGCAAATGATGAGGGTCCATGGGGCCATATTGGATGCTGGGACAAACAGGTGGGATGGTAAGGTTGACGTCTAGGTGAATACAAGTGGGAGATGCACAGCTATTTTAGGTTTAATGTACCTAAACCTGCCACTGGAAAGAAAAGAAGAGACACAAAAATTAGGTTGTTTAAGGCTTTATGGGGATTAAACTGGCCTGAGCTGCTGATCGGGCTGCGGTATTGCCCAATTCCAACTGGCAGCTGAGTGCCAGCTCCAGCTGATAGTGGAGGCTCTCAGAGCGCTGCTTGGGGAGGGAGTCCGAGGCTGCACCCTGCCTCTGGAGAAGGGAGTTCTGTGGTCCATTAGCAATGTCTTCCCTGAGTGAGGCCTAGGAGGCCCCAGCGTCATCCTGGCCCTAAACCAGTGGTTCTCAACGGAGAGTCGTTTAGAAATTTGTAGAAACATTTTTGGTTGTCACTGTGACTTGAGGGATATCATAGTCAGCTCAGGCTGCTATAACAAAATATCATGGACTGTGTAGCTTAAACAATAGGCATTTATATCTCAACGTTCTAGAGGCAGGGAAGTCCAAGATCAACGTGCTGGCTGATTGAGTTCCTGGTGAGGGCCCTCTTCCTGGTTTGCAGGTGCCCACCTTCTTGCTTCTTGCGCTGTCTGAACATGATTGGGGGAGTGTGCTCAGGTCTCTCTTCCTCTTCTTACAAGGACTATAATCCCATCATGGGGCCCCATCCTCATCTAAACCTGATTATCTCTCAAAGGCCTCACCTCCAAATACTATCACATTGGTGGTTAGGGCTTCAACCTATGAATTAGGTGGGGGCACAAATATTCTGTCTGTAGTGGGAGTGGGGGAGGAGCATTTAGTAGGCAACGGTCAGATAGGCTCAACATCCTGAGATACGAAGGGCAGCTCTGCATAATGACAGATTGTCCCATCCCAAAATGAAGCACTTACCGCTAATCCAGTTCTGGGTTTGATGCTGTAATATAAGCATTGAACATTTGTGGAAGAATTTATACCTTCAGAGTCCTCTCCTGACTTTGCCTGTGCCCTCGAAGTCTCCTGGCTTCCTCCCATAATGTAATCTTTTTTTTTTTGGAAGGTCAAATAGAATACATTTGACAGACAGTTGTGCCATCGCCTGCTGGTTCCATATTGAGGATGGGCAACCCACAGGGATAGAAGCAGGTCTTGTAAATTCCCTTTATCCACTACCCAGACTGTTTTCTGCACTCTCTACCTCATCTTCCTCTTCCGTCCATCCATCCGTCTGGTGTAACATTCTTTGCAAGCAGCATCCTCCCGGGGTCAAGAGCATGAACACACCCTGCGTGACTCTTGGGGACCAAGGAAAAATGGAGAGTAGCTGCCTGTCAGTAGGGGGCCCTCACTAGCCAGCCCCAGCTGGTGGTTGCTTTATGGAAATGCAGGCCCAGTGTGCCATGTCTTCTAGCTCTTTAAGGGAAACTGGACTTACAGATTTTTAAACAAGACTCCCAATTTTAAACATTGACAGCAAACTCACCTTTTTCTAAGACACAGTAGGACAAACAAAATGTATTTGTAACCCTGTTTGCAATCACTAAGGCCAGGCAAAGACTCAAACTTAATGACCTCTACCTTCATACAACTAATTACTAATGTAGAGGCAGACACCAAAATATTTGTTTTTTGAAGATATAACACACAACACATGGGAACATCGGAGGAGTGTGTCATTATGATTTGAGAAGTCAAAGAGACTTCATGGAAAAGAGAGTATTTGTGCTGAACATTGACAGGTGAGTGAATAGGAGTTTGCCTGGCAGACAGGTGCCAAGAGACGGCATCCCAGGCAGAGGGACTGGCGCATGCGAAGGCGTGGCAATATGAGTGAGCATGGCGCTCTGGGAACTGTAGCTGAAGAACCAGGGAACAGACCACGAAGGGCACTACTATGTCCAGGGAGAAGGTTGCCCTTTATCAGCTGCCCTAGGACCCAGCTGTGGGAGGGAATTGGTTGGTTGACTCGTTTTTCACCTGAGCGGTACAGGTCCATGACGGTGCAGTAACTGAAATGCCCTCGAGGTGGCGCGCACGAGTAGCGAGCCAGGCCTCCCGGTGCCTCTGCTCTGACCCCGGGTGGTAGGAATTTTAAGCGCTTAGTGGTATATGAGCACAGGCTGGTGCTGAGGTCGACACAGCCGGGAAGCAGAAGGCTGTGATCAATCCAGACCCCCACCTCCACTCCCGCTAGTGGTGCCCTCTCTGCAATTTGACTCAGTTCCCAGTCCTCTGCATTGAAAGCAAAATGAACATGGCTGCCTGGAATGCCACTTAGAAACGGATTCCAGCCTATGAGTCAGCTCCTAGCCAAGAGGAGGCCCGGGGATTGGGAGTGCCCTGCCAGGAATGGGGTGTAGGGGGGGAATGCCACAAGCAGCCTTGCCTCGCCCAGGTAAGGCGACTCTGGAAAACTGCCTTTTAGAGACACAGTGAGATGTCCTGAAAAGAATTCGCAAGGTGGGCAGGCCTAGAACTGTGGTTTGACTCTGCCATTTGCTAGGTGGATGACCTTGGAGCTCTCTGAGTCTCAGTCCATTGACCTTTAAAATGGAGATAATTTGACCCCCTTTCAAGGTTATTGTGAGGAGCAAATGAGGTAATGAAATGCTTAGCACTGTTGACAACTCATGTAAGTGCTCTATAAGTACATAATGCTTAGTAAAATAATACTCACACTTAATGTGGCAAACTATGTGAACTGCCTATTGCTTCATTACTAGAATTCTCTTAGGTGCTTTCATTCTCTTAACAACTGTATGAGATGGGTACTATTGTTATTCCCATTTGACATGTGAGAAAACTGAGGCACCTAGAGGTGATGGTATTCACCCTAGGTCACATAGCCGCAAAGTGGTGGTGTCAGGCCTTGAACCTGGGAACTTGGCTTTGGAACCTGGGTTCTTAGTAAATATGCCACAACATTATAGGCATTTCTGAAATGACAGCGTTGTTGTTTGCTAGCATGCCTTCTCCCAAGCAGCATCCTCAGGCTCCCCCTGGTGGTTCCCCACTGCTAAGTCCCAGACATGGAGGGTGTGGTGTGGGGTTAGCACCAGGAAGAATCTGCAGCTCCATCACAGTTGGAGGAGATGAGCTGGCTTAGATTGGAGGAGTTGACAGACACAGGCTCAGAGAGAGATCCTTCCCTTAAGTCACTGGCCTGCCAAAGAGGACCTGTCCCCACCTAGCTCATCTCTGGCTAGACCCCTGGGATGTTCCTTTCAACTCTCTGTGGCCAGCCCCCTCCACTCGTTCTGTATTCATTCATCAGCAAAGATTCATCAAGTACCTACCTAGAGCACTGTTACAGCTGCTGGAAGACAGTGGTGGACCAGCTCATGGGGGACCCTATACTGTGGAACCTGTAGTCTGGAGTGGAGGCAGGCAATGTTTACAAACACATAAACAAGTTAATTATAGACTTGGATAAGTGCTATGAATGCAAGAAATTAGGTCATGTGCTAGAGAGTTACAGGGCCCGGACGGTCTGCTTGGCTGGGGTGGTCAGGCCTCCCTGCGGATGTGATATTTGAGCCTGACTGTAGGAAAGAACCAGTCACAGGAAGATCTAGAGGAGGAAGAGCCCTCTGGGAGGAGGTGCCAACTGTGTAAAGGCACTGTGGTTGGAGGGCAGGTGTGTTCAAGGAACAGAAAGCAGGAGGGCAGTAGAGGCTTCTACCTCGAGCGGCAGTGGGGGGGTGGCCTGAGATCAGGTCAGAGGTAGGCAGGGGCCAGATGTAGGGGGGCTGGGGCACCACAGGAGGACTGGACTTTATGCTGAAAATAAGTGGAAGCCATCAGAATGTCAGAAGCAGGGAAATAATGGGACCAGGTGTGGGTTTCTGAAAGCCCTCTCACCCCTGCCAAACTCTTGTGTGACAAATAGATTGTAAGGGGGACAAGAGGATGCAGGGAGACTGGCTTCGGGTCTCTTGTGGCTGGGCAGGGGAGAGCCCAGTGGTTGGGACCAGAATTGTGTGCAGGGAGGGTCACGGTGGTGGCGGCAGCCCGGACTCTCCGGTTTATACCCTTCCCGGCCTTCCCCCACCCACACCTTCCTCTCCTGCTGAAATCTGACTCCAGGAGAGAGCTGGTGGGATCGCAGCTCCCCCACCCCTGTACCCAGCTGCCCGGCCACCCAGCTGTCGGGCAGGGTGAGGTAGAGTCCAGGATAATTTAGTCTTAGAACAGTAAGGTTCAAACGGTATTTAAAAAATATATAGAAGTTAGAAATCCCTTTGGACAAAATTTTTGGGAATTGAAAATATCAGCCTTATTAGAACAGACAGAGCCTTCCCTGCCCAGCCCACCCTACTCCTGTGGCAGCACTGAGACACCTTGGAGGGACCTCAGGGCTCCAGAGAAGGACATCTGCGGAGACAGAGGGAATCCAAGGTCAGGCCCAACAGCAAGGGTTGGGGATGAAAAGGTTGCTGGCAGAATTCACACTGAAGTGCTCAGCAGGATGTTGGATGGGATTCTCTCCTAACCCCAGATCTTTAACACGGGGAAGCCTGGGCTGTTCAGTCAGCCTCACTCTCAGACACAGCTCCTTGGGTCTGACTTTTCAGAAGCCCAGCATCATCTTCCTGAAGGGAAGAAGCACACCCATAGCTCCAGGGCTGCCTGGTGCAGCTGCCCCAGCAGGGCGCTGTACAACTCCAAGAGGTACCCAGGTGACAATGTGAATGGCACCCCCTGGAGGTAGGAAACACAGCCACCCTTTGGGACCTTCCACAAGGGTTCAGTGTGGTAAGACCCTGATGGACGGAGAGGGGTCCCTGATTTCTTCAACTCCGAAGTTGAAGCTGTTTTTCCTAGGAGGCAGGAGGGCTGGCTCACAGATCCTGACGGGTTACCGAAGAGCCAAGAGATGAAGGCAGAGACACGCTGACTGCCTGCCCCTTCCCGAGAGCAGTGCAGACACTCCTCTGAAAGGGACGGCTCTTAGGACTATCGCTCTACCCTCTTATCTCTAAAATGGGGCTGGCAACTTGGGACTCTCGGGCTTGCAGAGAGAAATAAACAGCACAAGGCAGTAAATGGTGGCTTTTGTTGTTACGTCCTTCACAAGTCCCAGTCTAAATCCTTTCTCCCCAGTTCCCTCACCGTCCTGCTCCAGCTCCCCCGAGCCCCTCAGCGTTGCCCCTGGATCTCCAGGGCTCTTCCCTCATCCCAAACCGAAGCTCTGTACCCACTAAACCTTCACTCCCCAAAGCCCCTCCCTCTGCCCCCGCAACCACCGTTCTGCTTTCTGTCTCTCTGAATTTGACTTCTAGGCACTTCGTATAAGTAGAATTATTCAACGTCTGCCCTTTTGTATCTTGCTTATTTCACTTAGCGTAATGTCTTCCAAGTTCATCCAAGTTCATCATGTTTCAGAATTTCATTCCTTTTTATGGCTGAATAATAATCAACTGTAGGTATTTACCACATTTTGTTTATTCATTTGCCCATCAGAGGACAGTTGGGTTTCTTCCATCTTTTGCTGGCAGCTCCCTGACAACAGGAAGATGGGAAGCCTGTCTGAGCCGTCAGCATGGAGTTACCACTCATTAAAAAAAAACCTGTTTCTCATCACAAAAGTAGATAGATTTTTTTTTGTAGAAGACTTAGGAAAAATGTATCAGCAAAAGAAGAAAACTAAAATCTCTTATAATCCCACCTCAGAGAGGTGATTGTTATTAATATAGTGTTACAGTCTGAATGTTATTGATCCCTCCTTCCCCAAATTCATATGTTGAAGCCCCAATTCCCAATATGACTGAATTTGGAATTAGGTCCATCATGGAGATAATTAAGGTTAAAAGTCACATGGGTGAAACTTGATCCAATAGAGTGTCCTCATAGGAGGAGACACCTGAGAGCTCACTGCCCGCCTGTAAGGACACAGTGAGAAGGTGGCCATCTACAAGCCAGGAAGGAGAACCCTTACATGAAACCAAACTGACCAACACCTGTTCAGGGACTCCTGGTCTCTGGAACTGGGAGGGATACATTTCTGCTTTTCAGCCACCCAGTCTGGTATTACATTATGGCAACCCAGGCAGACTAAGACACACAGTTATCTTTACAACCTTCTGTGCATATATGCGCAGATATGTATATGTATATGTATATGTATATGTTTATTTGTGGTTTTTTAAACCCAAAACCCAAATGGGATCATTTTAGGCAGTGTATCACAGGAGTTAATAGTATAAGGGTTGGAATCAGACAGGCCCGAGTTCAAACCTTGGTGGTGTTACTCTCTAGGTTTGCTTCCTCATCTGCAAACGGGGATGGTAGCAGTATTTGCCTCCTAGGACTGTTGTGAGGGTTACATTGGGAAGTGCTCCTAGAGTGCCTAGCAGGGTTCCGAGCACATGGTAAAAGCCAGCCCTCTTCAATGACGGGTCATTCACTATTCACTAGGCTGTAAACTCCTGGAGGGAGGGAGCTTTTCTGACTTGTCCGCTTTATCCCTTGTTCTTAGCACAGTCCCTGAGAATAGGTGTCTAATAAATATTTAGTGGATGAGTAAGGAATGATTCAATGAGAGCAGACAGGGAGAGAGAGGGAGAGAGAGAGCAGCTCACACAGCGCCTGATGGCTTGAGTTTTTGGCCTGGTCACACTGTTTTGTAACCAGTAGAGCACGGTGCTGGGTTAAGAGCGTGGGTCCCAGGGTTCACCTGCCTGGGTTTTAATTCGGGTCCTACTGGTTTCCAGATGAGTGACCTGAGTAACATTATTTAAAATGCGTTTTTAAATGCATCGATCTCTAAAATGCACTTTAAAATGCAACTCTAAAATGGAGATAAGAATAGTATCAACCTCATGGGGTTATTGTGAGGATTCAATGAGATGGTCCATATCAAGTACCTAAAATAGTACCTGCCTCGTAGGGTTGTTATGAGGATTGAAGATCATTGCTCAGTAAATGCTTTATTTGCTTAACGTCAGAATGTCGATCACGGATTGTCATCCTCAGGTCAAACAGCAGCAAGTCGAAAGCAGAGTCCTCTCCCAGGACGCCCAGCAGCCCCTCAAGCCCCACCTTTGCCCCCTCCATCTGCCTCCTGGCACCCTGCTATCTCACAGGGGACTCTGTCCGGGACAAGTGTGTGGAGATGCTCTCAGCGGCCTTGAAGGCAGATGGTGAGAGGGCCTGGACCAGGGATGGGGGAGGAGGGCTTCCCAAGGGCAGATGACATGCGGTCTTTCTCAGGGCCACGGGAGTGGTACAGGACACTATAGTCCCCAGTACAAGCAGGCTTCACTGCCAAGGTCACGTTTGGCTCATGCCTGTGTTTCTGAATCTCTTTTAGATGATTACAAGGACTATGGAGTCAACTGTGACAAGATGGCATCAGAAATCGAAGATCATATCCTTGAGTTTTGCCAAGGCCGTGGGTGCCGGGGCTGTCCAGCAGCAGGGCCCCCAAGTGCAGGGGACCCAGGATAGTGAGCAGGGAGAGCAAGGGCTCTAGGGACAGCCCCCTCTTCTGCCCCTGAACGGGAGTTCTTAATTCTAGCTAACATTTATTACGTCTTGCACCTGCCGGCCTCATGCTAGGCTGTTTAAGAACAGGATACCTCATTCAGTGTTGAGAACGACCCACGAGGTAAGTTTCCGCATTAATCCTGTTTTACTGGTGAGTTTCCTGAGGTTCAGAGAGATTAAGGCACTCGCCAAAGCTCTCACAGCAAATAATAGTGGCACTGCTGGGACTGGAACCCAGAAAGTGTGATTCCAGAACCTGAAGGCTCAACTGCTGGGTCACAACGTGCCTAGTTTCTGACATCCAGGGGTCAAGGAGACAGAGAGGACAGCACGTCTCATGCTCAGCCTTCCCCGCTCTTCGAACCTGTGAAGGCAGCAGCTCCCATTTTTTACTCCCCAATGTGCACCAAGCGCTGTGATGGGCAACTAACACACTGCCTACCTGTGATTCTCCCAACAGTCTCTGTGAGGCCAGGGCTGTTGTTCCCATTTCACAGATGAGGAAACTGAGGCTCAGGAGCTGCTGATCTCGGAGCTGGACTGAAAACCTTGGTCTTTAGATTCCACGTCCTGGGCTTTCCATATTTCCCATTCTCTCAGTCTCTGAAAGGGGCCTTGTGTGAACAGAGGAGGTGACCACCTGTGTGACATGGGCCCATTGCACAAAAAGATTCCTGTCTCCATGTGAAAAATTCCTTAGCACTGTGCCCCACGGAGTGAATGCTGGGATTTCCTTTACAGGAGACAAGGCTTTGCATGTCAAAGAGTGTGGAGGGAGGAGGACAGAATCCCCAGGAGACAGGCTGTCTGAGTGTCACACTGGGGTGTGAGGGACCCTTGAGAGACCTCTTAGGCTTTACCTATTGGGCTCAGATGGGGTTGTGTAAGGGGCAGGGGCCAATCTGCAGACAACAAACTTGCCTGCTTCCATCTGCCTGAGGCCCACACTGATATCCTCCAACACACCTTCTGTGATTCCCTCTCCACCATCATTTAAGTATTAACCAGCTTGTCTCGAGCTGTCCAGCACCTCACCAAATACTTTTTCATAATTTCTAATTCAGAACACTGAGCATAAGCTGCTGCTTTGTTTTCTCTGGGACTTTCCCCTTTGTTTTCTCCCTCCACTGGATGTCTGTCTTCCAAAGGCGAGGAAAGCAGAGCTGCGTCATCCCTTTAGCTCGTTGTTCTTAGGTGGTGGGAGGTCAGGTTTGAGGGCTTGAGTGTTTGTCTCCCAAAAAAGCCCTGCCCTCTTCAGAGCGACCCTGGACTCACGCGGCAGCCATGGGGCTCGCATGTGCTCCTTGGAGGGGTCGGTGACGTGCTGGTCCACGCTCCGCCTCACCCTCCGCTGTGAGCTCAGGAAACGGGAGAGAGGTATCGCCAGCCCCCGTCCCCACGTAGCCGGACACACACCTCCAGGAGTCCCAAGCACAGATTTCTAAACAAATGTCTTGGCTTTCAAGTGCATTGTGGTGTATTCTTCCTTTTTACATTTTTATTGTACAAACAACATTAAAACAACAAAAAGAGGAATTACACCACCTTCCTCCCACCACTTCTAGCAAGCCAGCTGTTTCCATTTTTCCACATTCTCCACAGTCGCTTTCTCTTATGTGGCATTTCCCAGCGAAGACTTCATCTTCCTGATTCCCCCGGCTCAGGAGGCCAAGAAAATGCGCCGTGTTCCCTGAGCTTTTCCAGAGAAGGGGGTGGGAGGCCTGTCTGGGATGCAGCATCTGGACAGAGAGGTCACTGTGGACCTCGGCCAGGGGCGACTTCCTGCTTGGTGAGAGGGGAGAGTGTTACCGTCAGGAGGGGGTCTGGCTTCCAGCCCTGTCTCTGCTGGGAATTTGCCCCGTGACCTTGAGCAAACGCCTGCACCCTTCCTAAGCCTCAGCTTCCTCATCTCTTAATGAGAGACGTAAGTCTGACCAGCAATTCCAAAAGTAGGTTCCAGGGGATGGTGACGGATATTACCAGACCACTGGGAGCACCAGACGAAACAAAGCTCAGTGATTTCTTTATTGCAATACTTCTCAGAGCCTCAAACATGTGGCTCCTAATCTTGTTCTTCCCTGCCAGCTGGACTCACGACCTCCATGTAACTTGAGGAGATCGTCATCATTATCATCTTAACAGCCCCTAAATGTTGAGCTCTTGATAGGTCCCAGACACCATGCTACGTTGTCACGCAGCTCAACTCACTGAATCCTCATAACTGCCCTGTATTTTAGAAGTAAGGAAACGGAGGCACAAAGAGCTCATGTGACTCGCCTGAGGTCACATGGGAGGCTCAGACAAACCTGGGGCGCCCACTCCTGGAGTTCCAGACACCACTGTGCTTGTTATGATCTGAACTCACCACGCAGGCTGTTTCCTGTTCCTGACACGTGACTGACCCCATAGGCCCAACTGAGATCCCCTCAAATGTCACAGAAGTGCCCAACCTCTTTATTAAATCAAAGGACAGGAAGAGTTGGCCCTGGGTGTCCTCGGCCTTCAGGGAGAGGCTCCCTATCCTCCTGCGGCCCTCCACGAGTGGCTGGCTGGCCCTTGACTGTGTCACATATCTACCAGGAGCTCAAGAGCACAGACATGAAGTACCGGAACCGCGTGCGCAGCCGAATTAGCAACCTCAAGGACCCCAGGAACCCTGGCCTGCGGCGGAACGTGCTCAGTGGGGCCATCTCCACCAGCCTCATCGCCAAGATGACAGCCGAGGTGAGGGCCAGGGCCGGGACCTCTGCACGGTGGGGTGGGGGCCAGGCCCCTCTAGCTTTGTCCAAGTCTCAGGGGCAGGGGCTTGTGACTCTGCGAAGAATAGCCAGGTGGCTCTTGCAGTCAGACGATCTCCCACTCCCCATCTCTCAAGGCTTCTGGACCATCGTGATAGTGAACATGGCTAATGCGTATTAGACACTGTGCTAGCACTTTAGACATACTGGCCACTTCTATCTTCACACCAACTGAGATAGAAATGTTTATTCTCCCCATCTCACAGGGGAGGAGGCTGAGACTCAGAGGAGTTAAGTGATTTGCCTGCCTGTACACACAGCTAGAAAACACTCAAGCCGGGAGGCAGGCTGTTGGGCCTCAGGGCGCCCACTCTTTGCTGCTTTGTTATCTGCCGCCCTCCTCGGCCTTGTTCAGCCCTCTATGCCAACACCGAGCTCCGGGCCGGGGCCAGAACAGGAGCTCCTGTCTCCATGGAGCACAGTCCAAGGGAGGGAGACAGACAGATTTACAGATACTGTGTGTATAAAACAGAGGTGGGGAGTGCCATGACAGGGCCATCATAGGGACGTATAGGAAGGAAGGATTGATCCAGCCTGAAAGGGTCAGTAAGGGAAGGAAGAGGCAACAAGCCTGTCTGAGGAAGTTAGAAACATGGGGGCTGTGCCAAACTGCCTGAGTTTGAATTCTGCCTCTGCGACCCAGCTATGCAATCTTAGACAAGCCACTTAACCTCTCTGTGCCTCAGTTTTCTCACCTGTAAAATGGGAATAATAATAATAATGGCTATCTCATAGGCAATGAATGCGTTTAGAAGGTCAATACATGAAAAACCTTCCCCAGAATTAGTATAGAATAGGCCCATTCACCAGCCATTTCATGTAACCCTCAGCACGATGCTATGAAAAAGGAAATATTATCCCCATTTTATGGATGAGAAAACTGAGGCCAAACAACTCACAAGTGACGTATGAGGATGTGAACCCAGAGCTGTTTATTTCAGAGTCTACATCTTGGAAAGACCTTGTGCACGCCCTCAGGTATGAGCAGCTCTTTGCTGCCAGAGCTCACTGAGGGATTTCCCACAGGCACCTGGAGAGGGTGCCACTACGCGCTAGTGAAGGAAGGGGCCCTGAGGAGGGGAGGGGAAGTGCGTGGCATCCTGGAGTCCCGCTGTGCCTCAGTGTGTCTGGGAATCCTCTAAACTGTTGGCCATACTGGGCCTCTGTGTGTGTGTGGGGTGTGTGTGTGTGTGTGTGTGTGTGTGGGTGTGTGTGGGTGTGTGTATTTGTTTAGTCTGTGACTGCGGTGTGTGGTTAGTGTATGCAGGGTATATATAAGTGTGGAGTGTATGTGTGTGTTATGTAGTATGTATGCGCATTTTTCTGAGGAGAGGGTTCACTGACTTCCTCAAATACCCAAAATAAGAACGATAATCCCTTGACTTTAGGATAAAACTGGGAACTTGGTGCAAGTGGACCAGAGTTATCTTTCTGCTTAATTTAAAACATCTGATCTTTTTAGGCAACTAGCAACATATGCCCAGAGTTACAAATTGCAACTTGGCTTCACAGTGTCTGCTCCTTCCCTGCAAGGTGCAGCTGTGACTTTTGTGCAAACCCAGCTTTGTGTTTATTTCTCTCTGTCCCTCACTCCATGCTCTGGGGTCCCCCTGCTGCTCTTTGGGTGTGTGTTGTGGAAATGCTGTCAAGAGACTGTCTTACAGGCAATTGCAGAGCCATGCTGGGAAACCAAGCCCAGGAGAACCAGGAGCAAGGTCTGGCACAGGTTTGAGCCAAACCCAGCAAGTTCCCAGAAGCTGGAGGTCAGAACAGAGCTGAGCATCTGGATTAGGACAAAGACAGGCCCCAGAAGTCCCACTAAAGCAACTGGCCAAGCCAGACACATGGATGAAGTCGGGCCCCGCCTAAGGACTGTTCGCTAGAGAATCGGGTGATCAACCCAAGCCCAAAAAGAGGCTCACTAGGCCAAGGGGAGCCAGCCAGGAACCGAGCAGGCCCCGGACAAGGGCCAGCCAGGGCTGGCCGCCAAGGACCCCTTCCCGCCAGCAGCCCAGGCGACATGGATGCCAAGATCTTCCTCCTGGGGGTCATCTTCTGCTCCAGGCAGGAAGTTTCTTTAAGAAATATAGGACCATTTTAGCTCCAATAAGAAAAATAACAGCTTGGGGTTGGGCTGCTTGCTGTTTTGTGGCTTAGAGGATGGGACACTGCTGTCAGGGAAAGCCTGGGACAGGGATGCCCATGCAGATGGACATCCCTCCCTGTGTCTCTGTGTCTCCCTAGCTCCCTTTTCGTGTCTCTTTCCTTGTCCACGAGATTCCCTCCCTTCTTTCTCTCTTTTCCCCTCTACTCAGACATATCAGAGCTGGGCGTAGATTCCGAGATATCCGTTGGGACTGCTGAGCGGATATACTGTCCGCCCCACAGGGACAGGGATTTATTTTGTCTGCTTACTGCTCACCCCGCCCCGAGATCGGTGGTGCTGTGCCGTCATGAATGCGCAACAAATGCTTATCAAATTCGCCTTTGGGGCCCTTCTCTAACAGTGTGTACAGTGTGGGGGATGTATTTTCCTCATTTTTCTTATTTTCTATATGACCGTACTTACTCTATGTCTTTGGTGCTGCCTCCTTCTAAATGAGTCAGGGCAGAGGTAGGTAAATGGATTGGTGGCTAAGCGGATTTTTTTTTTTTTAATTTCTTAGTGGGCACACAAGACTCATCTTTCCACATCTGATTCCCAGCCCTGTCTCCTATACTCCTCACTCTGAGGCCACTGTAAACACTCTTGTGCAAGCATGTTATTCTTGCCCTCTGATCTTTCACGTGGACTACCCTCTGTGTCTAGAATCTGCCATCCCCCGACACTACCCAATCCCCCTGCAAGTCCCGCTTATCTGTCAAGACCAGGTCGGGTGTCAGCTTCTTTAATGGGCCTGCCCTGTGCCCAGGCAGTCATGCCCTACGCTGGGGTGGGAAGACTTGCGCTGCACTTTGTATGACTTTGTTTTAGTACTTCCTAGTACTAAAAATCTTGCTATTTTGTGTAAATGCTTGGCTACTCCACCAGATTAGCATTACCTGGGGACAGGAACCAAATCTTCTTACCTGAATCCTGAGGGCTTAGCGACCATGGTGTACTGGAACCAGTTCCTACCAGCTCTGGAGTGATTATTAATGTGTAGCTACTCCCGACTCTGCATTCAGTTACATCACATTAGTAGCTTGAAATTGGCCATGATAGAAATATTTACACAATGGAAATTGGCAAATACTGCAGATCGGCCACCCCTACAGTCAAAACCGGTTTACCAACACACCAATACAGTCGAAGACATTCAGTAAGTGGGCCTCCAATAGATTTTGAATGAACAAACGCATTATGCTCTGGGAAATCCCCCCAAATTAAAGTCAGCTCCTTTTTGCTTATATAGCTTTGGCTTGACTTGTTTTTCTACATACCTCATCATTGGTTAGGGCCTATTGAATATAAAACAGTAGGATTTATTTATTCTTTAAAAAATCCTCACCTGAGGATATTTTTTATTATGAATTTAGAGGAAGAAGAAGGGAGAAAGAAAAACATCAATGGGTTGCCTACGCATTGCGCATGATCAGTATGCGCACTGATCAGAGATCAAATCTGCAACCTAGGTATGTGCCCTGACTGGGAATCAAACCTGCGATCTTTTGGTGCACAGGACAATGCTCCAACCAACTGAGCTACCCAACCGGGGCAACACACTAGGACTGAAACATGTGTGTGCACCAGAATAACTTGGGGGCACTAGTAAAAATGCATATTCCTGGGCCTGCCCTTCGAGTTTTGGATTCCTAGGAATCTGCATTTTGTCAAGAAGCCCAACTGGTTATAAAACAGTGGTCAGCACTAGATTTAGTGGTGACTGAAGTCATTTGACCTTTGTGCCAACTCCGTTCTCCACAGTTTAAAGAGTCATGGTAGAAAGCAACAACGGAAATGTTTAGTCGCTACCAAATCCTCACTCATTTTAGCATTAGCCTCTGCTGTCCTCCTTCCCCCAAAGCAACCTTAACTTGAACTCTCTTCAGTTTGAGTGCCCCCCTCTCTACTCTCCTCCAGCAGAGGTGTAAGAGGAGTCAGATGGCAAGGGAGATGGATAAAGAAAGGGAGGACCTAGAAAATGTGAGCACTGGGTGTCTGTAGTAATTTTGACACAAGAAGAGAGAGCCTGTTCTGTAGGGACTTAAAGATGTTCTGTGATACAGTCACAGGCGAGCAGTTAGTGGAGTGAGTCCAGGTGCTTCAGGTCCTAAGTGGGTGGGGACAGCAACAGCAAGTCATAGTGAGAGGCAGGGTGAGCACCAGCTCTGAGGGAACGTACAAAAGAGTGTTGATCCAGGGGCAGAAGCTGTTTGCCTTCTGCTCTCCTGTTCACACCCTTCTGCACTGGGCCCAGCCGGAGCCCCCCACATTTGCCCTTCTGCCCAAAGGCAGTCTGGAGACTCTTTGGGTGTAGACTTTTCCCAGCTGGGGCAGGGCCAGGAGTCCAGGCCTTGCTCCAGCTCCCTGCACTCAAGCCAGCACGTTCCCTCCTCCTCTGCTCAGGCTCTCTAGAAACCAGGTGTGGGGCAGGGTGCCTGGGACTCCCCGGCCCTGAAGGGCAGACTTGTTTCTCCCCAGGAAATGGCCAGTGACGAGCTGCGGGAGTTGAGAAATGCCATGACCCAGGAGGCGATCCGTGAGCACCAGATGGCCAAAACGGGCGGCACCACCACTGACCTCTTCCAGTGTAAGAAATGCAAGAAGAAGAATTGTACCTATAACCAGGTATGGTGAGGAAGGGAGGGCCGCATGGTGGAGGAAGCTACAGGGGCACAGAGATGGTGACCAGAGGGAGCTCAGGGGAGAGCCAGAGGGGCAATGGGTTAAAACTGCAGGCTGTGGGGAAAAAGGCGAGCCTTGGTACATCAGTGTGTCCCTGGGGCCTCTAGAAAATGTTCTTCTGCAGTGTGACCACTCAGATTTGTGTCTATGAGCCTTGGCCAGCCTGTTCTGGCTGGGCTGAAGCAAGGCTAGGAGAAACCAGGCTCACAGGGCACAAAACTGTAGAGTTGCAGACGATTGGAAGGGAACGTGGCATATAAAACTCAGCTCCCTCACCTTACACACAGGGAAACCGAGGCCCAGACAGGGGACAAGCTTTGCAGCTTTGTCCAACGTAGCAAAGATGGTCAGTGGCAGAGACAGTAATAAAGCTAAATCTAGACCTTTCTGCCTACATTACAGCCAACTCAATGTGTAAAGCCTAAGGTGTTTAGCCCCGAGTCCTAAGAGTGAAGACTATCGCCCCTGTATGGGGAGCCACACAGGCTATGGAGGCCACTTCTCTGGTTTAAAAACCAGAAAACCACCCTATTTCTGAGTGGCACAGATTATGACCTTGGGGCACCGATGTTCTTGGATTCTCATTGGTATCTAGTCATTCTGGAACTCCATTTATTCCTCCGTCTACTCAACAAGCAGGGTTTTTCAGCAGCACGTTGTGAGTGGAGATTTGTGGCTACAGCAGAGATACAGTTGCCCGTACCACTCGGGAATCATCCCTCAGAGAATTCCGATTCAGGAATTCAGAGATGACTGTGCAAGCTCATGCTCTCCTCCAAGCACGCCTCCACGGTGGGGCGTGGGCTTCCTGCGCCTGCCCCCCCACCCCACCGCCAGTAAACTGCCCATCAGCAAAGTTTTCTCTGCACAGAGGGACCCCGACGTTATCCTTCCTCGGGTGTCATTGCTCTCCAGGGAGAAGGCTGTGCCAAGTTGTGTTCTCTGGGCTGTGCTCCCTCATTAGCGGGAGGAGTCAGACTCCCAGCTGACATCATTCATAGCTGAGTGCCGGCAGAGTAGTAACGTGCTCTGTGTCATGGCCGTCCATGACATACAGAAAATCAGAACAGCAACTTACTTGTGTTAAATCTGGAAATGCCAGGGATTTGCCATGGGAAACCTGGTTCCTGTACCTGAATGGTTGGGTTAAGGGGATTAAAAAAAAAACCCTAGAAAACATAATATTAAATAGACCCAATGATCCTCAGATCTCTTTTCCTCTCTGGGCCTCAGTTCTTCCACTCGTAAAATATGGAATGAACTAGATTATCTCTAGGGGTTCTTCCAGCTCACCCAGTAGGGCATGTTCAGAGGTGAGTCAGGGAATGCTTCCTGTAGGAGAGGAGTCTTGAGGCAAGAGAAGAGAGATCAATTCAGGAGGCTGAACAAGAGTGAAAGTGCAAAGGCCAGGCTGGGCCAGTGAGCTACTGAAAGTGGGCTGATGGACCTGCAGGAGGAGGGGACAGTATACATTACCGAGTTCTCAGTGATAGGGGAATTGCCCAAGTTGGGTGGCAATAACAGTGCCAAGCCCTGGCTGGTGTGACTCAGTGGGCTGAGCATCAGCCTGCGAACCAAAGAGTCACCGGTTTGATTCCCAGTCAGGGCACATGCCTGGGTCGTGGGCCAGGTCCCCAGTAAGGGACATATGAGAGGCAACCACACATTGATGTTTCTCTCCCTCCCTTTCTCCTCCCTTCCCCTCTGTCTAAAAATAAATAAATAAAATTAAAAAAAAATAAAACAGAAACAGTGCCAAGTTCTGGGATTTGGACCTACTCCTGCAGACAGTGGGAGCCATGGCAGGTCCTAGTGCAGGGAAGTGACTTTGTGAGTGGTCTCTCTGTCTCAGGTGCAGACACGCAGCGCTGATGAGCCCATGACAACCTTCGTCTTATGCAACGAGTGCGGCAATCGCTGGAAGGTCTGTACCTTTCTCCCTCTCCCCACCGCAACTTCATCATCCACAGATGCTGCTCCACATAAGGAGTAGTGTACGCACAGCCAAGGGGGGGCCCTGTGCACGGGGGTTGGGGGGGGTGGCTTACCAGCCCATGCAGCGTGGGTCTGCAGAGCTAGAGATCTTGGCGGGTAGGTGGTGGTGAGGCAGGGAGAGAGTACATGTGCCTGTTTTCATTTTGGAAGGCATCCAGCTGGGATGGGAGGAGAAGCCCACATTTTATCAGAGGATGAGCAAATCTGTCATTTGAGCACAGACGGCATCAGCCGTTCCCCACCCCATCCACCCAGATCCACAGAGGAAAACAATAGCACTCTGCTCATGGACCACACCTCTTTACAAAGTACTTTAACAGATGTTATTTCCTCTGAACCTGGCCACAGCCAGGGACGAGGAAGGCTGAGCCCTGTCAGGGGGGCCTCGCACCCCAGTGCTCCCAGGTCATCCTCCCTCTCACGGCAGCCCTGGAAAAACTTATATTACCCCAGGCTGCCCCGGCTCCTGTGAAGGCAGAGGTTTTGTTTTCAAACATTGGAGCCAAGCAAGAATTCCAGAGTGCTCCTTCCCGCCATGTGCTCAGGTGATTAATGTCGGTTTCTAGTACCACCTGACTTGCTTGTGCACTGTGTGATGTCTGGGCCACCAGGCAGGCAGTGGGTACTCCAAAAGTTCTAAGGTTCTTAGCAAGGAGCCCCAGACTCAGTGTGGGACTGGGAGTCGGAAGCCCTGGTTTCAGGTCTCTACTTTGAGCTGCTCGCTGTGTGACTCTGAACATCTTATTCACCTCCCCGAGCAAAAGGGTGATGATGATGCCTTTCTCCAATGACTGATGTGCAGATGATTATACGTGCATGCACACTTTGCAAACAGCTACAAGAAATGTTTCTTTACAATACTACCCTCACTTTTGGATGAGGAAACTGAGCTACCAACATGCTTAACAAGCATAAGGTCACACAGTTTGGAGCACTGAAAGACAATGTTCCAAATTCCTCATTGATTGAGCTTCTACAACTTTACTGAGAGCCTCCATGGCCTTGGGGCCTCGTTACAACTGCCATCTTTTTCATGCAAATCCAGATGATTGTGTATTCTCCCTTCATTCATATACTTGGCTCTTAGGGACAGGGCCAGTACACTGGCCTAGTGGTTCGGACCATGGGCCTTGGCATCAGGTTTAAATCTTCATTTTCCCACTTACAAAGTGACTTGGCTAAGTGACCTGAACTCCCTCGGCCTGGATTTCCTCCTCTCTGAAATGGGGGTATTTTTATCCAGCTCACAGAGGTGATGTGGGGGTTAGGGACGGTAATACCCATGAGGCATTAACAGGGTCTTTGATAGCGCGTGTGGTATCTTTGTCAAATTAGGAAAAGGTGTCCCTGCCTCCAGGCAGACACGGCCTTGCACCAGGGTACAGAGCTTGGCAAAGAGAGCGGAGGCTGAGTTTCAGCCCCCACTTGCCCCTTTTGACAGGCTCTCTGGTGCGGTGAACAAACTGTACAACCACACAAACAAGCCCTGGGCACATGTGTTCCTGGTACATAGAAACCACCGCTCTTACTATTCTGTTTGTCACCTACTAGCATTATGGAAGCTTAGGCAAGTCACTTAACCTCTCTGAGTTGCTTCTTTACCTGTGAAAACGGGGAGGAGTGTCTACCTCCCCGGGTGATTGTCAGGATGAAATGAGTTAATACACCTTAGTACTTCCCAGCCCAGAATACGTGCTCAATAAATGATAGCCCTTGGAATTGTCACTGTTGGGGAAAGGACTTTCTGCCTGCTGCAAAGCCAGCTCCTCCTCCCTCATCCCTATTCGTTGCTGAGGCTGGGCCCAATCGAGGTGGCAGCTATAGGGCTTCTAACGACATTTTCAGTAGTGTCCAGTGCCATGGGGAGGGCCTAAAGTCTAATCAGGTGATTGGTGATGATCACAGTGATATTTTGACCATGAATTGAGAGCCCACCACATGTCTGCATCAAATTTCCATTCATTTATTACCTGATAGCCTTCTCACATTGGTCGGCATTATGATCCCATTTTACAGATGAGTGATTTGTTCCAAGTCACACAGGTAATTACAACAGGATTTCTCTCTGGTCTGTGTGGCTCCAGACCCTGTCTTCTTTTTGATGTCCCCTCTGTCTGCCCCTAGACTCCTTGGGTGACACAGGGAAAGCTCTAAAATTTTGTTGCCTTTTTGGTTTTGTAGTTCTGCTGATATAGACCTGCCAGCCAGGATTTCAGCGAACAAGTTGAGGAAGAACAAAGAGAAAGCACTAAGCCATCTTAACTGGAGAAAAAATAAAAATGAAAATGAAAAATAAAATGCTGAACTCTGAATGGGGTACTAGGGATCAGAGGGAGAATCCTTTTGCAAATTAATCAATTATTGATAATGATTGGCTAACAGAGGGAGTCTAACCGGGGCACCAAGCTAAGAGGTGTCAAATCTTTGACAGTAGCTGGCCGACCTTTGCTTTGAGTCCCTTCCCTCACATCCGAACCTCTCAGCCTTTTGAATTGGAAACTAAAATACTGACGCAAATCTTACTGCACCCCGCCCTAGAGTCACACATGCAGAACACTTGGCACACGATTTGGCTCAGGCAGATCAGACTTCCACACCGTGTAGAAAGATTTTCCCTACTCCACACCTTTTCCCAAACTGTTATTCCCTGTTCATAGCTGGCTTCGGGGGCCTTTGAGTCGGGGAACAGATCTTTTTGAACTGAGTCTTTCTGCCTGAAGGGTGCAGTGGTGCCCTTCAGTCTGTGGCCCCTGGAAGGTCCTGAGCCTCAGGCCCGGCCTCGGGCCTGACAGTGTGTCCTCCCTGCGCTACCCGGAGCCCAAGCTCCAGAGGACGCCTGCAGGGCGAAGGTTCTTGTCATGCTTCTGCCATGTTGACACCAGCTTACTTTTGAAGCTGATAGAAAGGCACTTTAAGCAAAGCTGGAGTCTTCTGGGAAAGCCTTGGGAGCAGGTCTGGTGGGACTGTCCTGGGTCTCTGTCTCTGTCTCTGGCCTTCCAGCAGCCCCAGCCTGAGCCTCCTGGGCACTGTGTTTCCTAAAACGGCTGATGTGCAGGAGCCTGTGAGCTCTTGGGAGCCTGGGCAAGTCACTCATTTTCCCTGAGCTGTTTCCTTACCTGTGAAAACAGGAGTGGTACTCGTGCCTACCTCATAGGATGTTGTGCAGAGGCTGCTGGGTCTCCATCTGCCTTGGTACAGCCTTAGGGCAGCTGTTTGGAGGAACTTCAGCCCAAGTTCTTTACATGCCCTAGGTGTCACCCACTCTGCATGGGTGACCACCTTCCTCCTTCCAACCGCCAAGTACCTCTTAGATGAAGCCTGTGAATAAACTGTGTACAGAAATCTGCTACCATCTTCAATTTTTCAATAGTCAGATTTGGGGCCGGTCCTTTGGAAGGCTTGAAAATCCTCTCACAGAAGATACAACACACACAGGCTTTAAATGGCAGAACCAGGACTGAAATCCAGGTCTTCTGCTTCCTGTCATTGTGCTCGATGCAATGGGAGATCCAGGGCCATACACAAAATGGTTGGTGTATACCTTCCAGGAATTCCCAGCCTGGCGGGGAAAGAAATCACAGGCACAGACTTCCATACCAGATGGGATGTGAGACATTCCTGAGGTACAGATATTACACACAGAAGTGTGGAGGGGTGCTGCTTAGATACCCAGGGCCTCCTTAAACTTTAATACAGGTGGGAATCCCCTGGGGGTTGTGTTAAAATGCAAATTCTGATTCAGTGGGTCTGGGGTGGGGCCTGAGATTTCTCAGCTCCAATAAGCATCCAGGTGATGCCCCTGTTGTTGGCCCACACTTGAGCAATAAGGGTTTAGATATCTGGATTTTTCTCTGCCTTATCTAATTGTCTAGAAAACATCTAAATGTCTAGAAAACAAAAGCAGAACAAACAGCAACTACTGTCAATTTAATAATGTCAATACATGTTACTCTTGGGCTTTTTAAAGGGGTGCCTGGGGCGATTTTCAGTAGTCAGTCTAAATATTCATTGTGCTCCGCATGTCATAGGGATTTACAGCCTAGGGAAAAGTACAGAACTGAATCCCCACCCTTAATAGCCTTACCCTTGCCCTGGCTGGTGTGGCTCCATGGATTGAGCACCACCCTGCAAATCAAAGGATCGCCAGTTCAATTCCCAATCAGGGCATGGGCCTGGGTTGCTGAGGCCAGGTCCCCAGTAGGGGGCACGAGAGAGGCAACCACACCTTTTGATGCTTCTCTCTCTCTCTTTCTCCCTCCCTTCCCCTCTGTCTAAAAATAGATAAATAAAAAATCTTTAAAAAAAAACGACCAACCTTATTCTTCACAAAGGAGATGAATCAAATTAAACAGCAAAAGAACTGGTTGGCTCTAGTCTGCACATCTATACAGTACACATCTACATGTCACTAATAGAAAGACCCAGAAAAGTGTGAATAGGCCTCAGACTGTGTTCACCAGCAGGGGTCATTACCCTCCCAACCGGTCTTCCTCTGTCCATCCGCACCCATTCGAATGCATGCACACCACTGCGCAGACCAGAAGAGGCATTTCAAAATTGCACATCTGGTCATGTTACAGCCCCCGACTCAACGACCCCCATTTCAAACCTTCCTTTCTTTTTTTTCCCCGACTGCTCTTGGCAGGGTCCACAAGGCCCTGCAGGGCTGGCCTCTGCCTCACCCCTGCACTTTGTGCTCCAGCCACACTGGCCATGCTGTGCTCCTCTTGTCCCGCAGTCTTTGCACACGCTGTTGGTTGGAACACATGATTTAACCCCATCTTCACCTTCATATCAAAGATGAGAAGTTGCCTCCAGCCTATTAGACCATCCTGAAGTAGCCTGATCTGAAAGACGACGAGGGTGTGAGCTGAAAGGGAGTTATCATTAACTTCTGCCACCCAGAAAGGCTTCCTAGGGGAGGACAGATGGCTGCCTTACAGCAGGAAAAAGGCAAGGTCAGGGGAGGTGAAAACAGACAGGCAATGTGAACGTTAAGTATGTTCACATTGTTGGGATGGTGGAGAGGTCTCACCAGGAATGCTGTGGCCAGAAGACCTTGAAAACAAAAGTACATTCAAGATCCTATGACAAATTTAGAGGATGTTTCAAAAGGTTACAGGAACGTGAAATACTATACGGAATGAGAAGTCTTTTCTCGTAGTCTCATCCTGACGACCAAATCTCTCACTTTGGCCCTGAATTTTCTTGAGATCAAGAGTCAAGTCACCAAGTGCTTATCTGGATATCTCCCCCAAGAACACCCCCCACCCCTCTCAATACAATTAATCTAAAACTGAACTCACTTTTTCTTTTTTAAATCCCCTCTTCTGCCTTTTTTCTATCTGTCAACTACTGGTTCATTACTTGCACCACCTTTGACCCTTTTCCCTGCCCTCTTCACTGTATCAGTTACCAGTTATATAGCCTCTCCTTTGCCCAACCCTTCTCTCCATTGCCATCACTATCAGCATTGTCTTTCAGGCCTTCCGTTTTCTTGGACTCAAGCAAAGAACTTCTACTCATCTCCCAATTCAAAGCACTTCCTACCTTCCCTGCATGGCTCTGAGCATCCCTTCTCTAATCACCTTCAGTGGATTTCCACCAGCTACCCAAGAAAATTCAACCCCCTTGGTTTGGCTTTCCAAGTCTCCCTCCACCTGCCTTCTGCCATTGGCGGCTTCTCTTCCACCCCTGCTGCTCACTTACTCCAGCCTAAAGGAGCTATTGCTCAGTTCTTGAAAACCTGATGGCCCTTCCCAAATGTGACTGCCTCTTCTGATTTCTCACTCCTACCTTGTCCAAAACCTATTCTTCAAGACTCACCTCAGATGTACTGCACGTCTACTATGAAGTCTTCTGGGTACAAGAGATGGTTCCTCAGAACTCCCAGAGTGCTGTGAGACTCTAGTAATTACACTGCATTCTACCATGACCATAATGGTGATGGATTCTTTGTGTGACAGTATGGATAATAATATTTTATTCTTAAGCATTTGCTAGCTGGGTATCTTGGACACCTTATGTAACTTCTCCATGTCTCCTTTTCTTCATCTGTAAAATGGTGTAATAGCACCCAACTCAAAAGATTACTGTGAGGATTCATTAGAATCATGCCTGACACCAAGAACCTGGTTAGTAAACGTTAGCCATTATTACTGTGAGTACAGGGGAGTATTTATATTTCTCAGCCAACCCGGAGACACCATGAACTAGATCACTATTATTATAATACCCTTTAAAAAACATGTTATGTATTTATTTTTAGAGAGAGGGGAAGGGAGGGAGAGGGAGAGAAACATCAACATGTGGTTGCCTCTTGCACGCCCCCAACTGGGGACCTGGCCCACAACCCAGGCATGTTCCCTGACTGGGAATCAAACCCATGACCCTTCAGTTCGCAGGCTGGCACTCAATCCACTGAACCACACCACCCTTTTTTATTGTAAAATATATGTAACATAAAATTTACCACCTTAACTATTTTTAAGGATACCTTCAGTTTGGTGCTGTTAAGTACATTCACATTGTTGTCCAGGCAATCTCCAGAACTCTTTTCATCTTCCAAAATTGAGCCTCTATACCTATGAAACAACAGTTCCGTTTGCCCCCTCCCCTAGGCCCTGGCAAGCACTATTCTACTTTCTGTCTCTATGAATTGTATTACTATACTTTTTTTTACCGACTGAGAAAACCAAGGTTCAGAGAGTAATTTGCTTCTGGGAGACAGAATCTGAACTTGAACCCAGGTCCCTATTTCTGTTCTGAGCCACTTTGAAAAATGGCTTCACCTCACAGAGCATGATTCATTTCACTTCCCCCCTAACGGTGATGGCCGCTGCGGATCAAGGCCTTCCTCTGTGCCTGTTTGTTCGCAGCCATTCTCACATTTAATCTTCACAGCAGCCCTGCAGTCATTGTGAGGGGGTGGCGTCCTATCTTTCAGCGCAGTGTCTGGTACAGAATAGAGACACAGTAAACATGTTTGGTAAATATGGGCCTATTTGATGCCTTTAAGTAGGCTAAACAACGGAGAAGTTTGTTGTACATTTTCAATGCAATTGTTTATTTTCTTTTATTTATTTTTTTTGAGAATGTTGATACTCTCAGGAGAAAACCAGCTGAAACTCTTGAGCTCATAAAGAGCTTCCCAGTGCTCTCTATGCCTCCCTCTTCCTGTAGGGTCAGTCTGCTCTTCTCGCCCCGGGCCAGCCCCAGCTGCCCCCTCATCTGCACCTCATCACCAGCTTTACTGATCCACAGCCAAGGGCAGAAACAAAACAGGCAGGCAGACAAAGGAACATAAGAGACTGTCCTTGCTCTGCTTCCTCCCCCTGTCACTCCACTCCCACACTCTTCCCTCTAGTCATCCCCAATCCTGACCATTCTGGGACACGCTCTGTCCTTTCATGCCTCCATGACTTTGCACATGCTGTTCTTGAAGACCGGAATGCTGTCTGTCTCTCCCCTTTTTCTCCACCTCCAAGACTCCTACAGTTTTTGCAAGCTCAGAGGTCATCTCCTCTGTGAAGCCTCCTCCCATGCGCCCACTATGAGTTTGCCCCGCTCCTTGTGCACACTAGCTAGCTCATCATCTTATACCCTAGCAGCTGGCCTGCACTGACTGCAAGTCAGTGTGTCCCGCATGTCCCCGACTCCTTGTGCTGTGTTGAGGCTTCATCACTGCTCCTAGCAGGGTCAAAAGAGAAGCCCAGGTCCCTTCAATTTTTTTGATATTCCTAGTATATGTGAAAATGAAGAGATGACAACATCATAAATATTGAGGCACAGTTTTAAATGTTTAAAAAATTAATACTTCTGGTAAAAAAATTACAACATAATTGTGCAGCTCACAAGATAATTGTAGGATTTATTAAAACAACAATTTACAGTGTTCCACAGTCAGGGTGGTCTATTAATAAGAAACAAGCTTAAGGACATACAAGGAGGGTCTTTGATCAAATTGGTCAGCGGATCTGACATAATGTACAACTCCATCTGGAGACCCTAGACAAATGATTCTCTTGGCCCCTTTTCCCAGGGATAGGCTCCAGGGACAGGCTGTGCTGCTGCCTCTGCACACAGTAGGTGCTTATTGTTTGCTGAATGATGGGACAAATAGTTTTCCAAGTTGGTTATTGAAAACCCACACACAATACGTATTCCTGAGAAACAATGAAGTCCTGAACAATGAGCAGGAAGCCACCTCCTCCTCCAGTGACCTCAACCCTCAGAGTCCAGCTGAAGGCTGCAACAGGAAGCCCCTCACCCACTTTCTTTCCTCCCCCTCTTTCATTACCCCTACCCCCACCCCAACCCAGCCAGGGGCACCAAAAGCAGTCACACTTTCCATCTTTCTCAGCCTCTCTTCTCCACCCCTTGGAGGGTCCCAGGTGAAGAAAGAGAAAAACACTTAATCACAGAAGGAGACTAGCAGCCAAGCTGGGTTTAGAGAGTCACCCTGCCCCCAGGCAGGCCTAGAAATAAAAGAAACAGCAGAGGACAAAGAAGGATTTAAAGCACTGGAGCAAGGGGAAAGAAAAGGCAAGCTTACAAAGCGATCTGTCAGACAAGGGATGAAAAGCAAGCTCTGCTGAGCGGAGGGGCTTGGGCACTCAGCTCACCTCACCATAGGTCCAGTTAGATACCTGCAATCATTAAGCCACAGTATGAACCAATCTCCCTCCTCCTATCCCAGAGGTTCCCTAAGGGTGAGACCTTAACTTGCTGGGTTTCTGGCAGCTCTAAATGCCTCTGCTCTACTGGGCTCAGTTCACCACACTGGTCCAACTTCCAGTCCCCTCTGGATTTCCAGAAGAAACATTATGTGAGGATAAGGTCAACAGCAAAAAAATCACAGCTATTGAGCTACTCTGACTTCTCAGATTTTCTGGGCCAGTGAAAATATTCACAAGCCTTTCTGGAAGTCGTCCAAGGCAGGATGAATAAGAGCTATATCTGACTGCTCACTTTAAAGCCATCTCATTTAGTGCTCACCACCACCTTAAGTGTGATCACCCCATTTTACAGAAAGGGAAATGGACCTGGAGAGATTAAAAGACTTTCCAAAGGATATACAGCCTGGATGTCAACCCACACCTGACTGATCTTGACTGCCTTTTGGGGACCCTCTGTGACTCTTTTCTTTTGTTGTTGTTGTGGTACCCATACCAATTTTAGGTGGGGAAAAAATGGTACAATTCTGCGGTATCTAAAGAATTCCTACCCTCACAGTTGGGAGTGAGGAGGGGGAAGAGTCTGCCTCATGGCTGAGTAGAGTCCTCCTCCTTTTTAGACACTTGAGTAATTTAACCATAAATAACTGGGCACTGGGAACAGGACACTCACCAATAGAAGCATAGCCTGGAGTTATGTTTGAGAAAAAAAAATTCAAGTCACTCAGTGGGTGGATGTATCTGCAAAACAAAAGAAAAGCCCCTTTCCCAGAGCAGGCGGAGAAGTCTCCTGTACAGTTAGAGACAACAGGCTTCTGGGCACGTAGCCAAGGTTCTGGGGATATTTATAACTTGAAGAGGGTGGGAGTCCCTAATAAGCTGCTATATTCTTTTTCCATCACTTCCCTCTCCAAGGCTACAGCGAGCTCAGAGCTATTCCCCACGCAGAATGCCTGCTATTCCTAGTGCTGGGCTTTCATTGTCTAATTTTCTCATCCTGGCTGGGGAAAGGGAAGGCTGCAAGTCCTTCCGTTCGGAAGAAATCCAGTTGAATGCAGCTTAGCTGCTGGTGGTGTTTCTTGGCTAGCCACTGTGGTCTCAGAGGGATCTGCTTATGAGCCTGTGGTTTCTGAGCTGCCTGGGAGTCTTCGGGATCCGCCTACAATCTCTGGGCTTTGCCTGAAGTCTACAGATTCGAGATCTACCTGCGGGTCAGAGATATCCGGGATCTGCCAGTACCGAGCTCTAGAATCTTTCCGAACGCCTCAAGTCTCAAAGAACTCTACCTGTGGATTTGGAATCTGTTTGGGGCCTCTCGGATCCGGGGATCTAGTGGATCTTTCGCGGGCCAGGAGGTAAGTCTGTTCGTTCTCAGCTCAGGTTTTCGGCTTCCTATCTTCAACCGATCAGGGACTGCTAACATCCTAAGGGCCTGCTTGGGTAAAGCCTTCAGAGGCTCATCGGTGCCGGAGGTCGCCAAGAACCCTTTGGGCAGACAAACTCACAGGATGATAGGGTCGGCCCTTCTCAGTCTGGGGTCTGCCTGGCTCGCTCCTCCTCAGGCGTCCTATCCCTCACTCTCGCTCAGGGTCTTGCCTTCCCCTCTGCTAGGCGTAACTCAGCCCGCAACTCTAGAGTCGCCCTCTTTAGAAGGACGCGGTCAGACTCCCCTACAGGGTTAACGGCGATGGAGTTCGGACACAGCCTGGCCCAGCCACCGACCGCATTCGCTAGCTCTCTGCTGGCGCGGGGCCTCTTGGGAGTTGTAGTCTGCGTAGCAGCGTATGAAGGCCGCGGGCGCTGCTGGGAGATGTAGTGCGTGAGCGGAACTCAAAGTTCTAGCTTAGCTGCTGAGTCTCCCCTGGGGAGTGGGCGGCTGCCTCTTTCCTCTCAGGCTCCGGCTGCCAAATGAGGGCTAATCCCACCAGAAACTAACACAGGCCAGCACCTAAATTAGGCCCGACGTCGCAGTTAAGGTCCTACTCAAGATAAGCTTCTAGGGACGTGAGGAGAAGCCGAGCAACTTCCCTGCCTTAATCGAGCTTTGTCTGCAACAGAAGAAACCAGAAGATACTCTGCCGTGGCTAGGAGGACGCGCTTTTTTCTTTACCCTTTTGTTCTTTTCCCTCGTTGGCTTTTGGCCCCTGACTGGCCTTTGTACGCCAGAACAGAACTCAAACTCCCGACAGGCCATAGGGGCAGGCGCAGGCGTGATAGAGGCGTCCAGGCATGCTCCAGAGGCCGGCCTAATGTTCGGCTTCTGATTGGCAGGGCATTTTTCGAGCTTCGCTCGCTGATTGGCTGAGGCAGCTGCCGGAAAGGGCCCCGCCTCGAGATGGAAGAGCGGAGGCGTTCTATGGGCTGGGCTGAGCTGGCCTGAGAGCCTCCTCCCTGAGACTGCAGTGGCTTGACCCCCGGCCGCGCAGGGACGGAGCCAGGGAGCTGTCCTAGTAAATTCCGGCATTGCCTCCACCCCAAGGTGGCAGAGACACAGAGGGCGGGTAGCGCTCCAGGGTCAGGGAGGAGAGTGACCCTGCCCGGGCCCAGGGCCCTCCCCTGCCGCCTGGCGGCCAGAACTCCAGCCCTGGGGAGTGGGCAGGGCCTGTTTTCTGTGCCTCACGCCCTGCTTTTCGCCTCCTTTAGTGCTGTCTGCTAGCTGCTTTTCCTGCTCTCTCTCCTGGGAGGCGAATCCTTGAGCCCGAGATGGCAGCCACCCTGCTTATGGCTGGGTCCCAGGTAAGCCGGGGGTGGCTTCGCGGACCCTGCCTCTGCTTACCCACCTGGTCCCGGCGTGTCTTTGCTTTGCAGGTATCTGTGGGAAATTTCCTGGGATTAGTTATTAGCTCGTTTCGGTATTCTGCCTCCAGGGACCCAGTACCAGGCCACAAAAGAGCATTTATTGAACACTTGCTTTATGCCTTAAATACCGGGGAGAGAAAAGATGGATGAAACGGGCCCTTGGCTCACATTCTATAGAGAGACAGATGCATCCGGTTAACCGTGATACAAGGTGATAAGAGGTCTGCTTTTTGTAGGAACAAAGTGCTGTATGGGAACGAAGGAGTGGGAGTGATTGATTCTATTCGAGAGGTCCGAAGGAGGAGGGGCACTCAAGAATAGCTGGTACTGGAACAGGGCCTGAAAGAATAGTAGGATTTACAGAAGAGGAGGGTCCAGCTCTTGTATTTGTAATTTATTTTGCTTTGTACGTCCCCTACCCTCAAAACAAAATTAAAGGGTTTTTATTTCCTAAAACTCTTTGTCACTTAAATACTTGTCAATTAAAGATTATCCTCATCTGGAGGAGAAAAAAGAATAGTAGGATTTCTGTAGTTTGAAAAAGATATTACTGGAAAAGAGGAACATTGTAAGTAAAGTTATGAAGCCATGTAGGTGATAGATGTGTTATAAGCAAAGTACAGATAAGGTTCTGGTGTGGGGCAGGGATATCTGGCCATTGGACAGAGCAATTAGCTTGTATATTGCTCTCTTCTATATTATACTTCTTTACCTCTTTTTAGCTTGTTTCCTTTTTGGACTCTATAAATCAGACTTAATACCTTTTGCTTCCTCAACAGTTCTAGCCATGTCTGTACTTTCAAGAAGGAAAACTGGTACTAACTTCTGAGATACCAGGTAATGAGGAAGCATTGTGTAATTTCAGGCACCGGTGACATTTGAAGATATGGCCATGTATCTCACCCGGGAAGAATGGAGACCTCTGGACCCTACACAGAGAGACCTTTACAGGGATGTTATGCAGGAGAATTACGGAAATGTTGTCTCATTAGGTAAGTGAGGGGTCTCTTCCATTCTTCACCCCATGTTTTTAAGGCTGTGTCAAAAATGGCTTAGCTCTTTCAACACAACCTAGTTGATTTTTAAAGCACTTAACTGGATATTGGCTTGAGTTGAGTCCTCAGACAGATCTTTGAGTGTGGGAACATCAGGGTCATGTTGTCTAAAAAGAATGTTTCTGCGCATTTTAGAAACATTTAGATTTCTTGTGCTCTGAGTCATTTGACATTTTCCAGCCTGTTTGTACAGATCACTGACAGAACAGGTCTGACATAATGGTGCTTGCCAGGATATAAATGCCCCCATAGCCCTGGCCGATGTGGCTCAGTGGATTGAGTGCCAGCCTGCGAACTGAACCAAAAGGTTGCCGGTTCAGTTCTCAGGGCACCTGCTTGGGTTGCAGGACCAGGTCCCCAGTTGGGGGCATGTGAGAGGCAACCGATTACTGTGTCTCTCACACATCTCTCTTTTCCCCCCCTCCCTTCCCCTCTCTCTAAAAATAAGTAAAATCTTTAAATGCTCCCATAAATGGTGCTTTTACTAGAAGATGAGAGGGTTCTGACCCAGGTTCATGTGAGGACAAAAGCCACCTTTCTGTGTTTATTTTGGCTTCAGAGCCCTAGCTTTGCCTTAGTTTCTATATCTGGAGTAGATACTTGTCTAGAGATATTTCAGAGTTGACCATAGATTTTGAGTCAAATGTTGTTCCAGGAGAATCCTGAACTAAGTAAGATTACCAATTGGTATATTAGCGAGGGAAGCTAATTTTTTTTGATGATCAGCAAACCTATCTTTTCTCTTAGCTATCCTTTGGTCTGAGTATAACCAGAACAAATAGCATATTCTTGAGCTGAACAGCTTTTAAACTCACTTTGTCACCTGTTTAGATTTGACAGAAGTTAGCAACCATGTGCGCTTCACTGGGTGATCTGCCACTCATTAAGGACTAATCCTTTCTTTGAAATTTATTCCTATAGCCTTACCAGAGCAAAAGACAAATATGAAAGATTTTCTTTTTAACTTGGGCCCTTTCTGATGTCCCAAGTTCCTGGGATCCTTCCTTTAGAAAAACAACTAAAAATGAAGTTATATACCCAGATCTATTGCAGCCTGTTACCCAAATATTTCACTTAATCCAACAAAAATAAGAAATGAGAATCTTAAAGAAATATGCCTTTACATGTCTATGATTCAGTCCAAGAAGCACTTAAGGATTGAAGCATGGAAGCACCAAAAATAAAGTTGTTTGTCCAAGTAAGTTTGGGAGTGAGTTAAATAATATTTACAAGGCTTATTTGTGTCACCTTTTTAGAACCTTTAATGTGTTATCAGGCATTGTAAATTTCTAAGAAAATCTTCCACACATCGTTTACCAAATTAATTTATCAATGAATCCTTTTCTCCCTGCATACCTAGTAACCTCTTTTTGGAGAATGTACTAAGAAACACAACTTGGAAAATTCAGTGTCTGGTAGACAGTGTTTTTGTACACAGTGCTTGTATATTTTGATTTTCATTTGAAGACTATAGTTAGTCAATGCCAAGAATGTTCTAAGGTAGGCATCTTTTTTGCCTTCTCCAACCTTTCCACCCCTATTTTCATTAAAAAGCCACTGGAAAGTAGCATTTGGCAATCACTTTTTTGGTCAAGACTTGATGTAAATAGATAAAAAATCATTTTTCTTCATGCTAACCCAGAAGGTTCTTAGTAAATATTATATAATGATAATAATGAAGGCTTGATCAGTTAAAAACATACACATATACTTTCCCTGGCTGGTGTGGCTCAGTGGACTGAGAACCGGCCTGCAAACCAGGGGGTCACTGGTTCAATTCCGAGTCTAGGGCACATGCCTGGGTTGTGAGCTGGGTCCCCAGTGGGGGGCGTGCAAGAAGCAACCACACATTAGTGTTTCTCTCCCTCTTTCTCCCTTCCTTCCCCTCTTGAAAAAATATAAATAAATAAAATCTCTTAAAAAAAAAAGTAGACACATATGCATTCATGCGTAAAATATCTAGGCTCTTGGCTATTAGAAATTCTAATGTAAAGTCTTTTATATTCTCCATTCCTGGTTTTCTACTTTTGAAAAATCAGGAATATATACAATTTTTATGAAGAACCATTAACAGTATTGATACAGAGCATGGACTTTTACCAGACAGACCTGAATTTGAATCCTGGCTCCATCATTTACTATATGACCTTTTGTGTTGTTTTTTTCAATCACAGTTTGCATTCAGTGCCATTCAGAAATACAGCAAAGAGGCTGGAAAACCATGCACTCTGCAGAGTGGTTCCCTCACTGCCCCTGGCACCCACCTGGTCCAATACGCAATTATCTCAGTATTATTGACTCTATTCCCCATGTTGCAATCTGCATCTCTGTGGCTATTTTGCAACTACCAATTTGTAGTACTTAATCCCTTTACCTTTTCCACCCAACTCCCAACCCCCACTCCCTGACAGATGTCAGTCTGTTCTTTGTGTTTATGAGTGTGACCTTTTGGATGTCACTTCTCTCAGTCATGGATTTATCATAAATAAAGTGGGAATCATCATAATGCCTGACTGTCAGGGCAGTTGAGGTAATTCATGTAATGGACTTAGCACAGTGCCTGGCACACAGTAGATAATTTTTGTGTGTTTATCAGTATTATTATTATTATTATTATTATTATTTACTCTTTATTACAGATTTTGAGATCAGGAGTGAGAATGAGGTGAATCCAAAGCAAGAGATTAGTGAAGATATAGAATTTGGGACCACATCTGAAAGACCTGTTGGGAATACTGAAGAAAATCCTGAAAATGAAGAGGCCTTTGAAAGCAGGGATAGATCAGAAAGACAGTGGGGAGATTTAACAGCAGAAGAGTGGGTAAGCTATCCTCTCCAACAAGTCACAGATCTGCTTGTCCATAAAGAAGTTCACACAGGCATCCGATATCATATATGTTCTCATTGTGGAAAGGCCTTTAGTCAGATCTCAGACCTTAATCGACATCAAAAAACCCACACTGGAGACAGACCCTATAAGTGTTATGAATGTGGAAAAGGCTTCAGTCGGAGCTCACACCTTATTCAGCATCAAAGAACGCACACTGGGGAGAGACCCTACGACTGTAATGAGTGTGGGAAAAGTTTTGGAAGAAGCTCTCATCTCATCCAGCATCAGACAATCCACACTGGAGAAAAGCCCCACAAATGTAATGAGTGTGGGAAAAGTTTCTGCCGGCTATCTCACCTAATCCAGCACCAAAGGACTCACAGTGGGGAAAAACCCTATGAGTGTGAGGAATGTGGGAAAAGCTTCAGCCGGAGCTCTCACCTCGCTCAGCACCAGAGGACCCACACAGGTGAGAAGCCTTATGAGTGTAATGAATGTGGACGAGGCTTCAGCGAGAGATCTGACCTCATCAAACACTATCGAGTCCACACAGGAGAGAGGCCCTACAAGTGTGATGAGTGTGGGAAGAATTTCAGTCAGAACTCTGACCTTGTGCGCCATCGCAGAGCCCACACGGGAGAAAAGCCGTACCACTGTAATGAATGTGGGGAGAATTTTAGCCGCATCTCACACTTGGTTCAGCACCAGAGAACTCACACCGGCGAAAAGCCATATGAATGTAACGCTTGTGGGAAAAGCTTCAGCCGGAGCTCTCATCTCATCACACACCAGAAAATTCACACTGGAGAGAAGCCCTATGAGTGCAATGAGTGTTGGCGAAGCTTTGGTGAAAGGTCAGATCTCATTAAACACCAGAGAACCCATACAGGAGAGAAACCTTATGAGTGTGTGCAGTGTGGAAAAGGTTTCACCCAGAGCTCCAACCTCATCACCCATCAAAGAGTTCATACAGGAGAAAAGCCTTATGAATGTACTGAATGTGAGAAGAGTTTCAGCCGGAGCTCAGCTCTTATTAAACATAAGCGAGTTCACACTGACTAAGTCCTATAATTATGACTGAGAAATGATTCATTTGAAGGTACAATTTTATTTGATATTAGAGAGCTCTCTCAAGACTGTTTCTTATACCATACTGAATTTCCTTGTTGTAGGCCACAGTTTAAAACAACAGTGAAGACAAGCCATTTGAAAGCCATTCCCATGGCTTTGGGAATGTTATCCCCTCCTCAAAGTAGTTTTTATTCACTCAGTATTAATGAAGTACTTCATTGAAATCAGCCCCACAGGTAACTGGAACTCTGAAGTCTAGGAGATAAATGCTGATAAATGCTCAGGCCTGGAAATAGAGTAAATTTTTTAAAGTTCTTTCTCCTAGCCCTGGCTCAAAAAACTGTACTAAGGGCAGTGTTCGACTGTAATAGGGTGGCCACAGCTGCTTTGGAAAAAGAGAAGAGACTTTGCCTGAATTGCCGCACTTACTCACTTGCCATAGTTGAGCACACACATCTTCCCCTTCAAAAGGCTTTTTCCTTGAGTTGCTCGTGCACTTGTGTCTTTCCAACTTCCTGAGAGCTGGATTCTGCACTTGAAGGCAATGATCACAACTTTTCTTCTTCTCCTTGTTTCTAGTTAACTTTTTTAAAGCTTGCATCTTGTGAAAGCTAATTGAAGATACAGATTGCAAGGAAAAATGAAACAGATTTGGGGACCAAGGACTCATCAATGGTGGTGATTTAGCAAGTGATGCCCACTGTTGTTATTGCCATTAATCAGAATTAATTAATTTTCTTTGGGGACCACTGTAGAGAACACTTTAAGGAAAATAGCTTCAAGGAAGGATAGGACCATAAGTGATGGAGTGTAAGGAGCAAGTGGAATTGATGACTTCAGGGAAGGAAGCACAGAGTCCCTTCCCAAGAAACACAGGTCATTTCTGTGTTCTTTCCCCTCTACCCTTTAAGATCAATTCTTCCTTTACTGTTAACTCTAGGATTTGATAATGGCCACATCCCAGTGTTTCTCTTAGCTTGCGTAAGGGCATGTGTATGTACAGTAAAATGTGTATTCCTGTGGTTTTTCCAATAGCAGAAACTGAATTCACACAGAATTAGCATGTTATTGGGTGATGTTGATTGTGTGACAGAACTACAGACATAACTCCAATGTGAGAAATGTCCTTTTTTTTCACTCTTTATGAAGAAAAAAAATTGAACGCTAATGCTCTAGTGTGCACTCTTTTGTAAGATCTGTCTTTATATGGAACTAAGCACTTGCTCATATGTATCAGTCCACTGTGAGATATAATGACTGAACAAAATAGGTTGATCGTCCTGTTCTGAGACTGAATATCTTCTCTTTGGGCTAGTCACAAGGAATTAACAAACCTATAGAAATATATTTTCATCCTCTCAACCTACACAGATATAAGCGATTAAGAGTTGACTTAATGTAAGCCCAGGAGTGTCAGTTCTCTTATCTCAGCCCAACTGAGAATGAAGAAATATCCCAACTGTTTGTGTTTATCCAAGCATTTGGGGGTATGAGTGGAAGGGAATTGAGGCCCAAGAGATGGGATTCAAGTAAGGAATTTTTTGAGCGTGCCTCAAGTTATTTCTACTGTTCTTTATTGTGAGATTTTTAACATTTGAAAACTACTTTTGCCATAGCTATCTGGCAATTGATGTTAAAAGAGCCAGTGGTCTCTCTAAAGTAGTGTACTATAGTAAGTTATGACCCACAGCTGTGTGGGACTAACACGACCTCCAAAATAACAGACCACTCCACCAAGGAGCGTTTTTTTCTGTTGTCACTCCTATTTAAATTCAAACTTGAACAGGGAGCATTTTTTTTGTTCTATACAAACTCTTTCCAACTGTGGGTATTCATATTTTAATTGTTGAATGACTTACATGTTCTCGGTGACTAAACTAAAATGTCTTTTACCACATCGGCATAGCTGATGGTTTTAATGAATGTCAAAGTTCTGTTTCTGTGAGATACTAGGGCCTCAGCTTTGGAGTGGCCATAGAAGACAACATCTTCATGACCTAACTGTATTTCATCCCCTTTTCCTTCCCTGCTTTCCTGTCCCACCCCCCACCTGTGCCTGCTGCTGCTTTTGGTGTCTGAGTAACCCAGCCATCTCTCTACACATGTACACTCCAGCTGGGAAGTTAAAAGGGCAGGGGCCAGACCAGCTCCGTCTCCTCTCTTTCTGCCAATTGCTGCCCATTTGTTGAACTTTGTGTAGAAGTTATGCATCGGACTCTTTTTGCTAATGCTTTTTGCATGCCTTCTGCTCCCAAGACTCTGGCTGCTTCTGCACATACCTTGAACACTTTGTGCCTGTTTTCTATGGTTGTGGAGAGTGAATGAGTAAGTATGTAGAGCAGTTTTCCTTGTGGTATTGGTCACAGTTATCTAGTGTCTATCTATATCTGTATTATTCTAACAATATTCTATAATTAAAAATATAATTTTTAAAATCAAAAAGCTGAGAATTATTTTAGTACTCCAGCACCAACTCATAAAATGGGTTTTCATCAGTTTCATTGAATTTGGGTGCAGTTTTCTTTACATTCATGCATTTGTACTGATGTTTTGTGGAAGTTTGAGAGTACATTGTATTCATGCATTGGTGAACCCTTAGGTATTGCTATATTTTGGGAAGATGCAAAAACATGAACAATTTCCAATGAAGATTAGGCTGGTGGCAAGGCAACATGGACATACTTGGTAGGAGTGACTCATAGCTATGGAGAAGGGGAAGTGGGGGGAACATCCAAAAGGAAAAATGAAAGGAAGCCTTGTTGCTTTAAGGAGATATTTAGTATTAAAAATGTTTAAACAATTTCTACTGAACCAGTATTGGGATCCCAGAACAGATACCTCTTGGAAACAGTCAAAGGCTCTCTATTTATGACATAAATAGAGTCTGCCTAAGGCAGTGATTATGTGTTTCCAGAGTGTGGCCACAATTTTCAAATTACTTACAAGTGATTTTCTTGAATGAAACCTTTTAATAATGAAGGGCCAGTCTAGATAGAGGTAAGGAGTAAAAGTGCTTTAAATTGGGCAAAAATACAAACATGGAAGAAAAACTTGATTTAATCTATAGCCAAGACTTGGAAAAGAAATTTCATCAAAACATTTGTTTTTAAACTCTATTTCTCCATTTACATGTTCAGTATTTTTAATATCTGGGAAGGAAATTAAAGGAAAATGCCAGTTCACCTGCGGATATTCACCTGGAGTTTTCCCTGTAAGGCTATTTGATGTGTTAATATTTCACCATTATTATAACAAAGATTTCCTCTTTGTTCTCTAGGAGGGAGGCTAGGGGTTGGTTAGGGCGCTGCTTCCAGGACATTAGTTCCCACTTGAGTGCCCTGAAGTGATAATTTGTTAAATGATTCCCTCGTATTTCGAAAGTTAGTGTTCAAAAAGGATTCCCTATGCCCTTGGGGAAAAGGATTCCGAAGCATTGGCTACATACACATCTCTGTGGTGGAAGAGCTGATTTGGTGGGCCCTGCTTCTCAATAGGAAACTTAAAGATAAAGGGCCATTAGTCAAACAAAACAACTGAGGAGTAAAATTAATAGAAAAATGACCTGGTAATGACCTAAAATTGTTTTGTGGTTAAAGCTATTGTAGTATGTTTTCCTAAATGCTTCATGTTCAAAATTTCTGTCATTTTCAACTTCTCCAAAGGTGGTTTTATTTTTTATTAATACTTCTCGGAGAGATTGAAGCTGATGACATCAAACTATCAGTCTGAGTTTCACACCAGCCCCTGTAGATAGCTGCCTTGTGGACATCTCCACTTAGAAATTTCCAGGCACCTTAAAATCAAACCTCAAACTGCACTGACCACTTTCTTCCACCACCCCCACCTGCCTGTTTATTTCCTGACTCACTGATTGTCTAGTTATCCAAGCTAGAAACCTGCATATCATACTTGGCAATTCCTGCTCCTCTAGACACTCTCCCAATATCTAATATTTGTTGAAGAAATTAGTCATCCAGACATGACCATACCACTTCTTAAATATTTTTCCAATGCACCTACCTTGCTATACTGCCACCACCTACCATGTGACCTTGGGCAAATTTCTTAGCTCTTCTGTTCCTTGGGTTTCCCATCGTTAAATGGGAGTCATTATATCTACCTCATAAAGTTGCAAAGATTAAATGAGGTAACGACACAAAATATTAGCTGCAATTATTCAGACCACTAACGGGCCACAGCTTCCTAATGGAAACCACCTTCTAAAGAGTCTCCCCTTTTCTATTTTCAGACCCCTTCAGTCTTTTCTCCCTTGCTGTAGCTAGAATGAGCATCCTGAAGGGCAAATCCCTTCTTGCCACAATTCTGTGTAAAACCTTATGCTCCCCATCACCAGCAGCAGACAGTGACACCCCTTTGGTGTGATCTATGAGGAGGCCAGCCATGATCTGGCCTCTGCTGCTCTCCCCAGCTTCCGTTCTCTGCACTTTCCCTGCACTTGGCCACACACTCCAAGCTGCCTCTCTCCCTCGCTATTCTTCTGGCCAACTCCTCATGTCCTTCAGCTGCCGCACCAGACTTGCTCTAGGAAGCCTTTCCTGATCCCACCAGACTGGATCCATCAGGTGTTCCTTTCAGTGTTCCCTGGGTTCATCCCAGTCAAAGCACTTTATTCCTGCTTTGTTGCCTGTTTACTTTTTCATCTCCTCCTTAGACTTTGCCACCCTTGAAGAAGTCACTGCATCTTACCACTGTATCTTCAATGCCTAGCAAATGTTTTACTTACAGTAGGCAGGCAACAAATATTTCTTGGGTAAATTAGAGGAGAATATGTATACATTTCATCCCCTTAATCAGGGCTGGTGACTTCATTTCTAATTTGTCACAACACATGCTACTCATAAAAGAATTGTAGAAATTCTGTCATTGGGTATCCAGTAGGGCCTTTATACAAAGGGAAGAGGACACCTAGAGGCAATGTGACCCATCTAAGACCCACCCCACACCACCACCCAAGGTAAAGCTGGGATAAAGACACCTGTGTCTGGGGGTTCATTGTCACCTTTGGAGGGTTATCTAGGAATAGATCTTTCTTTGCACCTTTGGAGACTTGTTGCAAGGCAGGCTCTCCATATGGGGAGTTTAGGCAGGATTCTAGGCTCTCTGCTCTACGTGTGGCATCTGATTAACCTCTGAATCTTCCAAGCCAAGCACATAAATAATGGTTGTTAGTATTTTAGAGAGGTGGGATTCCTTTGAGACTCTAATGAAAGTTTTGGATCCCTTGTTTTTATTTATTAAAAAAAAAAGATTTTATTTATTTTTAGAGAAATAGTTAAGGGAGGGAGAAAGAGATAGAGAGAAACATCGATGTGTGAGAGACACATTGACTGGTTGCCTCTTGTATGCCCCCAGCTGGGGACCTGACCTGCAATTTAGGCATGTGCCCTGACCCGGAATCAAACCGACGACCTTTTGTTTTGCAGGCTGGTGATAAATCCACTGAGCCACACCAGCCAGGGATTTACTGAGTTTTGAGAGTCCTTTATGTATTTTGGACATAATTCCTTTATTAGATAATGATTTGTAAATATTTCCCCCAGTCTTTGGCTTGTCTTTTCATGTTCTCTCTTTTTTATTTTTTAAAAAGATTTTATTTATTTATTTTTAGAGAAAGGGGAAGGGAGAGAGAGAGGGAGAGAAACATCAACTATACACCCACAACCCAGGACCTGGCCCACAACCCAGGCACGTTCCCAGACTGGGAATTGAACCAGTGACCCTTCAGTCGGTGGGACAATGCTCAACCCACTGAGCCACATCAGTCAGGGCTTGTCTTTTCTTTTGATTAAGTTCAGTTTTCCAATAGGATTTTTACCCAAGATTTCCTTTTCTAAATCTCTACATTGATAGCTCTTGAATCATAAAACTTCAATCTTAGGTTTTCAGGTAAGGCAGGGAAGAAGCATGCTTTCTGGACTTTGCACTTGACTTAGTTACACCCACAGTTTTGGAGTTTGGGTCTTAGCCCAGGTGGTATTGCCATTAGATGGGAGTAATGAGGCCTCCTTCCTGAGCCCTGCTCTGTAGAGGCCTCAGATCTGGCCCCCTTCTGTTTCACTTTTCTCCATGGGGCCAAGGGGATGTATCCATCCAGACAGAGCTCACACCGCCTCCTCCCCTTCTGGATCACATCCCCCAAGTGTCCATGGCTTTGGAGTTCTTTGCTTAAACATCCCACCAACAAACCTCTTCCCCAGGTTTGTTCTCTTGAGGATAAACCAACCTGCATGTGCATACCCCTAGGCCTTAGATTTGGGAGGATGGACAGAACTCGGGCTTGCTAGTTGAGTAGCTACCTGTGAACATGGCCCTCCAGCAACGGGACAGAGCTAGAGCAGGAAAAGAAGGGGCAAGCCTCATTTGAATTCTTGCTCCCGTCCTGGTTCCAGGTATAACTAGCAAACATTTCCATGAATGATTTAGGATGAGTCAGAACTTATGAAATGCGGATTTCTGAGGTGAGTGATTTAGTGGTTGGACAAGTATGAGTATGCTATGAATGGGACGAGAACTCACAAAAAGGAGGAGTGTGAGATGGCTATGAAGATTACAAGCTGATTCAATCATGTAACAAAAATTTGTTGAACACCAGTTTTGGGGTTTTTTTAATATGCTCAGTGTAAATATAAAACTGAATGAGATGAAGGCTCTCTCCTTGTTGAACTAATATTCTAGTGGGGGAGTTGAACCATAAGCAAAGACATAGTATAATGTCAGATGGTAGTATGTACAAGAAAGACAGAATAAGGGAAGGGAAGCGAAGGGAGCTGCTATTTTAGAGCAGTCACGAAAAGCCTCTCTAAAGCGGTGACCTGAGAGCAGAGTTCTGAAGTCATCAGCATGTCTGAGGGAAAGCGTTCTAAGTACTTAATTTACTCAAGAGCAAATGTAAGAGTGTTGAGGCAGTGGTTGGCATACTGGAGGGGCAACCATCAGTCAGTCCATGTGGGTGGAGCTCACTGAGGACGGGGGCAAATGATGGGAGATAAAAATCATCTTCAGAGACTTGTTGTTGAGGAAGAATCCACTACATCCAAACACATATTGGTATACTCAGCAAGCAGTTGGAAATATGAGTTCAGAGCTCAAGACCCAAAGTGGGGCTGCAGATAAAGAAATGGGAATAGCTGAGGATGGTAGTAGTGGAAACCATGCAGGTGAATGGGTGGTCCTGATAGAGTGTGAGAACAATGTCAAGGATGGAATCCTGGGAACACCAATAGCTAACATGGGGAAGAGGAGAAGACCTAGAAGGAAGTATTATAGAACCCAGGGGGAGAATCAGGAGAGGAGAGTCATAGGACCAAGGCTGTGGCACATTTCAAGATGTCCAAATGTAGCAAAGATATCTAGTCAGATGTTGTATTTGAAACCCTTTATAAATGGAAAAACTATGTAAGTATATGGTATTATATTGTTAATTATAGAGAGCACCTACCTCCCTAGTAATGGATATTTTAACTTAAGGGTAATGAGAATTTAGTTATATACACATATCAATTCTTACTGTTTATTGTACTTTTAAAGATTTTATGTATTTATTTTTGGAGAGAGGGAAAGAGAAGGAGAAACAGGGAGAGAAACATCAATGTGTAAGCTGGGTCTCTCGTTGAGGGTGTTTGAGAGACAACCGATTGATGTTTCTCTCCCTTTCTTTCTCCCTCCCTTCCCCTCTCTCAAATATAAATAAATAAATAATCAAATAAATAAATAGCTGCAGAGTTCAATGTCAGTGAAATATTTCTCTCTCCTCTCTCTCTCCCCCACTTTCCTCTCTCTCTAAAATCAATAAAACATATCCTCAGGTAAGGATTAAGAAAAAACAGCTTTAATAAATTTGAGGATTAGAAGGCAATTCAACAAGATAGCCCAAGGATAGTCTTAAAAAGGAAGAAATTCTACAAAAATTACAATAAAGCAAGGCGTTCAATAAGGTCTTTAAAAAAAAAAAACAAAACAAACGATTTTAGAGAGGGGGAAGGAAAGGAGAAAGAGAGGGAGAGAAACAACGATGTGTGAGAGATACATAGATAAGTTGCCTCTTGCACGCCCCCAACCAGGGATCTGGCTCACAACCCAGCCACGTGCCCTGGCTGGGAATCGAACTGGCGACCCTTTGGATCGTAGCCCAGCACTCAGTCCACTGAGCCACACCAGCCACAGTAAAGTGGGGTTTTTTTTGTTCTGTTTTTTTTTAAATCCTCACCTGAGGACAGTTTTCACTGCTTTTAGAGAGAGAAATAATGCAAGAGAGAAACAGTGATTGGTTGCCATGTCACACACACCCTGACCAGGGAATCAAACCTGCAACCTGAGTGAGCGCCCTGACAGGCAATTGAACCAGTGACCTTCTGGACTGCAGGACTACGCTCCAGTCAACTGAGCCACACAGGCCAGGGCCAATAAAATCTTAAGGTAAGTTGACTGCAAGCTATTGCAAGTCAGCCATATGGTACCTTTTTGAAAAATGAAAGACAGCTCTCAGTTCTTGTTAACCTCAATTGGAGCACCACCATTTTGGAAAATGCCTTAAAAATAATAAAAGTTATTGAAGTTTGATGAAGAAAATAAATAGTTCTATTTGACACTGGAACAATTCAATGTCGAACTGAAGTTTTCAAGTAAAGCTGAGTAGAGGACTCTTGGCACTTAAATGTCAGTAGGAGTAGGTTTTTGATGCCCTTTCGGCTAACATTCTACACATGGTATTTCTCCATTTTCCATTTCTCTCTCCTCTTTCTTCCTTTGTACATTGTTTTCTTTCTTTTCTTTTTCCTGCTTGTGTCTTTGAACTGTGGCTGGGCGGTTTATCCTTTTTAGTGGCAAGTGAAGGCATTTTGGAGAAGCTGAGTAGATGTAATCATGTTTGGAGTCTGAGGATTAGACTAAATGTTATGAAAAGGACAAGCACAACAGAGATAGAAATCTAAGGACCCCGTGAGAAAGTTTAATAATTAAAAACACCCTCTGTTAACTTCAAGTTGTAAGTAGTAAAAGTCAAAGTTTCAATTTGAACATTCTGGTGCCCTGTAACTGTTTTAAGAAGCATAAGCATGTTCATTAACATACCAACTCAGGCCACAAATTTGGTGTGTGACAGTGAAGCATTATGGAATGGCCTGGCCACACTGTATTATCTAATTTCAAAAGATTAGGGATAGGGCTGGAGTTCTTATAAACTTTTAAAAAAGATTTATTTATTTTTAAGAGAGAATGGAAGGGAGAGAGAAAGAGAGGGAGAACGAGAGGGAGAGAAACATCAATGTGTGAGAGAAGTATCGATCAGTTGCTTCTCACAGGCTCCCAACCAGGGACCTGGCCTAGAATCCAGACATGTGCCCTGACTGGGAATCAAATTGGTGACCTTTCCATCTGTGGTACAATGCCCAACCCACTGAGCCTCACCAGTCAGAGTTGGAGCTTTTCTTAAAGACTCATTTTTATTATATTTATTTGTATACTTGGCTGCCTTGTCTATTCAAACATAAGCTCTTTGAGGACAGAGGTTGTGTTTTATTCATTTTATATTCCCTACTTTTAACACAGTGATTTGTAAGTAGAGGGCATGAAATAAATATTTGTGAAATATTGAATCCGCAAATACACACACACACACACACAAATTTTTTTTTTGAAATGCAAAGCTCAGATGACCACACTTTCCAAATCAACATATATAGTCTGATATGGTTGAGTATGCTTATGAAGACTGTATGGCCAAATACTTGAATTCTTATCCCAGAAAATATTGGCTGATAGAATTGCTTTAATTACAGTATCCAGTCCAAGGAGTTCTTGTCCTTGTAGCCAATGTCTTTAAAAGAGTTTCTGAATGGAATTCAACAATTTTCCAACTGGGATGGAAAAAAACAGCATCTTTATTTTAACTAATGTCCAACTGAAATTCAGCATTTTCCCCATTGCAAATGTAGGTAGCAAACTGCAGTTGAATCAGCAGTACCTTTCACTGTCAATAGAAATCCCAGACATCTTCATATCACATTTTAATTATTATGGATTTCTTGAAATACCTTCTAGTTGCTTTAAAATTTCAGTAGTCATTTGACCCATTGCAAGATCTTGATATTTGATGTGTTAATAAAGAAAAACAAAATACTATATCACAAATTTGTTTTAAAAATATATTTTCTAATTGTATTTCAACATAAAGTCTCTTGTAATGCTATATGTTTATTTTTGATATTTTATTTATTATTCTTGTTTTTAATCCTTGCCCAAAGATACATTTATTGATTTTAAAGAGAAAAGAAAGGAAAGAGAGAGGGAGAAAAACATAGATATGAGAGAGAAACATCCATGGGTCACCTCCAGTGCATTTCCCCACCAGGTACCCAACCTGCAACTTAGGTATGTGCCATACTGGGAACAGAACTGTGACTTTTACCTGCTCAGGAGAAGCTGCAACCAACCAAGCCACACTAGCCAGGGCTATTATTATTATTTTTTAATCCTCACTCGAGGACCTGTTCATTGATTTTTAGAGAGAGACAGACAGGGACACGTGAATGTGGGAGAGAAACATAGATGGTTGTCTCCCATAAACATCCCCACTGCTGATGGAACCTGAAACCCAGGTATATGCCCTGACCAACAATGAAATGTAACTTTTTTTGGTGTATGGGAGATGTTCCAGCCAACTTAGCAACCCCGCCAGGGCCATATATTTTATTTTAAAACCTAGAAGAGATTCATAGCTTTTACTAGACTCGGTCAAGTGGTACAAAATTGGTTAAGAACCCGTGAGCTAGAGGCTAATACATTTTAAGCTTCAAGGTCTCTCCCTGTTACAATGTCCCTCCTAGACTCTTCTCTTAAATTTGCATTCATCATTTCATATTATTTCTTTTTTAAAATATTTATTTATTTTTAGAGACGGGAAGGGAGGAAGAAACATCAATGTGTGGTTGCCTCTCATGCGCCCCCTACTGGGGACCTGGCCTGCAATCCAGGCATGTGCCCTGACTGGGAATTGAACCGGCTACCCTTTGGTTCCCAGGCCCGCACTCAGTCCACTGAGCCACACCAGCCAGGGCTATATTATTTTTCTTAAAGATACCAGCATTTGTGTAAGTTTCACACCTCATAATGCAAAACTTGGATCCACCAAGACATTTAGCTCGGTACTGGGCACCTAGATTTTCAATAATTACTTTTTGGTTGTTAAGGTCTGAGAAATTTAAATATTGCCCGAGCGTATCTGGAAATGCTGCGGATCACTGCTTGACCTTCTCCACTCTCTTAAGAGGGTGGGCTCTGGAGGGTGGGACATCGGAGGTTGGGATTGGGAGGGAAGGGCTGGCTCTACCGAAGTGAGATTGGAGGGCTGTGGGATGAAACAGGTTTGGACTAAGGCGAGGGCAGGGAACAAAACTAGTAGGGGATAGAAGGTGAGAAACAGGTTTGGAAATAACGGGAAATTAGTCTCCTTGGGGAATAAGCCCTTTTCCCAGCATGGAAAAAGCTTCATCAATGTATACATTTGCCCTACTTTATAAACATTAATTGGCTCCAAACCCTGCGGAAAAAAGTTCCTGCTCTATCATTTGTGTGTAACATAGCTTGTGAGTGTTCCCATTTGAATGATTTCTCTCGTGTTCTGAGCTGCTCCTAACGATGTGTGGAGGGGAGCCAGTGACACAGAGAGGCTGGTGTTCCGATCTTTCCAAGGGACTATTTTCCACTCCAAATTACCCGAACGACCAGCCAAATCATCCTAAGAGTCCAGACGTGACCGAGAGCGAGGCCCAACCGCGTGGCAGTGGGCGTGCCTGGGGCGAACACCGGCGGTGGAGGCGCTTTTAAGGGGTATTCGGGACGCTGCGGCACCGGCAAAGGGGTGGGAGGGCCGCGGCGGAGCACGACCAGCACGACCGTAGGGGGCGGGGTTCCGTAGGCGGCCACGCGGCGCGAGGCCTAAGCTTTCGACCTCGCGTCCGCCGCAGACAAGAAGGGTGGAGTCTCAGCCCCGCAAGGGCCCGGTGCCCCGCAGACTCGCCTCTACCCCAGGCTTCACCACAGACCCCTTTGTGTTCCTGCCCCCGCCCCGGAGGCAACACAGCCAGCGGCGCTGAGTTCCCTCATTGGCTCAGCCGATGGCTTTCTCCATTGGCTTCTGGTCGTCCAGCGTGGTGCTGCTTTTCTTGCTCCTATAGGTCGCATGAGCTGCCTGTCAGGCTATTGCGCGAGGTGATTGCCTGGCCGCTCGAAGTCCCTGGAAGCAGTTCCGGGAAACCCCGCGTGCTGCCGGGATCGCATCTCTGTCCATGACGGGGGGAGGGGGTGGCGCGCGCGCCATTTCTAGTCGTTTTCAAAGCGCCTCGCGCTGATTCTCACGGGCCTGGTCGCTGGCCCCTGCTCTTCCCTGGTGAGTCTCGCCCAGGCCCGTGGGGGGAGGGGCCGGGAGCCCCAATTTGACCCGACCCGGGCTCTATGTATGGTCCCCAGTTTGTTTTCGCGTCGAGGCCCCGGGGTGGGGGTGGGGATGGGCTGGGGGCGGCTGATGCTTCGTCCCGCCGCACAGTAGAGGGCCTAGCCCCGCTGAGGCGCTTCCTCACCCTTGCTCATTTTCCCCCGCCTCTCCACCCCCCGGCCCGCGATCCGGTCTTTCGGGCGCCCTATCCATGGCCTGCCGCTGTTGGCAGTGCTTTTCCCGCCTCCGTCCGCCGCTCCACGCGGCCGGCCCCAGCCGGCGGCCTCAGGCGCCTGCAGCCCCACCGCTTCCCACTGCCTGAGCCCCCTTTCCCGGCGTAGCCACGAGTGGGATGTGCTGATGGTCGGGACCGGCGTGAGGGGGTGGGGTGGGCAGAGGGCGGGATGCAAACCCCGGGTTATTTGAGCTGAGAGAAAACTTTTGTGGGGAGAAGAAGGATGGCCGATGTGTGTGGGAAGCCTCCCTCCCCTCCCCCATTCTGCATGCTCCGAGCCGAGATTTGAAGGAAAAAATGACTACTAGGGGCCATGAAACTTAGGCTTAAAGCGGCGCCCGAGACCCATAATTCTAAGAATGTCTTAGGCGCACTAAATTGGAAAGGCGATTTTTAAAATATGGTAGTGAGCGTATTGTCAACATTTAAAAAACTTACAGCCACGGGGTTCTTGGAAGGTTCAATCCTTTCACACTGCCTGTTTGAGATTTTTGCTGTCCTCAAGAAGCTGAATTTATGTCGCATGAGTCAGTCGTAGGTTAAGGGCTTGACACTCTTAAACCTTGAGATGACCGTTAGTTTTCTTGTTGGTTTTTTTACAACTCGTCTCTTAATGTGAATAATTTGCATAGATAATGTTTAGAAAGAGTCAGGGAGGGGTTACTCTGACTTCCAAATCTCTCAGCAGCCCTTTTAAGTCTTAATGAAATTTCTTTTTGCGAAAATACTTAGATCAAATGACTCCACGCACATTAGTATATTTGCTGCATCAGAAATATGGTTTGGCTGTGTGGCATTGTGTTGAATTGACACAAGAGTTTTAAGTCTCCTGTGACCTAAAAGTCTTTTTTTTTTTTTTTAAATGAGCACATTGTGTTTGGCCTAAAGAGACGTTTTTCCTTAATCTGAACGTTTTATTTTTCTAGAATCTAATTATTCTACATTTTTTGGTTAAAATTTACAACTTTTAAAAAAATTTAACCAATTTCCGAATCAACTTGCAGAGAGCCTTTGCAATAAAATAATCATAAATATTTCTATCTTGTCCTTAATATACAGCTTGTCTTTTTGCTTTACACATACTTTAAAAAACAAAACATAGCACCTTAACAGATGATCATTGAACTTTTCTGTTAAAAATTTGCTTTCTTTCTGTGACTAATAGTTATTTCCAGCTGCAATACTGAAAGGGTCTTGTGATACTGAGAACTTTTGAGTTCCGATGATCTTACTATGGTCGTATTTTGCGGTGGGGGGAGCATGGGAAAACAGATATATCAGGAGACTTTGGACTTTAGGATGCATCTTTATACAGATAGATTGTACTAATCAGTAAGCATAGTCATCTTACACAGTAAGTAGTTTTTTTGATCAGAAGTGTGCTAGTTATGAACGTTAACCAAAACATTTAAACAGATTGCCAGTTCATCAGAATTTGAAGCTTGCCTTGAGAAGCATTTATCAATCCAGAGTTTAACCACAGAGTCTGCGTCTGTATAGACATTAGTGGGCTGTGAAGTCTTAATAATTTGTAATCCTAAGAAATCATGATATTATCTCATTTCAGAGTAACCTTTTCTGCATTTTCCTCTCTTCCTACTCTCTATTATCTCCCTCTCAGTCTTCCTCCCTTTATCATTAACTCCAACTAAATATTAGTGGACTTCAAAATGAAAAGAAGTTGTTTTAAGTCAGAAAACTGCTCCTGGTGCATTTGCAGTGTTTGATAAGCAGTCTGGAGGTGTGGTTATCTTAATGGGTTTTAGTGCTTTTTAGGAAACTTGTATTTTCTTTATAGGTGACTAGGTATCTTGAGTTTCATCAAGAAAAGTAGGCTTTTTCTTGATCACCTTCATGTCCTTTTTTTCAGTATTTGTTGCAATGTCTTTATTCTGTTGCTTATTGTCTTCATCACATTGTAATTTCACCACAGACAAATGCACTTTAATTCTGTCTTTTGAGGAAGGATAGAGACTAGCCTTGTATGGTTTTACTATTTAATCTCTATTGAGGTAGTTGGTTCTTTTCAACATTACATACAGGTTGAACATACAGAATGATTCGGGTAGGTTAATCTGAGACAGCTGACCTGTTTATCCTAACTCAGTAATGTTTGTTGAAACTATTTGGAAGAAGTTAGGTGTCCATTCTTCATTGTTTTTTGGGGTTTTTTTTTTTCCAGCTTTATTTTACTGATGTAAAAATTCAATATGTACTCATGATTTTTTAAAAAATGAAACAACCTCAACTATAGCTCACTTTTTATTTTATGTGGACTTAAAACAACCTTTTAGCTTTTAAACTTAGTCATTTTTTCTTTTAAATCTGTGAATGGGAATAGCAAATTAATTTTAGAACAAAAAATAATGTCAAGTTGTGATTTTTTGTTTTGTGTGAGGTGGAGACAACCCAAATCACCAACCAGTGTGTTGAACTAGAGACAACAGGACATTTATTTTACACCTATCTTGGATTTTAAGCAGAGTTAGGAAAATTTGAATGTTCTTAAATCTTGATTAAGTGGACTGTGGGATCATTATGTTTTCAAACCGAACTTTTAAAAATTGTATAAGAATTGAGTGCTGAAGGGCTTTTTAGGATTTTCTGGTGAGTTGTTATGCTCGTCAGGACACAACAGCTGCTTTTGTTAATCAGCAGTTCTACCTTAACTAAATTCAAGCCTTTATTTAACCTAGTGTACATGAAGTTCCTTAAAGATCTAATGCTTCCATGTACATTTTTTGTGGTTTTACAGGATTGTTATTGCAATTTTAGGTCAGATACATCACAAAAGGCATAAAATAATGATAGAGGTTATTAGCAGCATGTATACAAATTAGTTCAGCTAAATCATGCATTGTCCTACAAACTAGTTATTTTTGGCTTAATGTAATATAGCTCCTGAATTTTTTCCAGCAGCATAATAAAATGGCTAATCAGGTGAATGGTAATGCGGTACAGTTAAAAGAAGAGGAAGAACCAATGGATACTTCCAGTGTAACTCACACAGAACACTACAAGACACTGATAGAGGCAGGCCTCCCACAGAAGGTGGCAGAAAGACTTGATGAAATATTTCAGACAGGTATAATATGCATTTCTTGTTTCTGACTGGTTATGAAAGTGAGGGCAAACCACTTTGAATTTTATAGATTTTTTAAAGGTTAAATAATACTTACTGTTTCTGATCTATGTAGAGCTGAATGTTTGTTACTTTCCCTTCATTGAGGGCATATTGGGTTTGACTTTGATATTCTTTTCTCATTATTTTGAAGCCTTCTTAGTGTTGAATACGCAGTCGTAGTTGTTTCAGAACAGTACATCAATTTGTCTTAGATTTACCACCAATTAAAATGTATGTTTCAGCATACCAAATTTTACTTTTTTTTTCCTTAATCTAAATCATCATTTTTCTTTTACTTTTCTACTTTTAGCTTCTTAAAGTGATTGTTAAATCAGCTTAGGTCTGATTAGGTGGCATAATAAGAGGACTGGTTAGACTGTATCATCTGAAATGATAATAAATGTCAGACTCCTTGAGAGTTTGTGCCTGTCTACTTTCTATTAGACAGAAATCCACATCTCTCAGTAATATGGAAGTGTTTGGTTTGTAACAGCTGCTTTTTTTTTTTTTTTTTAAATCTAGAAGTCCCATGTTTAAGTGCTTAAGCAAATTCGAACATCTTAATATGGTTGGTTGTAAGTGGTTTGAAGTTTTAAAGAGGGAGAGAAATATTTACCCTTAGGGAGTGTTGTTCATAAATAAATGTGTCCTCCCCCTTTGGGACAATGGATGGAAACTTTCTTCCTCAGTGTTTTGTGGGCCTGTCCAGATTTTGGGAGAGAGAATTGAATTGTTTCACAAATGTGTCTTAAGTACCATAGTAACATATACTGGGGTTTTTGTCCTTAAAATTTTTTTTACTATGGAAAACTCAGGATAATTTAAGATATTAAAGTGACGTGTAAAAATGACTCCTGAGTGATGGTCCCATTTGAAAATCAGTCCTCAGGAACTTTGACATTCTGCCGTAGAGAACTGGCAGTGATCTGCTTAGAGATGCTCTCTTGTAGAGTGTTTTGTTATTGATAAAAGGCTGATGGTTTAAGAGTAGGGTTGGATTGATAGAATGGATTGATGGGTGAGGTGTGGCTGTGGGTGGTGGTATGGAATACTCAAGTAAAGTAAGGAAACTCCAGTTATTTAGACATGCTCATTTTGAGCTTTTAAAAGAAATCATGACAACATTTTTAAAAGGTAACTTTGCAAGTGGCATTACATTTATTTAAAATATATTTACTGTATAGATTAAAGTTCTTTTTGACTTTACCAAAATGGAGTCACTTTTGATGTTAGTTCATATGGACTTGGGCGTTTTAATATGCTAAATATTTCCATTTTACATAGGATCAATTCTGAAATTTATTCCTTATACATATATATGGAGATAAATATAACACTTAACAGACTTAAGTAATTATATTTTAAACTTAGTAGATGTTCTGTGTGCAGTTAAATATACTACATATATGCATTGTATATTTTCTGTAGAGTTTAACTTGTGAGTCCATAGTAAAGTCCTTAATGTCATTTGAAAAAAATTGCTATTCTTGACAGTATTGCGAATTGCCACAGCATCTTTTAAATCTCAGCTTGACACTTCAGAAGAACAAAATATGACTTTCAGAATTGATTGATCAAGCTGCACTTGCATTTGTAGCAAATTTTAAAATTATGCCTTTCCACATTCTGACTGCAGCAAAGTAGATGCTTTGATAAACAAATGTGTTTCATGTTATCGTTGGTGCTAAGGAGGAAAAGCCATTGACACTTTTTGGAGAGCAGAAAGAATTAATTTAATAAAAATGGTTCTCTCATTTTTTCCCCCACCTCTTGTGTGGTTAGCAACAACTACAACAGTCCATATAATTTGAAGGTTGATCCTTGGGAAATACAGTGTGTTCTCACCACTCTTAACATGAATCAGAATTTGTTACATTTGATGCTTAATCTCTAGTACAGTGTGTACATCAGATTTAACTTCCAAGGCTTAAATCTTTTGAGTGGGAAATGGGGTTAGGATTTTTATTTTATTTTATTTTTTGTGGGATATGGGGATTGAAATTCATGTTTGTAGTTACTGACATTTTAGCTTTCATTTTCGTATTTGTACTCTTGATCTGTCTATATAGTAGTTGTATACCTGTCTGTATGCATATAGTTAAATGAAAATGTAGTTTATTAGTGATAGTACTGAATGTAACTGTTCTTGATTGAACATTGATAGCACAGTGTAGATTATCCCTTTTGTTGCAATAATGCTACTCCTTTTCAATTTCGTTTGTAGGATTGGTAGCTTATGTCGATCTTGATGAAAGAGCAATTGATGCTCTCAGGGAATTTAATGAAGAAGGAGCTCTGTCTGTACTACAACAGTTCAAGGAAAGTGACTTATCACATGTTCAGGTAAGGCCATTACTCAGAAACTTATTTGAACAACTAGTGACCTGAAATTATTTTACTATTATTTTTTTCCCTGTGGAGAAGTGGTATTTTTTGTTTGTGATTACCTCTACTTTTAAAAAATTAGTTTTAAGGAAAAAGAAGATTTGTTATGGCAGAATTTTCAGAAACACAAGTATAAAGAAAAGTCTCCCCTATTCCTTGTTTGCAGTAAGTTACTTTCAAAACTTAAAATCATCCCTGACCAATGTGGCTCAGTTGGTTGAGTGTCATCCTGCAAAATGAAAGTTTGCCAGTTCAATTCCTGGTCATGGCACATGCCTGGGTTACAGGTTAGGTCCCAGGACAGGGCATGTATAAGAGGCAACCGACAGATGTTTCTCTCTCACGTTGGAAGGTGTTTCCTTCCCTCCCTTTCCCCCTTCCTTTCCCTCTCTCTAAAAAAAGCTTTAAAAAAGAAAACTTAAAGTCAAAGTTTGCGAATTGTTACTAGTTACATGTTTAAATTACTCAGATTTTTGGATCATTTTATCCTGTCTGATCTTGAAGGGAAGCAATGTAGGTGGGAGAAATACTTTCGGAACTTGCGGCAAAGATAGTCCAGATGCATTTAAATATCAATAATGGAAGACTGTCTTGCTGCTTTCTGATCCAGTCTCTGGCCACATTGCCACTCAGCAAATACTTATTGAGTGAATAAATTAGTAAATATTTTGTTAAAATTCTGGTCTTCTGAAATTGAATTTAATTATGTATTTGACCCTTCACCTATTCCTGGTAATTCTTTTTCTTTCAATACCTTGCCTGTTTTAGAACAAAAGTGCATTTTTATGTGGAGTTATGAAGACCTACAGGCAAAGGGAGAAGCAGGGGAGCAAGGTGCAAGAGTCTACAAAGGGACCTGATGAAGCAAAGATCAAGGTAAAACTTGACTTGGTAGCGAAGTCGAATTTAATTATGAGATTAAATGTTTCTTATTTCCTAGAAACAGTTTTTACAGTTACACTTCTTAAAATTAGTGTTTAGAAATGAAATAATTTAGGGAAAATTAATTAGAAGAATTTTGGAGGGAAACATATAATTCTATATTTGGTGAAAAACCCCAAATGAGATGACCTCATTCCTTGTTCTTCAGGCTGTGAATGATAGGTATTTATTGATGTTTCTTATGATAGTTTTTTGAATTGATTCAGTCATGCCTCTGGTTCATTTTTTTTCTAAGCACTTTGGGTTTTTTTCTCTTGGTAAAAAGTTTTTATAACTGCTTTGCTTTTTTTGAATTTTCATTTACCTCAGTTTATTTATAAACTGAGAATAGTAATAGCGTCTACCTCATAGGAGTTGTGGAGATTAAAAGAATTAAGATATGGAAGTGCTTAACATAATACCTGGAATGTAGTAAAAACTGAGCCATTATTACTACTATTTAGATAAACTGCTCTGAAAGGTGCAAGTGAAAGACTTGTGAACCTAACTTCTTAGTTAAATAGACATTGATGCTTTACTGCAGTGACAGACTTTTTAATTTGAAATATTTATTTAATGTCGAAGTTGTACAGTTTTATGTAGGTATGAAATATAAACTAGTTTCTGTCCTATAGCTAGCTTACATAGAGCTCTTTTGTACCTTTTCCCCTTTCTGTAAAATGGCATAACTCCATTACATTTTTAAAAAAATTAAATGTGTGAAAATTCTATATGATGTAATGTATATATTTTTTTAACTTACTCCTGTTCATTGAATAGGCCTATATTACTTTCCTAAAGCTATTTGCTCTTGATAAAGTATATGTTATATATGTAATATGTGTATAGTACATTATACAAGTATCATGTAAATATGCAAATACATATTAATGTGTACTTTATATATTACATGTATTTCTGTGTTTAAAAGTAGAGCCCAAGGTAAAGGAATGGCGGGTCTAAGGTAATTCTGGTATCCCAGGGTTCTTCCAAAGATATTTTTGAAAACCACTGAACTTGGTGGCATCTAAAATCTCTTGTATCCCTGACATTGTATAACTTTAAAAACCTGAAGTGTCAAACTCCCCTTTCTAGGTAGATTACATTTCTTTTTTTCCTCATTGTGTCTTTGTTCTCTAGGCCTTTCATACAAGCACAAATCTTTAAGGGCAAAGACATGATCTTCTTTCCTGTGATTCCCCTTAATACCTAATACAATGTTGTGAAAAAGTTGGAAATTGGGAAATATGAGGTTTTGTTTGTTTTTTGAATCCTGAATATATCCATTTGGTAATTACCAAATATTTGAATCTGCTGTATGAGAAATTGTCTTTCTTTAAAAGCTTGTGGTACAACAGGAGTATAAAATGAAAGGATAAAATAAAACAAGTTAAATTATTTGAGTACAACAAAGAGTAGGAAGATGTGAGATAGTTAATGAAAGTAAATGAGGTAAGCTTTATGAGAGACAGGACTTTCGATTTTTTAATGATAGCAAACACTTTATTTGAAAAGAATCACTGATGGATGTAAGTATGGTGTATAAAGGGAACAAGAAAGAAAAAGGTCTGATTGAAGTAGAGGAGGCATAAAATGAGGAACTGTGGTACCTAAGTATGAATTGGTAGTCTCAGATCAGCTTGTGTTGAATTTTTAATAATTCATGCACCTATTTTCTGTTCTTGTAACAAAAAGTGGTATATTTTTAGAGACTTAATTTGTCTATAGCTTTCCCATTAAATGTATGGAAAGAAGTAAAATAAAGTGGGAACAACAAGCGTGAGAGGAACCAGTGTGAATGTTGATTTTTTTTTTTTTTAACCTAATTGTAAACTACATAGCCTAAGAGATTTGGGTGCCTTATGGAAAATATTAATATACTGATTTGTGTGTGATATTTAATATTCAAGTATAAACAGATGCATGATTATCTTTAGGCATTGCTTGAGAGGACTGGTTATACTCTGGATGTAACTACAGGACAGAGGAAGTATGGTGGTCCTCCGCCAGACAGTGTGTACTCCGGCACACAGCCTGGAATTGGAACAGAAGTAAGTGTTCTTCAGATGTTCACCAGAATCTTTCCAGTTTGTAGATTGTTCTATCTATTGTGTGATTAGGAAAAATACTTTATTCTTTTCTAAGTTTCAGTTTGTTTGTTTTTTTTTATATCCATCTGTATTTTGCTGCCTTATAAGCAAAGATAATCATGGGACTGGTAAATGCCCAAACACTTTGTAAAAGAATGTAGAATTCTTGGAACCGGTTGGTAAAACTATGCAACTAGCAACACACCGTTTTAGGTGGTTGAGATGAGGTTATTTATTTATTTATTTTAAAGATTTTACTTATTTATTTATAGAGAGAGGGGAAGGTAGGGAGAAAGAGAGGGAAAGAAACATTGATATGTGGTTGCCTCTTGCATGCCCCCAGCTGGGGACCTGGCCCACAACCCAGGCATGTGCCCTGACTGGGAATTGAACCAGCGACCCTTTGGTTCACAGGCCTGCACTCAGTCCACAGAGCCAGACAAGCTAGGGTGAGGTAAGTTTATTAAGGAGGAACAATTGCTATATTCCGCTTTTAATTTTGTTTCATGTCTGAGTTTGAACAATGCTTGTCCTTCCTCCCTGACCCTTCCCACCATCACAATGGAGAGATGTGTTGATGGGAGTGGGTTGCACAAGGGAAGAATGTGGAATAAGATACAAAGTTGAGTACATTTGGTTTATACTACAACAGAGAAGGAATTTGTCCTCTATCTGTGTCTTCATAAAGGTTTCTCCATATCCACTTATGCTAGACTATTCTTATCCCTTTAAAAGGAAAAAAAAAACTGTGTGCCAGAATGTATGCTGTGTTACAGCAGGAACCTTTTCTGATTTGGTGTTTCTACTGTTTACATTTAGTACCTAACATAATGCCAGGAACATAGTAGACAGAATATTTAATGAATGATTGGTTACAGTTTTTTTCTTTGGATACTAAAATCATGGCTTGTAACTTAAAATTTAAACTAGATTAAATAATAACTTTGTAGGATTTTCTTTAAAACAAAGTGATGGGGGTGGCTTCTTTAGGTGATGGTGTCAGGTGGTATTATATACCTCCTTAACATTACAATTCTAAGAAACTTTAAAACTTACCTCAAACTCCCATTTGAGTAATTTTAAGGGAAATAGTAATGTCTTACTAAAACTATTATAAATGACACTCTCCTATAAGTTAAAACTTAACTTTTTAGGTAGCCTAAAGCAAAAATTATTACTTCTAGTTTAGGAATTAACAAACACATCACCATTTAATGTAACTTTTTAGATCTATATTAGGACTAATTTTAGTTGTATTCTCAGTATATACAACAGAGCTTATTTGCATAGGTGTTTGTTTCCTAAACTACTTTTAAGCATTATTACAGTTAATACTCTATTTCTTTATATTTAGCATTATTAAAAGGAGCTGTGAGCATTTTTATTTTATTTATTTTAAAAAAGATTTTATTTATTTATTTTTAGGGAGAGGTAAAGAAACATCAGTGTGTGGTTGTCTCTTGTGCATTCCCAACTGGGGACCTGGCTCGCAGCTCAGGCACATGCGCTGACAGGGAATCGAACTGGTGACTCTTTGGTTCGCAGGCTGGCACTCAATGCACTGAGCCACGCCAGCAAGGGCAGCATTTTTATTTTTCATGATAACTCAGTCAGCTACATATGATTGTTTGGAGTCTCTTAAAGTACTAAATTATTTAATGTTAATAAAATTATTGTTAGAGTTGGAATTGGGATGCTAAGCCATCTACGTTCCTCATAGGAGCAAGTGTCTTCAAAACAATGTACAAGTGAATAATAATTTGGCTCTTCTTTCACTTTTGTTCTCCCTTTATCCCCCCGCTCCTGATTTAAACGGTACAGAAATAAATCTCAACTTTCTTCTTCTTTGAACTCCAGCATATGTATTTTTTTAATGGTTTTAAATTTTTTTCTTAGTATCGGGATTTTTTCCCCTACCTTAAACGCTCAGATAAAATGATTAAAATGGAACTGTTCCTTTGTCTTTGTTCTTGCGGTACCCTAGAACACCTCCAAGAGGGGAATACAGTTTGAAAAAGTCTATAATATATCATATAGCATGTGATACCCATGTTAGTATTTACCATTTATTACATTTATCTTTATTTTTTCAACTAGTTATAAAATCTTTAGGAATAAAAACTAAGTCTATATAATACTGTTATGTTCTTCAGAACTCAGTGCAGCATGGTGTAAATTTAATTGGTTGTCTAGATTTCATAATTGGTTAGAAATGAACTTTTTTAGCTCATTAGATTGGTTTCATTAATGGAGACTTGTTTTATCTTTGCTTTATATAGACAGGGAGTTTGCTAGTACTCTTAAGATTTCACTGGAAGCATTTGAATAATTTAATGGAAACTATTTTGAGTAGCAGGTTACAAACAAATAGTTGATATGATAATTGTAAGACATGTATCATTCTCTTATATTCCATTGCCTCTTTAGGAGAAAGATGCATTTTTCTGCATATTGCATATCATCACATACAGCAGATGTTGTTGTAGCAAAGTCCTTACATGAGATCACCAGCTTAAGCCACTCTTGTCAAAGAATTTGTTATAATGCGAGTAAAATCTGCAGTGTAAAGTTTTGGATTCCTCCTATAAACTTAAATTTCATAAGATTTGACCTATACTTGTAGAAAATTAAAGTTTTGGAAAGTTAGAAAAATAGGTGGTTTTTTTTTCTTTTTCAATTACAGTTGACAGTATTTTATGTTAGTTTCAGGTGTACAGCAAGAAAAATAAGCTTTTAATATATTGGGTGTCTAGTAGATTTAATAAATTGGTGTTAATTGGTGTCATTTTTGCTGTGGTTAGCTCTAGTGTTTTTTTGTACTTTTATGTTTCATTAGAGTCATTAAAACTTGTTAGCTCTTGTTAGTGACATGCGTCAGAAAAAAAACAAAAAACAAAAAAACAAAAAAACTTGTTAGCTCTTGCCCTGGCTGGGTAGCTCAATTGATTAGTGTTGTCTCTGATATGCCAAGGTTGTGGGTTTGATCCCTGGTCAGGGCACATACAGGAATCAGCCATTGAATACATAAGTAAGAGGGACAACAAATAGAAGTTCTTGGCCGTCGCTCCCCCCACCTCCCCCTTCCTCTCTAAAATCAACCTAAATTTTTTTTAAAAAATTGTAAGCTCTTAATTGAGGAAGTTGAAATTAGGGTCTGTGCCTGAGACTGACAACGTTAAAAACTTGAGTTATGTGAAGACTGTGATGTTTTATCTTTGGATAAAATCTGCTGTAAATTAACCCAATAAATGAGCACTCATTAACAGATGTTACTAAGCAAGAGAGAGAGAAAGAGAAACATTGGTGTGAGAGAAAGATTGATTGGTTGCATCCCATATGCACTGCAACTGGAGACCAAACCCGCAAGTGGACTTGGGTATATGCTCTGACCAGGAATAGAACTAACAACCTTTTTGTTGTACAAGGTGATGCTCCAACCCACTTAGCAACCCAGCCAGAGCTAATTTGTTTTTGAATACTGTTTAGTTTTAACCTTTTTAAGTTCTTTTAGTGTTCTTTAACTGATCTTGAAATGAGGTCATCTCTTATTTCTCAGATAAATCTGTATTTATGGCCTGTTTCTTTATGGACCCCAGAGATTTATAGTATTGGGTACTTTGTTGACCACAGATTCGTAGATGTTTCTTCTAAAATAAAGCAGTATTCTCTTGGAAAATACATAAGTTAGACTTGTAACATTCAAATGATAGAGTACGGTGAGCTCGTTCTTAATGAATACTTTCTGTAAAGTGTTTATTCAATCATTAAATTATTTTATTGAAAATACAGGTTTTTCACTTTAGGTATGCTTAATGAGGCAAACTTGTCTGTTTCTAACAGTATAGGCACATATGTTATATAAGCAGTAGCATAATCTGACATTTAGCTTCCTCACTTAGTTGTAAGATATATTCAGTATTTTCATAGTGCCACTGCATGTACTCATTCTTTGCTTTTCCATGTACTTGTAATGGGTAGGGAGAAAATATGGATGGTAAACAATGTAATTTTGAAGCACCGTTGCATAATGTTAATAGAAACAATATAAAGCTGAATTTACTTCCCAGAATGGTTTTAAAATATTCAAATACAGGTATTGAATATAAAAATACTTTAACCAAAGTAGGCAAGAGAGCCTAGTCACATTTAAAATGCATTTCAGCCCTGGCTGGTGTAGCTCAGTGGATTGAGCACCAGCCTGCAAACTGGAAGGTCACAGGTTCAATTCCTGGTCAGGGCACATACATGCCTGGGTTGTGGGCCAGGACCCCATTTGGAGGTGTATGAGAGACAACTGATCAATGTTTCTCTTGCACATGTTCCTATCTTTCTCACTCCCTTCTCTCTAAAAATAAATAAAATAAGTCAAAAAAATGCATTTCAAAATTAATATCAATTCTTGTATCAAAATGCAATGTCAAAATTAATATTTCCTATCTCAGGATACCTTTTATCAGTTAGCTTTTTTTTTTTCCCCCCAGTGCTATGCCCTATTAATGAATGTTTATAGAGTTGATAGTGCATGTTGATAGAGCTGAAGCTAGTGAGAAGTGGTCAGATTCTGGATATTTATTGATGGGTTGGATGTGGGAATATGAGAGAAAGGAGCCAAGGATGACTTCAAGGCTTCTGATCTGAGCACCTGAAAGGATGGAGTTGCCATTTACTGAAATAAGGAAAGCTGTATTGAAGAGCGAATTAGCAGGATTGAAAGATAGTAGTAGTGCAGTAGTATAATCAGTTGCTAATATGAATCTGGAGTTAGGGGAGAGTTTTGTCTGGAGATTGTAAATAATGGTAAGACAAAAGTATCTGTGTGGTATTTAAAAACCATGAGTTTGGATGCGGTCACCAAGGAAGTTTGTGTAGCCTAGAGAAAAGGTCTAAGATCTGATCCCTGAGCTGTTCAACATTCAGAGTTTGAGGAGATGAGGACGAACTAAAAAAGGGGACTGAGAAGAGCAAGCCAGTGAGGTAAGAGAAAAGCCAGGAGTGTGGTATCTCTGAAGTCAAGAAAATTTTCACAGGAGTGATGGCCAGTTATATCAAACTCGCCAAGTAAGGTGAGGACTGTGAATTCACATTTGATTGTGATTGACTTTGATAGGAATAGTGATGTAAGTCTAAGTCAGATTTAGAGAAGATTCAAGAGAGTAGGAGACTAGGGATTTGAGAGAGCGGGTAGATACTTTTTTTTTTCTTTTTTGAGCAATTTTTCTACAGAGGGTAACAGAAAAATGGGGAAATTAGCTGGAAGGCAATTAAGTCAAGATATACTTGAATTTTAGTCTAAATTTTAAGGGAGAGCCCTGGCTGGTGTGGCTTAGTGGATTAAGCACTGGCCTGTGAACCAAAGGGTCACAGGTTGGATTCCCAGTCAGGGCATAGGCCTGGGTTGTGGGCCAGGTCCCCCAGTAGAGGGCCAGGTCCCCCAGTAGAGGGGACGTGTGAGTGGCAACCACACATGGATGTTCCTCTCCCTCTCTTTCTTACTCCCTTCCCCCTCTCTAAAAATAAATAAAATATTTTTTAAAAAAATAAATTTTAAGGGAGAAATTATACTCGTATGCTGATGGAAATGATCCATATATGAAAGGGGAAATTGATAAAATTGTTACTGGTCCATGTGTCCTTGAGTAGGAAATAAGGGATGGGATCTAGTTAGTGTGGAAGTTAACAGTATAAGGTAGATGCTCATTCATACGTTCATTCAAAGATGAGCAACTGCTGTGTCCAACGATGGGAATGAAGAACAAGTTATAAGCTCTCCACTGATATGCAAATTGAACCCTCTTGCTGTGTTGTTCCCAGATGATGATATTGAGGCTCACTGATTAAGAAACTTGCTCAAAGTAATGAAAATGTAGGTTTCGAAATCCATGTAATTTGAAACTCACTGTTTCTCACATGTTTTATCCCTTCATAGCTTCACCTTAAAATGCCGAGCCACATCATCCCTTGCTGAGGTTGCTCTGTTAACTTGGCTAGTCAACTGTTTCTCTGTACAATCCATTTGGTACCCAGTTACCAGAATATTCCTTTTAGAACATAAGTCAGACTTAGTCACTTGTCTACTCAAAGCACTCTGATATGTTTCCAACATATTTGGAATAAAACTCAAACTCTTAATCATGGTTTAACTTAATTTGGATCCTGTTCTTTCTCAATACTTCCTGTCTCCTGTGTGGACATTGTATTCCAGTCACTGGCCTATTTGCTGTTCTTCAACTCTGGCAGTTGTACTGCCATCTTTTTGTACTTGTTCCCTCACTTTGGAATGCCCTTTCCTCAGATTTTTTTACTTGATTTTCTCTCTTAGGTCTGTTCAAATTTAACCATCTTAGGGAGACCCTCCTAATTAAAATAGTCTCTTCCTCATCATTTTTACCCCCCCTTTTTTTGCTTTTATTTTTGTTAGCTTTTCACACCTCCTACAATCATATTGTTTATATTTTTACTTTTGTCTCTGTCAGTAATATAAGGAACACCAATGCCTAGACCTTTTTTCACTGTATCTCTAGAACTTAGAAAAATACATGGCGCATCAGTCCAAGGTGTATGCATTTCCATGTCTCATGACAGGTTTGTCTCATTAGAGGAAGCCAGTTATCTGTATAGACTAGGCATGCATTAGAGCAACTTTAAACTGGTAGTTAAAAACATTAATTGGATATGAATGGGAATGGGATTCAAAGTATTTAAGATTTTTTTGTTTATGGGAGTGGTATTTCCTCAGTGAATTGTTGGGAGGGGCAACAGAAATTACGTTTTTCCGAGAGAAATGGTGAAAAATCAAAGGATTGGTTGACAAGGGTGGGTTTCGGTCATTTTGATTTTTGGACAAAGGAAACATTTTTTACAAATGTATTACATCTTTATTGTAGAATATGTAGAAAATATAAGGAAAAAATAAAATTAGAACAGATTTTTCATGTATTGATAACTACTATTAGTATTATTCTGATAGTCATCTTTATTTATACATACATCTATATTCAAAAACAGAAGTTGGCACTGCTAGACTTCTTGATGATTTAAGGTAAAATCAGAACAATCAAGAGGACTTCTTTTTTTTAATTCTTACCTGAGGACATTTTTTTCATTGTTCTTTGTTTTTAGAGGGAGGGGGAGAGAAAAACATCAGTCGGTTACCTTTGCATACGTGCCTCAATCCAGGATCTAACCTGCAGTCTGAGTATGTGTCTGATTGGGAATCAAACCTGTGACGGTTTGGTCTACAGGACGATGTTCCAACCAACTGAGCCATATGGGCCAGGACAAGAGGACATGTTTAGGACTAGGTAGTTGGAGCCCTGGCTGGCATGGCTCAGTGGATTGATGGCCTGCGAACCAAAGAGTCGCCAGTTCAATTCCCAGTCAGGGCACGTGCCTGGGTTGCAGGCCTGGTCCCCAGTAGGAGGTGCACGAGTGGCAACCACATATTGATGTTACTCTCCCCCACTTTCTCACTCCCTTCCCCTCTGTCTAAAAATTAAAAAAATCTTTAAAAAAAAAAAACCAACTAAGCAGTTGGAGATACAGAATTAGGTTTGGGATGAGGATCTGGGAGATAACTGTAGAGTTGTAGGTTTGGGGCGGGGTGGATATTATATGTAAAGAGAATACAGTGAAGAATGTAGGGCCATAATTTTGAGAAACATGCAGACTATTACCAGGTGGATAGAAGAATCAGCACAGAAAGGGTAGAAAAATAATTAAAGATAAGTCCAGGTTACTGGAGGATTCTGAAGACTTAAGCCGGTTTTCAGGAGGTTGCATCACCAGTGTCCATGCTTGTTGAAAAGCCCAGGGTGATGAGACTGAGGAAAGAACATTTTGGCATTAGAAGTTTGTTAGTGACATTTGGGCATACAGTTTAGTGTTAGAGGAAGAGGTCAATTTTAGAGAGAGTATGGGTGCCAAGTGCTTTTCAGAGGGTTTTCATTAGAAGGATGGTTTTGTAGGGATACCATTCAGATGCCTTTAATGTCTTATTTTTACTTCTCTGTAGTTGCACAGTACTAAGCATATAGTAGATGGGTTGAAAACTTTACAAGTAAAATAAAACATGAGGTATATGTTCAAAGCATATACTGTATTTAGCCATGTATAATGTGCACTTTTTTGCCCAAGTTTTTGAGGAAAAAATAAGGATTACAAGCCATGGGTATGACAATGGGTAGAATAGTCCCGTATATAATGGGCACAAAAATGTGGGCGCATATTATACATGACAAACTACGGTAAATGTGAAAGGAAAGATATATAAGCTAAAGTGAAGGATTTCTGTTTGTTTGTACTTTGTTTTGTTGTGGGAAATTTAGCATATTTGAAGACAAGAAAGAACCAGTTGACAGGAAAGGATGTACTGAGCAAAATAGGAGAGTTTAAGAAATAAAGTTTTGTAGTTATTTCCAGACGAAGGTGGTGGGAAAATGTGCTTATTTATTAGTGTTAAGAAGTTATCCTTGGGACCTGACTGGTGTCAGTGGATTGGGCATAGTCTTACAAACCGAGAGGTTCCTGGTTCAATTCCCAGTCAGGACACATGCCTGGGTTGCAGGCCAGGCCCCCAGTTGGGGGCATGCGGGAAGCAACTGATGTTTCTCTCTCATATTGATGCTCTCTTTCTCCATCTCTCCCCCGCTCTAAAAATAAATAAATAAAATCTTTTTAAAAAGTTAACCCTGGAAAGGAAGTAAATCTCTTTCTCTGAGGTGTAAGGAAAGAAGTGAAAATGGATATTGAAAAAGGTTTTTAAAAGGCTTAGCGGAAAGAATATGAGGAAACCAGTAGCTTTCACAGATGACCTTAAAATGACATTTAGTGAGGATTGGAGACTTTAAGGAAATAGAAGAATTGGAATAGCTGTTGTGTGAGAATTATGCTAGAGATTCAGTAGACCTCACGTTTTACCTGACAGCAATGAAGGTGAATCTGAGCTTGTTGTTTTTGGATTTTTTTTTAAAGATTTTATTTATTTTCTTTTAGAGAGAGGGAAGAAGGGGAGAGAAACATTGATATGCAAGAGATACTTCGATCTGTTGCCTCGCACACCCCCAGCGGGGGACCTTGGCCACAACCCAGGCATATGCCCTGACTAGGAATAGAACTTGCAGTCTTTCAGTTTGCAGGTTGGCAGTCAATTCACTGAGTCACACCAGCCAGGGCAAATCTTGAGATTTTTGAAAAGGAACTGTCATAGAGGTCAACATCAGAAACTTAATATCTTGTATAACTTTGACCTCTTTTGGATTGCTATTATTACTTTATTAATCATGAAATGTTGATTTAAAAGAGTTTCACTAGAAAATTTATATTATGCAAACACTAATTTACTCTTTAAGACTGTGTGAATTACAAATGTTTTAACATAGAAGAATGTGTTTAATGTTGCTGACATGGTGGAACCTTGAAGGAAATTGTGCTATGGTAACTACTGAGAGTTTCTGATTTATTTAATTCTAATTTATCATTGTGTATTATAATTTAATTCTAGTATGTAATTTTAATTAAAATAGAACACCCAATCTTTGTATGGTGAAGAGTTTTTTTCATTCCTTAAAATGTAGTATTTTGATAGAGAAAGGGATGGAGCCCTGGAGTTTTAAATAATAAAAATTTTAAGAGTTGAGAAGATTTGAGGAAGACCACATAAATCTTTTATTCAACTATTGTTTTTATAAAAATGCAGACATATTTCCATGAAGATACCTATGTGCCCTTTATTCCGTTTTTTTTTTTTGCAAGGAAAACAAAATATATAAATATTCCAATTTTAATAGAGAATTGCACACTCTTATTAAATCAGTTTCTATTTTTCATTACAGAATTTTGTTTTATGTTGATGACTCTTACGTAATTATCATAAAAATTAGGGTTGGTTTCACAAGATTCAAATTGTCCCTATTCCTCCTCAACCATCTTTGGGTCCCCACCCCCTTAAAGAAAAGGCAGTTAGCTCTGACTGGGGTTGCTCAGTTGGTTGGGCATCATCCTGCAGAGCAAAAGGTCGCGCATTAGATTCTGGTCAGGGCACATGCCTGGATTGCAGGTTTAGTCCCTGGTCAACAGATCGATGTTTCTCTCTCTTTCTTCCTCCCTCCCTCCCTCCCTCCCTCCCTCTGTAAAAATAAACATAAAAATTTTTTTTAAGGCAGTTAGATTTTGTAGCTCTAAAGTCAAATGCTTACATTGGAATTCTAATGTAGAGGTTTTATTTCAGGTCTTCGTGGGTAAAATACCAAGAGATTTATATGAGGATGAGTTGGTGCCCCTTTTTGAAAAGGCGGGTCCCATTTGGGATCTGCGTCTTATGATGGATCCACTGTCTGGTCAGAACAGAGGGTATGCATTTATCACCTTTTGTGGAAAGGAAGCTGCACAGGAGGCTGTTAAACTGGTATGTGATAACAAACATATCTACTCTAGCAAGTCATTTGAGAGAATTACCTCAATTAAAAATGTTTGCAGTTAACATTATTTCATTTTCTTTTGTTTTTGCTTTGAATGTTTTAATATTGACTTGAGTTGGTATGTGGCCTTTGCTCTATATTTTCTGATTATAAAAGTAAAAAACAAATAACCAAGAATTAATATGCTTGAGAAAGTCTCCCATTATTCTAAAAAATTATTAATTAGGGTTATTAGTATCTAAAGTTTCATTTGATTATTTGTCTTCTGTACTTCTCTCTTTTGATTTTAGACAAAAGGGATGTGAATTCTTTCTGTTAAACTTTACGATAGAATTCTTAAGGTAGTGAAGGCTTAGGACCCTGTTGCCAATTCAGAAAATGGTTCTGAATCTGTTTTGGTTTTTGTCACAGCCTAATCATACATTTTATTTAGTTTCTAAGTATATTTTTCTTTTCTATAGTTTTGTTTCTAGGTTATTTAGTCTTCTCTGTCTTTAATCTTTCTCTTTTTCACTATTTTATAACCAGTCTTCTATTAATTTCTTCTTGTAGGGCCTTTTACTCTTTGTATTTATGAATAGTAGTAGTAGTAACAGAGTTCTGCAAATTAAATATATCTTTACTCCTGCTGTAGTAAGGCATTACCATCTTAGTAACTTAAAATAACATTATCATTGTTTTATGACATAATCTTTTGCCAGACATCTAAAGGCCTCACTTAGTCGGGTTCTGGTCCTTCTAGAACAGTAGCCCTTTCACCAAGGCTTTCATCTCACTAGCTGCCTCTATAGTAATTCCACTTCGAGCTTGAAGTTTTTAAAGCTTTATTTCTGTATTCTGGCAACATACGGATGATTTCATTTAATAATAATATATGTCTTTTAGTAAATAAATAGGTAAGTAGTGTTAAAGCATGAGAAGCTAAAGTTTATCGAGGAAACCATCATATAGTGATTTAAAGAAAACTTTTTATATCTATCATATAACTTTGAAAGTATTGTGTTTGGTGTGCAATTTAAAACCTTATATGTATGTTTATGTAGAATTCTGTGGTTTATGTAGAATGTGAAGTTCTTTTAAGTTTCTTTTGCATTGATTATAGTTGTTACTCTTTATATATGTAATTACTTTGCCAGTGGCTTGTCTATATCTAATTTCATCTCCAAGGTACTGTTTCTGAAAAGTCTCTGGAAAAAATTTTTAGATAGATAAAATTGAAATAGGAAGTAAGATACTTTTAAAAATAAAGTGACAGTAACTTTCAGTCATTTATAATATGGAAGAACAGTGAAGGTTAACAAAACCAAACTAAAATGAGAGACTGACTATGACAAGTTTAAGAATACACATTGACATTACGGCAAGCTTGAGGGAACTTGGTGAGTTCATGAAGCCTGGAGTGTTCGACCTTAAAATGTTTAATTGTTTAGATTGAGATCATTTGTCCTGAGTTTGGGGTGGTTGTGGGGTGTCTGGTTCTTTTCTTCCTTGCAGTGTGACAGCTATGAAATTCGTCCTGGTAAACACCTCGGAGTGTGCATTTCTGTGGCAAACAACAGGCTTTTTGTTGGATCAATTCCGAAGAATAAGACTAAAGAAAACATTCTGGAAGAATTCAGTAAAGTCACAGGTAAAACAAAAATGTATTTAGAAGTTAATTTTGGGAAATCTGTGGTATTGTTTATAAGTGCAAAAAAAGGAGGTGTCTGTTAATTTAAGAGTTCAAATGCCTGTTCAGTGTCTAAATTGCTTTTCTGCTTTATAGTGGTTTGGACTAAGCAAGTTCCCTCATCTCTTTAATATCTTGGTATGTCCCCTTTGCTTCTTTATCTTAAACGAAGCTTGGCTTTTGCCAGAACTTTTGCCCTGTGGTCTTCAGGTGAAGGCTCTTTCACCTCAGGCATTCAGTGAAGAGCCTGACATTCATTTTGGGCCAAAGGGATGAGAATTCTTGTCCTCTTCCTGTTGCCTCATCTAGATTACATTTTTCAAAGTTTCCAGTTCTGAAACTCATGGAATTGATTGAGAAGCACATTATATCACAGATCTGTATACATTTATATATAACTGAAACAAAATTTAATGAAACCATATTTTCACTATTATTCATGATGTAGTCAGATAGTTCCTGTTCCATTTCTTTTTTAAATGCTGTTGGAGATGTACTAAATGCTGGCTGTGATATAAAAACACTGTTTCAGACTATTACTTTGAACTCTTAAACAATAAACCACTATTCCTTTACATTTTTGTCATCTAGCTATACTAGCCTTTCCGCTTCCTTCAGACTGTCATCTATTGTTCTTCTGATTTCAGTTTCAGTCTTTTATTAGTTGAAGTTTGCTGCTGGCTCAGTTATCCTTTGCTGCCCTAAATTGACTTACTCTTAGTACTTTTTACATATTTGTGGCTAAACCACCTAAAGCCTAGCCTCCTAGTTTTATGACTGCCTCATCTCCAGTCCTTTACTTCAGTCCCCCCCCGTCCCCCCGTCCCCTACCCAACACACACATCCAAATCATTTTCTGGATCTTGTTGCCACAAATTCTAGCCACTCTGGAATTTTTGACTTCTAGTACCCCATGTTGTAATCACTGCCACTATTCATAATTGTGTTGGTCATATACCCCTACTGGCATTGTTTTTGACCTCATCAGTTTATTGCCTACCAGCTTATTTCTGGTTTTGTGGCCATTCATTCATTCATTCATTCAAAGTGTTTATCCGGTGCCTATTAAGTGCTGGTGTTGTGCTCGGATACAATGGTGAATAAGAGAAATGTATTCTCTACCCTTGTAGAGTTTACATTCTGGGAAAGGGGAGAAAACCAAAAAAAAATTAAAGAAATATTTACACATCGTGGTAAGCACTGTGAAGAGGAAAGTAAGGGATATTTTGCTAGAGAATAGCTACTACCCTGGTCTTGATGGTTATGGAAGGCATTTCTGGTAAAGGTGACATTTCATCCACAACATGAACAATGAGGAGAATGTATTAGCATACAAAGAACCAAGGGATGTCATTCTAAGACAGCAACACATGCCAATATTCCAAGGCAAGAAAGAACTTAGCATACTAAAGTAACAGAAGGCCACTGTTTTTAAAAGGTAGAATTATATGAAATGAAGTAGGGCTTTTGTAGACCATGTAAGGAGTTTGAATTCTAGTGTAAGTACGAGGTCTGTCCAGAACGTATCCAACTATGTAATATGAAAAACAGAGACATTTATTGAAGAAGATACGAGAAACATTGTACATAGGACAATGGTACCTCAGTCCCCCTCAAAGTAGGCACCTTTGGACCTCACACAGTTCTCCCAGTTGCCATGAGCTGCCCTGTCATATTTTCTTGAATCTCATCAAAAGTCTGAAATCTCTTCCCTTTCAAAGATGATTTTAGTTTTGGGAAAAGCCAGAAGTAGCAAACTGCCAAACCCGGGCTGTAGTCACCTGGGTGATTTGATGTTTCACCAAAAAACTGCACAAAATGTGATGTGATGTGTGAGCGGCATATTGTCAAGATGAAGCTGCGAATCACCAGTTGCCTGTAGCTGTGACCTTCTGAGTCGTCCGAATAGTTTCTGCGGAGGAGTGTTCAAGCTCAACACAAAAGAGATGCAGATTCGTTGCTCTGCTAGCTCAGTCATTGTGAATGCGATGCCACATGCTGCACGTGCTCACTCAAGGGCGTCTACTGCCTCCACTGACTAGTACAGTGAAGTCATCATTGTTCATGCATGCACATTCCAGTCCACTCTCCTTGGCTGCCAGGGTACATTGATGCCGTGCAAACCGTTCTAGTTATGTTAACAATGGCTGGACTTTTTCTGGACAGACCTCACATAATGAGAAGGTATTTGAAGGTCTTAAGCAGAGAATAATACCTGTTTTATGTTTACAGAATATTATTTCTACTGTTATATGGATAATGGCTTAGAGGAGGTAAAGAGTAGAAAGCTTTCATAGTGTTCTGGTAGAAGTTTGAGCAGTGAAGATGCAAAAAGTGGATTGGCTTGGAATTGGATTGGGGAGGTGAAGTAAAGGAGGAAATCAAGAATGAGTCCTTAATTTCTGGCTTGAGAAATCCAGGAGGTGGTACTGTTTATTAAATAGGGAAGACTAGAGAAGACAGACCACTGGGAGTGGTGATGCAGCTTTGGACATTTTAATTTGAAATGTCTTTTAAGTCTGGGCTAGAAATAAAATCTAGGCATTCTTAAGGATATAGACAATATTTTTATTTTTTATTTTTTTAAAGCTTTTATTTATTTACTTTTAGAGGGGAAGGAAAGGAAGAAAGAGAGGGAGAGAAACATTAAGTGTGCGAGAGATACAATGATTGGCTGCCTCTCACAGACCTCCCAACTGGGACCTGGCCTGCAACCCATGCATGTGCTGACCAGGGATTGAACCCGTGACCTTTTGGTTCCCAGGCTAATGCTCAATCCACTGAGCCACACCAGCCAGTCCAAGGATGATAGTATTTAAAAGCAGAAACTAGCTGATGTTACCTAGAAAGACCATATTAGAAAGATGAGGGCATAGGACTAAGACCGGAGGGATCCCTATAGTTAGCAATTATTTTCATTCTTGGCAACAACTGACTTTTAAGTTAGGTCCAAGGAAGCTTTTGGTCATGGTTATTTGTCTAACAGTAGTTCTGTTGGATTTATATCGGTAATTTGATTTTTTTAAGTTCCCTGATAGTATTTTTATAAATTATAAGGTTATGTCAAACACTAAAATACTGTCAAAATGCAGTAGTTGTGCCTGTTTGTTTATGGCTGTATCTTTATGACCCTTAAAATTAAAAGGGAACATTAAAATACTGTCTTAAATCTCCTATTTAATAATGCAGATTTAATTGTCTTAGGTAATTAATGAATCATTTGGAGGCTTCCTCAGTTATTTTTTTGCTTTTCGGCAAGTGGATTTAGGTCTGCCTAATCACTAGATGTGTGGTGGATGCTTTTGGCTTATATATCTGGCTGTTGGTTTAACAGAGGGTTTGGTGGACGTTATTCTCTATCATCAACCCGATGACAAAAAGAAGAATCGGGGGTTCTGCTTCCTTGAATACGAGGATCACAAGTCAGCAGCACAAGCCAGACGCCGGTTGATGAGTGGAAAAGTAAAAGTATGGGGAAATGTAGTTACAGTTGAATGGGCTGACCCTGTGGAAGAACCAGATCCAGAAGTCATGGCTAAGGTAAATGCAATTGCTTGGGATGGTGGTGTGGTCATCATTTAAATTTTATACTCAGAATGAAGCTTAAAGTTTTTGAGTTTTATTATACAAATTGTAGCTCTTGATCTTAACTATTTAGGCAAGAACCTGCTTTCACACCAGACTTACAGCCTGTCTTTGTATCCAGGAACTTCCATTAACCATTCCTTTTCCTATAGATTAAATGTGTAAAAGGAACTGAACTGAAATCCCTTCCATTAAGTATTTTTATACACAGTGAGAATTTGTTTCGTGCTGGGCATTAGGAGGAATACAGAAGTTTAAAAAGAAAAAAAGGCAGGGTCTTACTTAAGAGAGAGAAAGTTTGGGAGATTATGAATTACAGTCTTCATTGACCATAGCATGACCGTGAGTCATTTTATTTACACTTATAGCTCATTTTTTTCTCTTATTTCAAAAAAGTTTTTCTTCTTTTAATTACCAAGCTTCCTTTGGGTATTATCCCTGTGAAGAAAGGCAAAGGGTTATTGTGTTTGCTGTTAAGTGGTAATGGCAAAATATACATAGCAGGTCCTGTAGAGGGACCTCGTTTTCCTCTGTGCTCCGTACTTGCATTGCCAAGATCTTTGCCTGGTAACTGATGGAGGAGCCATGAATCCTCATCTCAGGCTTTTCTTCTGCTAAGTCCTGAGATTGAAGGGACATACCAGAGTTGCATCTCTGCTGCTTTTAGTGAGTTTTTTGAATGTTTTGGTAAAGGTCTTTACTCAGGGAGGCAGCAATTCTGTGGATGGTTATAAACTAGTGACTGGATTCTTCTGGATAAAAGTCTTTTCCTCTAGGTCCTGAAGAGGCAGTCCTCTGAATAGTTTGGAGGAGAGCCCCAGTTTATACTAGTATGATAACATTTTTGCAGACAAAAACATCTTTGTGTTAAGCAGAGAAGATCCATTGAGAACGAACCAGAGAGGCTCACAGATGTGTTGCTCAGTAACTTTTTAACATATTCCTTTGAGTAGATGGTGTCAAGGAAAGGAACTGGGAATTTAAATAGCGTCCCCCGCCTTTTTTTTTTTTAAATTTACTAGCTTGATTTCAGTTTCACATGTTCTTCTAATCCAGTTGTGACTTCAGGCAACCCCCCCTGAATTTGAATGTCCTCTATTTTTTTTTTTAGGATTGGATAAATATCTTCGGATCCCTTACAACTTTGAACCTACATTTTAGAAACTGGGTGTAACCTGCATTGCTTATCCTATAAAAAATTTTAAAAATATCATAATAGATAGACTACATTTTATAAGAGGGAGACCAAATCCCTAGAAAATCTAAAGTATAGCTACTAATTTGCTTTTCATCCACTTTTCATATATCTCCGGTAACCTTTCAAATTAAAATTTATCCTAAATCTTTTTATAGGTTAGAAAACCTCACGATTTTATTCTAGTAACTATCCTTCCTGCATCAGAAACAAGTTTCAGAATAGGCAGTCTCTATAAACTTGAACAATACTGGCTGAATAAACTTAATCGGATAATACAGACTCCTTTATTGTTTTCTAATGAGGGGAGTTTACACAATAGAATAAAGCTTCTGCTGTTACTTCACTCTATCAGTGTTATAATTTATTGAAGATCTTTTGCCAAGTTGAGTCAGTTTAAAATCAAACAGAATCTAGGGGCCTAAATGTATTTTTCTTAACACAATTTTAACAAGTAATTTTTATATATATTTTATGGTTTTATCTCAGAAAAGAAATAAATTATCTATGTTGAGCTAAAAAAAACAAATCAGTGGAGGCCTGCCTGATGTAGTAATATTTCAGTATTGACAACATAGAGAAGAATAAAGGGGTGGAGGTAGAGGTGGAAAACATTAAATTTTTTTTCCCATTGAATTAAGATCTTTACCCCAAATCCTTTTTATTCATATAGCTCTTAACCTGAGGCAACAATTTGTTCAGTGGATATGTTTGGTTTTTGGTTTTTTTGTTTGAATAGGTAATATATTTCCTTAGTTCAGAAATCAAAATTTTATAGAAAGATTTAGACAGAAATCCTACTTCTTCCCCTAGCCCTGTCTTCCGTATCGTGCTTGGTCCCTATAGACATCCAGTTTTAGTAGTCTCTGATTTATCCTTTTCGTGTCTCCTCGGGCAGATACAGGCAAATACAAGTATATATTCTTACTTTCCCCACTTTTTACCCAAGTGGTTGCTGGAAATTTAACTATTTTCACTGATTTATATTTGTTTTATTTACTATTTCATAAAAGCTCTAATGACGGTATGCCATTATTATATGTACCACTAAGAAATTATAAAATTTTGCTAATTAAACTGTGACACAGTGCTTGCCTGTCACATTGAATGTAAGTTGAATTCTTATTTCTGAGGTGAAAAAAAAAATCTTACCAACATGTATCGTGGCAATTTCTCCATGTCAGCTCTTAGATCTCTTCCTCGTTTTTTGTGGTTATACAACATTGAACTCTGTGAATGTACCATAGTATATTCAGCCATCTGGACCTTGGGTTGTTTGTAATCTTTTGGGTTATTTGTGTAATGAATAATCTTGTGTAATGTCAGTTAATAACAAGTTCAGATATATCTGTAGGATTGATTCCTAGGGATAGAATTGTGTGCCAAAGGGTAAATGCACTATTATTACTAAGATTACCATATTCCCTTCTTTGGGAGTTGGATGGTTTTATCCCTCCTACCAGTGAAATACAAGAGGCCTATTTTTCTCATCCTTGTCAAAATAGTGAATGTATGGTTAAACTTTTGGATTTTGCCAGTTTGATAACAATGGTTTCTCAGAGCTGTTAAGACTTTTATTCTCTTAACTGTGTATGCCTGAGTTTAAGTTTTTACTACGTTTAAGGGTCCTTTGTGATATAAGTCATTTGTTTAAGTCACAAAGTATTCCCCAGTCGTATTTATAAAACATTATTTTCTTCTAATACTTTCAGTTTCCCTTTTCCCTATCATCCTTTTGGGGGGGGGGCGTCTATTTGGAGTTTATCCTGGTATATAGTATGAGATATGGATGTAGCCCCCCCTCTTTTTAAAATGTTTTTTTAAATTTATTTGCTTATTTTTTTCAGAGATACTACCTAGCTTTTATCATTATCCAGACTCAATGATTTAAGCATTATGGTTTGTTATATCTGGTAGGGCTAGTCTCTCAAATTTCATTCTTATCTTTTTCCTGGCTATTCTTGCTTGTTTATTTTTTTATATAAACTAGAATCAGCTTCTCCAGTCCTAGGAGGAGAAAAACAAAAGGTACTTTAATCATGGGACAAGAGGAAGAATCAATATTTATAAAAATAGGTAACATATCAGAATTATTTTATTGGCAGTTTTATACCTTCTGTGGTAGCACTTTTAGCACTGTGTTTTAGAGGGAAAATGCCTATGCTATGAAGATAGGAAGAAGTACTTTAATGTAAGACCAGCTAAAATTAACTAGCTAATGCCAATTTTGTATATTTGTTGTGTTAGGTGAAAGTTTTATTTGTAAGAAACTTGGCTACTACAGTGACAGAAGAAATACTGGAAAAGTCATTTTCTGAATTTGGAAAGCTTGAAAGGGTGAAGAAGTTGAAAGATTATGCATTTGTTCATTTTGAAGACAGAGGAGCAGCTGTTAAGGTAGAAATTTTGTTAGTATTGATATTTGAATTCTGTTGTTGAAACTTGATAAACATATAAAGTGACTTTAAAAACTGAAATAAAATTGGTTTTCAGCTTTTCCAAACTCTGGAACTTTAATAATCTTTGTGAAGTGGTAAAAGTATAACAGGTTAAGACTCCATATTTCAAAACCTGATTATTACCTGCCCCGCCCAGTGTGGCTCAGGAGGTTGGGCATTGTCCCACAAAGTGAAAGGTTGCCAAAAGGTTACCAGTTTGATTACTGGTCAGGGTGCATACAAGAGGCAAATGATCAGTGTTTCTCTCTCATATCAATATTTCTCTTTCTCTCTCCCTCCTTTCCCCTCTCTCTAAAAATAAATAAAATCTTAAAAAACAAAAAAGCCTGATTATTACTAACTGGGCTTGTGATCCCAGTCCCAGGCAAGTTATTTTTAATTTCTGTATTATTTTTGTAAGTCTAAGCTTTGATAGCAGAATGCCTTGGAATATTACAAGATATATTAATTAGCTGCTATAAATATTAAACAGGTAATGAATGTATTATAACTACTTTGTTTTCCTTGGTTTGTGGACCTTTGAAAGAAATTGAGTAGTGTACATTCCTTTTCATACTGTTACTGCAGCATATTTAATTCAGTAGATGTGTTCTGAGGGAATGGTTAGTTCTTCATAGTTTTGCCTGCTTTCAGTCACTATAGACTTCTAATTGTATTGAGCATGTTTTGCTGGTTTTGATCATTGTTAGAGATATTTCTTGCATAAAGTAGGTGATTAATTCTTTGATGATAGTAATGAAAAGTATGCTCTGCTGCTTTCTGTTTATAATGGATCAGCACCTTCTTTGATAGGTGAAATTTCCAGTGCCTTTTTCCTTTTGTTCTCTCTCCTTTGGCAGCAGTGTGGGAGTGGGGGATGACACTAATTAAAGCACCTTTTTTTTTTTTTTTTTTTTTTTATAAATCAGGAAGATGGATCCAAATCAGTGACTAAGGCTTGGTTCTTTTTCTACCATGTTCTGTTGGTGGAATGGTGCCACCTCTTAGTTGAGCAGTTACTATTTCTTGCCCAGGTACTGCTTTTAAATGTGCATTAGAGAAGAATCTTTGATGCATTAGAATTCATTGGTTTGCTTTTTGATGGCAGCTGTTAATTAATCAGTATTGCTTATAAAATTCACAGCTTAGTACATAATTTAATATATGCCTTCTGAAATTGCCAGTGGTATGAACACTGATAATAAATTTATACCTTCTAAATATCCCTTTAATTCAGTTGGTATTAATAACTGATAACTGGTTGTATAAGAACTGGTAGGGTGCTTTGTCAAAGAAGTTTATGAAATAAAATTTTCAGCTCAGCAACTGGGAATCATATTCTTCTGTGTGGCCAGGTGAGAGTAGATGCTCTATTCTTTTGTTTATACCAGGAAGCTTTTGTAGCCTCATTTAGTTTCTTTAACTAAAGTAGCCAAAAGTTAAGGTGGTAAAGGGAGAAAAATTAGTGTCTTGAAAAGGATGGATTTAATCTTTGGATACTTATAAATCATTAAATGTTCTTTACAGATAGGGCATTTATGTATGTCTAGAGAAGAAAAGGTTGTATAGGGAAATAGAAAAGCTGTGGTGATGAGGTAATATTTTGTTACTAAGTTACCTGAACCTCGAAGTATGGCAGAACCTGTTAGGTAGCACAAAGAAAACAAAGGACTAGAGCATAGTATGCTTTTGATTATTGTCTTCCAGGTTAGTACTTGAGGCTTTCATTAGGCCAGGCCTTTTATGGGCTCATGCTTTTAACTGTTTAGACAAAGCATGTTTGTTCCAGGTTAAGTGTCATGAAGAACACCTAGAGTGGATTTTTGTTGGTGGTGGGAGGTTTTTTTTTGTTTTTTGTTTTTTTGCGTGTGTGTGTGTGTGTGTGTGTGTGTGTGTTTGTCAATTTCATATTGAATTTCACTTCTAACCTCATTCAGTAACTTCCATTTGTTCAAATTCTTAAACATTTTATGGAAGAACAGTGTAAGACTTGTGTATTGAATACCATATGTTTATTTGAAAATTTGAATCCTGAAAAGTTTGTGATACTGGTATTTTTTCCATATGTGGATTTGCTTCTTTGGTATGACCAAGTTTGAAGAGTTAGTAATTTGGGATTAAGGAACAGCAATAGGCAGCTCTTTACCTGTTCAAATATAATAGTAGGGCATCAGATTTATTCTTAATATAGTTTATATATAAGAGGGTAAGATTGGGAGAGACAAGTACTTTTTTTTTCTTAAATTTTTTATTGATTTTAGAGAGGGAAAAGGAAGGGGGTAGGGAAAGAGAGAGAGAGAGAGAAACATTGATTTGTTCCATTTATTTATGCATTCATTAGTTGTCTCTTTTATGTGCCCTGACCAGGAATTGAAAGTGCAATGTTGACACATTGGGTCCATGGCTCTAACCACCTGAGCTATCCAGCTAGGGCCACAAGTACTGTCTTTGTGTTTCTTTACTTTGTTGCTAGATTCATCTTCTGTTAATTAAAATATTTGAGTAAATTGTTAGTTTATAAATCAGCTCAGATATGTTTATGTAGTTATGCTTTAAAGTAATGTTGATTGTAAAATAAATTTATTTTTCTAATTTTTTATAGGCCATGGATGAAATGAATGGCAAAGAAATAGAAGGGGAAGAAATTGAAATAGTCTTAGCCAAGCCACCAGACAAGAAAAGGAAAGAACGCCAAGCTGCTAGACAGGCCTCCAGAAGCACTGCGTGAGTCTGCATTTTAATAAATATATCTTTGAACAGAGAATAACTTGATAGCGGAGATCAGGTTAATAAAACAAAAGCAGGAAGAATCTTATACTAATTTTTTTTTCTCCTTTCCCTCCGTTGTTAGGTATGAAGATTATTACTATCACCCTCCTCCTCGCATGCCACCTCCAATTAGAGGTCGAGGTCGTGGTGGGGGGAGAGGTGGATATGGCTACCCTCCAGATTACTATGGCTATGAAGATTATTATGATGATTACTATGGTTATGATTATCACGACTATCGTGGAGGCTATGAAGATCCCTACTACGGCTATGATGATGGCTATGCAGTAAGAGGAAGAGGAGGAGGAAGGGGAGGGCGAGGTGCTCCACCACCACCAAGGGGGCGGGGAGCACCACCTCCAAGAGGTAGAGCTGGCTATTCACAGAGGGGGGCACCTTTGGGACCACCAAGAGGCTCTAGGGGTGGCAGAGGGGGTCCTGCTCAACAGCAGAGAGGCCGTGGTTCCCGTGGAGCTCGGGGCAATCGTGGGGGCAATGTAGGAGGCAAGAGAAAGGCAGATGGGTACAACCAACCTGATTCCAAGCGCCGTCAGACCAACAACCAACAGAACTGGGGTTCCCAACCCATCGCTCAGCAGCCGCTTCAGCAAGGTGGTGACTATTCCGGTAACTATGGTTACAATAATGACAACCAGGAATTTTATCAGGATACTTATGGGCAACAGTGGAAATAGACAAGTGAGGGCTTGAAAATGATATTGGCAAGACACGATTGGCTCTAGATCTACTACATTCTTCAAAAAAAAATTGGCTTAACTGTTTCATCTTTCAGTAGCAGTTTGCTGCCATTTGTATTGGGCTGAAGAAATCACTATTGTGTATATATACTCAAGTCTTTTTATTTTTTCCTCTTTTCATAAATGCTCTTGGACATTATTGGGCTTGCAGAGTTCCCTTATTCTGGGGATTACAATGCTTTTATCGTTTCAGGCTTCATTTTAGCTTCAAAACAAGCTGAGCACACTGTTAAATCATGATTTTGCAGAACCTTTGGTTTTGGACAGTTTCATTTTTGGATTTGAGATAGACTACATAGGAGTATGGAGTATGCTGTAAATAAAAATACGAGCTAGTGCTTTGTCTTAGTAGTTTTAAGAAATTAAAGCAAACAAATTTAAGTTTTCTTGTACTGAAAATAACCTATGATTGTATGTTTTGCATTCTTAGAAGTAGGTCAACTGTGTTTTTAAATTGTTATAACTTCACACCTTTTTGAAATCTGCCCTACAAAATTTGTTTGGCTTAAACGTCAAAGCCGTGACAATTTGTTCTTTGATGTGATTGTATTTCCAATTTCTTGTTCATGTAAGATTTCAATAAAACTCAAAAATCTATTCAAAACATCACCTATTTCAAATTCAATTGTGTCCTAAAACATTATTTTATTCGTAATCCTTGCAAGGAATATTGTTTTCAAACTATAACTGCCTATGTGAGTGATCAAATTCATGCAAAATTTCTTGTCTATTCCAATATGTATTGTGGCTATCAGACTGAGGATTAGTCTAAATTCTAGTATTTATTCCAAATAGCACTTCATTGATTGGTGTTCTCTCATAGTCTCATCTAATTTTGAAATTTTATCCTTTATTTTTATAAAACAGGTTCAGAGACTTTTGAACATTTTTGGCAGGCATTTAATTTGCGTTAAATACAGCGGGCTTAAGGAAGCAGACTGCAATTTATTTTGACCCACATTCTTTCTATTAAGGATAATTTGTTGTCTGAAGACCTTATTTGCTGGAAAAGTGAATGTATGTAACAGGAAGAAATGTTAGTACTGTGGCGTCAATTGCACTGCGGACTAAACTCAGTTTTAGTGTATGTGATCGGAACTACAACTTTAGTTACTGGTTTAGGAATATAATTTTCTATTACTATGTAAACTTGCTTTGAGAAACACACATGGCTTACCAGAAAGGATTAAAAGTACCTAGTAAAACAAACTTCTGACTTTCTGTTAACACTTTTTTTTTTTTTTTACTATCTTTAATGGCTAAAGTTTTTGTTAGCCAAGTCATAACATCTCTTCCCTCTTTTCCTTTAGACATTCTGAGTTATTGTAATGACCTTTTCATTGAGAATAGGAGGAACAAAAGAAACCACTCTACAGTGTAGAAAAGTCTGGATCACTTTCAAATTACTGCAAAATTTTCCCTTTCGTTTTTGTTCTTCGATGGGTCTAATGTTTTTAAATTACAAAAAGCCATTGGGAAATAATTAAAAACAACACACCTTTGTGTTTTGTTCCTTTGTGGTGTCTATTATAACTGCAGTATTAGATTTCAAAATCACAAGCCAGTTAATTGTGAGTTTGGTTAGATTATATTTTGGGTTTCATGGTTTCTTGATTTCAAGTAAGAATATTAATACTTACTGATGAAAGTCAGTATATCTTATTTTTCTTTAAAAGTGCACTTCTTACATACCACAGCAAGTTAACTGGCCTTATTAATAACCTTTTGTTTTTAGAAACTAATAAATTATGTAGTCCGTTTTGAAGTAGTTTCAGGTCAACATGGGTATCTTATTTGGTAAGACTTAGATCCAGTTTTTTTGTATTTTGTTTTTGTTTTTTTAATGCCCATGTATGAAAATAAAGACACCAAACATTCTTTAAATACTGCTTTTAAACTTTGAAAATACAATTGTAAGCTATAATTTTAAATCTAAATTAGACTTTAATAAAACTCTTGATTTTCCTTGGAATGAAGAAAGGGTGCCTACAAATAAAATTCGAGTTGTTTATATTTCTTAAAAATTATATGATACCAGCGACAAAGTTGTCAGGAAGAAAATTAGGACTTGGAATAGAAGTGATTCTGAAATTAACTTACTGTGCTGTTCCCACTCATTTTAAAATATAAACCCCAGCAAAAACATAAGAACAAAACTTGTGTTCCATATTAAATCCTTTTCTTTAATTGCAAATTACATTTTATTCTCACCAACTAACAATATATTTATAGAAATGTTTCTTGAATACTGCTTTATAGGTTTTTTGGGTCTATTTTATTTAGCAGTAAAATGTAACTATAAATATTAAATCTCACTTGAGAGCTTTTCTCTTGTTGATATCTTCTAAACTATTGTTGTAGCAGCATTCAGAAAAAATAGATTCAGAGCCTAACTTAATCTAATAATATATAAACCTGAAAAATGTCAACTGAGGGAGGTCTTTATTCTAGATTTGCATTAGGATTTTTTTTTGGGTTTTTTGGGGGGGTTTTTTTTTTTTTTGGTTTGTTTAATTGGCGCAAATTATGAGTTCTGGGAAATCTGATTTTCTGCGCTCCTGCCATCTTTTTTCCCCTCCAACATAATTTATTTGGTTTATTTTATGAGCCTGCTATAGTAATGTGTGTTAGGAAATATTTACTTTATATTGAGATAGAATTCTTTATAAATACCCTCCTGAGATTGGCATAAGTATACCCCTTTCCCATAATGGAATGCTAATTTTTATTTGATCACTCATTTATAGCAGTTGCTTAAATGTATGTATTTATATGACGGTGTTTTAATTTTTTAAAAGCAAAAATGTTCTAATAAGTTGCCAGATTTCTAATAAATCCAGTTTATTTGGTCAATTGATATGGAAATGAAGTTACTATGGTTCAATAGTTAGTTTTTTTAAACAAAAGAGTTCAGCATAGTTATTTTTCAGTTTAACAGTTACTGGGGTTATTCTGCATAAGAAAGCCCAATGCTTTCTGTTAGTAAATAATTTTTCTCACATTTGACTTTGAAATTTGACTTAGGCCAACCCTCTTTTTTAAAAGGTCAGCATGCATCAAAATAAATTATACATATTTTAAATTCCAAAAGAGAAGGGATATAAAATTCCATTCTTAGCGTAAAGCCATATAATACTCTTGAAACTCATTACATCATTTGCCTCCTGCCCATTTGGATAATCATACCTACATTTTATTAATTGTGTATTATTTGTAAAACCAAACACTTCCAGTAAATACTTGCTATAAGGCTCTTGTCAATTATAAAGACTTCTAATTATGTTGAAATTTGTTGTTTTGATTTTCCAAAGAGAATTTTATTATACTGAGCTATCTGTCCAGAAGTCTTAAAACCAATCAAAGTATGTGGAAGAAATGTTAATATCAGTGATGTTCTTTATTATATGGAGTCTCTTAAGTGAGGAGCTATGAGAAAGCCTTATAGAAAGAGTGCACTGGATTTATAAGTGTATTTATGTTTCTCTAAGAATGAGAGCTTCTGTTAACTTAGTTGTTCTGAGTAAGCCGTGATTGGGTGACTGACTAGAGAATCCAGAATGACAAATCCATTAACCATACATGTTTGCTTTTGCATTAGAAGTTTGTTGATTAGTTTTTTTTCAAATGTAAACACCAAGCTTTAAAAATACTTCATACGTAATGTTTGGGTCAGTACTTTAAATATAAATATTTAATTTGAAGTAGTTACGGTTAATCTTCGTAGAAGTTTTTTTTTTTATTTTAAAATGTACATACATATATATTTTTTTATTTAGAGGTTACCAGAAGCTCTGGGTTTTTCGTTTTGTTTTTGTTTTTTAATCATTTTCAGATGTTATCCAGAAATCTGCAAGTGTACTTTTCCTGTTTTAACTCCTTCCTTTTATCACCTGACTATCAGGGAAGCGAGGTTGAGGCTGCCCTGACCTGACATGTCATGATGTCGACTTGCTAGGTGGGGTTCGCTGGGGACGATAACCAGTGGAATTGTTGGTAAGAACTTTTTTTTTCCTATTTTTTTTTTTTCCTGATCCGTAGTGGGGCATTAAGTGTGGGAGAGCACCCATATCCTATAAGTGGGCATTTATGTTGGCCTTGTAGAAATATAAGACTTTAAATAATTCTGTTCTTAATAGGAACATATAATAAGTGCTTGTTCTTTATTCTCAAATTGGTAGATGAGCAGGAAAGGCCTACAAGAATGAAATAATGAAATACTCAGGGTATATTTTAAGTGACCAGGATAGACACTTTGCAAGATAGACTAAATAATGTCTCTTAGAGAGACAATAAATTTGCTTTATTTTACTGTGATTTCAATCCCTCTAGTATCTTCATTATATTTACATTTGTATCTGGGTATATTAACATATAATACATCTTAAGAGGTGTTTACTGCACACTAATATTAATAAAAATAGAAAGGTGTTGAGAGCATGTAGTGTTTAAACAGTAGGAGAAATTATTCTTTTTTAATTCTCCTAAAAATCTTTTTAACATTGTAAAATCTTAAAAATAGTTTGAAAAATAGTAGATTCAGTATAAAGATCCATTTGATATAATGTAACATTGGGTCAAAAGGAAAACACATAGGTGAAATATTAGGACCTGGAACATAGCAGAAACACAAATTAATCAACTTGTGTTTCATATGAAACCCAGGACAGCTGATGGGATTAATAGAGATTGGTAGAATTAATCATCAGTTTTTAGATTATTGCTAAAGATCAACGTCTTTCAAACCCAGTAGGGGATTCCTTGATGGTAAAGTATAAATTAAGGAAATTAAGTTTAATCACTAGGCATTTCTTACCATACCATATAAAAATGTAATATAACATAAGACTTGATTAAAAGTAGTTTTGGATTTTCATGTCTGAAACCTTCTCAGTATTCTTATGCCTTATTTGTTGGTTGAGTGTATCAATCCAAGCAGAATCTCCTAGGTGTTAAACATACGCTAGTTGGTTTCATGAGTGTAAACCCTTATCTGTGAGCTTGCTGTAGAGTAGCTAAACATTACTGTGGTGAAATACTTTAAGAATTTTAGTGATTGTGTCATTATGTTAAGGTACTTGTTCTCTTTTGACACGTATTATGCATGTATTAGTAATAAAAAAGATCAGTATAGAACTGAAAAGATTGCATTTAATGATGTGCTCCTTGGGAAGCTTTATAGTAAGTAGTAGGAAAACTCAGTAGTTTTGAGCAGTTCATACAAGTTAAGGAAAATGAAGTGCAAATTTGTTGGGTTTTTATACACTAACAACATAATATATTTCATGGGACCAGAAAAGAAAGAGGCATTGTGGGAGAAAACTTACATTCCTTAAATATAAATAAGGGCTTCCATTCTGTGTAGTAATTTTGTCAGGATCCCATGAACATTGCTTATCTTCATTTCTCATATATGATGGTTAGACAAAAGGGACTTATGTAGTCTGTTCAATAACAGAGGTAGAATTGTACTTTAATGACTCCTATTATGATGTTTAGTACTACGTTACAAGGCTATTTCTATAATTGAGCTGAAAGCTCCTGCAACCATTACATTGCTGATATGCATACAGTAACATGAGAATATTAAAATAGGGACATTTGGAAGACCATTTAAATCAGCAGTTTAATAAAAATCATGCTTTTGGTACAGCAATCAGGTACCATAACTGTATTGGAATATTTGTATAATGTTAAATATTTTTAATAAAATTTAACATGTTCAAAATGTTGTGTTGGTGATTTTGGGTGGGGTGTGATGGGTTCACTTGTACAAATCAGATTCAGTAGTTCTGGAGTTGAGACTTCTGTAGTCAAATAGAGTTCTTGTCCTCAAATTTAGTACTTGATTGGGCACCTGTTCAAGGGAAGGTAGTAAAGGAGTAGGATAGTAAAAAATAAAAGGACTGAACTCAAGGAGGTTTACTAAAGTGTCAGGAAGTAGCTTTGCTGGAGTTTAGAGCTGGGTCTACAGATAAGGATGTTGACTTTGGCATAACAGGCTGCTGATAAAGTTTTTCTGATGGAATTGTGGCATACCTACATTAGAAATGATCCTAGAAAACATACAAAGGTGGGCAAAGGGGAAACACCTTTCAGTAAGCATTTTACTGCCCCAGTGTCCTTGACCAATTGACTTGACATGCCAGTAAGTGAAGAAATGATGAAGGAATATTTGAGGAAGGCTTATGTTTAGATGCACCATCAGGTAATAGCTTCAATGTACAAGAAGTACCTAACATAGAGAGCCCTCTCTTTGTTTCTGACAGTAAACTTTATAAAGATTTCTCTTTTCATATTGATCCTATTCTCTTAAAGATAACCCTAATACTGTAGATTTTCTTTTGACTTCTTTTCCTTGGGGTGTTCTTAGTTCCTTTAGTCAAAAGTATAGAAGTCCTGCAACTCAGAATGGAAATTTACTTGAAGTAATATGCTCATTCCTTTGCAGACTGTACCGTTAATAACACAGATTAAGGAGGTAAGTGACAGGCACCTAATGATCTGTAAACAAATGAAGAAACTCTTCATAAGGAGTAATAACATAGTTTGCTTTGTCTGTCTTTCTCTTTTTTAAAATTTATTGTAATGAGATCCGCACAAGAGCGTGTGATGGGTAAGGAACATGCAGGGGACACAGGAACATGATGACATGGCCAAGACCACAGCTTCTATCTTGGCGGGGAGAGGGATGAAAAGCCAGGGCTAGAGCTGGGGTTGAAGAGGAAAGAGGGAGGCACTGCAGTTGCCTTCCCCACAACCCTGCCTTGTCTCTTTTGAATGAAAACTTAAATAAATGACACTATGGAGAAGAAAAAGTGATTATTGTTTTAAGATAAGAAAGAGTGGACAAACTACGTCCTCTAGGCCAGAATTTTCCAGAAAGAGTTTATGGTTTTTGTTGTTTTTCTGTTGTCCCAATATGAAAGGTCACTCACTGAGATGGGAAGGAATGTTCTAACAGCAAAAATATCTAAACTTTGGCATATTTAGGTGTTAGCAGAGCTGGAGATGAGGGTGGGGCACCTCACAGATTTGTTGTGTGTTTTTCCCAAAAATAAGGGGAGGGAGGAGGTTGCTCCTGAGAAAGATTTTAAATTTAAGTTTACTGGTGTCGTTTTGCTCTGCGTGAAGCCCTGAATTTATTTAGTTTATTTTTCAAAATAACAAGATCTTTTTTCTTTTTTAAGATTGTATTTATTTATTATTTAGAGGCAGGGAAGGACGGGAGAGATTGATTGATGTGCAAGAATAACATTGATCAGTTGCCTCTCACAAGCCCTCAACTGGGGGCCTGGCCTGCAACCCAGGCATGTGCTCTGACTGGGAATTGAACCAGCAACTTACCGATTCGCAGGCCAGCACTCAAGCCACTGAGACATATCAGCCAGGGCAACAAGGTTTTATCAGGTATTTTCTTGTGGGATGTATTCACATAGGGGAATATCTTTTTCCAATACCTATGAAAATCCCATTTCTATTAACTTAGACTTCCATTTTGTGACTGAAATCATGATCATATGTAGACATTTTCTTTAAAAAAAAAACAAACGATATAAGCAAGAGTAGTGTTTTATTTAACTATTTACCTAAAATTCTTAAAGGGTGATTTTTACGCCTACCCATCCCTTTATTAAGCGATCAACAGGTTAAATTAGTCAAAGTCACACAACTTACTCATATGACTTTTAAAGTAATGTGAAGTTTGGTCACTTTGAAATTCTTTTCCACAGGGGTAAAGATGAAGATCAATATTGTCAAGTATAGTAACTGGCAAAAAAGGAGCTCAACTTCAGTTTTCAGACATGTAAAGGGGAAAATACTTTCTTAAATGTGAAAATTTTACATTTCTGAAGATCTCTTTTACTATTATCAAGCACTTTTTAATAGAATTTGGAGACAGAGACATTCTTACACAGGTGTTTTTGAGGGATTAATCTCATACTTTAGTCAGGAATCTTTAAATATGCAAATTTCAGTTGCCTGGGTTTTTAAATAGATTAGTCAGAGGTTAATGTATTTTAAAAGGCTATTGCTGTTGTTATAAGTTGATTACTAGTTTGAAAATTTTGTCTTATATTGATCAAAATAATATCAAAACAAATTATGTTTTCATAGGAACCTATTGATTGTGTTTATATATTTTGCTATTTTTTTCTACATAAAGAAACCTCATACCCCTTTTTCATGACTAATTAAAGGTCATGAATATTTTGCTGTTGTTTAGTTAACCTGAATTGGTTTGATCAGGAGAACTTGGGTATACTTCTGGCTAGTTATGATGTAACTAAATATTTTTTATTAGATGTGGTACATGTTAATATTTGCTTGTCATACTGAAACTTTTCGTGCTTCCTGTTAAGAAGTAGAACCTTAACTATAGAAATTAACTATATTTAAATACAAGCTCTGTACAGTTTGATCTTTTTAAATACAACCAACAATAAATATTATGTTGAACTTTTTAAATTGTGAAGAGTAATGTAGGTATTGTGTTATTTGTAATGTCATTTCTATTTGACTTTCCAAAAGGGGGGTGGAGTATAAATGAGATCATCTGTTGCATTTATCAAAATAATTATGAAATAATTCCTAGTTGTTACTTTAATTTTCTAGTTAAACTGTTTTGGTCCCAGTTCACCATTCAACAATTTTTCTCAAACTTTATTTTGGGTATGAATCCCTGGGGGATTCTGTTAAAAAGCAGTTTCTGATTCAAAAGCTTTGAGATGGGGCAAGATTCTGCATTTTAAGCAGGCTCATAGATGATGTTAGTGTTCATGACTACAGTTGGAGTAACAATCATAGGTTGATTACCTCACATTTTGAGGGAATTTTAGAGAGGAGACCTTTGTAAAAAAAGATGCCAACATCAGATGGCAGTGATTTGCAGGGTCTAGGTGTTCAAGTTGGATCTAGTTGGAGGTTACTAATACTTTGGTAAAGCCCGCCCACCCCAAACACTGATTGTATATCAGATCCCAAGGAAACATTAGGAGCACATTCTGCAAGAAAATGAAATGATTTTAGAAAAATGGGCTTTAATATTTTTAGGGAATTGGTGGAAAATAACAACAGGAAGAGGAAAGCTTTTAAAAAAATCATCACTGAGGAAATGTCATGGCATGCTTATTTAGGCATTAGTTCAGAAAGAAGGTTACAACAAAAGTCATAGAAGATGAAAATTTCTGAAAGCTAAGAAAAGGAAGGTTAATACATTACTAAAAATACCCACGTGGGTTTTTTTTCCCCTTAATCTTGGCAAAAAAATTTGACAATTAGATCAAAGTCAATCTTGGGTGGTGAAAAGGTGAAGCAGATTGAGGAGGAACACGATTAGATGATTTAAAAAATAACATGGATTAAGATAAAAAGATGAGAAATGGCAGGTGTATCCATTTTTACATAAAGGAGCTAGAAGGTAATCCCTCATAACTGAAATCTTATGTTCATTTCTAAAACTTTAATTTGAAAAATAGATGGAAGTGTGGAAAGCAAATACTCCGCTCTTTCCTAGTGGTAGGTTAATAGTAACTCTACTAACTATGGTGTATTATGTACCAGGCACTGTGCTAAGGAATTGCTTTACATTCTCTGTATTATAATCATCAGTTCTGTAAAGTAGGTAGTAGTATCCTGCTTTACATATGAAGAACTTAGTGAGTTAAATCACTTGTTATATAGTATCTATAGAGTGGTAATGTCGGGATTTAAACCCTGTTCTCCAGTGTACACTCTCAACTGCCGGATCATAAGTAGGCCAAATAATGTGAGGTTAGAATTAAGTTTTAAATTTTATGTTTACTTTAAAGCTCTTAAGTTATGCCTGAAATAAAGCCAACCTAATGTGAACTTAAAGTGAAATAATTTTGTTCTAGATTAAAGTGTATTGCTAAAGTGGTTTTGTGTATGTGTTAGTTGATGGTTCAATTGTCATTTGTTTTGTTTTTCTTCCAACATTCATTTATAAAAGTTTATGCCCAAATGTCATTGGATTTTGGTCCCTTAAGACAGCCATTTTTTACCTAGGTAAGATTATACTTGATTTGGAAAGGGGTGCCACTTCCCAAATGACTTAAAAATAAAAAATTTTACTTCCCCATATTTTATTCACAAAACCCAAATCTATCTTCATTGGTGAATTATATCTATATTAGTATTTAAGCATTTTTAAAGTGTTTGTTAAGCCATCTCCATCATTTAATACTTGATTTTAGCCCTTCTACATGTTTCAAGGACATAGTGGAAGAGTGTCAAAGGGCCCCACTTACAAACCTGAGTGTGTGTGCGTGCATGTGTATGTGCAGGAAGGGTGCGGCATTACACGTGAAGAAGCCAGTATGCGCAGCCCTAAAATTGGTGGTGTGGAGACCCTACTTTCCTTATGCAATCTTACAGAAAATGTTATCTTCTGAAATGGAAAGAGAGGTGGTCTTAGGACATTTTTTTCCTATTGAAAAAATAAAATAATGCTGTAGATTTTGCAGGGTATTTTCTATTTTATGAAAACCTGAGCCATCCAGTAAAAAAATGCATAGGTCAACGGCAGTATTTTTGTTAAAAGCCTATTCTTAAGGACTGTAATATCTTGCTGCTAGAATTCTGTGTACTTTGGTCCATTGCTTAAAGTAATGGGTATTTCAAAATAGAATCAGGGATTCCCAGTAGTCACCAGTTCTAGAATTTAAGGTCACTGTAATAGTAATGTGATACTATTTAGCGAGGAGCAGAAGGCTTATTATTTACCATGCTTAATCTCTTATGTCATTTCTTTGAGTCTATAACTGATCAGTTGATCTGACTCTTAGGAAAACTAGCTCTTCTTAGTAAAATTTTCACAAGGTTGGTTTTGTTTTGGTGTAGACTTAAGTGTTTGCCAGAGGGAGATTATTAATGATGTAAAATAATGAGATTAGTCAATACTTTCTAAAAAGTCACTATTACTGCTCTTTTAAAAATATTTGTATAATAGTTTTAGTGTTTATATTATAATCTGTTAAGTGGGTCAAAGCAGTGATAAATGTTTATGACAATTGTTTATAATTGTCATAAAATTAGTTTATTTCTTCACAGTGTGAGCTTTCAATATGATTGTAGAAATTACCAAAAATTCCTATCCTAGATTTTGTGCTTGAGAAGTATTATAAAAGTAGTTAACTTTGTTTCTTTTCAGAAAGTACAGTAGCATCTCGATCAGCAAGTTAATGTTTAAGAAGGGTATCATTAAATGGGTTGATCTTGTACATCGTTAACCAAGTATAGATAGCTAAAAGCTATTTATTGAAAAGATCAATACCTAACACCAGTAATTGATATGTGTTTTGTTAATTTCACAACCATGGAGTTTGGAGTGATTTTTGTTTTAGGAGTTAGGAATACAAAATCAGTAAGTCATAATCATTATTCTTTAAGAATTTAGAGAAGATTCCAGGAGGAGATAATAAATTTATAAAAAGTAATGATGAGCATCAAAACCAATTCCCAGAAACACTATTGGAAGTTTGAGAGGTGTTCTGGTTCCTAATAAAATACTCTGTTTATAATCAGAATACATGGCTAATATATATGATTTAGATTATTTCTAGAGAGCAGAAGAGTAAAAAATGTATGTCCTTTTTTTTTATTTAGCTAACGAAAATTAAGTTTAGTTTCCACTGGATATACGATGAGGTCTGTCCAGAAGGTACCCACCCACATACTATGAAACACAGACATTTATTCAAGATACAAGAAACACTGTACATAGGACAATGATGCCTCAATTCCCTTCAAAGTAGGCACCTTGGGACCTCACACAGTTCTCCCAATAGCCGTCAGCTGCCCCGTTGTATTTTCCTGAATCTCACTGGCGGTCTGAGATCTCTTCCCTTTCAAATGTGGTTTTAGTTTTGGGGAAAGCCAGAAATCACAGGACACCCAATCTGGCCCGTAGGAGGGCTGAGTCACCTGGGTTTTGATATTTCACCAAAAAACCACAGAGATGTGATAATGTGTGAGCAGGCACATTGTCAAGATGAAGCTGCCAATCACCAGTTGCCCGTAGCTGTGGCCTTCTGAGTCATATGAATAGTTTCCTTGGAAGAATGTTCAAGCTTAACGCGAAGCTTGAACAAAGCTTGATGCAGATTTGTTGCTTTTGCTCGCTCAGTCATTTTGAATGTGACGGCCACAGAGTGCACATGCTCACTCAGGAGCATCTACCGCCCCTGCTGAGAAGTCCACTCTCTATGGCTGCCAGGTTACATTGATGTGCAGACTGTTCTCTTATTAACAATGGCTGGTCCTTACCTGGACAGACCTTGTTATAAAGTAACTTGATTTTAATAATTTTCACCTATAGAGTTCAAATTTTAATTAAAATAAAAAAGTAACGGTGATTATGAATCGCAAAGAACAAATGTGAAGGTAGGTTTTCTTATATCTGTTTTTTTCATTATTGAAAACTTGAAACCTTTAGGTGAGAAAACTCCTGGTCAAGGTTGGATTAGTGAACAGTTCTTTGAAACATTGCTTCCCTCCTTTACATATAGATGCTGCTTAATTCAAATGGAATAGATTTACTAAACATAACTGTTTTCTCCATTCTCTATAACTCATAGAAATTCCTTATGAGGTCAAGCTGTTTTGTACTCCATTATGTCTTAACAAAACTGGATAGGGTCTGATAACTGATGTTAACACATTGAACTGGTTATAATTTCTCTAAAAAACAAAGTGGAAGAACTGATACTGAGTATTTCCAATGGGGTGTCACTGTCTTGTTATTTAACTTAATTACTAACCCTATAAAGTAAGTGAAAATGTGGAAACCAAGACAGAGATAATTTGGTCCGAGGTCCCCTAACCAGAAGTGGCAAATCTGATATTGAACCCAAGTGGGTGTGATACCAGAGCTCACATTTAACCACCACTCTCTACTGCCTTCTGGACTTTACTTGCTCTATACAGTCTTATCAGGTACATGACATTAGGCTTTGAAATACTGAATAGCTGGGATATTACTAACTGGTTGGTTAGATGAGTAATTTCCGGAGTTAAGAACTATGGGAGGGCCAAGAACTAGTTTTAGAGAAATAAGAGCAGAAGAATATTTTGTGTTGTAAGATTAATGATAGCCTCTGAATAACTCAGACTTCCCTTTTGTATAAAAATGTTCTATCATTGTAGCCTTTAGTAATGGCCCCTTAAACCTGTTTACAGTTTATCAAATTACTCTTTTTTCTTTTTGTACTTGTGATTTTTGTCACAAGCTTACTAAACATCCTGTGATTTGATTTCCTTTTACTAGTTTTAAAACATCTAATTAGAGTGTTCCAGGATTTGTTTTAAATGACTTTTAATAAAATGGAGCCAGGCTGTGGAATCTTTTCTTGCAACCATTATGATTTTGCATGGAATTCAAGTTTATCATCTAATTTTCTTTCCAGATTGGAGTTCTTAATCTTTAAAGGTAAAAGCCACTTTATTTTTGTAAACACTTCTTAGTTGCCCTGTTTTGTACTTCCTAGGCTTTCTTTTTTGATTATGAAGTGGCTAATGGAAGATCATGAAGTATGCTGGGTACATACATAACCACGGCTTTGTGAAGCCTTTTTTTTTTTTTACAGTTTTATGATTACCCTTAATTATTATCTTTGTATATGTTTTAGAAGTGGGGTGTTGCTGTTTCTATTTCACTTCATTACTCACATGATTTACCTAGGCTAGGGTCATAGAATAAAGATAGAGCAGAACCAGAACTTAACTTCTTGATAGTTTTTCCACTAACCCTGATGTTCCTGGAGAAAGAAACATACCTATGCAAACTTGAATGGCATATGGACTGCTTATAAACTCTGGGGAAATGTTCTCTGATATTACCAGTTTGTGTGTGTACATGTGCACACGACCGGTGAATAAACAGTTAAACAATATCAGAATAGACATCTGACTAGTCAAGTTGCTGTCGGGTTCCATCTAGTTGTTTTCTGCCTAGGAGATTCTTAATTATAAAGCGTCTTAATTGCTGTTCAGTTAAAGCCAGTGTGCTAATGGCAGCAGTGATCTTCAGGTCATTTGGATTGCCTTTTTTCTCCCGATTATGGTCCTTGGTCATTTTTTTGCTTTTGACACAACTGAGTAACCCTTGAAGACTTCTCTAGTTTTCCTGACTGATTCCCAGTTTTGTGTAATGCCCCCTTCTCATATCTTTGTCCTTCTTTAGGAATTTGAACCACTGTTAGAGCTACTGGGTTTTATGTCCTACCAAATCATGTCTGTGACTCTAGTCTTTGGTCTCTAATATCATGTGTCTCCAGGTCACATGAAACTTGATAATATTGAAAAACAGTGACCAGCATGTGTTCATTTAACAAACGTTTAGTGCATATATGTATTTTCTGATGTTGGTGGTGCACGGGGAACATCTGGCAAAGGGAACAATACCTTATAGACATAGCTATGAAAAAATTAGGTGTTTTGGGAGTACCTCTTGATCCTACAGGTTGCAGTTGTAATATTTCTGTTGGATTTTCTGTTAAGTCATGATTTTTCTTTGATGACTTTCCCTTAATTTCTCTAGTCTTAAGTGTGGCAGTTCCTAATCATCAGAGAATGACTTGGAACTAGTGTAGAACAACTATATTTTAGTGCTTTAATTGATTAGGAAACATATTAAGAGATTCTACAAATTCAATACTTTTTAAGTAAATTTCATTTTATTACAACAGCATTTACATTGAGATTTAGACTATTTTAGCTACCTTTATGCTAAATAATGTTCTAGGTACTGAAACATTAGGTACAGCAGTGGGAATAAGATAATTTCTTATGGAACTAATGTTCCATTAAAAGAGGAAATTCACATTTTAACCTGCTTGGTGTACACCACCCCCCAATTCAAGACTTAGAATTTAGGAAATGTTGCTGTGAGCCTTACAAGTTAAGTCCTAGATTATTTACAACTCTCTTCCAGTTGTCCTACCTGACCCCTCCTACTATATTTGCTACACAACTGCCATAATAGTTATCACACAAACACCAATATTCTTACTAAATCTTGATGTCAAATCTAAATTCTTGAAATTTGAGACATCATATACTTCTGGCATCTTCCAGAAGTATCTTTTCTAATCTGACTGATGGTATTTAAACCTTTACTGTTAGGCTTTGAAAAGTTATACTGCTTTTATCCACCTTACTTTAACCCAGTAATTCCTAGCAGTTATACTTTGGAGGATTATTCCATTTTCCTAAGAGAAATGATTGGAATGTGATAACATGAAAAAACAGGAATATACAGGGTCTGGCACGAATAACTCCTTTTTTATTACAAATCAAGCATGTGATTCTGTAGCATAACTGTCACATTCAAGCACACCATGTGACACTTTAGGTGAAATGTTCAAATTAAAACTATAAATTATTATACCCATATTGCCCTACCAGCCACATATAAGCAAGCCTTCTGCCAAACCTCCAGTGGCCCACTTCAAGGAGCATTTAGAATCACTTAAGTGTCAGTTTGACAACAAAATTGTGGGTAGACGGGATAAAAGAAATTGGTTTTATATTTATAAGTATAACCTGGTCGCTTTGATTATTCCCACAACAGATTTGAATATTCAAGTCACCTATCATTTAGCATGCAGACATACTTTATACAAGGTGGGGCAGAAGTTAGGTTTTATAGTTGTGAGTATGTGAAACAAATGAGTTCATTCTTGTATTTATTATTGTATTTTCCATATGATCAGCTGTAAACCTACTTTTGCCCCACCTTGTATATCAAGGCATACTGCCTTCCATCTCTTTCTAATATCAGTAGTAATATGCCAGGCAAGAAAAGTGCTACCCTATATTTGGGTCTGTTAAGATCTATGTAAAGACAGCATTTCAAAGTTTACCTAAAGCTGTTCTAAAAGTTAAGTATCCTAAGATGTGTTGTCATAATCTGGCCTCAAATTTCAGCCATTCAGCCTGCCCGTCAGAAACATCCCTACAAAAATAAGAATAATAGCTAATAAAAAATATTTAATTGAATATGTGCTCTGCTTTTAATGCCAATAGCTACTGACATTTGTTAATACCTTATGTTGAGAGCTGTTTAAAGTGCTTTTGATATATTCTTTAGTCTTCACAATTTCA